>NC_067138.1:33473348-34150848 GCF_903995435.1 Acomys russatus
CTGGCTTTGAAGACTGGGGCTTGGACCCTCAGGGACAGATTGGCAAGCACACCAGAACACTGGGAAGTGAGCCAGCCTGAGGTGGGGGCTGGCTGAAAGGCAGCCTACAGTGACCGCTGCGAAGCAACAAAAACAGTGACACAAACAGGAAGCTGGTGAGGCCATGTGGCCTTGTGAGATCAGAAGAACCCGGCATGAGGGTGGGGGTGGGGGCTGGGTCAGGAATGTAGAAATGGTGAGGCCTTCCTAGGAAGAAAGTCCTCTGCTTGTGACTGGAAATTAATGCTGCTATTGAAGTATGGAATAAAGCTTCCACTCTGTATTACTTATTTTGTTTTTGAAAGGAACAATGGAAACCTGCCTATTTACAACTCCCTCCCCTCTCTCCACCCCAATTTCTGTTGGGAAGGGCTTTCCTTCTGCTGTCTCTCCTTAACACTCAGGCATCCACTTGGTAATTAGTGGACTCCCACTCAATCTCTGGACATGATTTCACCCCAGCTGATTCCAGATGCTGGAGACTCTGCCTTATTATTTTAGAAAACGGCCCAGTAGAAGCATCTAGTGGATGATTGGGTCCTGGTGACAACAGGATCTTAGCCCCAAATAGTATGAGGAGATTGCAGATTGATTCATGGGACGGAGCACCCAGCTGCCCAAACTCAGTCCTGTCTCCTGAGAGCTCCAGCTCCAATCTCCTGTCAGTGTCAGGGACCCCGACCGAATAGCCTCACATCATTCAATGGAGTTAGCTCAGTAATCACCTTCCTAATTCTTGCATATAGGTGCCAATATGTCAGGAGGACCCCGGCAAAGGGACAACAGGGTGGCTTTATTTAGTATTATGACAAGCAAATGCTTGAATACCAAGGAGCTCATGAGCTTTACAGCAGCAGGGGGAAGTGGAAGAGAGGCCCCCCTCCCCCATGACGCCTGCTTCCAATTCCAGTAGCTCTGTACAGCGCTAAAGGAGACTGCTAACAAAGAGGTTATTCAATGGTTCTCCGAATAAACCCAAAGGTAACAAGTATGGACCGAGCAGACGTCAGGAGACTGAGCGCTACTTTGGAAAACTGCCGAGATATTTAAAAATAGCGCTTTCTTATTAACCCAAGCACAATGCTGAAAGTCCTTTAAAATAAACCCCCAGATGCCACCTGCATCTGACATGGCAATAGGATGAATGCCAGCACCGTCCACTGATACTGGAAATGCTCTTAAGGAACAGCTTCGACTGATTGTTCTGGCACAAACAAATCACAAACTAATTTATGTATTCCTGCAGCTGCAGCCCAGGCGAGGCGGGTGGAGGAGTCGGACCAATTCACAGTTGACTAGTGCTGCCTCGCTCTTTGCAGATTTTGGCATTTAACTATAATTAAGATTTATTGTTCACTAGCTTGCAGGTCAGGGCAAGCATGACAATACGGGTAACTTTTCTGTTTACTAGTGAAATGTCTGGTAGGAGGAAGCCTCAACCCTTCCAAGCAGCAGCGTCTGACAGGAATAAAGAGTGCCTCTCCACTCCAGGACCCTCGCATTACCGATTTTAATCAGACGGTGTGGAGTCACTCGCAGGGAGGGCAGGGACAGATCGGAAGCAGCCAGTGAACTGTGCTGTCGCCTTTGCACCAGAAGGGTACGGGCCAGAAGCCAAATCAATTATTGCTGATCTTCTGGATTTGAGGAGAGGACTGTCGGCTTGATGTGGGAGGGAGAGGGCCCTTGATGCTGACAAAGGTTATGCAGAAACCAGGGCCTGTGGGTTTCTACTACCCCTCCCCGCCACCCAGACAAGGGCACTTCTTCATGCCCCTTCACTCTCAAGGATGCCCTTGGATTAAATCTGATGGCCGGAGGAGGAGGAGGAGGGAGGTGAGGGTGAGCAGCCCGCAGCAGCCACTCACCTGCCTTCATCTTTTGTCGGCTGAGGTCCTGTGCAGGTGACCCAGGACACTCAGTGGGCGTGAGCGCACAGACTCTGTGAAGCGGGCGGAGGAAGGAGGTACCACTGCCCGCCTCACTGGCTTAGTGAAGGAGAAATGCTAAAACATAATAAACTTCTATTTCTCGCATCTATAATTTATTGACACTGTTGTTTGGCTTCTTGGTATATTTTTCCATGACTGTATAAATCAGAAAAGCACCCCTCCTGTGGGCCAGAGATGTGGACTCAGAGCATCGTCGTCTTGTCACCTTCCCAGAGAATGAAGGAAAAAGTCCTTGGCTTTTTTTTTAATCGAGGGGGTAGTATCGCTGAAAATAGAATGTAATTTTACTTGATAATATAAAAATCTCTTTGTATCTCACCTCATTCTATAACAGATTTAAAATGGGGCTTTGCAAAGCATGGAACACTTTAGATGGGGAATTAAGAAGAAAATAACTCAGAAGACTGCACAGTCCCTGCACCCTGCCTGGTGGTAGCCCAGCTAGCAGTTGGTGGGGGCTCAGGGGGATGTGTACACCGAGGTTGCCTGATCTAACCTTTGTTTTCCTCCTTACCAGAAAACAGATTTGGGGCTTCTAAGAAGTAAAGAGAAGCTTTGTTTTGACATTTAAGAGAGGCTGTGAGAGCATCATTGTTCCTGAAGTTGAAACAGGTATGAAATTTAGGTTGGTAGCAGACAGACATGAGTTCCGAGCATGGATTTAAAGAAAAGTCTTCAAACCATTTTTCACAATGGAAGCTTTCTAATACTGTGGTATCCAGTTTACTTATGGTGCTGCTGAATCATGGGAGAGGAAGACGTCACTGTGTGCGGCAGACGTAGATGTATATATTTAAACCTTGGCAGTTTTCACAACCTTAAAGGGTGAATTCTCAGTCCCACTGAAGTCTGTCTTCAGTGTAATGCTCAGATCTTGACAGTTCAAATGAGCTTTGTCCCATCCTGAAGTGCATGTCAGTGTTACAGAGGGCAAACTTGACCCATATGCAAGGCTCATTTACCAAGCTCTGGAATTTTGAACTTGGTAGCACACGCAAGGTCATTTCTAGTGAACAGAGCCACCGAATGGCTCCCTCACACTGCTGATACAAGCAAAACAGCTTCATAAACACACGCTTCTGCCACCATGGACGCGGATGCGTGGAAAGGACTTGTAGGACACGGAAGTCATTTAGTGCACAGGACATGGGAAATCTGCTGGCCTTAGGTGCGCAAGGAGGGAGGAGGGGAGCTGCCCACGCTCAGAACAGGTGGGCAGCCGGAGGAAAATCACTCTGCTCTCAGCTGGGGAGGGCTTTGTGGAGGAAGCAGGGTTTCAGGAGCTGCTGGAATGATTGCAGGAGACAGCTTGACAGGGTGGGATGGGGCAGGCGTCCAAGCACAGGGACTCTTGCCCAGGAACGAAGGGAAGCTTGAAGGAGGGAATATGTGCTTAGTTGAAAGGGCAGTGGGAACAATTCCAAGGATGAAGGAAGATGAACAGGTGACTCGAGTGCTCGGGGTTGGAGGAGGCCCTCTTCCACTCACACACAATTACGCGGTCCTGGATGTTTGAACTTGGTATTGAAAGAATAATATTGGTGGCTGGGCATGTAGCATGGTGGTGGGGCTTGCTTCGTGTGCACGGGGTCCTGGGTTTGATCTGCAGAGCAGAGTTAAGAAAAATAGTGGCTCAGAGTGTGACTCCATGAGAGTGTCCCTATTAGCATAGGTTCCCCCCCCCCCCAGCATAACATGAAAGAAAGGAAGGGAGGAGGGAGGAAGGAAGGAAAGAAGGGAGGGCAAAAGGGGGAGGGAAGGTGGGAAAGAGGGAGGAAAGAAGGAAAGGCTGTTGAATTGATTAAAAGATGAGAGACAATAGCCAGAGTATGGATCAAAACAGGGAAATAATCCCACTGTTTAAAATGCTAAAAATAACAAAGCAGCAGAAAGAATTGGGAAGTTACTTTTAAGAGGAGTACAAGTAAAAGTTTTCTGTCTTCAAGGAAGAAACACAAATGTCAAAGATCTCACGTTCTTTTTGCTGATGTTGCTGGGCTAGCCTCCAAAAAAGCTGCAAGAATATTTATTTAGCTAGTTAACTGTTTGCTGAAAGACTGGCTCTGACTCCCGAGCCCTTCTATGTTACTTAGCTTTCTGATACTACGGTGAAATACTTGAGTTAACTGACTCAGAAAAAAAAAAAGGGTTATTTTGCCTTATAGTTCTAAGATTCGAGCCCCATAGGTTTGGACTTTTGGCAAGGGAACACAGGTCACACATTAGACACATTTTTGCAGGGCAGCAATGCTATTATACCATTGTCTAAGTTAGTGTTCTGTTGCTGTGAAGAGACACCGTGACCGTGGCAACTCTTATAAAGGAAAACACTTAATTGGGTCTAGAGCCTACAGTTTCAGAGGCTTAGTCCATTGTCATTATGGCAGGGAGCATGGCAGCATGCAGGCTGACATGGTGCTGGAGAGTAGCTGAGAGTTCTACATCTAGATCCAAAGACAGCAGGGACATAGAGACAGCAGGCTTATGTTGGGCTTCTGAAACCTCAACGCTCACCTCCAGTGACACACTTTCTTCACCAAGGCTACACCTACTCCACCAAGGCCTCCCCTCCCAAACCTTTTAAGTAGCGCCAATCCCTAAAGACTAAGCATTCACATATATGCGCCTATGGCAATCATTCTTATTCACCCACTTCATGGACCGTGAAGCCTCGCCTCAGTGACTAGATGTGGTTCCACAAGTTGTTCTGGGGTTTACCCACCTTGACCTAAGAACCTCAGTCTATCCAATCCGCAACAGCATGCCAGGAATAGAAGCTATCCATATTTATGATGTCAAAGGCCAAGGACTGGCACTTTGCTTTGCTCTTCCCTGATCGTGATGGAGAACATGTCTTTGTATCTCAGTCATCTTTATATCTGACTATCTGCATCTCACCTGTGTTAATCACCAGCACCTGTTCTCAGAGTTGCTGATTCCAATTCTTTGTCCATTTTTCTTGTGGGCTTCTTGTTTTTTTATGGAAGTTCTTTGCATATTAAGGATATACGTCTCATTGGTGCAAGGCAGCCATACCTGTCTGTACCCTTGTCAATATTCAGTTGGATTGACTTTCTTAGTTTGCCAAGTTAGCAATCTAAAAGGGTATTTTAGAATTCTTGCTCAATTATACTTGCTTATTAATGAGGCTGAAAGTTTTTCTCATGTGTGTGTTAAGGCATACATTCTTTTAAAAGTATCCTGCTGCCTATTTTTGTAGAGTACTAAATAGTGCTCATTGCTATCTATCCTCTCTCTCTCTCTCTCTCTCTCTCTCTCTCTCTCTCTCTCTCTCTCTCTCTCATCTAGCTAGCTAGCTATCATCATCTATCTGTCATCATCTATCTATTATTATTATTGTTGTTATTTATCATCTACCTACCTATTATCTATCTATCTATCTATCTATCTATCTATCTATCTATCTAACTATTATCTACCTACCTATCCTAGTCTCTATTACTTGTTACAATATTTTGTCATGGAAAACATGTCCCAGCTTACCGTCCAGTGTGCTTTTCTGCCTGTTTTTCGGTGAAACTGCTGAGAACGTAAGTGGCCTTCCGAGTCTTGTCGTTCTTCACTCTCCCCCTCTGTTCCCTGTGCTGTGACATCATCGATGAGAAGAGGATGGCTTGCTCGGGCTTCTCTAGTATATTCTCCCAATTCTTCCGGTGCCCAGCACACTTTAGAAGGCACTATACCCTGAGTGCACACAAATTCCGTATAGAACCCCTAATATTTGTTATGCAGTTTTCCCTAGACACCCTGCTTTCATGTCACCATAGTTACCAGACACCCAACACTTAAGAAGACATATAGAAGCTTCTCCTTTTGACTTTTTCAGATTTAGCTTCTCCAAGCATCATTTTCATATGGCCCTGTCACTGTTCAGCCCCATGCCCATGCAGGGGCCTGGAGCAAGGGGAGCCAATGCTACTGGGTCGGGACCAGTAATGACTGGATGAGGCTCACTCTGAGGGGTTGACCGCACTCAAGGGTACCCGCCTTTCAGAGGGCAGAGGGATCATGGCTTCCCCTTTTTTTGCCTTCTGCTTGCACTTCTTGGCTTTCCTCTCCCTCTCTCCCAAGCCTCCCCACCTCCATACCTTGCCCTTCTCTCATCCACAGTTTTGCTTCCCCCTGATCTCTCCATATCCTTCCCTGAGCTTTCTCCATCTCTATCCTTCTAGCAAGTTTCCAGCATAAAGCATTTGGTTCCACTTTACAGCTGAAAAGTAAAAATGTAAGGAAAGGGGGCATATTGAAGTGGTCCAGTGAGGGAGTGATGGAAGTGGATTTTGGACCCAAAGCACTTGACTGCAGAGTCTGCACTGGAGCGCCCTGTGTTTCTAAGCCCTAAGAGGATGGGATTTCTGAGGGTACGATCTGTGCCTTGGAGGAGAGGTGCAGAACTCATGGCCAGAGTTGGCACTATGCTCCCCTTCCTTGTTCCACTGGGCCAACCCCACCCCCCCACCCCCGCGGGCACTTGGCTGTCACCTGTCTTCATTGTGCTCCTGTTTTTCAGCCTTTACCCTGTAGGTCTGCTGTGTCTTGCCCACATGGTGGGGAGGGGGGGGGGAGAGGGCATCATTACTTTGCAAACAAAACATGTCCTGCTCTCCCTGCAAGATAGGCTGTCTGCAGAGACTTCCTGCAGACTACTGTGCTCATCCTGGCTCAGGATTCTTGTAAACTGCAGTCACAGAGGGTGGCACTTCCTGCCAGAGGGAACCGTGTCCTCTCCCTGACCTCTGTCTTATTATCCCTTGTTGTCCATCTTAGAATCCCTCCCCCCACTACACTGAGGCCCTCGTCCTCCCCACATCAGGTCACCTCAGGCGGAGGAGAGAGACTATGTCATTTGGAGGTGACAGGGGACACACTGACATTGCCGAGCGGGCCCTGTTCCTGGCTCTGTGTTCACTGACCACCCAGATCCTTTCCCAGAACCAATGAAAGCCAGGGCTTACCGCTAGTAAGGCTCAGTTCTTTTCCCAACACTCAAAGGTAGAGTGAGCTGGCAGTTCCTCCCCAGCTTCTGCAAGAAAACATTTTTGAAATAGCAGGATTCTTGCTTTCAGCTGGAGCTGGTGTGAGGCAGAGACTGCATCACAGGCTGCCCTGGCTAGTCTCTTCTTCCCCAGCTCCAAGCTGCCTTTTGACTGTAGCATAGAAATCTTTGGGGCTCTCTTCTGAAAGTTCTGTCTCTCCTGGCTCTTTGGTCATTCTCTTTTAGGGCTTTAAGAAGGGTAGGAACTGAGAAACATATTCGCACTGCATTTTTAGAGTGAGGCAAACCTTTCTCATGAAGAAATAAAAGAACAGACATTAATAGCTTGGAAAACAATGGTAATATTTAATTAACCTTTGGAAATGGCTGGTGTGCACATCTGCATGCGTCGGCTCATCCTCAGAACAGAGGCGCTGTGTGTGCCCAGGCCAAGATCAACACACCGGGCCACGCATTTCCTCTAGTGGGATTTCACAGGGGGTGGGGAGGGGAGATGTACCAATAGAGCCCCCTCCCCCCTCCTCCTAAATCAGTTGTTTTGCTTTAAAAAATTCATGCGATCCAGCTGCCCCATTGAGGCTGAACATGGCCTGTTGTGCTCACATCTGAGCACCCCAGGTTGAAGGCTGGCTCCTTTCCCTGTCATTGTAGCAGACAGGCTGGGGGCCTCCTGGGGGATGGAAGGTCAGTTCTGATGACAGCAAGAATCAGCTCGGTGTGCATGGAGTCCTCCCAACACGGCATGCATCCACGGGACACAGGGAATTAGACTCATCTGCAAGTGTCAAATCACAGCTTCTTCGATGACTCCCCCCCCTGCCCCCCCCCCCCCCCCCCGCTCTTGCCAAGGTGGTGTGCTCTGTTAGTTTGAGGACTAATGTCATCTAGAGAGCAAGAAGGTTGGCTCATTAACATATCACCTGGTTAAAGTAAATCGATGTTGATGGAATTGTTTAACGAATTCCCTTTCCGCAGGGCTGGGTGAGCCACTCAGATCAGCCTGTGAGTTCCACTACAGCTAAATGTAAACCCTTCGCTTCTACTCTGTATCCCATAGCTGCTTTGAGGAGTGGGTCTCATGATGGATGCCTGAGCTGATGAGTGAGGACCGACAACACACTTCCTTTTATCAATAGCCAAAGAAGAGAGAATTAGGGAGGGTACTATTTTCCTCTTTGGCACATTGGAATTTAAGAAAGTGGACATCAAGACAGTGATGGAAATAAAGATGGGTGTCTCTGGCTGTATGACACATCAGTCAATCAAAGTCCTTAGTGGTGGCGCATCTCTGTAATCTCAGCACGTTGGAGTCAGAGGTAGGAGAATTAAAATTGAGACCACAATTCTACATAGTGAATTCCCATCCATCCTGGGCTATAGTGAGAGCCTGCCTTTAAAAAAAAAGAGTCTTAAAAGAATAACTACACTCAGCAATAATTCTCTAGTTTTTTTCTGTATTCTCTGAGCAATGAAGAAGTCTGGGACTTCAAAACTAGCTTCCTCCTCTTCCTCCTCCTCCTCCTCTTCTTCTCATAATGCTTTTTTAACTTTTATTTTTATTTTATGTGAATGTGTGTTCTGCCTGTGTGTGCACCATGTATATATCAGAACTCCTAAGACTGGAGTTATAGAGAGTTGTGAGCTGCTATGTGGTTGCTGGGAATTGAACCCAGGCCCCCTGGAAGAGCAGCCAGTGCTCTTAACCACTGAGCCATGCATCTCCACATCCCCCAAACAAGCTAGGTAAGATTGAAGGCAACTGAAAACTTGATTAAGGTGGAAAGACATGCAGCTGGTTGCTAAAGTCACCCTTTCCTGAGCAGAAGGACATGCCATCACTGGCACAGCAATTGCAAAATGATTTTATTTTTTGGTGTTCTAGCAAGACTGACACATGGTAGAGATGAAGGAATTAGTCTAGGGTGTGTGAGAACTTGGAGAGAACTTGGAGAGCGAGCACTTCTCCATGGGTGGGTGCAGGTGTGACCATCAGTGATACAGCTCTTTTGGCAAGGACAAGAAAGGCAATGGGCCACAAGTGCCACAACTGTGAAGTCTACCTGTGACAATTGGGTTGAGAGTGAAAGTCTTTTGGCTCCATGAAATCACAGAAATTTGGTTTCTAGTAGATTAAAAAAAACAACAACAACAAACATACATTGATCATGAGCCTACATTCAGATAGCATTTGTGGGGCTGGGGAGGTGGCTCAGGGGTTAAGAACATACACTGCTCTTCTAGAAGACCCAGGCTCCATTCATAGCATCCATGTGTGGTGGCTCACCAGCCTGAAACTGTAGTTCCAGGGGATCAGATGCCCTCCTCTGGTTTCCAAGGACACTGCCTGCAATATGATGATTTGGCCAATTACTCAGTAAGGAAAGTGCATATGGATTTGATGATGTGGGGGTCTACAATGCAAAGGGTCTTGTATATGGGCCAGTTTTAACCTTGTTTCTGCTACTATAACAGAACACATAAGACTGTATATGCTATAAATAGTTTCTTTGGCACATGAGTCTGGAGCATGGGAAACTTGGCAATATGGCCGCAGCAGCTGGTGAGGACCTGGGTACTGTGTTACTCAGTGGATGGAGTCCGAGGGGCCAAGTGGGTATATAAAACAGAGAAATCATGGCAGGCCTATTTATTCTTTTTTTTGTTGTTTTATTTTGTTTTGTTTTTCGAGATAGGGTTTCTCTGTGTAGCCTTGGCTGTCCTGGACATTCCTACAGCAACTAACTCCCTCTCTCAGGATACCAGCATTGATCCAGTCATGAACTAGAGCCCTCTCAACTTGGTCACCTCTTAAAGGTCCCACTCCTCAACCCTTTTCCAATGACAGCTCTGTTGCAGCCTAAGCTATGGAGAGGACTTGAACCCCGCAGAAGGGATCCATATCAGCAGGCTCAACACAGTCTACCAGGAACAGCCTTTGACACTGAAGCGAGAGGCCACCACATGGCAAGGTGACATGCCAATGACACCAAAGCCAGCTGCGAATGCTGATGACAGAGCTCACCATTGATGGGAGAGGGTGCTCTTCAGTGTCCCATGGATTCATGCCTGTCCAATGCCCCATGCTAAGCTCCCACTTCCCGTGATTAGCTCCCTCATAAAATCTAAGTTGACTCCCAGGAGGAGGGAAGGACACTGTATGTGTCTGCATAAGAGTGAAGGCAGTGTGTGTGTGTGTGTGTGTGTGTGTGTGTGTGTGTGTGCACATACATTTTTGCATGCAAGTGGTGAGAGGCTGAGGGTCTGAGCGGTTTTCCAAGATTCCCCAGAATACAGAAGGCTTGCGGTGCGTTTGGGAGAACTGACAAGAACAGCAGAAGGTGAGGAAATGGCTGGAAGCAACACTAATGCCACTCCATCTGGAAAGAGGGGTACTGTTTAGTACGTCTGGAAAGCATTATTTCTGCAAATAGCTCAACCTCTATCAACTTTCAGGCAGGGATCCCGGTCTGCTGCCAAAATGAGATCTCCCTGACGGCAATGTGGTGGGAGACACTGAGCAAATGAACTAATAGCACAAAGCAGGAAATCTGTAGAGATGGCAGCCGAGAAGGTACCACACAGCAAGCACCTGGCTCTCTCCAAAAAGACAGCCGGGGCTTCACGTCACATTAGGCTGGGGCCGCGCTGGGGGAGGGCTCAACCTGGTGGGATTTGGAGCTCAGCAGCCATTTCCAACAATTTCTCACAATTTCTGGGCTCAGAAAAGCCCCAAATAGAGTTAGCCAAATGGCTTTCCTGCATTGATTTTTATACCCGTGGGTATTTTGAAGGAAATTAAATCCATGTGTTTCTGATTCGGTTGCCATTAGCACATGAGAACGCTGTTTTTTTTTTTTTTTTTTTTTTTTTTTTTTGTGAGAGTTATGGTGTGCACTGGGTGCCTTCGCACTGTGCAGCTTAAATGCCATAAAACCGTCTAGCCAGACATGGAGGTGCAAGAAACCGGGTGTGCTGCTGCAAGCCATTTCTCTGCCCGTCCAGAAGGCAACATGTTTTTGTCATTTGCATCCTCTCTGAATGTAGCACAACATGTTTTCTCGTGCCTGTTAATCATCTATCATTTCCAATTTGAATGAAGCAGTATTAGTATAGATGATGAGAAATTGCCCTTAACCACTAAGAGCTGGATGGGAAGCGGCCACAAAGACTGGCACTGGTTTTTCTCTGGTACCCAGGCAAAAAAGTCAATGGGGCTGCAGCCCAGGAGGCTTCCTGAAGGCAAGAGGGCTAGGCACTGCATCACCTCAGCAGGTGAGCCTGTTTGGGAAGAGGCTGTGTGGGAGATATGGCAGCTCCTGCTTCTTGCCTTTTGTTTGTCTATTTTTTGTTTATTTGTTTGTTTGAGACAGAGTTTCTCTGTGTAACAGCCATTGGCTGTCCTGAAACCAAGCTGGCCTCAAATTTACTCTAGAGATTCACCTGCCTCTGCCTCCAAAGTGCTGGGATTACAGGTGTGCTGCACCACACCTGGCTTTTGAATTCCTTCCTTCCTTCCTTCCTTCCTTCCTTCCTTCCTTCCTTTCTTTCTTTCTGTTGTTGTTGATTGTCAGATTGAACACCTTTGGTTAGGGCTCTTTAAGGAAAAAAAAGGTTTAATTTATTGTTTTTAACAATGCATATGTGTGTGGATATGAGCATATGAGTGCAGGTGCCTATGAAGGCCCGAAGAGGGTGTTGGATCCCCTGGAGCTAGAGTAATAGGTGGTTGTGAACCCCCTGGAAACCAAACTCAGGCACACATTCTTAGACACTGAAACATCTCTCCACCTCTCATAGACAGACGGACAGATAAACAAAGATGCCATTTAGTCTTAGTTATCCATCCTTTGCATGATTGCCTATGCTTAAAAGGGATCTACACCTTCAGTAGAAACTGTACTTTGATTTTTGGTCTTTACCAAGATTGCTGCTCTGCTGTCTGAGACTCTGCTGTGCTGCTGGGCAGAGACAGTGAGCCACGGCTCATCCTGTATGGCTAAGCCATGATGTGCAGGAGGTTACACGAGTTCAGTGCTTTTTCCACTTACAGCGTTATTAGTTCACAATGGGCAGACTGTCAAATGAGTCTAGTTAGGGCCTTTTCTAGCCCTCCAGTCTATGAATTACAAGCCAAAGTCATAAGTGGAGGGACACTTATGTTAAGTCTCTGCTGTGTTCAAGGTCTTGAGCTTGATTTTGAGAACTTTTCAAAGATGAGAGGAAGTGTTGGTCTCTGGAGGGAAGGTGTAGGAGAAAGAGACAGGGACTAATTTATTAAATATTGACAGTGAGCGAGGTGGAAGCAGGAGAATAGGGAATTCAAGGCCATACTCAGAGACATAGCAAGTTCAAGGCTAACCTGAGCTACTTGGGAACCTGTATCAAACACACACACACACACACACACACACACACACACACACACACTGCTATGGGCATTATTTGCTTGATTTCACTATCAAATAATTTGCTAAAGTAGATGCTATCACTTGCTTTTGTAAGAGAATTTTACTAAGGAAGCAGGAAGCTTTGGTAATTTGCCCAAGGATACAGAGCTTGTATGCAGAGGAGGCAGGACATAGAGTCTCTTTTCTCTGAAAAGCGAGTGACATGTTCTCTCTGTACTGTTCTTTACTATTTAATGTGACAATTGTTAAGTAGTTGTGTATAGTAATATATGGGATTTGATATCTGGCGTCATAGGGGGAGTATTTAACTTTGCCTTAGTGACCCTGTAAGACTTTACTGAGAAAATATTATAATGTTTGTTTGGGGTTTTGAAAGGATGATCAAGAGTGACTCAGCAGAGAGAAAGAATGGGTAGCAGATGACAAAGGGACTGATGGGCTCAAGGACACTGTTTCAGCACCAAAAATGTACTCTTTACTCCATTTGGACAGCATTGATTAGTATGTAAACGGCTGGCTAGGTCACACTTCTGTGGATATGATTGTAATTTAAGTGTAGGTTTTCTGCACTCCCAGGCTCCTCTCACCATTCTGTCCTCTGGGCAGTGGAGGCTCTTCGTTGACACCTGGCATTTCAAGGAGTGTTTTGATTCTCCTTGACTTTTGTTAACCTTGACAATGCCATTGGAAAACAGGTCCCCTCATTTCTCCTCCGTCCACACTGTCACCTGGGGTGCCTTGCTTCTTTTTTGCAATGGGGAGAGAAGGTCTGTTTCAAGCACAGCTGGTGGCAATTTTGCTCTGAATTCAGGGGCTGTGGAGCAGCAGAGATTTCATGCTCTGGCCAAGGCAGTGGCCAGCAGAGCATCAGTAACTCAAATGGTGTGCTCACAGCCTGCTTCCCGTGACATTGCCCACGAGTGTGGATGAGCTGGGAAGTCGTCATTGGGCTGATTTCCAGGATGCTCTCTGGATGTCCTGAGTCTGGTTCTCTCACTTTGTATAGCTTCAGTTTCTTTAGTGTGGCTGTAGCCAAGCTTGCCCTATACCCTCTTCGGAAAGCCAGCAGTAGACAGTTTGTTTGCCCAGAGTGATCTGGCCTCATCACATCCCTTACCTAGCTCAGAAGCTCTGTGCCTGGCATGCTGCTCAGTGGGAGAATGTTTTTGCAGGCCCCAGGTTTCTCCCCTAAGCCCACAAAACTCAAAGCAAACATGAACTACTGTAGATGTCCCTTGTGTCCTGGCAAGAGCAGTGCTCCATATAGACTTAGTGGAGCAACTTGTGATGCAGACTCAAAACTAAAAGGAAATCCAGACTTCCTCATTGGTTAGGTGAAGAGGGTGGACTCAACTGTCACTAAGGATTTACCGGGTCTGCCTTTCTTGATTGCTGCTGGACATTGAGACCGGTTGTTTCTTCTCCTCCAATCAAAGATGAGCTCAGTCTCTCTCTCTCTCTCTTGATTTCCTCCAGAGACTGTTTCACTGCTCTCTTCTTTTTGCTACATGGAAATAAATCCTGGTTTATGTTGCCTTTCCTCAGAAGGGCATTCACCACAACCGTACACGTCAGCCATATCCATTGCATTGACTTTGCTGGGGGAGATGAACAGGCATCTAGTCATTTCTGATAGGGCACCAGTGAGTTTAGCTGCAGACACAGTCACATATGTAACTTATGGGTGGCCCATGGTCAAGAAAATGCTTCCCCATCAACCACTCATGCTGTCTATATTCTGGGGAGAGGTGAGGCTGCATGGTACGCTACCCTCTCTCTCTAGGAATGTTATTGAGCCCAATCTTGTGTGGATCACACTTGGGTGTCATAGCTGCTGAAGAGTTTAAGATAGTGACGGATGTAAGTGGGCCATAGCTTTCCACAATCATCCACATGCCCGTGAGTCTTTTGGGGGACCTTCTCCAAGGCCTTCATGCCATTGTCCTGTCACACTACCCTAACAGACACCCAGAAGAGGTCTAAATAGTGACACTGTGGGGGCTGTATTGGGATATAATAGATTTGGCCTTTCCAAGCTGTGTTCAAAAAGCTAACTCTTGTCAGGGAGCTTGCAGCCCACCACCTTCTTTAATTGGGGCCTTTCTGAGTCAAGGCAACATTAACTGTGCTGTAAACATGGTGGCCAGCAATTAATGCCCTGGACCCAATTCCCCTGGCTGTGCAGAGAGGCCAGTCAGGTGGCCTGGAGACATTGTTGGCAGCCACCACTCCTCCCTGTATTTGGGAATGAAGGACCCATAAAGGATGACTGCCTTCCAATCTGCCAATAAATAAATAAATAAATGTAGGGAATGTTGACACTGCCCCCCCCCACCCGGCCAGACAGCAGCCAGCTTCTAGCTCTATCTTCAGGAAGTTGAAAGAGAGAACGGGACTGAATAGGCTTTTGAGTAGTAGCCTCAGCTCTGCTTGGAACCTCGCCTCGTTTTGGAAGTCTTTCAGTTGGCTTTCTGGCCCTTGCTGGAAAGTGAGCCCATTCTGTCAGACATGAGACTGTGTGAGCTTATTCACAATAATTATCAGCAATAGCCCAAGATGGAGCCATTTGTAAGGAGGAGCTGTTGTCAACAGATACTTCAGCTATGATTGGGAAGGGTGGCTTAGCTCCTGGGAGAGTGTGTGTGCTCAACCTGCAGCCTCCTCCCAGGCAGTGTAAGGCGATGGACACACACACACACACACACACACACACACACACACACACACACACACGGACTACTCGGTTCTGGGCATTGATCTCAGCCCATAGGTTTGCAGCCTTTTTATTTCCCCCCAATTCTGTGCATTGAATGAGTTGCAAGTCAGACAAGGTGGCGACACCTTTCAACATGAAGAAAGAATGAGAGGAAATATACTTACTTTGCATGCCTAATGCTTCAGCTCAGAAGAGGAAGAAGAAGAAGAAGAAGAAGAAGAAGAAGAAGAGGAAGAAGAAGAAGAAGAAGAGGAAGAAGAAGAAGAAGAAGAGGAAGAAGAAGAAGAGGAAGAAGAAGAAGAGAAGAAGAAGAAGAAGAAGAAGAAGAAGAAGAAGAAGAAGAAGAAGAAGAAGAAATAAAGATGTAAAGAATGAATGAACCTGGGGTTGTGTGGCTTCTTCTATGTGCCCTGCAACCTCATGCTGGTTCTGAATTTTGAATCAATCTGGAGCAACACTTCTAGGCTGCTTTGCTCTGAGTTCTTGCCACTTATTCACACAGACATCTTGCTTTCTCCTTGGGACCCTTAGCATCGCCATCATGTACGGCTTCCCATAGAGACTGCATTCACTTGGTGCATGTGTCTCCTTTCCTTGTTCTGGAACAGGTGACTAAGGCATTCTCCAGGCTTCTCCCGCCTTTACATTTTATCTCACTGCTTTCTCGTTCCTGTCTCCATTTTCCTTGAAAAGTTTTTCAGGAAAGTTCAGTGCAAACAATTGAGAAACTCTAACAGAAACTAAGGGCGGAGAGGGCAAAGGGCTAAAGAAGCAGACCAAAGCCAGTGGGAAGGCCAGACTCCTGGGCAGAGCCTCCAGGACTAAGAGACCAGCATGCTGACAGCTGAGGGACTGTCCTCTATGATGTGCCTACTGCTTTTCTTTACCGTGTCATGTCTTGTCCCCCTACATTGGTGTGGGGGGAGAATCTACATCAGTATAACAAGCTGTATAGTATGTTACCAGTTTTGACCAGTTGAGACATCGCTGCTTTCCCAGAATGCTTTCACAGTACCTGAGCAGCTTCCTACTATCGGTTTCAAGATGAGATATTCCCATAAATAGGGAAATTCTGCTTTCCCAGAAGGGCTCTTGTCAGAACTCAGGTTCCAGAGAACCGTGGATTAGGTATGGAAGTTTCCATGGACCACTTCCGGTTTGGGGGCTGGCGTGGCATCCAATGCCACGCTGTTTTTTAGCATTTCCCCCACCTACTGAAGACACACAGATTCTCCCCTCCTCCACAGTTCTTTGAATACGTTTGTCATTTGTTTTATTTAATTGTGTGAAAGTACCCAGAATTATTAAAAACTGAGTAAAGAAGTAAATTTAAAAATTAAAAAAAAAAGAATCCTAATTGGTGATGCCTGATTTCTTCTCTTCATGTTGTTGCTACTCTTGTTGCTTTCGGTTTTTGTTTTGCTTCTGGACTGTTGTTGTTTTCCAGGGAAGCTGTCGTTTATCGTGAGAACAAGAGCAGCCATGTGTTGATTTTTCTGGATTCCTTTTGGCTACTGTCCCAGTGCTAATGAAGGCCCCTTCCCAAGTGCTAACGAGCTGGTGCCAAAATCAGTTATGCCGAAAACAATGGAGGAGCAGTGTGCAGACAGCATGTATACTTACATATATGCGCACGCTCACGTGCATGCACGCGCGCGCGTGCGCGCGCACACACACTCACTCACACACAGATATTTAAAATAATATGTGCATGTCCAACTTCCTGTTTGTGCAAATTAGATATACCCATTCGTGCAAACATGAAGTGCATACTGGAACGTCACAAAGGAGACTATAAGGGTTCCTTTTATGAGAAGATTTGTATTTGGTTGCAGAATTCATTCTTTGCTCAGAGAAGGAGCAAAGTTTCTAGATTTTTCTGAGCACAAATTTTCTATCTGGGAAACTAGTTAGAAATGTACTTTCACCAACTTGAACAACTTAAGGGGTAATATCAATGTGGCTATAGATCTTATTTTATTAAAAAGAAGGTCCTGCTATAAGAAGCAACTGCTTAGCTTAGGATTTGCTTCCGGGCTGATTTTAATAAAGTCACCGGCATTGATCACTGAGCACTTCTGAGGTGGCTCATTAGCCGGAAGGGGTATATTTTGTGGCTGCGGCTCTCTCTGGCTTCCGCGGGTCCTCCCTGTCTTTCTCTCAGTGTGTAATTATTCTCGCCTCAATTTGTTTACACAGCTTGGAGATGGGGACAGAGTTCTCTGGCGACCGTGCAACTGCCTGCAATCGCCCTAAAGAGAAGCATTTAGACTCTATAAAACCTAGCCCGGCATGCACCATTATATGGCCGTCATTGAAACTTAGTACATTAAATTAAATAATTTTAAATAACTTGATTTCAGGCATTTAAAAATTTATCTCTGTGGAGCCCAGTAGTCAATTTTATTATTATTATTGTTCATCAAGTACAATTTACGTTTTTTATGAATCAAAATCCCTCTCCTGCCTTGCGGGTCCGTGTAGCTCTCTGCACTCTCGACTGAGTCGGTAGCTTCGTGCGCCATCTACCGGCGGTGTCTAGTACCTTGGCAGCGAGGTCTCTCTCCAACCGGGGGGGGGGGGGGGGGGGGGGGGGGGGGAGGCGCCGCGACAACCAGGGTGGCCACGTCGCACAGTTTCTTAAAAAAAAAAAAAAATCTCTGTTAGGACGATGCTCGAAGCTACTGAGCAAACTGTTCCCGTGGGCTTTGTCACCTCGAAGCACGGGGAAAGCCCAGAGAGACTCTGGATGTCGAAGCTGCAGGTTTGTTTTCTGTCAGTGGACGCCTGCTCTTACTCTCCTTCATTAACGCCTAGATGTGACTGACCTGCTGTTTGCCCGACATCACCGGGAAACCAGCTGTCCCTCCACACCCACGGCCTTTCTCTGCTCAACCACAGCTCGGTTCCAAGGGGCCGTTGCATGTGTAGACGCACAGCCCAGATAAATATTTTATTTCCTTTTTTGAAACAGTCAAATTCATGTGTGGTCGGGATAATGGCAAGCCACACTTTGTTTTTTAAGACTATTTTTACATTTATGTTCAATTTAACAAGTAAACAACCATCGTATGATACTGATAGGGGTGGAAGGAAGGAGGGAAGTCCCGTCCTAAGTCTGAAGCAATTCTTGGCGCCTTAGTTTGATGTATCTCATTTCGGTAAAGTGCCACCTACATCTTCCCCACCCCCCCAGTAGTCAGTCATCCAATGCACCCACGTACAATGGTTCCCCAACACCCACTGGCTAATAATCCAAGCACCCAGGAAAAGAATCTTTCCCTATAGTTTCATCTCTCTTCTAGTTTGGAGGCTGAGGGCGGAGTGGGGAGCTGAGAGGCCGCCCTGCTTTCCAGTTTAACAACCGGCTTGGCTTGTCCCCTCCCCCACTAAAATGCTTCAGCAGAGCAACAGATGGTGGTGGGGGCTTTTTGCTGAGTTTAAGATGGTTCATTTCGTGCTTTCTCGGGAGAAAGATGACGAGAGCTCCACTCTGTAGTTAACAAGAGCAAAAGAGAAGATGGGACGTCCTTGAAAAGATTTCACTTCATCTGGCCCTCCTGGTTCAGACTGTGTGGTTGGTGCGCTTTTTTTTTTTTTTTGGTCATCTCCAAGAGAAAGTCTCTTTCTTCTTCTTTAAAAGCAAACCCCTGTCCCACCTTGCACCTCTGCTCTCTTCCTTCCTAGGCCTGTACCTTCCGTGTCTGTGCAGAAAAGAACTGTAAAGGAAAAATTGTGAGACTGGAAGAAAAACATAATTTAAAATTCTGTACACGTCAAGTTACAAATCTCTGGGGATTTTAAGGTCTTTTTCTTCTTTCGAGCAAAACACAAAACTAAGCAATGGCAGCAGGAACAGGGCTGGAGAGATGGCTCAGCCGGGAAAGGCGGAAAGGCACGTACGTATCCCCAAGCCTGACAGCCTTTGTGATCCCAGAGTGCCTTGCGGTGGAAAGAACAGACTCCCAAGCTCTGTTCTGTGACCTTTCTCCATGCACGCACCATGAAACTCAATCACTCCCACCCCTGCCCCACCTTGTAGAGAGGGAGTCACACTCACACATTAAACAAATGAAAATGTAATGAAAAATAGAAGTCCCACATAGGAAAATATTCAATTCAAGAAAATCAGATTAAGGCTTATGTCCTTTAGTCCAGATATTGGAACACAGAGGCAGGAGGTTGGCTGTGAGTTTAAAGTCCACCTGAACTACAGAATGAGATCTCCTCCTCAGAAACAAACAAATCAACAAACCGTCCACGCCGGCATGGTAATGTATGTCTATACGTAATCCTGGCCCTTGGGAGGTAAAAGTAGAAGGTGCTGTTGGAAGCCATCTTGGTTTTATAATGACCTCAGAGTCAGCCTGAGCTGCAGGGCCTTAGGAAGACAGAAAGAATCAGACCGAGGGCTGAGGACGTACTTCAGTGGTACCGCGTTCAAGTAGTGCTCATAGACGTAAAATGAGGAGATGGTACCACATTGGTAATATTGTTACCAATATTACAATTATTTGTTTATTTAGAAATTTTTGAGATATTCTCACAATATAGCCCCAGGCTGGTCTCTAACTCACCACCTTTTTGTCTTAGTTCTCAGGGCTAATTATTTAAAGGTATGGGTCATCAAGATCAGCCTCTAACGGTGTATGTATTGCAGAAAATCCATCTTCAAAGGTCTGGGGGCCTTCCTCCTAGCTGCAGCATGAGCAGAACAAAACAAATAGCTCAAGAATCTGCAGAACCTCAAGGTCGAGCTGCCTTTCCTCCATCTGCTAATTGAAGGCCAGCTCTTCTCAGCTCTGGTTTTGTATGCAGTTCATGAAATTTAGTGTTGTCACACTGTCATTAGAACAGCCTTGGTTCCAGATTGCCTTGGTAGGCATGCTCCTGCCTCATACTTGGTCAGTCCCTGGGCTAATCTGAGGGCTTCACCCTGCCATTCCAGTCCCCTCTGTGCTATAACAGTGAGCTCTTAATCTCATGTAGGCATTTATTTGATTTCTTTCTTTCTTTCTTTCTTTCTTTTTTTTTTTTTTCTTTTCTCTACTTGAAGAGGAAGCAAAGAAACCCAGGGGTAACTGAGCCCTTTCAGACTCTGTTTGTTTCTTTATGGAGCAACCCAGTAACAAAGTGACTTTGTGCTTCCTGAAACCAGAACACCTACAGGAAAGTAGCCCAGGCTGAATGGAATCTCCGGCCTCGACTCCAATGCTGAGTTCTTCATTGGTAGCTCTGAAGGAGACCTTATCTGAAGGTCTCCGTCTTTATAGAGACGGTCAAGATAAAGTGAGGTCATTAGGGTTCCATCCAATCCAGCCTGAAAGATGTCCTTGTAAGAAGGGGAAGTTTAGACATGGCTGCGGCTGCGTGAAGCCGGAGGGAGAAGATGGTGGCTACTTGCAAGCTAAGGAAAGGGGCCTTGAGCAATTCCCTCATAGTCCTTAGAAGGAGACAACCTTGTCGACAATCTGACTTTAGGTTTTTGGCCTCTGGAATGCGAGGCAGCCAGTTGTGTTGATGCGCTGTGCCATTGCCGCGGCAGAAGCATCTTCTGGGAGGAGAGCTTTGTTTTGGATCCCTGTTTCAGAGGGCTTCCGCCCATATGGCAGGGTCAGGCATGGCAGAGCAGCCCGTTGCTGTGGCTGCAGCATGTGGCAGAAGTTCCTCATGTCAAGGAGGACGAGGAAGCAGGCAAGGAGGCTGAAAGCAGAGGCCAAGTGATGATTTTTCACAGTCAGTCTCTGGTAACCTACTTTGCAGCCTCCTAAAATAGTGCCAGCAGCTGAGGGCACGCATTTAAACCACGAGCCTGTGGGGGATGTTTCAGGGTCAAATCACACCACCAACGCAGCATTTGTTAATGTCAGCCTTAGCAAACTTGTACACAAAGGGGGAGACAGTTTCTTGGGTGTTTATTTCTGTATTTCCAAAATAACTTCTCCAGCAGGGAACTGTGGTGTCTTTTGGGAAGTCCTCAACGGTGTGCTAAAAGAGGCTTTCCAGCCTGACTCTGCCTAACTGAGCTGTACACTGTGCTACAACCATAATCTATGTTCCTCGAGGCACACTTGCCATGTGCATACCATGCCTATACACGGAATGAAACATCTTCTGTTCGGCTCGGGACACAAAAAGCACTTTCCTGATAATCAACTAAAACCCCAAGACCATTGTGCTTTACGGCTTTCTCTCATGACCCGTTAATATCATTGAACAGAGCTCACCCGCCCCGCCTTCTCCCCTCCCCCTGGCCCCAACTCCGACCTGTAAACCAAACCCCTGAGAGCGCCCCCGCCCCCCCCCCTCGTGCATCTGCACAGGCCACCCAGATGGAAGGCTCAGGTGAGAGCTTTCTGTGAATGCACTTGAAAGGTGAGGCCCCACTAACAGATGCTCTCTGTAGGCCCGCCTGGCTAGTCTTTTCATCAGGGCAGCTGCAATCCCCAGGGAGTGCTTGGTCAAATGCTAATTCTTCGCTGGATGCTATGGCACTGGGTGGATTCCATATGGTGTTTGCGGCATCTCGCAGAAGAAGCCCAGCACACTTCGTATCTGTAGACTCTCTCAGCAAAGCAGCAACAGGCTTGATTTGTAGAAAATAAGAAGCTATAGATTTTTAGCTTTGTTTGGTTGCTCTATTTTATTTTTGCATTTTGTGTGTGTGTGTGTGTGTGTGCAAGCGCACATGCATTTGTCACAGTAAACATGTGACAGTCAGAAGACAACTTTGGGTGACAGTTCTCACCTTCTGCATTGTTTGAGAGTGGCTCTTGTTCACTGCTGTCTATGGCTGTCCCGCTGACCTGTAAGCTTCCCAGATGCCTCTGTCCCTACCTTTCATTGTGTAGTAGGCATGCTGGGAATGTAGACACATGCTAGTTACTGTGTTTGGCTTTCTGAGTTTTGGGAATCAGAAACCAGGCCCTTTGGCTTATGTGGCAGATGACTTACCCACTGAGCTAGCTCTGCAGCCTCTGGATTTGGCTTTTATTTTCTTTAGAGTTTATAGAACTCAAGATGAGTCCCTGAATGGACAGGATGAGAGGGGACAAGCGGAACAAAGAAATGTATTTTATACAGATTTACCATAAAGTTCTATAGAAGTCTGGGAAAGTCGGCAACAGAATCTGTTTTGTTTTGGTTTTGTACAGGTGACAAACATTAATAAAAATTATAAAAAAGAAAAGTCAGGTATTGGTATCAGTGTGCCTTTAAGACCCTACAAGATTGCAAATGGATACAGATCTTGGTGACAGCCTTAAATAAACCTTTAGTGACAAACACGTCATGCTGAGTTTCTCTCAGATTACCATTGCCTCGTGCCTGTTCCAATGGGGCAAAGAACACGTGAAGGGGAGAACTGTGGTGGGGCGCACATATCATACTGTCAACCACAGAGCTAGACAGCTTGTATCTTGTGACAGCACACTATCTTCCTGACAAAAGCCAATACAAATGCACATTAACATGGATCTTGTATTTCACAATAAGCTTTTCAACTGTCATTTGTTAGACTGACTTACACACACACACACACACACACACACACACACACACACATACACACACACATGAATGCATTTACTTTTGGTGCTTGGGATTAAAGACTAAGAAAGCCAATCAAATGTCAAAAGTTGGAGCATGATTAATAAGTGAATACAGCGATTCATCTAACTTTAAATGGCATCTTTGTCACGTTTACCTGGGTTCGTATTTTAAGGCCCTACATAGACAAAGTTCATGGTCTAACACATTTAAAAATAACTGTGCTTTCTGTGTAGAGGATGTTAAGGTCAAATTCAAGAGGTTACTGCACGCTTTTTCTTCTCTCATGAACTGAAGGGTTTTGTCTGACCTTACACCGTATGTTTCTACCTGAGAGCTGACAGGCTATATTTTCATAGATCATACCTGGTTCAAATACGACAAGTATGTGCATTGGTTTTTATTTTCACTTGTCACCAGGAAATGTGCAATCTTAAACAAGCATATGCATGTGAAGTCATGTGAGTTAGGGTATTGCTCCTCTCAAGACAGGGCCCTCCCATTGCTCCCATTTAAGGAATATGGTTTGGTTCCCTGGTGACTAGACTGCTTCCTGAGATGTGGTATGTGGCTGAGGAGATAGGTTCCTACTTCCCAAGAGTCCGTGCCGCTTTTTCTACCTGGATGTATTTGACATGGATGTGGTGTAAAGTATCATACATTTTGTAGCTACAGAGCCAGTTCCAAAATCTGTACACATCCTGATAGGCTACAGCTGCAGATACAAGGTGACATCTCTAGAGATAAAGACACTGAGGTATTGATTAGACAAATCTATTTGTGAGGCAGTGGTGACGTATAGATAGGAGACCGGGGTGGGGAAGAAAGCGGAGAGTGCACTATTAGAAATACCTTTGCACAGTTCATAAATAATAATAATTATAATAAAGGCTCTGCCAGTGGCTTAAGGAACCAAGTAATATGAATTGATTGTTAACATTTCGCCTTAAAGATGGATTAAATTAAGTCTGAATCACATAGTAATTTTTATGAAAGTGCTATACATATGACATCGAAATTAATGCCAAATGAATTCATTACACGTGAGATAATTACAATGAATATCCAATAAATTAGGAATGGCAGGGCATTTAGAATTCTAGGCATTAAAGTACAGTATTAGAATCAAAAGTAGCAGCATGGAGGGGATCGCCTTACCTCGATCAAGATCAAAGCAGCCAGTTGCTCAGTTTTTCAAATTGAGTGAGAATGCCCATGTCAGCAGCACTGGACAAGAGAAGGCACTCGGTCCTTGTTCAATGAGGCACTTTCAGAGAGCTCTTAATGAGGAAATGCTGATAAGTTGAGCAAACCACTGGTCTTGGTGACCAACAGGATGACGGAGGAGCTCTGAGGTCATCTCTCTTCCCCTTCCTGTCTGCTGGCTACACCCAGTGAGTCCTGACAGAAGCTGTCTGTGGCCCGTGTGGGGCTCTAGCACAATTCTTTCACATTGCAGAGGCTCATGTTGGAACCTAGAGATGTTGAGGGACTTTGTGAAGAATCCTCCCGGCTCCAGTTCCCCTGTCTAGCACTCTTGTTCCTGTACTACAGGAATGGGAGATGACTATAAACGTGAGAGCTGGTGGTTATTAGCTGGGTTATGCTAAGCATACTAAGTGAGGCCTATAACTCTCTGAAAGAGATTAGATTATTGTTTGACAAACAACTACTAGGCTTGGTGGTCTATCGCAAAGATCTCAGAATTCAGGAAGCTGAGGCAGGAAGAACATGAATTCAAAACCAGCCTTGGCTCTCTGATAAGTTCCCAAGGTCACGCTGTGCCACATGAGAACTTAAAAAAAAACAAAAAAACAAAAACAGAACAGAACCCCAAACAAAGATTAGATATGCAGTACTTGCCTAGCACACACACATGGCCTTGAGTTTAATCCCTACTGTTGAAAAACAAACAAACAAAAACAAGCAAATGCCAAAACCAAAAAACCAACCAACCATAGAGACAAAACAAAACAAGCCAAAAAACAAAAAAAACCAAAACCCAAACAGTAACAACAACCCTCTTGAATCCCCACACTCTTTCATACCCTCTCACCCCCCCCCCCGACCCATGCCCCCACAGTCTCCAAACCTCCAATGAGTTGCTACAAGTCAAGAAAGCTGTCTAAGATAGGCCAGAATGTGAGTGAGGGCTCTGGCCTCTACTCTGGGTTCCCTCGCCACCATTGCTTGGCTTTGGGTACCAGGCTGTCTCCAAACATCCAAAACATGACAGTGAGGAAAAGTTTCTAAGTGTTTGGGTTGCAAAGACCAGAGACCCACAGGAAACTGGGTCAACCGTGGGAAACCCAGGGAAAGCAAGGGAGAGAGAGAGCAGATGCTGGAACAGGAGGGAAGGAGGATGGGGAAGGGAGCAGAGGTGAACTACTCCACTTCCAGGCTGAGGGTTCACAATCAGGGGTGCCTTCACCATTTGCCCTCAAGAGCGACAGGACCAAGTGGTTTGCCCACAGTGAGCATTGCTACTCAACTACTCTCTGTGCAATGTTCTTAGATTGTATTAAGACAGCAGTGTAATGGGGGTTCCTAGTCCCTTTGACTCACAGAGAGTGTGTCACAAGGACAAAGGTCTGGGGTTACTTTAATACTCAATTGCCTCTGCCAGTGTGGGTTTATAATTACCATAAATCATAGCAGCATCTGTGATATCTGAGAGCCCACTGTGGAAAAGTCTAGATGATGTATTTGCATCCATAGTCCCTATAGAGGTGCTGGACAGCACTGGAGTTGTCCTGAAAGTCTGGCCCAGGCCAGCCTCTGGACTCTTTCAGGAGGATGGTCCTTAGATGACAGATGGGCTGTGCTTGTCTGTGCTGGGCAGCTGTGTGCTGAACCCCATGATCTGCTCTCAGACCTCTGTCTCCATCCATGCCCTGAAGTTAGGACAGCCCGGATTGAACACCTCTTCTTCAGAAATAAAGTCAATATTGTAGAAGATGTGCTTCTTTCTATGAAGCATGCGGCCCTCTTGGAAAGAAAGGAAGAAGGAGGCCAGGAGAGTCTTAACCCAAAAGTTCTTGAGGGAAAGATGAGTTTGAACTGGCAAGAACAAATTTTCCATCTGCTTGGAAAAGGGAAGCTTGAGGGAAAAATCAGATCTGGTGCATTTTACATTCTTTGCACTTATGTTCCTACAAATACAATGGCTAGCAATTGCTGAGGAGAGTCTGCAGCTTCTAGAGACGTGTGAGAAACTGTGGTGTGGAGAGGAACCCATGGTCTGCACTGAGAAGGTTGCTGCCGCCAGAAGGGGCTTCATTCATACCACGCACATCCTGTGTGCCAGGCTCCAGGCCTTCCAAGGTACTGAGACAGTCACTTAATACAAGAATGGCTCCTTTCCTACCTGCACATCCTCAGACCCACATTGAGGACTTTGCCAAGGTCAGCTTTCACGAGGATGAGATGCAGAGCAGTGAGACAATGTAGATTTGGGAGTCTAGCACCCACGACCAAACCTCATCCTGGTTTGTAACTGGGATGAACTGCGAACGTTCTCAGTGCTTCAGAGTCCTCATTTACAAGGGAAACATCTAAATTTTTCCAAAATCTGAAAACTTTTTTTTGATGTGAGGTCGTGATTTTGATGTAGCCCAGGCTGGCCCTGCTGTTTTAGCACATGACTGCAGGGATTAGTGTTCTGGGGTCACACCTTTGGGCCACCATGGCTGGCTCCCAACCCTGAAACTTTTTGATTGTTGACATTACACTGTAAATTGAAAATTCTGCTACACAAAACTTCATTTCATGAGGAAATTATTAGAAATACTTTATAAAATCACCTTTAGACTATTGTAGACAGAATGTAGGAAACACAAACGCAGTCACAGCATTCAGGAGGCAGAGGCAGGAGGGTCACAGTTCAAGGCTAACTTGAAAGAGACCTTTTTAAAGAAAGAAAGAAAAACGTAAGCAGCCATCTAAATAGACAAACAATAATAAGAAAGGAAGGAAAGAAGGAAGGAAGGAAGGAAGGAAGATAAATGAACTTCCTTTAGACTCTGGTCACTTACCCAAACTTTCTCATTCTATTTATGCAACTATCCCCAAATTAAAATCCAACTCCAATATCTGAGAGACTTTGAGGCCAAACTTTAAGAAGAGGGAGAAATTCCTGCTAAGTGTCACGTCCATGCAGGGTTATCTTGAGGCTAAATGAGATTACCTGTTGAAGATCTAGAAGGTACTATTTTCAAGGTGATAAAGGTCTAAGAAACTCAGCAAATGGAAGTGACTATGGCTGAGAGTAAAGAGCTCCAGTGAGGTGAAGGAAAGGGGTTTTGGCCGGAGCTGCAAGCTTCAGCAGCCAGTTCCTGGGTGGAGCCGGGGAAGATGGAGTTGACTAGGAGAGCCACAGGAAAGGAGAAGGCACTCATGGACTTTGTCTCCCTTGATGTAGCTCCTGGTAACTGGAAAGTCCACCCTGCACTGCATCATTTGCCAAGCCCTTCCTGAGCGCTCGCTGAAGCCATCTTCCCAAAGTGGGTCCTCCTAGAATGTCTTCCCAGGAAGTGGACTGCCTCTCCTCCTATTCCCTGCCTCCCCACCTGCTGGTTTTTGCATGAAAACAAAGAGCAAAGTGCTAATCAGGAAATCACTGCCCCACTGCAGCAGGATAGTTCACAATGCTCCGGGTTTTCTCTGCCTGGGACGAAAGCCGTCTTCTGCTCCTTCAGGCTTTGCCTTGTTAGTCCCTCATTAGTCTCGCTTTGAGTGAACAGAGCTGCACAGCAGAGGAAATAAACCAAACAAACTGCCAGGTTCCTGGCCATTCAGGAACTTGAAATCCAGTAGCATGAGCGGATAAATAATTTAATACCCATGGAATCCGCTATAGCCAGGTGGGGCTTAAGGAGGGGCAGGCTTCAGTTGAAGCCTATTGGCATATATGTCAAGGGAAAGGAGACAAGTGGGGGGGGGGGCGGATTGCACAGTGAAGATGCTGTGAGGTAGAATACAGATGAGTGAGGTTTTCTGGATGGCAGTAAAAGGGTTTGAAGGAGAAAATAAGATCAACTAGGAGGGCAATGTAGGGGTGGACGTTCTGGTTTAAAGGTGAAGATGCTTAATCATCCCAGAGGGTCAGAGAGACTGTACGTTAAAGAGACTGAAGGTGAGGAATATGTGGCACAAACTAGTTATAAATGCTGGCTCAGGAATCAGAGTCTAGGTGTGGGAGCAACAAGAAAGACAGGGCTCTAGCCCTGGGAAGAGTGGCTTCCAACTTGAGAGGAGACTGTGATATGGGACAGTTGGGACGTCATGTGACGGAGCAGGAAGGGTCTGGAGTTAGGGTCTGAGGTGTTGAGTTGACACATCCCTGTGCTGCGGTCCTTATCGCTTGGATGCTCTTTGCTCTACTCTCTCGTATCAGGTGTCAGTGAGATGCAGGAGACTGAGGAAGGTGTACTGGGTCATATCCATAATCTTAGCACTTGAGAGGCTGAGGCAAGAGCACAAAGAATGTGAGCTCAGACTGAGCTCCATAGCTAGAGTTTGTCTTTAAGGAGCAAGGTTAGGGAGTAGCTCTGTGATAGAGTGCTAGGCTGGTGGGTGCAATGGTTAGTCCCTAGGACTACATGAAAACAAACCCAGAAATAAGCCTGGAGCCAACACACAGCTGCTCATCACAGCCCGGCTCCCCTGCCTTCTTGGTCACTGCATGTTACAGTCTTGTCGGTGGTCCTTTCTCTCAAGCGCTCAGAGGGATGTCTGCACTGCAGTCCCCTAATAATGGTGCAGTGGAGAACTTCACTAGAAGGTACGTAGGCACTTGTCACTGGCAGGCTTGGGGGACTCAAAAAATACCGCAGACACAAAGAGACAAAAAATACAAAACGAAGGGAGCCAGAGGGTGCTTCTCTGCACGTGTAACACAGTCCTTGCATGTAAGGCATCCAACCTATGAGACTGGGAACAGATGGCATGGAAAAGAAGTTGTCTACCAGTTTGTTTCTTCTTCTTCCATTGCCTCTGGCTTCAAAGCCTCCTTTACTCATCAGGAAAACTGCAGTGCAATCGGACAAAACGTAATCTCATGGGAAAACCTGCCAAGGAGTATCATTCAAATACCATCAAAGTCCCATCAGGTCCAAAAGGCGCAAACTACAGCCACCTACTAATTCTTTCAGGGCTCTACGTGCCAGGGTGCGGGCCTACACTCTAGCTGCCTACAGTTTCACCCAGGGGTTCCAGGCACGCCCTTTTCTATTGGATGCCCATGTTCAGCCACATGCCTTTGTGTGTGTGTGTGTGTGTGTGTGTGTGTGTGTGTGTGGGTGTGTGTATGATGTCTGCTTTCATCCTACTGCTGGAACAAGCCCCAGGCTGAGCCTAGTACAGAGAAGTAGGAAGAATGTGGGCCCTGGGGGGAGGCTGGGAAGTCACCCGGCAGAAGATGGGAGGGAAGGCTCAGAGTGATCCTAGTACCATACAAAGATGCCTCCCATGGTGGCTAGCAAAAGGAACTCCTGACTTTCTTTTCTCTTTCTTTTTCTTTTGGCTTTTAGAGACAGGGTTTCTCTGTGTAGCCTTGGCTGTCCTGGACTCGCTTTGTAGAGCAGGCTGGCCTCGTACTTACAGAGATCCGCCTGCCTCTGCCTCCCTGAGTTCTGTCTGGGATCACAGGCTTACGCCACCATGCCCAGCTCTGACTTTGTTTCTTTACACAGAGACCGACACAGGCTTTACCAGGTAGGCAGAGCTTCTCAGGAAGGGGGTCTACCTTTAAGAGAGGGAATCACTTGAGGGGTTCAGGAGATGAAGGAGTGCAGCAGGAACATCCCCGGGTGCATTCTTGCTTGGATTCTCACCAAGTGAAGATAGCCCCTGGTTGGAGGTGAGTGTGACAGCCCCTCTCCCTCCTCCACAGGCGTGTAACAGCCTGAGAAACTTTAGGCACAATAGCTTAAGTGTGAACCCTGGGATCCTGGTCGTATTGTCCATTTTGGCTTCAGAAGGAGCTAAGAGTTAGCGTGTTCTGCTCCAAGCTACACACACTTGCACTGACTTTTGACTAATGGGCCACATCATGGAGCATATGATGGTTATGCTGACAAGCTGATAGTTTTGGCCTAAACTCAAGAATGAGGAGCCGCACTTTGAACTAGCTTGGGCTGGGTCCATGTGACTTGGGAGTGGTCCTGTGTCCACTCTTGTAGTGATGTCAGCTTGGCCAGTTCTGCACCATCACCTTCAAGTTAAATGGTAGAATCAGAGAAACTCCAAGGGGCCCAGTTCTAAGTCTTAGAAGCCAGCCATTCCGCACTTAAGAGCTGGTGATGCCCGAAACAACCTTTAGACACCCAAGACACCTGAGAACACTCTACTAAGAAATCAATGAGCTTTACAGATGCTCTAGAGTGGCTGTCAACTGGTGAATTACTGTGACTACTTAAAGTGTGCAACATGATGTCATAATATCACAACATGAAATGATTGTATAAAACTAATTAACATATTTATCACTAATTAACATACCTATAACTTAACCTTTTTGTTGTGAGGACATTTAAAATTTATTGTTGATAATTTTTCAATTTAAATGTAAAAAATTTTGACTTTTTCATGTGTTATTACAATATCCTATGATAAGATTATCCCTCAGTTACCCTCTGTTGTCTCACGTCCTTTCCCTCTGAAGTTCTCAACTCATCTCCCAGGGCCCACACCATTGAATAAAAGACCCTTTCCCATAGCAACCATTACCAGCTCCCCATGGTTGGCAAGCTTCATAGCATGATGGTGGACCTCCATGAAAACTATAGTCTTGGGAGTCGGTGTCCACTGTTGCTGTGTGTTCATGCTGGCCATGCCACATCTTTCCTCCCCATTGTCTTAATCTTATATTCTTTCTGCCCCCTCCTCCAGGTATTCCTTAGGGGCTGCTAGCAGTTTTGAAGTACATGGTGCATTGTGTGTCAAGTTGACGAGGGGTCAGTTGTACTGGCTGGTTTTGTGTGTCCACTTGACACAGCTAGAGTCATCAGAGAGGAAGGTGCCTCAGGTGAGGAAAAGCCTGGATGAGATCCAGCTGTAGGGCATTTTCTCAATTAGATATCAATGGAAGAAGGCCCAGCCCATTGTGGGTGCTGCCATGCCTGGGCAGGTTGAGAAAGCCATGATAAGCAGAAACCTTCATGGCCTCTGTATTAGATCCTGCCTCCAGGTTCCAGCCCTGCTTGAGTTCCTGTCTTGCCTCCCTCCAATCAATGATGGACAATGATATGGAAACGTAAGCCAAATAAACTCCTTCCTAACTTGCTTTTTGGTCAGCAATAGAAATCCCAGCTAAGACAAGCTGGACACCCTGCCGTGACAAGACACCATAAAATTTACTTTTCCTGAACAACTGAACACGTACCATGGAATAACACACAGCCTCGATCTTGCCCTGCCTGCTTCCAGACCCTGGTAAAGACTATCGCCCTCTGTGCTTCTGTGAGGTAGACTGCTTTTGGCTCCATCTGTAAGTAAATGCATGCACCTTTCCTAACCCTCTAAGGATTGTTCCCTGTCACTTGGTTAAGTTCGAAGTCAGTCTATTGAGAAAACCAAGGACAGCTTTGAAGAAAACGTCCAGTGTGACATTTTCCTTGCAAGTACTTGCTGTGAGTCCTGTGGCCCTGGCTCAGCAGAGAGAACCAACACTGTGGCTGCAAGAGGGACACAAGAAAGTTGGAAAAAAAGAGAGAGAGATGGGAGAATAAAAAAAAACAACCTCAGGATACAGAGGATGAAAGTAGAATAAAACTTTCCCCGTGTCTCTAAATACTCTGCGTGGTAGACACAGTGAATTTTCTTGACTAACAACTGGATCCCATCCTTGAAATTTAGCATTTTCTCATCTGCAAGGGAATTTAAAAATTTAAGAAGGGAACTGAGCAAATTATATTATTTCAAAATGAATGTTGCTTAAACTTAGGCTTATTGTATATCTTTGATTTTTTAAAATGTCTTAAATTTTTTTGAAATAGAAAATAGAGATGCATATAGAATCAAGGAAAATGAGTGTCATGAACTTGGTTTGTTAAAAAAAAAATTCAGCTTTTGGTTTTCTGAAGTGACCTCAGTATGGTCATAGGTTGGTCTGCCTATCTTGTCACTTCCAATGCGCCCTTCTGTAGGTGCTGTTTTTAATTTCCTTTTCAATGGGGTTTCTTCATGCCTCTACCTCCCTTCTAACCCCTCCACCCTAGGTAGGAGAGAAAGAAGTGGGGAGCCAGGGTGTAGACCTTTTTAGACTTAATTAAAACTGGTTAGGGTAATCAGGTTCTTTGGGGAAATACCAATTTTAGCCATCAGGATATCCAGCAGAACCAGCAGGCTTCTTTCTCCAATCCTCTTCTCGAAGTCCCCCTCTATCTCTCTCTGAGCATCCCTTGAAGCATCCTTTTAAAGTGTCCTCCTTTGAAGCCTCCTTCTCTCTCTGGGCTCTGATATTTATACCCTCTTAGAGTCCTCAAAAGTAAACAAAACTGCAGCTGGCAAAAGCTAAGCTCCTCTCTGAGCTGTACAAAGCACTTATCAGCTATGGATAAACAAAAGCAGTTCCACCCCACACACTTGGGATTAAATAAAAAAACTTGTTTACATAACTAAGTTTTTAAAGAAAGCAAAAATTCCCCTATACCCTTCCTTAGTACTTGAAAATCAAACTGTCTCCACCACTTTCCCCCACTGCTTATACTTTCTAGTCTGATATTTTTGGTTTTTATTTTCTAAATTTTTTTAATTATGTTTTTTTAAAATATTCATTTATATTATTACACATGAATGAAATAAACTACATGCAGCAGGAAGAACCATGAGACAGTCAGGACTTGCTTACCCTGTTTTGGCAGAGTTCAGCCATTGACTCGGCCTGCATCTAAGCTTGCCCATTTTTAGGCACAGAAATGAGGACATTTTTCCCAGTGGCTGATTTGCCACATTTGAAACCAACTCCATAAGAAGGTTCTTTGATGTTGATCATCTTCTTTGAGGCAGGCTGGGTATTGCTAGGAGTTAACTTGTCTTGTCAAAGAATCTTTAAAATAATAAAAACATCTTCAAATGCCATATTCTGTAGGTCGCTGAGGCTTTTGAAGACCTTATTTAACTATTTTACCATATATATATAGAATCATATCTATCTATTATACCTAGGATATATATTCTTGTGACAAAATTAGACTAGTTTTTGACATGACCATGACTTGCATCAATATACAAAATTCTGTATCAATTAATTTTAAAAACCTTATTTGTGAGTAACAATTAAGGCCTTGAGTTGTGGAGTAGATTCAATAATCCACCTTTTGTTCTATCTTCCCTCAATATTTCTATATCTCCCTTTCTTTCTTTTCAGTTCCTGTCTCCTTACCTACAAAACAAAGATAAAGGAAAAGAGAGATGTCTGTGAGCCCAACCTAGTTTTCTCTCTGTATAAGACCAATAATAACTTATAACCACCTCCCAATGAAAATTAGCATCTGTAGACCAAAAGAGCAAACAGAAACCTACCCAACCCCCCCTAGAGGAAATGGGACGTTGTTCTCTTAAAGTTTCTTCAGGTTGATTTAAGGTGAATAACACCTTTGAAGGGTCCCAGAAAAAATTGGGAAAATGGTTAAGCAAGCCAGGTGTAGCATTTGTGGTCTATTTTCTAAATGTTGAGAAATTCCAGGCTTATGGGATCAGATGCTTTCTACAACACTGTCCTGGAAGCTGTCCAATTCTGATGGGTGACAGCAACTGAGGAGCCTGGGGATGAAACCTGGAGGATGCAGGCTGTCAGCATGCAGCATGCTGAGAGGAAGGAATCCTGTCAGGTCTGATCCAGCGTCGGTGTCCAGTTCTTTTGTTCTGAAAATATAATTTCTCACAAGCATTATATAGTTTTAACATTATAATTGTATAAAGTGTGCGGCATGTACAGAGCAATTAGGTCTGGTTCTCTGCTCGTTGTATGAGCAGAACTAAGACATCTGCAAATCTTCCTTCATGCCATCCTAAGAATGACCTAGTCTGATGTTTTTTTAAGTTTTTTTTTTTTTTTTTACTTTTCACAAAGTTCACTGGTAAAACACAAGCAAGACATCAAATGATGATTATGGCTTCATAGCCCCACAGGTCAGAAGACAGATTGCTGCTCTGCTTGGTTGATCTAACGCTGAAGGAGAGGTATACAGTGGTCTGGCTCTGCCAGCTACTCCTGGGGTGACTGGAGTCTTCCCCCCGTCCCCCGCTGACGAATGAGAGAGGTAGGTTTGTTAAGAGGAATATAAATGCCAGCACAAAGCTGCAGGTTCCACCCAGAACCCAAACACTGATTCTCTAGGCATAGGAAGCCTTCCTCCTGCTTCTTCCCACCATGATGGATAGTTATTCCTCTATAGCTGAAAAAGAAAAAGAAAAAAAGAAGGAGGAAAGACTCTCTTTCTTCCATAAGTTGCTTTTTTGGCCATGTTATTTTTAACCACAGTGGCAAAAGTACATGGGTTTAATTCAAAGTTTTAGTTATGGTTCTATTGCTGTGATAAACCACCATGACCATAAGCAACCTGAGAAGGGAAGGGCTAATGTCATCTGACACTTCCATCATCAAAGAAAGTGAGGGCGGGAACTAGAGGCAGGAACTGATGTAGAGTCATAGGGGAGTGCTGCTTACTGCCTTGTTCATCCTGCGTTGCTCATTTGTCTTTCTTATATCATCTAGGACCACCTGCCTGGGATGGTACAACCCACAGTAGGCTGTTCCCTCCCACAGCAACCATTAATCAAGACAATACCCAACAAATTTGCCTTAATTTCTTAATTAATATTTTTTACTTACAAGATACCCCTACGTTTATGTCAAGTTGTCAAGAATCAGTTGCTGTCCGTGATCCTTTCGTGCCTCCAAAGCCAGTTCCAGTCATGTGACTGTCACATATTGTCAAGTTCACCTACCACAATGTTCAAGAATGCTCCCTTCTGAACCACAGCTGTGTGCTGGCCCTGAGCAAACACATCCCACCTCAGTGATGTTGGGGTCTTCTTAATAAGACCTGATTCCTCTCATAGCTGGAAAGATGGCTCAGAGGTTAAGAGCACTGACTTTGCTCTTCCAAACGTCCTGAGTTCAATTCCAAGCAACCACACGGTGGCTCACAACCGTCTATAATGAGATCTGATGCCCGCTTCTGGCTTGTAGGTGTGCATGTAGGCAGAGCACTGTATACATAATAATAAATAAATAAACAAAACAAAACAAAGAAGAACTGATTCTCAGCCATAGCTGACCAGTATCTATTGTCCCCCAAAAAAACAAAGGTTTCAGTTTAGCGATTCTTAATTTAAAATATTATATGGCTCAGATCCCAACATCTGCAGGCCCCAACATCTGCATTGCTCTCAGGTAGTCTTCTCCTCCTCCTCCTCCTTCTCTTCTTCCTTCTTCACTTTGTATTTCTTCTCATGTACTACATCCTGACTGCTGTTTCCCCTCCTGCCACTCCTCTCAGTTCCTCTCCCCCCATGTCCCCTCTCCTCCAGATCCACTATTCCTCTGTTTCCCTTCAGAAAAGAGCAGGACTCCTAAGGATAGCAACTGAACGTGGCATAAAAAGTTACCATAAGACTAGGCATGAATCCTCATATCAATGCTGGATGAGGCAACCCAGTGTGAGAAAAAGGGTCCCAGGAGCAGACAAAAGAGTCAGAGACAACTCCTACTCTCACTGTTAGGAGTCCCAGAAGAACACACGTTACACAACCATAACATGTATGCAAAGGATCTAGCTCAGACCCATAAATGCTCCCTGATCGCTGTTTCAGTCTCTGTGAGTCCCTACGAGGCCTGCTTAGTTGATTCTGCAGGCTTTCTTCTCCTCGACTTCAGTGGCTCTTACAGTCCTCTCTTCCTTTTACATGGAATTATCTGTACTCCACTTAATATTTGGCTGTAGTTTCCTTCTATCAGTTGTTGGGAGAAGCCTCTCTGATGATGATTGGGCTAGCCTCTGGTCTATGAGCATAGAGGGATACCAATAGGAATCATCTTATTGTTTTGTTTCTTGCCAGTATCCTTGGCTTTATCCTAGGTCTCTAGGCTATCCAGACTCTGGTTCTTGGCCTTCTTGGCAGTGCCAGGTATGTGCTCCCCCCCTCTTGTCACATGGGATCTAAGTTGGACCATTCCCACACGTTCTGTGCCACCTTCACCCCAGCACATTTTGCAGGCAGGACACATTGTCGGTCAAAGGTTTTGTAGCTGGCTTGATGTCCTACTCCGTCCACCAGGAGACTTGCCTGGTTACAGAAGGTGCCTGGTTCAGGCTCTGTGTCCTCCATTACTAGGAGTCTTTCCTAATGTTACCCTTGTAGATTCCAGGGGGGGGGTTCCACTGCACTACGTTTCCATATTGTCCCCCAAATGCCCACCAATTTCAGTCATCTCTCAGAGCACTCTATTTCTCTACCTGCTAATCCCTTTTGTTCTCATCCCCAGGCACCCTCAATCAACCTGAGAAATCTATTCTATTGCCCTGTCCCAGTTTGACTTCCATGCTCCTACTGAATGCTGAGCTCTGAGCATGCAAAAGCTTTACTCCCCCAAAGTTTAAACCCCCCACAATCACCCAAAGAGCACCTGGTCAGGTCTGTTACAGCAATATCCCATGATGGGTTTTAGGGCTTCTATTGCTGTGATAACACAGTATGGCCATAAGAACCTTGGGGAGGGAAGGGTTTATTTGGCTCATATTTTATATCACAGTCCATCATCAAAGGAAGTCAGGGCAGGAAATCAAACAGGCCAGGAACCTAGAGGCAGAGCTGCTGGAGAGGCCCACAAAAGGCATGGCCCTTCCACACCAGTCACCACTCAAGACAATAACCCCACAAACTCACCTATAGACCCCTTTCATGAAGCCTCTTTCTCAGTTAAGAGTTCTTTCAAGATATTCCTAGGTTTCTTAGCAAAGCCCAGCCAGCACATTCAATTCGTCAATAAAAGCACTTATCAGAGTGTGGGTGCCCTGTTAGAGCTTCGGGTGTGCTCCTGCGTTGTTCTGTGGCTGCATTGCTATTGTTAGATGTGGCCTTCAGGAACCTTCCCCCTTCCAGTCCCTCCTTCTCCGCTGCTGCCACTGTGACTGTGAACAATCATGAACGACACTGTCATACCTCCCACTACTCTCCTGGCAAAGTTGGCATTGGTGACAGTGGTTGTCTACCACTGCAAATGCACTTTCCTCTAGGCAACACAAGCTAACGCATTATGACAGAAAGCAGCACGTTTCCCTGCCACCAAGGAAGGGACAGAATACCCCAAAGAAATGTTTCTATTTGGAACTTGGAAATGGAAATTTGAGATCAATGCATCCTTTGGGAAACGGCAGACTATGGAAAGCAGTTGTTCTATGTGACAGGAGAGTGGGGGCCCATTCATGTGTGGGACCTCTGGTCTGACTTTGGAGGCAGGTGCACCCTGGGAGACAGGTGTGTTGTGAGAAGACATCGTGACATGTGTGCATTAAAACAGATGAAGAGGTCACTAAGGTTAAGCTTAAGGTGGCTCCAACTTTAAGAAGCAGACCGTGAGAGTCTCTTCCTCCCCTCAAGGCAGCCGAAAGAGCCCACTGGTGACAAGTGTGACCAGATGTCCTGGTGCTATGACACCCAGCTGTCTGCTCATAAACAAGGCACGCACCCCCTCTCTTCAAACCCACCATGATCTTTCCAGAAAAATGTGAACAACAAGTACAGGCATCTTGCAAACTCAGATTAAGATTTTGATCTTTTTAGTATTTGGGAATGAAATACTTCTTTCATGAATATTACAGTAATGCCTTTCTTTCGCAAATGCGATAATCATAAAATTCTGCCTTTCTATTTTGGGGTTCTTGCTGCATCAGTGAGCATTTCTGAACACCCACCATGTTGGGAGCTCTACACTGGGCTCCTCTGACTGGAAGGAGGTGTCCTGCAGCTCCCTGAATCAGTCGGGTCTTCCATTTTTGCATGTGATTGACATTTTTAGTGTTTGTTTATTATCATTTGCATGAAATATGCCCTATGCTACTGTGACACAAAAGTGGATGGGAATAAGTACAGTATTTAAAATCTTATTTTAAAACTATTCATTTGAAAAGAAATTATGACGATGATGATGATGATGCTGATGATGATGATGATGATGATGGTGATGTGTGTATGGAGGCCAGAAGAAGAGGCCATATCCCCTGAAGATGGAATTACAGCCAATTGTAAGCCAGTGTGGCTGGAAGTGCAGGGAGCTTTTTAACCTCTGAGTCATCTCTCCAGCCCCTTAGACTCCGTAAACTGTAGTACAGCGTTCATTTTAAGCATACCCCAATGGTATAAGTGCATGACCCCTGCTGAGGACCCACCACTGATCTTCCTGAGAGCCATCTTCTTAAACGGAAACTCAGCTCCCCAGTTCTCCTAAGCCTCAGGCCCTGATGACCAAATTTGGTTCTATGAATTTGACTATTCTAGGTCCGTTATGTAAGTAGAGCCGTATAGTACTTTTAAAAGGCATTTATCTTATGATGCCTGGCTTATTGGCTCATGGTGGTGATGCTGTTGTTTTTCATGATGGTGATGACTGTGGTGGTGGTGTTCATCCATGTAGTTTGTATTAGAATTTAATCAATTCCCTTTGAAGGCGCATAGTCTACTGTAGGCATGAGCCCCATTCTGTGCATCTTATTCATTTTTCAGGAGACATGAGTTACTTCTACTTTTCTTTTTATGAATAATGTTGCTGTGAGCATGGGTGTGCCTCAATGTCAACCCTTAATATTTTAGTAATAATGCTTATTTTCTCAAAACATAAAACCCAAAACAATGGTTTAGTGATCCCTAAAACAAAATGTCAGTTTATTTTTTTGTAGTTCTGAGGATCAAACCTAGGGTCTCTCCTTCTAGGGCACCACCTTGCCACTGAGAAATGCCCCAGATTTTGCACTTCCTCCTACAGCAAATACTGACTTCCTTCGAGTCCGGTTCTGTGGCCAGAGTGGAGCTCCTGAGTTCACAGAGAGCTTGGGTCACTTGGGGGGAGGCAGGTATCAAACAGACAAAGCATGCCAATTAGCAGCATAATTACTGACAACAGTCAGAGCTGCAGAGAGGAGGAGGGGCATGCAGTGAGAGAGCACTGCTGTCTGCACTGCAGTGAGGTCAGTGAGGGGCTTTTCGGTCACGTGACTTTTATGCCAGTGCTGAGCAGTGGACAGAAAGAAGGCAACACAAACCAGGAGGAAGGAGCGGCGAGAAGACACAGCTCAAGAAAGTCTGTTGGAAAACTCCCAGAGTCCACCCCTCCTCTGGGCCCCCTGAGGACTGGTTCCGACTCCCTCTGGTCACTGAGTGTGACTTTTAAGTTCCAACCCTGCAGCAGCAGTTCAGAGCTCCCGTTTCTGGCTCAAGCGTGAAATTGCCTGCTGCGGACATGCTCAGTGGGCTCTGACATGGCAGCACCTCAGGGTGGATAAACTCGGATGTCTTCCGGCTGCATCCACAAAGTCCTGCTGTTTCAGCACTTGGATCCCTGGGAGCCAGTGGCCAGGATCCCTGCTGGTGGCTATGATAAGCAGGGCCTAGCTCCCAGAATTGTTTGAGAAGAAAATGCTGTCTCAGTGTGGAGTGTAGGGGTCGGGGTAAGGTGAAGGCACTTTTAAAACTCAGACATCTACTCTTTTCCACTTTATACAGTATTTGGACCCGAGTGGAGTACGTATCAAGTCAGGAGACTTTCTAATGTGGGGGCTCGTTGCTCAGGACGGAATCCTCGATTTCCATTGGGCAGCATGAACAGCAAAGTGAAGCAGTGATAGTGGCAAGCAAGTGTAACGGGATGACGTTTCTGCACCGAAAGCCTTTCCCTTAGGCAGAATTGGCCATGATCTCAAACCTCCCCTTTTCCCGAGTCTTCATTCCTCCTGTGCAGATTACCAGCCCTGAAGTCTGCACCTAAGTTGTTGACTCAGATCCACTTACGGAGAAAGAAGCAATTAATATATGTAATATATGTAAAAGCGTTGGCGAGGCCCCTTTGTGATAAGCAGTGACTCGTGTTTCCACAGAACCTGTCTTGCCTGGATGTCCCTGGCTACCTTCTCTGTTGCTGTTGTTGTTGCTGTTGCTAATATACTGTCATCTCCATTAATTGTCATTAACATAACTGCTCAGGTTATGGAAATGTTTGTAATTAGATTGATATCAGGCAGCCAAGGGGCACACTTCTGTTCCAGCCATTTCATCTCCTTTCAGAATGCCAGCTCAAGGGTCTATTTTGCTCCTTGATTTGTGTCTGGCTTGGTTAGCAAATTTTAGCTCTGTAGCCCTTCTCACTTTTTCTTTCTTTTCTTTTCTTTCTTTCTTTCTTTTTTTTTTTTTTTTTGAAAATCACAAGCCACAGAGTGCAGAGAGTCTTACAGACGAATAGGGGGATAGAAAGACCTGGAGGGGACAGGAGCTTCACAAGGAGACCAAAGGAGCCAACAAATCTGGGCCCAGGGAGGCCTGAGACTGATGCACCAACCAAGGACCATGCATGGAGAGGACCTAGACCCCTTGCTCAGATGTAGCCCATAAGCAGCACAGTCTGCTTGTGGGTCCACTAGTAAGAGAAGCAGAGGCTTTCTCTGACATGGACTCTGAAGTGTGTTTTTCAATTACTTCCGTCTTGGTGGGGTAGCCTTGCCAGGCCACAGAGGAAGAGGATACAGACAGTTCTGAGATGTGATAGGCTGGGGCCAGATGGTAGGGCTATCCCTTTCCGAGGACTAGGGGAGGGTGGTGGGGGATAGAGAAGGAGGAAGGGTGGGAATGGGAGGAGACCAGAGAGGGGGCTACAACTGGGATGTAAAGTAAATAAATTATAAAAAATAACATTAAATAAAAAAAATAAAATCATAACCCACAATAAGAAATATATGTACCTTAACTGGAAGTACAAAATTTCACAAAACAATATTTATTCTTAATATGCTTTGAGGCAGTCTGGCGTTTTCTATGCTATACTGTTGCTTATATGTGTTTGCTTTAAATACTATTGAAAACCTGTCAAGGTGCTGCCATGATGCAAGAAGGAGTTGAGACCTGTGGTTTGTAAACCAGCACATAACTTGTCATTTAACCTCCTGTGTGGTGTACACTCGCTGCTGCTCCTTCAGAACACTGTGCTGATGTTTCTCAGGGCTTGTAGACATCAGGTGTTTCCAGTGAGTCATCGTAGAACCAGCTGACTGCATCCCTATAGTTTTGAACTCCTTGGAGTTTTCAGGTTGTCTGGGACCATAAGGAAAAGAAAGCTATTTACAGACATACACTCTGTTTGCAATGAAAAGAGAATTAACTTCTAGTCCAGACTGCTGCGAGCATAGGTCCCTGTCTCGGCTGTCAGACTGCTGTCTGTGGCTCTTCTCTTCTTTCGTTCATTAACTGATTTCCAGGGGCTATGTTGGCCTGTTCTCCATTCACAAAATGAGGCATCTTTCTCAGCAGGCCGCGATGAGGAAATGCGGCCCTCTGTAAAGCCTTGGAATATGTGGTGGCCTCTCCCCGAATACCACTGTTATTATTATATTTGTGCCAACTGTGTCTGCTCCCGAGAGTCTACAGCTTCACATTCTGGGATTTAAGTCTGTGACATCATGAGAAGGTGACTAAGAAAGTTTTCCTTAGTTCAATGAGGCGCTTATAAAAATATTGATACAAGATGTATAGTTTATAAAGATATTGCTCACAGTTCTGGAGCCCATGGAGTCTAAGACCAAGGCAGAGTCCGTGTCTAATGAGTGGTTGCTCCCTGCTTCACAGACTGCATCTTTTCTTTGGTTCCTCATCCTGTGAAGGGGCTAAGGAGCCCTGATGATGTCTTTACTAAACACACTTGTCACATTCAGAGGGCTCCATCACATCTCCAAAAGCCTTGTCTCCTGAGAGCATCATTCTGTGGGCGGGGAATCTCAACATATGAATTCTGAAAGGTCATATGGCCTTAGGCGAGAGCCAAGTAGAAGAAAACCTTCCCAGGAAATCAGGGAACCTTAGCTTTTCCAACCTTGTTGGCTACAAAAGGCAAATCCTAGAGGGAATTAAGACTTGAGATGAAGACAGAAAGCAGAGAGGCCCTAGGGACGGCATGCTCTACTAACCAAGTTCCAGCTATGAGGCTGTTTTCAAATACAGAACCTGCAGATGGAGCCTGGTTGGGTTCTGTGCTAGGCACCCGCAGCCTCTCGTGACATGTTATAGGGCATGGGAAGAAAAAGCAAATCTCAACATGGACTATCAGTTGGCCACATGCCAAACTGTCCCATGAGTTGTCACTTTCATCCCCACTAAGACAAAAGGTGAAGGCAATCCTCTGTAGGACAAAAGCAATGACTCTTGGATTGGGCTGGAGCCATTCCAGAGGCCACAAGCTAGCCTCTTGAACTGGTAGCCTCCACCTCCAAAGACATAGTTACTCTGCATTGGTGTCTTTCCCTCAACATAAATCTACTGCCACACAGAGATTTCTGACCATCTATCTGACGGAGGCAGATAGGGCTTCTTCAATGGGCAGAGCTCTGCACCATTATTGCACATGGTCAACCTCTTGGACAACTTGATCACCCAGTAGACATTCCTGTATAGAAAGACATTCAAGTTTAGAAAGAGAAGAAGGCAAAGTGCGTTGGTGAAGTGACAAATGAATTGGTAGTTTATGATAGGCACAGAAGGAGAGGGGTCAGAAATCCAGTGAAGGAAGTCTATGAATGGGCCAATGGGAGTGTGATGATCTTCGGACTGTGCATCATTCATCCCATGAGCCACTGTGGCAGATGTACACCAACTGGATGGGATGAAGTTGGCTGGTGGATGTGAGCCTGGGTCCTGGAATCCTAATGCACTTACAATGAGATCTTAAGTGGAGCAGTCCAGAAGGCAGAGATAGAGGTTGAGCATCGCCTTCCTTTGTCTGAAGCCGATTAGCCACTGCTGCTTCTGGATGTTGGATCTTCCACTCAGCAGAACTAAACTCCATGAGATTAGTTAAGTGCTTGCAGCTAGATTCTGATATGAGACTCCTCCATCCAGAGCAGAGGAGAGATTCCGACTTACTGAGTTTCATGTGTATTCTGTGTTTATTTGTCTTTCCTGTCTATAAGATGTTGGCTACCACACTGTCCGAGGGCTCTTCATGTCTGACTCGCTGATGTAGAAAAGAGCTTAACAACTTTTGGGACTAAAGACTCACTTGGTGGCATGTGACATGTCACAGTGCACACATGGCTTGCTTGCTTTCACGGATGATTACCTCATGCCACACCACCCTGAGGTGAAAATGCCTTTTGTTTAGGCGGTTGGCTCCCCAGCTTGAACAGGACACTACATGCATGAGTGGTGACTTCAAGTCAAGGAAGACTTTTTAAATGTGTGCTGCTAATATGTGCTATGTGTATGCTTGCAAGGTAGAAAACCTGGCTTTGGGAAGTCTTCATATTTTATCTTTTCAGTCTTCACAGCCGTCTGAAGGAATGTGTGTTTTCTGTCCTAGACACAGCCTCTTTCATCAGAGAATACAGGTGATGCCAATTGGTTGGCACTTTGGGGAGCCTCGGCCATGGCTGTCAAGCCTAATTTAAATTGCAATTGGAAAAGTTCATCAACCCAGTCTAGCCAGAGAATGGCAAGAAAGCAATCAGAATGGCAGGAAAGCAGTCTCATCCAAAGCCACGATGGTGCTACTGAAGCTTGTCCAGGAATCTAGAAGGATGGTTGTAATAACTTGAAAACGGTTTCCCCCTATCTCCTCACAAAGTTTGTGCATTGGAAACTCACGAATTCATACCTTATGTTAGTAGTATGTAGAGGCGGGGCCTTTGGAAAGTCGTTGGGATTAGCTGAGGGGACAAGGGTAGAACCCCATGATAGCATTTAGTGGCTTTATAAAAAGAAGACAGTTCCTAGCAGCAAACATTCCTGGTTCACCATCTGCTGTGTTATAAGGCAGCAAGAGGCCCCCAGCAGATGCCAGACCATGTTCTTGCTCTTTTTAACATCCAAATTCTAAACTAAAGAAATCTGTACTTTTATTAAGTCTTAGATATTTTGTCAACACAACAGAAAGTTTACTGTGATAGCAGCAGGCAAAGCAATGAGTACAGCAGTGATTGCTTTGGGACTAGCTGGAGCTGAGGGCGATCATGTTTACTACATCACAACTCTTTTGTAAGTTGCTATAGGAATAAGACATGGGATCATTAGAAAGCATGCTGGGATCAGCACACTCAGTGTGAATGCAAGAGACACTGGGCTGTGTGCAGGAGGCACAGCTCCCAGCCACAGACCTGGTTGAACGGCTCAGTCACTAATAATCATCAGTTCTGTCTTCCTCAAACAAATGTCCTGGTTCATAAAACTTACACTTCCCCTCCAGGTTTGGAGGTCCACAGGTACTGGTGGGCTGATACAGGAATACGGAAGGCAGGATGTGTTCATCAAGTAGCCGCAATGGAAGGTAGCTATGTGGTTGGTGCGTTCCTGAGCTCTCAAATCATGGGTAGGCCAAGGGTCGATTTGCTCTGAGATGGCAACTCCACTCAGCTCTCTGTCTTCCCTGCCATCTGCACCCTTCTGCTCTTTAATTCTTTCAGGACTCCCTCAGTGAGTCCTGGGCACCTGACTGTCCCACTGAGTCTTTTCTCAGTTTCATCCCTTGACCTGGGGAGAGAGCATTCACTTAATTCCCCCTTAAACAAAAGCACGCACCCTGGTGAAAGGGCTTACCAAATAGCAGGGTTGTAATGCTATGATGTATCTCCCGGAGAAGACTACTCAGGCACTGCTTTAAGCCAACAGAAAGTCTTTATTAGCAAGCTGGTGATGATACTGGCTGTTTGGGGTCCCAGTGTCGCCCAAAGTCTTTCTCAGTGTGAGTTTTGAAGCACAAAACTACATCCTGGGTTAACACACTTCAGTTTGGAAGAACACTTAGCTGGAAGCAGAACTACAGAAGCCAAAAAAGCAAAAATTAATGATTGTAGAGACTGCCACAACTATGGACTTTGATGGATTAGGTCTTTGTTTTCATTTTAGCAGGTGGTGCTGTCTATGTGCTGCGTTTTATGGCCTGAATGAGACTTCCATCATGGTCAGCTGTGCAACTAAGATCTGGGGGCCCATTACAGTGCGGCTGGAGTGTGCCAGAGAAGGCAGAATTTACTCAGAGACATGCCTGTTTTCTACATTTTCACTGACTCACAGTACATGCACAGAGAAGTGTGTGAACATTCAGAGCTTGTTGAATGCTCACAAGGGCCATGTGGAGTGTAAGCAGAAGGTTCAACAGGCCTCACGTTGTGCTATGCTCAGCTCAGAAGCACTCATGACACACACACACACACACACACACACACACACACACACACACACACTGCCATTTCATAAGCTAGAGCTTGATACAAGCTGACATGTGACAGGAGAGCTGAGCTGGGCAAGGGTAAGATCAGGTGTCCATACACACGTGAGAAACCATGTCCGCTACATTTTCTCCTTACCACTGTTTTGGTGACTAGCTCAAACCATCTCAACCTCCAGAAGAGGAGATCTACATTCTCAGCACATTTTGTTCCAATGATGAATTCTGAAAGGCTCGATCCGATTGGGGCTAAACTTATTATATCATTAAATGACAATAAAGTCACCTTAATTACGATTTAATGTTCAATTTGGAACAGAACGTTACTAATAAGCTTTCGATTGGGAATTTCGTTGTGATTTTTAACAGATTGCAATACAAATTTGCACATGGGTAGAAGCTGTCGGCATCTGATTCCTCCAAGAGGAGCATGCAATCAGGTAGCCACTGATGCTTACTCGGGAAAATGGGAAAGTAATTACAGATCTTTAGATATCCATGTGCACGCTCCTAAATGACTGCTCTTATTGGCTTTGAGGCCACATTCCATAAGGAGACCTTTCTGAAAACTTAGTGCTGCAGGGATGCTGACCCTCTCTTAAGTTCTAAGTGGAGTTCTAAGCCTCAACAATGGCAATTGGTATTAACCTGTGAGGAAAATTCTGCGGACTTCCCAGGTGGATGACACTGCGTGGGCACTAATGCATATGGAGGTTTCGACAAAATAGGCTGCTATTATCTTTAACACAATAATTGGAACCTATACCTCAGGAGGGAACCCTGGCTGAGACAGGAATTAACTGGGGTCTTACCTTAGATCCTTCATCTAATATCACCAATGAACTCAATGTCAGGAATTTTCCTTTCTGACTTTCTGCTTGAATGCCATGTTCTAGAGTGCACAGTCTCGTATGTTTTTCTCACACCCATTTTGCATCTGATTTCTTGATATGCAAATGCATATTGTGTTCATTTGTCTAGGGCAATGGTTCTCAGCCTTCCTAATGCTGCAACCCTTTAATACAGTTCCTCATGTTGTACTGGCCCCTCCCCCCAACCACAAAATTATTTTTGTTGCCACTTCATTAACTGTAAAGGTGTGAATCATATGTGAAGCCCCCCCCCCCAGTGAAAGGGTTGCTTGACCCCTCTGAGGGGTTGTGACCCACAGGTTGAGAACCACTGATCTAAGGAGGTGGTTGACTCTTCATTCATCCGGACTGGGAAAGAGAAGCTATCATGTTCTGCCCAAGTCATCTATCCTGTCTTATCCTTGCTTATCATGTCTCTTCAGGCACTGTCTGTGATGCAAATGATGCGCTCTCAATGACATTCTGAAAACAGACATTGAACATCGCAGTGGTTACACCTGGATGCAGTTGGGTGGTCCAACTGGGGCCATATGGATCAGGAGGAAAAAACCCAGGTTCCTTTTGTTCCAGTTTCAGACGACCAGCACTCAAGGAACTCAGACATGGCAAGGCAGTGTCTGTGCACAGAGGGGGCCTCCTAGGATGTGTTCAGGGTCCGTAGTGTGGCGTAAATCCCCTTCATTGCCAGTCTATGGAGGATCCAATCAAGGCTATCAGTCCTTCATGGGTCTCTCTGATTTTAGCCTCATGGCTGGCTTTCTCTCATAATTTGCCTGGGACCTGCTGCCTAGCCATGGCAGGAAGAGGATTTAGGGGGAGAGGCCACTGCATCCCTGGGAAGCTATTTCTGTCAACTGAAAAGGCCATTTAAGCAAAACATTTAATTACCTTTCTCCTCCCTGCAGGCCCTGGGAAAGTGCGAGCCCAACCAGTAATGAGCTCGCAAGGAGAAAGCAAGCAGCTTGGGAGGGCAGAGGTTTTCATCTATCTGAGGAGCAACCTGACCCCATCCAATCCCATGGCGAAATGGGGCTGAAGTGCTAGGGGCAGAAGTAAACAGTCTTCTCTTCCACGTGGCCTCGTTATCATCGTCATCACAGTGTGAACTCTCAGAGCATTAGAGCCCTTCTAATTCAAGGTGAAGTACAGGCCCCACTTGTGACTAGTGTCCTTTGAGATGGAGGCTTCTTGGGAAAGCATGGTGGGTATGAGGCTCTTTTCCTGAGTGTCTGCCATGCCTGACCATTGCCAGCCATAAGACACAGCCAATTCACTCAGTCCTCAGGGCCTCAGGCTCCTGAAGGGCAAAACGAGGACACTTAACTTTCGAGTCCCTAATATAAATTTCATGATGCTAGAACAGTTGCTTTGGGAAGGAAGACAGGGTTTGGCAAAGATGGATGCCTGACTGCAGCTCAAGGAAGTGATGTTGATCCACATCCCTGACTTCTGAGACCCCGGCTCTAAAAGAGTTGTTCCAAAAGTGACTGGGTCCTGCCTGTATATAAAGAGACAGCCTGCCAAATGAGAGTTGTCCCGCAGGATGAAAGAGATGCTGGCCTATGAGGAATCTAGAGATCCTTAACAGGGCTCACAGGTGGAAGGGAAACTAGCTTCCTACCTCAGTGACTAAGCTCTGAGGCATGGGAATTTGGCTTCCGCTCATTTTTTAGTTCACTGTCTTCCATGTTGTCTGTACTCTGGTTTGCCTTGTGCTGACCTGGGCCCTGTCCTGGGACAGCCCAGCAGATGATTATGACCACATAAAGTCTAGCAGCTGTCTTCCTCCTTCTAAGCTCCATCCAGGATGGAGTGTGATCTCTACTTATGTCTTGCCGGGGCTTATCAGTCCTCCTACCTGCTCTCTGAATCTTATACTTTGTGTATGTGTGTGTGTGTGTGTGTGTGTGTGTGTGTGAGAGAGAGAGAGAGAGAGAGAGAGAGAGAGAGAGAGAGAGAGAGAGAGAGAGAGAGAGAGAGAAGGTGAGGATGGGGGGGATGGGGACATTGAGTAAGATCACTTCCTCTGCAAGCAAGAATACCAGAGTTTGAACTACATTAAAAAGTTCGGCATCACTACATTGACCTATAACCCCAGCATTAGGAAGCAAAACCAAATGGATCCTAAGAGTTCACCCACCAGCCAGTTTCTGGCTTAGGTGGTGGGGAGGCGGGGGGGAGGCGGATCCTCTGCTCAAACCAGTAAGGTAGAGAACAGCAGAGGCAGACAGCTGATGTCCTGTTCTTGCCTCTGAGTACAGGTGGACAGGGACACACCCTTATTCACTCACATGCAAGCACCACACACCTACGCTACCCTGTAGTACACATACCTATCACATTTACACCCTCCCACATACACACCCACAGTGACCTCCAAGAGAGGCAAAGGCCAGTACATTTGCTTCCAGGTTCAGAGACTCCAGTTACTGAATCATTGACAGCTGGGTGCTAGGGTCCCGGCACTGCACAAAGACAAAAGGCTACTTCCTCCATAAGGGAGAAAATGAAGAAATTGAAAAAAGAAAAAAGCCAGATGGTAGTGATGCACGCCTTTATAATCCCAGCCCTGGGGGGCAGAGACAGATGGATCTCTGTGAGTTAAAGGCCAGCCTGGACTACAGAGTGAGTTCCAGGACAGTGGTGCTGCATAGAGAAAACTCTGTCTTGAAAAATCAAAACACAACAAAAGAAAGAAATGACAACAAGAGCCCAACTTAAAGTTATTTAAACTAAATGAATAAACATGGTAAAATATATCTACTGCTGAGAGCTTTAAGCAGGTCACACATGGGTACCTCGTTAGGCGGTACCTAGAGTCTGGTGAAACCAGTTTGCTGTCTCTGCCTTCCAAGGGCTAGGATTACTGGCAAGCTGCCAGTGTGGGGATGTGTGGGGATTTAGGGATGTGAACTCTGGCCCACACTGAGGTGGCAAGTGCTTAAGTCACAAAGCCACCTCTCCAGCAGTGTGTGTTGTACTCCTCAAGCGCCCAGTCCTTCCTTCCTTCTCTTTTCTCTCTGGCAATTACACCCATTATTGTGAGTGGGAAATTGATCCTTCTGACAGTTCTTATGAAATAGTGTTTCTCATGTTAGAGCTTGCATTTTGCTTTATAATTGTTGATGATCTGTTACGAAGTATACAAATGTCTGTAACTTCTACTGGGGAAAATTAAAGTAGGAACCTAGTTCTGAGTAGCCGTCTGGAGTGCAGTCTGCTGTGTGAGAGATTTCCGAGCAGGCTCTGGATTCAGGACTATTCTTAGCTGCCTGGCAGTGCCCAAAGGCCACCCTGCTCCTAACCAAACAGGCCGCTTCCCTCCCACCTCCCCGAGGCAGCCTCTGACGCAGGCCTAAATCTGGGGCAGGTAGGGTTGCAAGTCTGTGTGGGGGTGGTGGTGGTAAGCGCATTGGGTTTCAGTGGTGACCCCGTGGTATGCTGTAGGCCACTGGGGCTCAGTCCTGGGACTTCCCAGGATTAGGAAGGCCAAGTGGGGAGCTGTCGTGACTCCAAGGAGGATGGGGGTCAGCGGCCTGAGAATGCAGACTTAGTCATGGGAGCCCTGGGCAGGAGAAACAGCTGCTGAAACAGACTACTTCTGCTAGGTGGTGCTTCTCTTTCTCTGGCCTGTGCTGGAAATAAAGGCCCAGGAGTGCACAGACATCAGTGTCTCCTGAAGATCGGGGGATCCAGCTTGCCCCCCTTGGGTTTCTTGGTATGTTGAAAGGGAAGGTACATCCATTCATCCTCCTCCTCCTCTTCCTCTTCCTCCTCCTCCCCCACCTCTTTTTTTCTTTTCTGCTTTTCAAGATCCAAGCAGCTAGATTGCCACAACCAGTCTCATCTCTCATCCCTGGACAAATAATTGTGTGAGTCAGTACTTCACAGAGGGTTGAGCGGCTCCCTGCTCCTCACAGATAAGGGATCATCCTTTGCTGCCCACACCGTGAGCTCTGAGACCTCAGAACCCTTCCACATCTGCACAGCTGAGGTTCTGGTGTGAGTCCCTCCAGCTGAAACCCTCGCCTCCTTGCTGCCTGGGTCCCTTTCTTTTTTTTTGAGGAAGACACACCTCACACCTCTCACAGAGCCCCGCTTGCCATCTGATCTTTTCCCACTCGTAAGTTTCTCCAAAGCCATGACACATAAGGACATCGGCTCAACACGCCTCATTAAAGCAGATGCCACACATGAGGATCTGTGACCTTGCCCTGAAACCCAAACGGGAACTTACTAGCTGCTCGAATAATCAAACACGCTACAGGAAGGATGAAGTTAGTTTAAGAAAAAAAAAGTCTCTATTTTAAACACTGTCAGTCACTTGAAAATGCCAGCTCCACCTAAAGGACCATGCTGTAGGCCACTGGGGCTGAGTACAGGGAGTTCCCAGGATTACAAAGGCCAAGTGGGGAGCTGTCATGACTCAGAGGAGAATGGGGGCATCAGCGTCCTGGGAATGCAGACTTAGTAATGGGAGCCCTGGGCAGGAGGGCTGCCAGGGTCACAGACTTCCTGTATTCTCAGAAGTAGGACTTTCAGGGTGACTGGAGAGCAGCAGCCTTGTAGCTCACTTTTTATGTACTGCGTGAGGACTACCTACAAACCCATGGTTCATTTTTGCTAGCTCACTCTGTTTTCCTCCATGACTTGTCTGAGAAGGAATACTGTGCTCCACAACCAAATTCTGCACCTTCAACCATACCACTGATGTTTTTCAAACCCTTTGGACATTTCCTGTAGATGGAACGCAGGTCATAAGACAGAGCTCTTCAAGACTCAGGAGGCAGGTGTGACCTCTCTGAGATAAGTGGCTTCTGATCTTCTAGCTTGTGTTTCCGGTTTCCCATCCTCACGTCTGAGATGTGCAGAGCCAGGCCTCTTGGTCAAAGGAGTGCTGGCTGTTGCAACACATCCCCACCTTTTATCAGCTCCTCACCCTATTGATGCTGGGACTGTTGCTCAAGGCAGCTTTTCCCCATGCTGTGTGTGTGTGTGTGTGTGTGTGTGTGTGTGTGTGTGTGTGTGTGTTGGGAGGCGGCATAGGCTCTTTCCAGTTTGTGTTTTTACACGTGGATTCCAACACCATCCCAAGAGTCTCCCGTTTCAGCCTGCTGGGAACAGAGTGGGTACACAGAGAGTTGCACGTGGTAGTCACATACTCTCACCTGGGCTCAGCCTGTATTGATTCTGCTCATTTTCTATTGATTAGGCTGGTGCTGGGCCTGGCTGGTGTTCAGTGTTTGGGAAAATAAGACTCGTTTTGTCTTCCGTCCCCAGCCAAGAAATGTTTGACTGGCAATGGCTAGGTTCTTATCTCCTAAATATTCAGGGATCATCACTGGGACTCTCCCTAGAGATGAAGGGGCTCTGTGTTAATGCCCCCATTTGCTTTTTTACTTTTATCTCATTGGTTTATTGACTAGAAATAAACATCTATAATCTTGGCCTCTAATAACATCTGGAAACGGGGAGGGGTGGTCAGGGCAGCCTCTCATGTAGTCCACGCTGGCCTCAAGCTCTCTGTGCAGCTGAGCATGACCTTGAACTTCTGACTCTCTCCTTCCACTTCTTAAGTACTGGAATCCCAAGCATTTGCCACTAGGCCTGCTGTATGTGACCCTGAGGGCCTAACTTGGGACTTCATCCATGTTAGGCAAGAATTGCACTAAGTCAGTTAGTAACACATCCCCAGACTTCTGATGATATGGAAGAAGAAGAAGAAGAAGAAGAAGAAGAAGAAGAAGAAGAAGCAGAAGAAGAAGAAGAAGAAGAAGAAGAAGAAGAAGAAGAAGAAGAAGAAGAAGAAGAAGAAGAAGACAACTGAAAAAGAGAAGGAAAGTAAAGCCAGGTCTTTCTAGCACTCTGCAAACTATCTTGAAACAATAGGCTATGTACTTAGTGCTCCAAGGGACTGGCAGAGTTAGACTCTCCCTCTCTCCCTCCCCCACCTCTCTCCATCCTCTCCCTTTCTCTCTCCTCCTTTCCTTCACAATTCTCTCCTTCCCTCTTCCCCCAGGCGTGTTTATCACCAAGTTCCTGACCTCCATGATTTACCACGTTGAACCTCACACTGCCCAAGCTCATTTCTTCTTGCTGGTGAGTCACTTCTCGCCCTTGGACAGATAGGCAAACGAATCTCAAATCCACTGCTATGACAACACAGCTTCAGTGACTTAGCCTTCAGGAGATGAAATTCGAGATATTTTTTTTCTCCTTGAATCTTGACTCTTTAAAGTGGGAGTTGTACTTCCTTGTCCAGTAAGGGCCACATGGGGTCCCACGGGGAGGGGTCCACAGGGCTTTGTCACAGGCCATGTCCTTGCTGGTGGAGCTGTCTCCTCCCCCACCCTGCAGATTCCTGGAGGATCCGACGCAGCAATAGATCCTTTCCACTCAGGCAGAAATCAGAAAGGATGAGGACAGGGAGCAAGTAGGAGCCGGACAAAGGCGAAATTACCCCCACATGACTGCCTGCCAAGAATGCTCGCTGCCGAAAGGCTTTGCTGAGGTCTGTATTTGCACTCAAGAGGTAAGAAGGTCTCTGGTCAGCAGGAAGAGCCCCATCTTATTGTTCAGTGGACTTCAACTCCGTCACCTCTGGCACTTTCTGTGCACCACCTTGCCTTTCCAGTATTTTCTTGATGTGTCAGCCTCTGTCTCTTCAGTTAGCACAGTTTCCACTGCTCGAGTTGATCAATCAGGGCTAACCTTAGCATATCCCCACAGCACACAGACAACACACAGACACACACACAAACATACACACAACCACACACAAAACACGTATACCACCTCACATACACCACACAGAGACACATAGATATAGATTATACACAGACCCTCACAACACACAGACACACATACCACACACAGACATGCAAACACGTAGCATACCATATCACACACACACACCACACAGAAGCACACACCAAACACACTACACACTGAGACACACATATCATACCACACACACATGGACACGCACACCATACTGCACACTATACGCACACCACATACACACAGAAACATAAACACAGAGACTGCACATACACACCACACTGTACACCCACCACACACACACACACACACACACACACACACACACACACACAGCCACATCACACATATACACCCCACATAGATACCACCACACAACATGCACACACACTGACAGCTATACCACACACATGTACACTATACAAATACAACAAATACACACACCATGAAGATAGCCTCCATATAGGCCCATATCCAGAGATAACCAAACAACATACACCACACACACTTTAAACATCATAGACACAACCAAACACATACCATACCCCCCACATATACCATATATACCAGCATACATACACACAATATTTGTACACAGAAAGACAGGCATAACACACACACAAATGGATACCATACACCGACACCATATATACGCACACCAAGCATGTGTACCACACACGCATAATCACACCAGTCTCTACCCCCCACGCCACACACATACACATTCTTGACTTTCAGTGATGGTGCATGCCTCAGGTTATGCTTGTTTACATGCTGGAGAAAGACGAAAATCTCTTTTCCAAGTTCTCCCAAACTAAGTGTATGGGAATCAACTTTAATCCATAAATCTTGCTGTTCCCATAAGGCTTATTGCAGACTTAATGCTTGTATCCCACTTTGAGCCTGTCAGAGGAAAACAAAATCCCTGTGCAATCGTGAAACCCTACAGCCGTGCCCTAACAAGGATGATGTTCTGGGATAGATCAGCAAAAGCCCTGGCTGTTTCTGCAGTAATCCCATAGATCAACAGAAGAACCGGCTTGAAGTGGTTGGATAAAGTCTTAGAATAAGCTGCCCAAGCCTTTGCGAATTCCTTTTTGATGTCTTTGTATGCCAGCCTCTCTCACCTAGGAAGACTGCAGAGTGCCACCAAAAACCAGGGTGCTGTGCTGTGGGGATGGAGTATGGCAGCTGCCAGAAAAATGTCTTTTGAATCACTGTTGGGAGAAAAAGGGTCCAAAGCTGAGGAGGTATTTTAAGCAAGTTTAGACAGGACACACACGCAGCGACTGTTCTCACTGTTGAAAATATCGGCTACAGCTCAATGACCCAGTGGGCCAGGTTAGCACCCACTCAGCTAGCAATTTGTTCAGTGGCCACAATTCCAGAGGGCAAGCGCCAGCAGAGCTTCCGAGGAAGGAGCGGCTTTGCAGGAGAGGTAGGGCTGGCCTGTCAGGTCCTTGGCAGTGTGAGCTGCAGATTGTGAGTAAATGTGGGATTTAGTGGGGTTGTGTAGGCTGGGATATGTTCTCTGAGAGGATCCAACACCAGAGATGAAAATGTGGGTGGTGCCAGGGAAGTTCATGAGCCAGAAGCGGAGGCAGGAGCCTCAGCTCACCCTTTGAAATCTTGCTCCCAGTCAATATGCTTCCTCTCTGAGCCCACGGCTCTCTTGTTCAGAATCTCTCTGAACTTGGTAGTTGTAGCAGTTCCTTTTCTGCTTCTGTAACAAGATAACAGAGGCTGGGCACTTGATAAAGAGAAGATTAGCTAGCTGACAATTTTTGGCTACTCAAAGTCCAAGACTGGGTAGCCCCATCCTATGAACCTTTGGTGAGGTTTTCTCTCGTTAGGTCATATCACGGCGCAGAGGCAGAAGGGAAGCAGCAGTGTGTAGAAGCCAAGAGCATGCCGATGGCGCCTGTGCCCTCAAGAACCAACTTCCAGCCTTAATTGTCCCCATGACCATACATTCACACTCAGGCCCAGTTCTTAAAAGTTCTACCACCCCAACACTGCCACGCTGAGGACTAAGCCTCCAATGAACTCTGTGGGACAGACTGTATCAAAGACATATCTACGTGCGTGGTGATGCATGCTTGTGATCCCACAGTTCTCAGGGGCAGAAGCAGGCAGATCTCTGTGAGTTCGAGGCAAGCCTGGTCTACAAGTGTGTCCAGGAAAGTCAAAGCTACACAAAAAAACCCGGTCCTGAAAAACAAAACAAAACAAAGTAAAACAAAAGCTACCATCAGTGAAGAATACTTCTGACACTAACAAAGTCTTTATCTATAAAATAGAGGGCACATTTTTTAAGTGGAGGTCACTTATTTATACAAAATAGACTGCAAATTTTAATAAAGAGCAACTTACTAATAATAACATGTATACACAGGCCAGGAAACTAATAACATAATCAGGAAAATGAACCCAGCTGGGTTGATGGCCCACTCCTGTAATCCCAGTACTTGAGAGGTGAAGGCAGGAAGATCAAGAGTTCAAAATTATTTTCAGCTATGTACTGCATTCAAGGGCAGTCTGGGCGTCATGAGATCTCACTTTGAAAGAACAATGAATAAGAAAGAAAGAAAGTAAGAAAGAAAGAAAGAAAAGAGGAAAAGAGAGAAATAAGACAGGATTAAGTGAATCTATTCATTAATCTAAGACGTTTCTGTCCTGACCTCCTGACCTCCCTACCTCTACCCCTTCTTCCATGCCCTCTTCTCTCCAGCCAACCTTTGGACCACTTTCTATGATGTTTACTTGCATTCATTAGGATTTGATGGTCATGAAATTATACACTGTATGCTCTTTTATTTTTGAGTCCGGCTTCTTCAATTTATTATATCTGCTTTGAGATTCACACATGCCTTTTCTATATCTTAGGAGATGATTCATTTCCATGGATGGATAGTATTTTATCACACAGATATACATTTTGCATTTCCAGTTAATCTTTTGTGGAATTTTATCTCTGGGTTCTGCATACTACAAACAAAACTCAACAGATTTTCATGTGCAAATCCTCAGGTGGACTTTGCTTCCTTCCTTCCTCTGTTTATTTATTTTGTTAGGGACATATCTAGAGGTACAAAGCACCAGTGGATAGTTAAACCCTGAAGCTTTCAGGAAATTGTGAATTGTTCTTCATGTGCTCATAGCTTTTTAAGGCTCACACACTATGGGCATGTGACAGTCATAGTTACTCTGCAATTATTTGGTAAATTTTCACCATTCTTTTTTTTTTTTTTTAATTTATTACTTTTTTCTGTGTATAAGTGTTTTATCTACACATTTGTATATATACCATACATGTGCCTGATGCCTACAGAGGACGGAAGAAGGTGCTGGAGCCTCTGGGGCTGGAGTTACAGATGAATGGTTGTGAACCTCCATGTGGGTGCTGGGAATGCAACGCGGCTGCTCTTAAGTGCTGAACCATCTCCCTAGCCCTAGCCCCTACAGTTCTAACAGGTGCTGCGTGGAATGTTGATCTCCCTAATGTTGAGTGATTAAGGATGTCACCGTATTAGCATCAGTATTCTTGTTATCTTGGGACAAGCATCTTTGTGTGTGTGTGTGTGTGTGTGTGTGTGTGTGTGTGTGTATGTGTGTGTGTATGTATATACTTCTTTCCTCTTTTTCTTGGTGTGCATTCAGATCTTTCATGTAGTGTTCCTGATTGCTTGTTTTCCTGTTACTGTGTACTGGGGAGTTATGAAACATACTTTGCATACTAGTTTTGTGCTATATCGTTGAAACCTGCAGCAGCAGGTCTGTGTATTCATGTGCAACACATCCCGAGACCCCATGCATGCCTGATGATCATCACCCCTAAAATGAAGTCACACCAGACACAGTTGGCGACTTGCCACAACATTCACAAAATGAAAAACAAAACAAAACAAACAACAACAAAAAACCCCAGCAATAGCATGTTTTAATTGTTACCAGAAAAACAGTGGTTACTTAAGTTTGAGCATTTCAGTATCATTGCAGTCCTTCTGAAAGCTGAGATATCTCCTTGGTGACTAAGGGACTCCCAGTGTAAACATGCTGCACAGAGGGTTGACTCATGCCCTGGGCAGAAAGAGCAACACACTGCGGGCTATGCCTATACTTCCCAGAACAGTGTCAACTTCATCTTAGGGGTTGTTTGTGAAATCTCTGGAGAATCTTCCCTGACTGCTGTGAATCACTGAAGCTATAGGGAATAAAGGGAGAATATCTGATTGGATTTGTTATTAGGGACCATTGATTCTCCTAGTCTATAAATGAACTAATTTACCAATGTCAAGAAGAGATGTACAGATGAGGACATGAGTTCGAGGAAACCAACTCATGTGTCCAAGGCCACAAAGCCCAGTAAGAGAAGTGGGCAAGCTTTGAACCAGTCGACTAGTAAAGTCCCAGGTCCACAAGCCCTGTTCAGTCGGCTTCGACCACCTCCTCTGCCTGGATGTGATGGCAAGCAACCTCTATTGCTCAGAAGGGCTTGGGAAACTCCCTACCTCTCTAACTTCAAGCTTCAGCATGCGTCACTTGGATTTTCAATCAGAAGACTGCCCTGGTTTTCACTAAACAAAAGGCCATCTTCATGAACTGACTGCTGGCAACTAGAACACACAGCAACTTCCCAGTGAGCCCAGCCTGTTGGAAGGGCTCCATTGTGGGCACTCCAGTGCCAGCCCCACACCTAAACACTATCAGTCATAGCAAAGCAGCACACAGAAGAGACAGCTTCTTTTTACTTGCTGTTCCAGATCAGATAACAGGGCCGATTAGTTCCTCTACTGAGAATTCACACCGCATGTGCCCACATGCCAGTCTTTTGCTAAAAGGCCACTGCCTATATTGCTTCCTGCCTAGTCACTTGTATTCTGTCTCATGCCTTTCCTTTGCCACCTCTCTTTCCGGCTCCTCCCCTTCAAGTAGTACAAATGCTTGCCGAGAAGATGTGTCAACAGGTGGAATTTATAGGCATTCCTGGCCCACCCAGAAATGTGAAAGGAAGGCATCCCCAAAGGCAAGGTAGTGTCCCTTACCCCACATGGTGTTTGTCCAGCGTACCCAATCCGTTCACAGTGGAGCGGGCTAGAGAAACCAGTTATTTTTCTTTTCAGGGAATCAAAGTGTGAGGCTCTCATTTGGGAAGGGTGCTTTGATGGATGTCACTTGAGCTACAGAAGAAGAAGAGGAGGAGGAGGAAGAGGAGGAGGAGGAGAAGGAGAAGGAGGAGGAGGAGGAGGAGGAGGAAGAAGAAGAAGAAGAAGAAAAAGAAGAAGAAGAAGAAGAAGAAGAAGAAGAAGAAGAAGAAGAAGAAGAAGAAGAAGACCCAACCCAAACTGGCTTAGTCACAAAAGGAATTTATTGACTCATAGAAGCTGAGAGCAGTAGGTTGGCTCTGGTGGAACCCAATTTGGGCTGATATCAGTAACACCTGGTCATTTTTGTGTTGGTGTCAAAGCCTTCTATTGTTTTGACATTAGTCTGGAATCTTATGTGCACCGACTTGCTTCTTGAGAACCAACGCATTGTCTTATGTTTAGGCTCACTTGCCTCTTTTCAGAACATGTAGTAAAGAATGTCCTTGAGTCTCACTGATGTGGCCTCTGTTGTTTATGGTCTGTGAACACCAAGGGGCATGCTGGGGGCTGGGGCCTGGGTTACAACCTCTAGCCTGGGGGCTGGGTGTGGAGACAGTTTAATGACATTCCATAAGAACAAGGAGGACTTAGAAGCTTAGAAGAGGCTTGGATTCTGCCACCTGATATTCATTTCCACTGTACTCTTGAGTGGAATATAAGAACTCACAACCCAAGCCAGGCATTCTTGAAAGAATGTCAACTCTAGGAACAGAGGTAGCCTGTCAAAGTGTTGTATAAATGTGTCAACATGTAAAACTGACTCCAGACTTCCATCAACATCTATGGTAGACCCCAAGTGCATTCTCCATGTAAGAGGATGTGTTGCTGACTTGACACTGAAGCCTGTTGCATTAAGCCTTTCCTGTCAGTTTTACAGACTTTCTGCCTTAAAAAAAAGTTTTTTTTCTTTCCAAGAAGCCATGTTTGTCAGCAGACTACGCAGTAGGACCTCTACAGCATGACCGGCCTGCTTCTTCAGGGAGTTGGACCATGACAAAATGTAAAGCTTGTGGGTAGAGTGATGGCTCAGTGATACGAACACCAGCTATGCAAGCATGAAGACATGGCCATGCCTCCTTAGCACCCGTGTAAAACCTAGAACATGCTAGTGACCCCAGAATTGAGAGTGATGTAAACAGGTGTGCACCGAGAGCTCCTTGGTGAGCCAGTCTAGTCAAACAGTGACCTTCCTACTGAGTGGGGGACTGTCTCAAGGAAATTGGTGGGTGTTATTGAAGAAGACACTGACCCATGAATGCACCTATGCATAAAACTCACACCATGTATACACACACACACACACACACACACACACACACACACACGAGAGAGAGAGAGAGAGAGAGAGAGAGAGAGAGAGAGAGAGAGAGAGAGAGAGAGAGAGAGAGAGACAGAGACAGAGACAGAGACACAGACACAGACACAGACACAGAGAGAAGAGAGAAAGGGAGAGAGAGAACCTGAAATTCAGGAAGCCTTTAAAAGTATTTTGTCAACATTTTGATGCACAGACCCAAAGAAGTGACTTTGTTGTCACATTCTTGCTTCTGGCCGTGCTGTTTTCCATTTGTTCTTCTAACTCAACGTCTATGACCATGTTACTTACTTCTCTAGCAATGTTTTGACTCAAATGTTCAACCTTGGAACCAGTGAACAATTGTTTCTGGCACCACAGCCTCCTTTCTGTACACATTTTACTGTTTATGGTGTCTCAGAGTCTCTGCTAAGTATTTGATTCCATTCACTCCTCAGTCCTATCCTATGGCACAGAGAGTATTCTTATTCCTATTGTTTGAAAGCTGAAACTAAGACCTAAAAATGTTTAGTCACATGACTCAGGTTCACATAGTAAAAACCAGAGGTGTTAAAATCCTTACTACACGAATAAGACAAAAGCTTTCAGCTTTTCACCCCAGGAAAGCCCAGGAAGGTGCATTAAATGTTATATTGACCATGGTAGCAATTTAAGTAGGGGAGAGGAAGGAAGTGGGATAGAGAGAGCAGTGGCAGAGCAGGCTGAGCGAGGGTGCATTAGAAGGTGTCCTGGCTGGATGGTGTGTGTTGAGTGTACATCCAGACACTGGCCTGTGGGAGCTGAGCACGCCATGCCAGAGACTGGCCTGTGGGAGCTGGGCATGCCATCCCAGACACTGGCCTGTGGGAGCTGAGCACGCCATCCCAGACGCTGGCCTGTGGGAGCTGGGCACGCCATCCCAGACGCTGGCCTGTGGGAGCTGAGCACGCCATCCCAGAGGCTGGCCTGTGGGAGCTGAGCACGCCATGCCAGAGGCTGGCCTGTGGGAGCTGAGCACGCCATGCCAGAGGCTGGCCTGTGGGAGCTGAGCACGCCATGCCAGTGGCTGGCCTGTGGGAGCTGAGCACGCCATGCCAGAGGCTGGCCTGTGGGAGCTGAGCACGCCATCCCAGAGGCTGGCCTGTGGGAGCTGAGCACGCCATGCCAGAGACTGGCCTGTGGGAGCTGAGCACGCCATCCCAGACGCTGGCCTGTGGGAGCTGAGCATGCCATGCCAGAGGCTGGCCTGTGGGAGCTGAGCACGCCATGCCAGAGGCTGGCCTGTGGGAGCTGAGCACGCCATGCCAGAGGCTGGCCTGTGGGAGCTGAGCACGCCATCCCAGAGGCTGGCCTGTGGGAGCTGAGCACGCCATCCCAGAGGCTGGCCCGCATGAGCAAATGTACTGTTTGATGAGGATGCTATAAGATGTCTGCTCCAGTTGGAATCACGCTTCAGAAGAACGGGCATGGGAGAACACACAGGGATTGCTCACGGAAAAATGGGTGGGATGTGATCGTATGATTTTAAGAAATGTGAGTTTTCTTATAAATGCATCTTCATGGGTGTTGTGTAGGTTTTGTTGATGGTGAAAGTGGGGGGTATTCTAAATCTCCTTCCATGTAGCCATGATCAATCGATGATGGAACACCAGCCAGTAATAGGTTGACATGAGCACTCTTTAGCATGCATTAAATAACTGTGAGGCTCAGAACGTAATAAGCCTTATGACCAACCATCTTGGTCTGCCTGTGTCGTTCTAAGAAATGCATTACACTGTTAATTTATAAACACAGATGTTTATCACCCATTGGTATTGAGGTAGTATTTTCAACCATGGATATTCAGCTTTGGTGTCCGGTAAGTATAGAGAGAATCTCTTGTGTATTGTATGGTTGCTTTGCCTGTCAGTTAAAAACCCTATGACCTCTCAAAGGGTAGAATAGAAGGTGAGACATCTGGCAGGCAGAAAGGATTCTGGAATAAGTCAGGTGCGGGAGATTCACCCAGGAAGATGGGAAGAGGACAGATGCAGAGGTGGCCAGCCACATGGCATAATGTAGATTAGTATAAATGGGGTATTTTAAGTCATGAGATAGTCAGAGAAAAGCCTAGCTATATGGTCTATGTATTTGTAAATATATTTTGAATCCCATGAGTCATCAGTCTAGGAGCTTGGGGCCAGGAAGAGCAACACACACCCAACTACAGGTAAAAGTTCCCTTCTTTAAAGGTGGGGCTTTCTTGAGTCATCTTCTCTTGATAGAGGTTGGGTCCAGACTACAGGCTAGTCATGCCATTTCCAGATGTCTGCAGCAGCCTTTCTTTTACAACCATGGCACAGTGAAAGTCAAGGGCCCACTGTAAATTTGTCTGTGAATCTCTGACCCTCAACAGACTCCCCATGTACCTAGATTCCAGGAGAATGGGAGGTACCATTCTCACTCTCAGGTATGTTGGTTGATTTTGCCAACTCGGCACTAGCCTAGACATATGTTGGAAGAGGAAATCGTGATTGAGAGAATGTGCGTATGCCAGTCCCACCCTTGTGAACAACAATGCCGCATATATCCTAGGGGATGTTTTTGTGCAAACAAGCAGTTTAACAGAAGTTAAGTTATCTGAGGCATTTTGAATTCAGGTTCTTAGAACAGAGTTTAACTTCCCACAGAGGTTCCCGTCAAGGGGATCAAATTTTAGTTATAACTAAAATGGCCTCTGCCGTGATATAAGGTGGAGGAGCCTTTATATGTGCCCTGTCACATTGTCTTGATTAATGAATGATGCAGAACTGGTTGTGATGATGCATGCCTTTAATCCTTGGGAGGCAGAGGCTGGGAGATCTCTGTGAATTTGAGACAAGCGTCATCTACAAAGTGAGTTCCAGGACAGCCAAGAATACACAGAGAAACCCTGTCTTGAAAAAAAAAACAAAACAAAATAATAATAAAATAACAATAATAATTGATGTAGGAAGACCCAGCCCATTTTGGGTAGTGACACTGCTGGTGGGTGTCCTAGATGATATAAACTCAACAAGCAAGCCATGAGGAGCAAGGCAGTAAGCAGCACCCACTTCTCCACAGCCTCTGCATCAGATCCCGCCTCTGGATTCCTGCTTTGAGTTCCTGCCTCTAGGTTCCTGTCCCACTTCCTTCAGTGATGGAAGTATGAGAGAAAAACAGTTTCCTTCTCATATCACTTTATGTCATGGTGTTTTACCACAGCAATAGGAACCACAATGAAGACACCAAAGCAGTTTAAAGTCACAGTCTGCTAGAATATAGGCCAGAGGGCTACTAATGGAATAGGTACACTTGAGCCTAGGTGCGCCCTCCTCCAAGCCCTGCATTTCTTCCCTCAAGGCTAGCGTGGACTGCTCATCAAACACAGGACACCAAACCACCCCTTTCCCCAGAGACCTCAAGAAAGGAACCTTCACTCTACCTTGAGGGCCTGCTTTCAGCTGAGAATCCAAGCCTGGCTGCCTTCAAATGACTCTTAATACATTTCTCAACACTAAGCCATAACCAGCTTCAGTGTCTCTCTCTTGAACCCCAAGCCAGTAGACACTTTTCAGCAGAAAGAGCAGATGGTTGCAAATGTGTCTTCCCTGGTCTTTTATAAGGCCACCAACCCCATCCATGAGACCTCTGTGGCCTAATTACCTCAGAAAGCCTCACACCTTAATACCAGAACCTCTGGGAATACGATTTCGACATACGTCTTTTGGAGGGACACCAACATTCAGGTCAGAACATATCTAAATATCCCACGGTTAATATAGATTATGTCCTTACAAATGCAGGCCCAAAGCCATGGAAGGAAATGGGGCAGAAACAGAAGTGGTTTTGTATTATGTCACCTGCACCACCTTAAAACTTTATAGTGAGAATAGGCAGGTGCTGTTTGCTGGCTAACGATAGCTGGATAAAAGAGCTAATGTTTCCATGCTGACATCTCTAAGAGCGCTTCCCGCTAGCTCCTGCAGCTGTGTCTCTCCCAGCCCATCTTCTCTCATGATTATTCCTCCTCCAAAAGCCCTGCAGCGTGAGTGCTGTTACCAGGAGGCCTAATGCAGGGCAGCATTTTCACCTTGAAAAACAAGTGGAACTGGCCACGCAGAGTCTCAGTGTATTCTAGTGCAAAAGAACCCTGTGATTTGGACTTAGAAAAGAAGAAATGCCAATGGCACCCTATGCTTTAGGGGACGGGGTCCGCAGAGCCCAGTTGGACCAGCGGCGCCTCTTGCCATATGCACAGACGGTCAGGGAGACTCCGTTGTTGTGAGCATGCTCACCTCTAGTCGTTTAGCAAGAGCAGGAGCCATGGCCTAAGCAGTCCTGATGACATACACACACTTCAGGATGTTGAGCTAGTTCTCCAGTGCACACATGGGAGCACCTGCTGTGCGCATGGTCATAAGTGAGGTGTGGTAAAGGCAGGTGGCCGTGTTCATCCTTCCAAGGAGTATGTGAAGTAGGGGGCATGCAGTGAGGTGAAATTTCTCTCTCACCTCCTAGCCTCTCTCGATGGCATTCTCTTACTGTTCTGTAGTCAGCTCTTTGCAGAAAAAAAAATCATATTATAATTTTATATTATTTCCTCAGATTACCCATTGGACCACTTATTCTATAATGGCAGATATATTTCATCTGTCTTTGGTCTTGTTTCTGCAGTTTCTAGAACAGCTCTTGGCACACACACAAAAAAAAATGTGCTCAGCAAATACAGTTGAGTGACCACTAAATTATATGTGTGTGCATGTCCTTAAATGTACAACCTATGTGCTACAAGAGCACAAACAAAATCCATCATCATAACCCTTATCACTTAATAAAAGCTACTGCTTCAGAATCAACAACTTCTTCAAGGTCTTGACATGATTTAAAAATGGCTGGCATTTCAGCGGGCAGCTGTGTGATCAGGCACACTGACCTTCATGGAGGATACTTGGTGGGGAGGGGGGTGCTCTCACAGCACTGGGTCCAGCCACCTGCAATAGGCAGCCCATGGGCTTCCGGTGCTCAAATACAACTCTGCTCTGACAGTCGGTGCAGTCCAGCTCGCCGGCTGGTTTAGACCTCATTACTCTACGGCAGATCTTGTCTCTCCTCCTGTTTCCGTCCTGCCCCGCAGACCTCACCTCCCGAGTCACTGAGAAGAATTAGGTCACTCATCAGTGTGCTTGCTTTCTGGAAACTTCCTGTTCTCTTTGCAGTTTACCTACAGCACACAAGGCTTCCAGCTGGGAAAGAAAGGCTGGCCTTTTCAGCTCCCCTCAAGCCCCATCCATGCTCTCCTCTGCTCCCTCTTTCTTCCTGGACCTAACATCCCTCTCAAGAGATGCCCCCAAATTCTTGATTCCATTCCTACTAAGGACCCTCCTGAAGACACCCCTCTGGGATGTCTTCCACAACCATCACTTTCCTGTCATCCCCTAACAGTCCACTGATAGCCCAGTCTCCTGGTTCCCCCATTTCCCAGTTCCCTCTCCTACTGTGTGGACACCGGAGTCATTCCTTTGAAATGGAGCCGGGTGTCATTCATACCGCATGGGTTGAGCAGCAATCCTTTTGCTTTGTCTAATTTTCAGAAATCCTGTCAGGCTGAGAGTGGGAAGAGCTATGTTAAGTCCTTCCACCTTCCTCTCCCTCTCCTTCTCCTTTCTGTGTTTTCCTCCCTTCTGTGAGAAAGTACACTTAAGCACTCAGATGCCCAGAGTACCACAGCCAGGGCAATGTGTGGTAACAGCTTGACTTGGTCCCCTAGGTCTCCATTTCTCTTGCCTAGCTCACAGCCACATCCCCACCCTCTGGGCACTCTCCTAGCACTGTGTCCTCTGCGTAGCCAGAGTCAACATTTGCTTACTCCTTTCTTGTTACTTTTGCCTGCCTTGCACGCACTGGCTTTCACAACTGCAGCTCTCACAGCTTCTCTCGCAGCTCCAGGCCCTCCTTCCAGCCCTCTTTGGAGGCTTTGCTCCTGGGAGTCCCTGTCCTGGAGTACTCACCTCTGCTTCCCACTTCTTTCCAGCGTGGCAGCTTTCTCTGGTCACCTGCTGTCATGTTTGATTTGCCTGTGTCCTTCTTACTGCGGACACAATCTCTGATTTGTCTTAGCGTTACCATCCACGTCTTGTACAGCAGTTGGCTCTGAACCATCCAGGCCTCTGAGCTTATACCCCCTTGATTGTACTAAATTTAGAGTTTCGGCTTTTGCTTTGGCTTGTCATAGCCATCTCTGAGGACCACCAACCAATCTGATGGCTTTTTTTTTTCAACAAGCAGCACATAGTCTCCTAGCTCTGAGGGTCTCCGGCTGTTTTCACGGTCTTCAGTCCCATTGGTTGCTGAAGCAAGCTTGTGGTCTTCTCAGATTCAGAGGCCTGAGGTAGGGTGGTGGGGGTGGGGGTGGGGGTAGGGATGGGGGTCCCAGCACCATGACCTCCTTTTTTCTGACCAGGTGGCTTCACCGCTCTCCCCTTTCCTCCTGTGGGCCATCTGTAAGCTTGTGCACAGCCTGCTGTTCCTATCTACCTGTGCTGTTCCTTCCTGTGCTCACAGGACCAAATTCTCCCTCCAACTGTAACTAACCACACTTGTGTGAGGCAGATCTCATGAGCTCCACTCCGCATGGAGGCAGCAGGAAGGCAGGAAGGCAGGAAGGCCTGGGCTTAGATCTCCTGACCATCGGAGGTCATTGGTGCCTTTTCTGGAGGGCAGCTTGCAACTGTACATGGTGCTCCGCAGCCGACTTCTCCAAGTGGCATAGTTTTCCATTGCCCTGGAGCAGATTATCAAACTAGCTGTGAGAGCAAAGAATACAAATGCTCTTGCCTTACTGCTGGAAGCCCTGAGTCTGGAAGCACTTGGACTACGTCATCAGTAAGATGTTTTCAGATTTGGGCCCTTCCCAGTCTCTAGGATAAAATCGTTCCTTCTCTTATCTGCCTTCCGGAAGAGCCTATGTTCTTTGACTTGCAGCCCTCTTTTCCTGTTACCCCCCCCTTTACTTTGTCACACTCCTTGTTTCCTCTTTTGCAGTTAAAGCACTGGCCCCCCTCTCACCCCCACTCTTAAAAGACTCAGACAATACTTCCTGTCCAGCGAATGCATGACAATCTTCTTAGGGCTACATCATCTCTGCAAGATCTTTCTAGAATATAGAGTAACATGGTAAGGTTTGGGAGAATTACAGAGAAAATGCCTTTGGGGCATTCTTTATGTACCTTAATATCGCATCTAATTCTTGCTTACTCAGCTTTTTTGGCTTTGTGACTTTTTGGGGTTTATTATGATCATAGAGTGTTGCTGAGTAAGGCTTTCCCCCTTAAATATAAGCATACACAGATATTTCCTATCTTAGGATAATCCAATTTACTTAAAATAAATATTCAGTGGAAATCGTGCTTCAAATCTGGTCTTTTCCTAGGGACAGGAGCATGACACGTGTTATGAGAAACACTGGGCAAAGTCAGTGAGCCGGAGCCTTTGGTCAAGCCACCAGGTCTCAAAGCCTGGCCAGGGATCCTTCTAAGGTGGCTCACTGATGGTCCATGGGTAGGTTTAGGAAATGTACTTTCTGCTTACTGTGGTTTATCAGGCAACAGTTCCATTGTGATGAGCATCTGTGTACCCAGAAGTTGATGCTCACCCTCAAGGTTTGCAGACAGGTCTTTAATAGGAATCTATTTTTAGCAGCGTGGTTCCTCTGTTGTGAACTTTTATGTTCAACTTCACAAGAAAAACCAACCACTTTGTGCCAGTATTCTCTTCTTTCAGGGTGACAGAGGAGAGTGTCTGAAAGGATGGGTAAATGTGTCATGGGAGATGTCTGGAATCACTGATTCGGGTACCAGCCAATTGCACTGTCTATTTCCACACTCCTAAAATGGAAACTCACTGTGGCCTGTTTGGCATCCCAGTTTGGCTCCCCCTTTCCAGCTGGTCTCCTGGTGTCTTTGGCTGTGCTGTGGCCATTGGCCCCTCATGGGAGCTTGTGTTGGTCAGATATTTATTTCTGAAAGAACCACCAGAGAAAACGAAGCTGTGAGAGAAAGTCTCTCGGCTCACATTTGTGTGTCATCTGCTGGCTCTTGTTTAGTGGTGAGGCAGCAGTGGGTGATGCAGGGGCTTAGCTGGAGCAAAACAAAACAAAACAAAAAAACCCAAAACAAAACAAAACAACTCCCCAAACCATTCACTTTATGCCTAGGAAGTGAAAGGGGTGGGCTGGGATCCTATTGTCTTCTTCAAGACCAACCTTCCAGTGGCCAGAAGGTTTTCCACTAGACCCAGCATCTTAAGGGCTATACAGTCTTTCTGGGCCTTCGGAGCATGCTAAGGGTCTGTCCAGCCTGTAGCAAAGATACTTGCACTTAGCATCTGTCCCTCTCTGCCTGCCTTTCTTTCTTCAAAAAAATATTATTGAAAATTCATACAAATATTCTGATCATGATTTCCTCTCACCTCTCGGTGTTGGGACCATGTCTGGTCTGAACCTGTACAGGCTCTGTGCATTTTGCCAAAGTCTCTGTGAGTTCACATGTGCATCAGTCCTGCTGTGTCTGGAACACACTTGGTGTCATCCATTCTCTCTGGCTTGAACAGTTTCTTTGCCTCTTCTGCTTTTCTTCCTTTGCAATTTTGTCTACTCCTACGATTGCAACTCTCATCTGGGTGGGCAGAAGTCCAGACCCATGCTTCTCGCATAAAATACTAAAAGTGAAAATGTTTCTTTGATAGTTCTTAAGCCCCTCCTACTAGCTCTCTCGGTTTATAATGTTTAACATTATAGTTATATTTACAGTGAATAACTATATTTCAATTTGCAGATGTCATGTATTTTAATGGCCCATTCTGGAAGAATATTTGGTATAGTAAACAATGTTACTACAAATGTACTCCCAAAACAATCGGACTTGATTTAGCTGGGTTGTCTAATTTACTTAAGAGGAGAAATAAGCCAGAACGATACATTTATCTCTGTGACAAATTACACTAATGAAACCCCAATTTAGAGTATTAAGGTTAAGAACACAGATCTAAGCACAGTTAACAGTTGCATCCATTGCCTTCCACTTAGAGTACCAGAGCAGTTTGATGAGAGCACTTGTGCAGCAAATAAAGCCCCACTTTCTCGCTTACACCTTCACAGAAGTAAAACAACACAGTGCACTGTAAGTGTATGCTTGTTAGTGAGCCGACCACTTTTCAATAGCTCTTACCTGCAGGTCACACTCTCCAGTCTAGGAAAATCTAGCTCAGTGAGATGGAACAACGCATACCAACTGAACCACTCAGGCTCCCCTGTGGGTGAGTCTGTACCTTTTGGGGACAGCAGCATTTGGCTACCATCACATACTAGTCCTCTGTAGTTTCAGTTCTTCCCCTTAGTAGAGTTCCTTGGTTTAACTTTTATATTTTGTGTATTTGTTAGTAAGTGTTGAGAATATTTCCTTGCTGTTAAATCTCATCTTGGAAATAATTTTTTATTTTATCCCTTGTAAGTTCCAGAATATCTATGTATACATATATACATATACACATACACATATTTACATATATTACACTCATACTGTATTTCTTCTGCCTTAAAATTTTTTGAGGAAAACCTTGACCAACTATCTGTATTACTCACGCCTACCATTATTTCTCTTTTTATGGAAATTAAAGTACTCTGTAGAGTAAAATATGAAAGATTCAGGACTGTATCTGCTGTGGATTGTCAGACTTCCTTTTGTTGGCTTTTTTCTTACATAGCTTCCAAGACTGTGACTCCATTTGAAATACGTTTAATACAAAGATTTTTTTGCGAGGAAACAAACAGCCGGCAGCTGAGACTTCCCCTTCAAAAGTAAAAAATGATGCTCCACCCATTAGGCTCCCTGCACTGCCGGAGTATTGCCGAAGTGTTCCCGGGTGTTTCCGGAGTGTTCCCGGAGTGTCCCCAGAGTGCTCCTGGACTGTTCCCGGAGTGGTCCCGGAGTGTTCCCAGAGTGAGTGTTTCCAGAGTGAGTGTTCCTGGACAGGTACAACTATGTAGTGCAGAGCCTGCTTTGTGTATTTTAGTTGTCTACTACAGAGCCTGACACAAAAATTATAATTAAGATGAGTATTCAGATCACGTCCCAATTTTTCAACTAACATGTGAGATCCGGGAGGCAGGAAACTCAAGCCATGTCTTTGCTCCTGTCTGGTCTTACCTTGATCGTGGTTTAAGCCCAGCATTGATACTTCTGCCTGTTGGCACCATGACATGACCAAGTTATGCATCTTGTGCTGCTTTGAGTTTTTCATCTTGAAAATGGCAGTAGTGGTGGTAGAAGCATGTTGGACCAGCTATTGAACAAGTTATTTGTGAAAATATACTGTGTATAAAGTGTTTGCCACTAACGCATGGGCCACATTACCCAACGCTAAGCGAATAAATACCATGGGAGTACAGAGGGGGGAAAAGCACAATTCTCAGGTTCACCAAGGGCTCCTAGAGAGCTGGTCTGGTCTTAGAAAGTCTGAATGGTAGCTCAGATTTGAAACAGAAAGCAGCACCCCTCCCCCACCCCCCATGCCCAGATGCTCTTTGGCTGCCTTCCCCTTACTGAAGTGGCATTCACATCTCCTATGCAATCTTTACTCACACCTCTTACAAAGACAGCATGCCATCCTGACCCCGGCTGCAGAGGAGGGCTTTCCAGAAGTCTCCAAGCTTCAGGAGTGGGAAGTACCTGCGGCCTCCTCAAGGGGGAACCGGGTGAACTGATGCCAGACAGTGGCAGGTGGCTATTTTCACTTAGCAGTTAGTGGCAAATGAAAGAGGTGTGTGGGTATCTCCCTCCCCAGAGGCCGTTCCTTTCTCTACAGCTGAAAGAGGAATGGGCTGACATCTGAAACAGGACCACAAGTTCAAAGGAATTATGACAGGTCAGCCCAGAACCCCTAAGTTTATCTGAGTAACAATGCATATGGGCCATGCAGTGTTGACAAAGCTCTGCGGGCTGGGAAGGCTGAAATGGGAGACTTGGAGCTTGGATGAGAGGGTGGGGGTGGGGAGATGACATTGCTTAAATACGCATGGGTCTGCATTAAAATGAAGTAGCTCTTAGGTTGCTCTTGTCATCTTAACCTTCAGCTGGGACTGAAACTAGTCTCTACAACACAGGTAAAGGCAGTGCCTGAGCGCAAACCCTTAGCTCACGAACATCTTCTCAGTGCAGGCTGGGAGAGCAGCGGATTCCCCCACAGCCCCTCTCTTCTTGCCTGCATCACGGTTAGTTCCGGCCTAGTCCCAACACCCCCTGTACAGCTTCCTTCTTTGTCTCCCACACCTTCCAACTCCTGCCTAATTGAGTCAAAAACATTAGCAGGACTTTTTCTACCCAAAGCTCAGTGCGGTGGCATGTAACGAGCGGAGGCCACCGACTCTTCCTAAGTTAATGTCTAAAGCAGAAAATCACTACTGCCTCTGATGTCTGTGTATAAACTCACTTCCGGTGAGTCAAGGGAAGTCACCTGATCCGACTCAAATGCTGTCATGTTGTCATGAGAGTCAGGTTTGCAATTTTCTTTCTTTCATTCATTTAACCTCTTTGTCTAAAGCCCTTTTACAACCTTTGGGCTGTTTTTAACGCTCTTTCTTTCTTTATATATTTATTTTTTCCTAGTACCTGGTATGAGGGAAAATGGTACATGGTGGACGGGGACTGCTTTGTTTCGCCTTCGCCTTTCCTTGTGAAGTCAGATCTCCACAAGGAAGGGCTAAGATCACAGCCTGCGTTAGCCAGTGCTCAGTGGCCTGTAATCTCCCTCTCCTTCTGTGCCTCCATTTCCTGGCGATCTAACATATTACTGTGTGCTTTTCTGCAGTGCTGGCAGGATCAAAAGTCAGCCAAGATGATTCAGGCTCCATGTCTATTATGAAATAATTGTCTTATCTGCATGATAATACACACATATATTTCTACTAAATTATCTACATCCTAAGTATTCATTCATGCTCCGGAGAAGGTGATGAATGCGACAGATGCTTACATGTGGTGAGACCATGAAGAGAGGCGGAGCAGGGCAGCTTGCCAACTGTTTGGGTGGCTATTTGTCAGGAGAATGAGTCATGCCTGCAGCCCCGGCTGTCCCATTCCTGATACTGGTTTTAATAGGTTTCACTGGAAAGAGGCCAAGGGCCTCACACCAAATTCAAGCCATTTTTTCACCTACTGGCAGTGATATATACATATATAAATCTCATATATATATTTCTATGCTGCTTTTTCCTCTCTACTGTTACAGGAGACCTGTGTCTCCCTGGGTGCTGTATTATGCTTTGTTTCAAAGCTATGACACTACTCTATTTTATGCTCTTTATTTGATCCTCGAAATATTCACCAGAAATGTATTATGGTGCTTGGGGAAGCCTTAATCTACAGAAAGGTGATCTACTTTTCTTCTAGTCCACACCATCAACTCCTCCTGAGCTCTTATCAGTCATCAGTTCAATACTGTGCTGAGAGAGAGAGAGAGAGAGAGAGAGAGAGAGAGAGAGAGAGAGAGAGAGAGAGATGCTTTGTTGTGGATAAGAACTCAGAACTCAGGTTTGGTGTGAATGGACCCAAATCCACACTGGAGCCATCTGCTACGATCTGGGGGAGCTCAGTGGGTCTGCTGGTCTGCAGGCCTGTGATGTGAGAATGGTTGCGTTGCCATGCAATGGGCAGCATGGGGCTCTAACTCCTTGGGTAGCTTTTGTGTTCTTAATATGGACTGAACTGACCTGACCTCTCCTGCTCTGTCCCTATTGTTTTAAGAAGTATTAGTAGGGCTGGGGAAGCCTCAGGGAAGGGCTGACAGAAAGCTTAAGCAGAAACCCAGGGCAGCTTCCCCAAGACAGTCTCCAAGGCAATCTCCAGGGCAGGCAGTCTGCCTGGATCTGGAGGCAGCAACAAGGGGAACATGAAGACTCAGATGAAAGGAAGCCGTGTTGCACAGGCAGTGGGAACAGGGAGCAGTGTTTGTTTTGCACTCTGCAGTGCAGTGTACCAAAGCTGTCTGTCTGACCTTGACAGCCACAGCAGAGTTGTCTGGCTCTGTGACATGGGAGGGGCTTAGTCATTACTTCTATTTGCGAAGTCGGGGGACCTGTATAGATGAGGACATGTGATTATTTAGAGTGTTTGTTTATCTGCCAAGTTCAGTGATCAATACAGGGCAGGAGGCCAGGTGTGGTCAGATGTCAGCATCGTGATCAGGAAGTGTGGAAATTTCTAGTTTCAGCTTTTATCTATTTTTATGAGCACCTTTATTGGGTTTTCTATGAGTCTGGAACATGCAAACGGGATGACTCAGAGTGAAACTTTATAACATTTAATTCATCATCCTGAAACTGGGCACATTTTTTTCTCTAATCGTTCATGGAACAAGTATGGGGGACACTCTGAACTCACTGACTTTCTCTCCTTCCCTTTGGCATTAATGAGCAGAGGCTAATTTGGAGGCCTCAGCCCTTTCTGTATTGTGTGTTTTGAGTCTCCCTTTTCCTCAAACTTGCTGTGTTGTTCTCAAGAAATGCATTTTATAATTGAATGCCAGTTGAGGAACAAAACCTCATCCTGAGGTAGGGAGTGAGGACATGACCCAAGGTATGGTTGGGTGGGAAGGTTTTTATTGAAGCTATGAGGAAGAGTACAGCCAGAGGCATCTGGAAGAGTCCACAGCAGGGACAGAGAGTAGCAGATCAGACATGGGCAGTAGACTGAACCAGGCCATAAGAGGAAAGAGAGGGTGAGGGAGACAGGAAGACAAAAGAGAGAGGCAAGAGATCACATAACTGAAATGGCGGGGTTATATAGGAATGAGCAGACAGGAGTGGGGTGGAGTCAGAGGGAAGAAGAAGTGTGGAGTGGGGGCGTGGGAAAAGCTGAGAGGAGCCACCCACCAGTCCTGAGTGAGTGTGGAGGTGAGCATGCGCTTTGGTATGCCGATAGGCTGCGCACTAGTGTGTGATATTTCAGTGTTAACACGAAATCTGAAAAACTAGCTTCGTTATAGGATAACCATTTTTAGAATTTTCTGACATTTGTAAAGAGGAGAGGGAAAAGGTAGGATTGATGTGCCTCTGGCATGTGAAAGCCATGGCTCACTAAAACATTATTTCTCTGAAATAAGCTCTTTGGGAAAAAATTCAAAACATCTGGGTTAGATTATAGAATGTAAGCACAGGATGAAAAGGGACATTAGAATTAATATTTCTGGAATTTTATAATCTCACTGTCCCCATATCTTTACAAATGAAACAAAGCAAGCCCCTCTGGTTTTACTATTTGTTTTCCTCAGTTGGGGAAGGGTGGCGAGGTGAGGTTGCAGGGGCTTATGGGAGGTAATATGAAAGGAACTCCATGTGCTCTCCTTCTTTTATTTTCATATCTCAATTCCCTGGCCACTTTCTTCAGTTCTCAAGGTGCTGACAGCTGGAAATATATTGAACTGCAATCCACTTTTCGGAAGTTATTGATATTTCCTAACTGAGGTTCAGTGGTGCGACTTGGTTTAGGTGAAAATGTGCCAAGGTCCTGGGTCTCCTGTGCCTCGTCCAGGTTTATTATGGTTTCAGTAACACAATGGCAGGTTCTGGAAAGCAGGCTGCTGCCTGGGGCCTTATGCTGAATGACTCTCTTATTTTCAGATCGGCTTGGCCTAGACCGCCAAATCCACCACACAGCCCATTCTTTCTTTTGAGTTATGCATTTGTTTGGGTTCCAAAGCTGCTGAGTGTCAGAGACCTAAAACGTCCTTCCTGCAAAGTTAATAGCTGCTTATAGTATGAAAAATCACCCTCAATGATTTTACCAAAGAGCCATTGGGAAAAGTAAAACAAGCTGGCAGATCCAGGACCACACAGTGACCCTGGTTATCATGGCAAATGTGCAAGATGTCGCTATTAGAGTTTAAGCCTTGGAGGCTGTTGTGTTGAAGGTTTGGGCATCAGCACTGTTGGGAGATGGTGAAATTTCTAGAAGGTAGAAATGAGGAGGATATAAAGTCATTTTGTGTGTACTCTCATGGGATAATTTGGGGTCCTAGTCTCTTCTTATCTCTCTCTTTGGCTCCCAGCCAACTCAAGGCGAGTTCAAGTTCTTGGCATGTTTCCACAGTATGCTGCCTCTTCATGGGCCCAAAAGCAATGACTGAAACCACTCAGCTGTGTGCGGAAAGAAATATTTATTTTTTATTTTTTATTTAACTTAGATATTTTGTAACAGTGGCAGACAGCTGACTACACACATCATTAATGATCAACTTTATATTCTGTGATAGTTTGACAGTGAAATCTCTCCCATAGGCTCCTGCATTTGAACCCTTGGCCCCCAGTTAGTGGTGCTCTTTGGGAAGCTTTTGAAACCTTAGGAGGTGCAGCCGTGCTGAGGAAAGTACATCACTGGGGGCTGGTTTTGATCGTTTATATCTTTGACCCGCCTTTCTCACTCTATGTGACTGAAACATCATTCCCCCTCCTGTGTGTGGATGGAGATGCGATCAGCCAGCTCCGTGCTTCTGCCACCAAGCCATACCTTCTTTGTCATGAGAGAGTCTAACCTTCCAAACCATAGACAAAAGTAAACCACTTCCATTTTAATTGCTTTTGTAATGGTATTTTATCACAGCAACAGAAAGCAAACTAACACACATGTAGTTTACCAAAGTAAAAAAGTCAGTAGGGATAGCATATTTTATTCTGGTGACTGTGAATGTCCTGTTGATTATTATGGTGTGGCTCCTAAAGATGTGAAAGCAGAGTATGACAGTATATGGTCACAACCTAAGTACTTAGGAAGCTGAGGGAGGATGACGAGGTTATATTAAAATGTTATCTAAAGAAAATAGCAAAAATAGAGGGAGGGAGAAAGGAACAGGTGAAAGGTTCCAGTAATATTTAATAGCTATAGGCTCTAAATCATTTATATATAAAGTAAATATACATATAATAAACTAAAATATATTCCACATGTGTATTTGTATAATAAATAATATAAATAAATTTATGAAGTGATAAAAATTGGTCCACTTTGGGTACAAAAAAAAAATCAAGTAAGAGATAAAAGTAAAATACAGAATATAGTTAATTTGAAAAGTTGGTGAACACATAGTTGTTGATAGAAATATAATGAAGCAGAACTCAAAAACAAATGGGTTTCTGAATTCGGCCAATGGGTCCATTATTTCCCTTAAGCACATTAAAGGCCGGCTATATTTTGTTGACACACTAAGACTACAGTGAGTGTCCACAAACTCGTGGATTGCTTTTTTTATAGTAGAATGCCTCCAATTAAGTTAAATATATGCTTGTTGAGCAACTAATATCCACAAATTAGAATGCTTATTATGAGGAAAGATTGGGATTAGTGACATGTAGACTCTGTCCCTATGACTGAGGAATCCCATGGGCAAAAAAAGAAGGCTTCTTCTGTAAGGAGACCTATCTGGTGAGCCTTGAAAGAGAAGCCTGTAGTTTCGCAAAGGAGAAGAAGAACACAGAGAGTTGATGATTGCCTGTATGCTCATGGGGAAGAGTTGTCTGAAGCATAAATAAGAACATGGAAGACTGAGAAAGCCTTTTGGGTTCCAGAGCCAGCATAATAAGGAGGCAGAATGGGAAATACTCAGTAAGACTTTGGACTGAGTGAATTCCAAAAGAAAAAGAAGATGAGGGGAAGATTAGATATACGACAGAAGATTTTTCTTTCTCATCTTAAAGTACGCACACGTGTACACACACACACACACACACACACACACACACACACACACACACACACACACACACACCACACGGAACCTACTGTTTGATAGAATTAAGTGAGTCCAGGTGGGACTGATGAGCATATAATCCCACAACATTTTAAATTTCAATTTACAAATATCAATTTTTTAGTTTTCAGTTAATGTCTTAGATAGGGTTTCTATTGCTGCAATGAAACAACATGACCAAGGTAACTTGTGGAGCATAGGGTTTATTTGACTTCACTTCCACATTGCTGTTCATCAGGACAGGAACTCCGACACTGCAGGAATCTGGAGGCAGGAGCTGATGCAGAGGCCATGGAGGGGTGCTGCTTACTGGCTTGCTTTCCAGTGGTTTGCTCAGCCAACTTTCTTATAGAACCCAGGACCTGGCCCTAAAGCCCTCTTCATAAATCTCTAATTACAGAAATGCCCTACAGGCGTGTATGCAGCCCAGTCTTACAGAGGCACTTCCTCAATTGAAGCCCCTTCCTCTCAGATGACTATAGATGTTAGGAAGACATAAAACCAGCATGGTTAGGAAGAAGAAATAACCATGAAAACAAATGCAACCAGACTGAACTCAGATTTTTGTCCCATGACCTAGAAATATCCAGAAATATTGCGAGACATCTCGTAATTCACACTACAATACCTAGTTTAGATAATATTGTTCTGGTGGAGCGAAGCAAGTACACCAGGGAATTTACGGGAATTTAAGGCTAAGTCACCTACCACATCAGCTAGCTTGCCCTGGATTTCCCAGAACTTTGTCTACTTTAGCACTAAAAGTTCTAATGTCTGGGCAATTCTTTAGTATCAGGAAAGCTGGGACAACTGGTCACCCTAAAATAAACCTTATGCAAAGAAACACGAAGTAAAACACAGTAGAGGCATTGGCAAGAGGGTTCTTCCACTGTGTGGCCTTTTTCTCTCTCTCCCATGGTGGTCTTGTTAGGAAATTTGCTAGTGTCTGGAGATGATTTTTGCAGTGACAGTTGGGTTAGAATGAGAACTAAACTACTTAAGTTTAGTGAGTAGAAGCCAGAAATGCTGCTAAGTACCCTAATACTCACAGGAAAGATCCCCTATAATGAGTGTTATCTTTTCCCAAGTGTTAATGGTGCTGGCTTTGAGAAATCCTGGGTTGGGGAAGATAATGAAGGGTAGGGAAAGCTGTATGCTGCAAACCTTGGCTATTTGCATATGTAACCCTTTAAATGCAAGAGCTTCTGAAAGATTGTTTTGAATTGTAAGGACTTACAGAAGGACTTACACGAAGTAGAAGAGACACCACAGAAAATCCTTAATGAGCTGCAGATGTGAACCTGTCCCTGAAAAACCTAGTCACGGTGGCACAGAGATAGGAGGAAGATAAAACAGATGTGACATTGAAACATCTTTAAAGGCCTCCATGCATTTGGGTAGGGTGAGGATCATCAGGGAAGTAGGTATTGAGAGAAGAAAGTCACACACATTTGTTTTCAGTTGATAATAATAAGCAGCCATGACAATAACTGCCAGGAAAGGCTGGTGATAGAATGGAAGAGTATATGCAAATTCTCATAGCAGCAAAAGATTGCAAGGCATTTGGTAGCAGCTGGATCAGACTTGTGAAAGTAAGAGAATAATATAAGTTAAGGAAGAGGAGCTGCCTCTCATCTGCTGTAGTAAACTGTAGTTTTTAGAAAGTAGAATGCTACTGATTTATTTCTATATATTATTAAGGGGTAAACATACATAGCCTTTTAATGTGATGGTTAATATTATCAGCTTGATTTGGTCTCCAATCACAATTAATGGAGGTGGAAAGACCCACCCTAAGTGGGTTCCTAGCTAAATTAAGAAGTCTAGCTGAGCCCTAGCACTCATCATGTGCTGCTTTCTGACTGTGGATGCAATGTGGCCAGTTCTCTTAAGCTCTCGCTGCTTCAAATCCCTCATCACAATGGACTGTCCCTTCCAACTGTGAGCCCAAATCAATGCTGCCTTACATTTGTTTCTTCTTGAGAATTTAGTCACAGCAATAATACAAATAAGGAAGACAATAAACACATGAGGTTTAGTTCAAAGTCTTTAAAGGGCAAGTACACCTCTTCTCCTAAGTCAAGAAAGTAGATCTCTGGGTATAATTCAGTTTATAATTGTCTTTCTCTACAGAGCCAGACCTCCATGAGGGTAGATTCCACTTTTTCTCACTGATGACTCCATCACCCATGACCTATGCACAAACAAACATAAACACTAGCATCTTGGTCTATAATTAGAGACTAGTTATGAAGATAAGAGAGATTTTTGACAACATAAACTCATGAGCAGTTCTCAAAGCCATATGCTTTACTGCAGCCTAGCTGGGGAAGACACAGAGTAGGGTGGAAGGCTGCAATGAGCAGCCCCACAAACCAGGAAAGGCCAGCTTGCAACTGACATGCACCCCATGGAAACAAAGCCAGGGGAAAAATGGCTTCCCAAGACTAGCGTTGTAAGACTTAGCAAACAAGAAGAATACAGGACATCTAGCTAAGTTGGGGACTCATTCCATTTTTTTTTTGTCCACATATTACGTCTCTCAAAGTGTACAGAATATACTTTTACTAAAAGAGTATTCATGGTTTATCTGAAATTTAAGTTTCAGTGGAAATTCTGAATTTTGCTAGATGCTTCCACCCTATCGCATATGCTAAGAGCAGCATTTTTTGAATGAGAGAATATGGATCAGACAAAGGGTCACTTCTTCCCACTTGTGTTGTTAAAATATAAAATTTCTAAAGTTTTAGGGCCAAGCATTTTATTCATATACAGTTTAATTGTAAGTTATTTTACATTCTCAGAAAGCCAACATCCACATTTTTGAGGCGCTGTTATCAGAGTGGGCTAGAAAAGTTATATTCACAAAGTGCCATCCCTTCAGTGCCCATCGAAAGAGCATTACAGCTCATCAGCAGCCCATCTCTTAAGTGAGCTCGGAAGTGATGCTGGCCTTCTGATGATCGTTGTGCTAGCATGATGCGATTGAGGAGTTGTAGCCTAAGGAAGAGGACCAGAAATGACAGAAGCCCGGGGGGCTGAGCCCAGGTCTGATAACACCACATCTAGGAGGGCAGGCAAGCTTTGCAGTGTATGACAAAGCTTCAGCCTTCCACGTGAAGAATTAAATATTGATGCTTGCTTCAAGATGTCTATTAATACCTAAAGCATTAAAGAGTAAGACTGCAGATGCTGAAGTCGGTTGAGAAGCAGATATTCATCTGCTTCTGTGGACTGTAGAAGCCACAGAGCTAGCAAAGTTCTGCAAGAGTAATGGGATCCCCACAGAGTTCTGCAAGAGTAATGGGATCCCCACAGAGAACTCACTTATGATGGGTGTGTAGGAAACCTGGGGTCCGACAGGTGGCTGACAGTGTAAAATGCAGAGCCTGCCACTTGGATATTGCCTCTAGCTCCTCATGGAGGCTTCCAGAAAGATCCATGAGAGCATCCATATGAGAATACGGAATGTCCAAGGATCTCAAAGACAGCCCATCTCTGATCTAACTTTTGGCTTCTTAAGACATCGACTGTGTGACCTCTTACAGGACCGTGGGACCAAAGGGGGAGGCCATGAAAAAGATGGCAAAAGTGTAGCAACTACAAATTGACTCAAAATCAAACACATAGTGAATTCAAAGACTTCAATGAAGTCCTCTCCCATGGTGCAGAGCATGACTTCATTGCAACCTTGACTCTGAACATACAACAAGCGGTCAGCAACATGTGTGCCAACATGGCATACACCACCAGTTGAATGCTGCCTGAAATGGTTTGGTTCAGGTTCTAATTATTGTTTGTTACGGTTGCAGTGTTTTCCTTTCTATATACAGTTCTCCCAGAAACATGATAGAAAACAAAGTTTTTTGAGTATTCCCCTACTGTCAACCTTCAGTATAAATCAAATTAGAATGCCTATGGGTCATACAATGTTAGTATGTCTGATTTTAGAAATTTCTGTTTGAGTTCATCCATTTAATTTTGTTTTGCGGCTATGACCAAATCACCAAGAGCTTCGGAAGTTTCCCCACACGTATAGCTACTGAGTTATACTACACACAATTGAAGCAGACATTCTTAGCATTGACAATTATAAATGAAAATATCGATCAACTGCAAATGACATTGAAATTACCCTGTGTTGTGCAGTATCAAGTATTCAGCCAAGACTAAATTCCTTGTGTAAAAACAAGCCAGCACCTTTATCTCATTAGTATGCACACTTGCTTTCAACTTTAATAAATGATAAAATTATATACATATCAAAATTGTGTTAAAATAATTTTTAGACATTTAAGGAATTTTATTTGAGTGCTTAAATATAGCCTATGCACAAAATGAAGAAAAATGGAAATATATGTAATTAGAAAATAAAATAAAGTTTTTAGGATGTAATATTATCAATATTTAATTTGCATACTCATTTTATACACTGGGGTAATATAAGACTTCTTTGACAAAAGAAGAGGTTGTGATGAGAAATAGTTTAAGGTGCTTTGATCTGACTCATACGTTAAGAGTGTTCTGTTTCCCTGTCCTCCCTACTGCTCAAAGTCAGGGACATACGAGGGTGGTGGAGGATGTGAGTAGACAGAGGGACTGGCCTTTGGGTGACACATCCATTACATTCTCAGTGAAGAGAGTGGGGCAAAAGGCATTGAGCAAAGAGGGAAGACATCCTCATTTTTCACTTGAGTTACGTTAGATGTCTGAGGGAGCTTCTCTGATGGAGCAGTGACCGGCAATCTTTGGTCCTCAGCCAATCGATACCAAATACTCCTTGTCATTCTTAAAATGACAGTTTTGTGACATGTGCTGATATCCTACAGTGTGTTTGTCTGCTTAGCCCACACTTTATTAAGTAATATGAAACTATGTGCTTTCCTACGGCTGGCGCATTTCACTCACTGCCAAGCTGCTGATGCCGCTGGTGTCGAAGTGTATACCTGTATCTTCTCCGTATCTGCTGTAGCACAGTACTTCCCGGTGGGAGCAGATAACCCTGCAGTGATCGGGATTCACTGTAAATATTTGGGTTACTGGTATTTTCTGCTGTATACAGTGCTGTTTTGAACTTTTTCAAAGGGGCTGGTGTGTAAGGGTTTTTTTTTGAGGGTGTGTAACTAAGGGTGGGAGTGCTGGATTTGGGACATCGCTTTCCAAGGCAGTTGAGTCATATTCTTATTCTCTTATCCATTTGTCACGGTGTGTGGTCAATGTATGACTCCAATGATCAGCCGAAGTACGTGACAGATTCTTACAAGGCAAAGTCAACCGATAGGTTCTGGGACACGCACAGTGATACAGAAGGCCTAGTTGGTACTTGGCTGGTCCTTCACCTACCTGTATCTAAACCAGAGCTTTATTCCCCAGTATCTGTGCCTGGGTGGCTCGACTGTAGTTTCCTTACTATTCAGCTTGCCAGGAATGGGGCCTGTCACTCAGGAAAGCATGTTGTTTAGAATTGGTTTAAATAAATAGTGCCCTTCTGATATGAGTTTGATTTCCTATGAGATGATCTCCCTGGTGCTTGCAGCAGTGATTTGAGGGGCTCCCTCCTCCTGTCTCGAATCTCTAGCCACCATCAGTATCCTCTGGCAGCAGTTTCCCTTTGTTTTACATAATTCTGATTTTCCCTGTAAGGGTCACAGATGGAAGGCCTTTCAGGTAAGATCATATGAAGACCTTACACGTGTTTAATGCACATTTAACAACTTGAATAATTGAATTCTGTGCAAGGTCAAGTTCAGCCTTCAAAAATCATGTCTCCTTTCGTGTATCAGTTACTCTGTGCATGCCGGTGTTGGCCTGAGTAGCAGCCCATAAGATTTCTGAGAGAGTTACACCAGCAGAAAAACTGCCAATGTGGATCAAAAAGGATCCAGAAAGGATGAATGAAAACAGGATATCAGAGTCCCCAGATTCTACAGACATGAAGTAGTCTGATAAAACTACTCAGCTGTAAACATATGCTGCCCTTTTAGAAAATCGGAGTGACTCTGAGAGGAGACTGGGGGCCAAGGCCTACAGAGAATCATTCCAGCCCCAGCATGGAGTGCAGGTTGCCTGCTCTACTCATGAGTTGTTTGGGACCAACATTTTCTTTTCCTTCTATTTCCTCCCCTCAGATAGTGGGAGCCAGAGGGTAGGCTGCACGCTGAGTAACGAGCATTCTCAGATCCTGATCGCAGCAGCCAAGACTGTTAGTTCCCTCTCATAGGAAAAGAGACTCTTTGGTGGGACTAGGTTAAGAATCTTGATTCGCAAAGACTATCTGGTGTTAATTAGGTGGGACTGATGTGATAGCAACTGTCCTTGTAAGAAAAAGTAGGAGGAGTCAGAGGGAGATTAGGATGATGTGGCTAGGACCCAAAGAGCATCCGAAGCCCCTGTAGAGTATGAAACAGATATGAAACTTCCCAGGAACCTTCAGAAGTAACCAGGTTTTTGTTTTGTTTTATAGACACAAATATATCTTCTCACTATATGTATATGTGTATATATATATTTATATGTGTGCATATAAAATATATATTATATTACATGCATGTTTATATATTTGAAATATAAAGTATATATCATATCTAAACATAATACATAATATGTTAAAATATATCAATATAATCTGCTCAGTCCAGTGTTACTTGTATGTATGTTTGCAGTGCTGACCATTTGCCACTGGACAACCAATTCATGTGATCTTCCCTGAGGAAGACCACCTCTTCCTACTCAGCTTTCCTTAGTTGCCTATAGTTCTTTGTTCAGGGTTGGGGCCTCATGGTTTTTTAACCATCCATTTTGGCGCGTCCATGGTCCGTTGTGCTTGTTTCTGCTCCCACTCGAGCAGTCCTGTTGGTGAGACTTTATGGGTGTGGCTTCTGATGTTACTAGGCTCCACAGTTTCATAGAAGACTCTTGCAGTGTTTCTGAGGTAATCTGTCTTGATTTAAGCCGTCCAAGATGGATTTTGTTCTTCTGCCTTCCAGAAGGCAAGGTATTTGTGCTTTTGGAAAATTTTTTTATAGCAGCAGTCAGATGCTGAACCAAGTTTTCAAAATGCTTCTGTAAATTCAAGAATTACAGCCAGAGGAGAAACAGTGTTCCCCCGGTTGGGTTCATTTTATCCGATATCATGTGTCTGATACATAGTAGTCAATGTTCATTATCTTAAAAACAAGTAATGTCCTTAGACAAATAGAAAAAAAAGAAGATAGGCTGTTGAAAGTCTTCATAAAAAGCATTCTTTAATTTGCTATCTGGGGTAGAATACTTCTGATTCTATTAAGTTCTTAAGTTAACTCAGTTGACAGAAACAGACAGATGGACAGGTCTTCCCAGAAAATACAAAGTTTTGAAGGAAAAAAAAGTAACCATGAGTCACAGAAGTTTCTTTACCAAAATGGCAGGGTAATCTGTTGTTAACATTCCACGAGCACAGGCTAGAGAAAGGTCACTGACGTGACGGGGACTACTTCTGTACAACGAGTTTGGGGGTTCTATTATAACATAAGGGAAATGTGTGAGCTTTTGATTTCTGAAAGTTTGGAAACAGTTCAGGCTGTGGTCTACCCTCTGGCTCTCAGAAGTTCACATCCATCCTAGATGATCCTACTCGTTTCCTCTCTGGCTTTATCAGATGTGCAAGAACACAGCGTCTGACTTATCTGTGCTGAATGTGGGTGCGCACCCTTTAATTGGAAAAGAATTGTGGGTGGCCTGTGCTTGAAAAAAATATGGGACCATTGTAGCACTGGTGTTCTAGAATGTCATTGGGGTTTTTGTTTTTCAGTTCAACAATGTATTTATGAGGTGCACATGAAGCAGTCTAGAGAGAAAACCAGGTATATAGGCTGTTCATGTGATTAAATGGAGCCTTAGAAAGTAGAACTATTTGAGGAAGAACAGCACGCTGTTCCCATGCTTAGCGCTAGGCAGCTGGAGGCAATGCATGTTTCCTTCTGCTGCCATGACGAGCTATTGTGTGCTTATTGTGTCTTTAAGCACACTGCTTTATGAGTCTAGCTCCAGAGCTAAAATTCAGAACGGGGCCCTTCGGGGGTGGCAAGGTTTTCTTCTCTGGAAGTTCTAAGGCAAAGAGCCTTGAAGGTTGTGCCCTGCCTTATGGAATCTCCTCCATGTTTAAGGCCAGAAACCACAAGTTAAGACTTTCTTACATTAGACACTCCGAACCTCACTTCTCCACCTCTCCTCCCACATCTGAGGTCCTCTGTGATTATCTGTAAAATCTGGGATAGTCTCCCTGTGTCAAAACTGTCCTCCATCAGAGACCTCATTCTTATGTGCGACTTTAACTTCCTGTTTTCAGGAGACCAGGATTTGGCATCTTTGAGTGACTGGTATTCTGCTTCCCGAGTGCTACTTCTGGAGGTGGAAGTGGCATCGTTGGCTGGACACCAGTGACAAGAAGTGTGAGTGCGGAGGGCGGAATACCTAAGTGACTCACTAGACCATGTCAAGGAGACCCGGGCACACCTGCTTTAACACAATACGACTCTTTTGCTCATCAGAAATCTCAAAATCCTTCTAGGACATGCTAGCGGATGTGTTTTTCCTCTGTGTGTACCTGTGCAGGCATAACAGCTATAGGCGGCTTTATAAAGTACAGCAAAGCAGCCAGAGAAAGACCAGCTCTATTGAAATTGGCAGCTAGAGCAACATAAAAATCTATCCCCAGCCTGTGTGATTGCCTGAGAGTTATTTTAGTGGGAAAACCATGTGGTTAGAGTCGATTTGCATAAACCCTTTCTAAGCAGTGCGGAAGAGTGGCAGTTTGTAATCCAGACTCTTTAGTGACTGTCTCCTTCCGGAAGACAGGCTGGGTGAGGTGAATGTGGGTGTCCAAAACCTGTGGGCCTCATTCAGTCTTTCTAAAATACTGAAGAAAACATAGTTCATTATAATGTCCTCACTAGTAGGAGGGGGAAAAGCCATTTCTCTGCCATTTGGCTGAGATTTACAGCAAATGGGATTCAGAGGATTACAGCATGAAGGAGTGTCAATGTTAAATCTATAGACGGTCCCTTTAGTGCCTCGCATCATAAATTAAAAGGAAGCACAAGCGAGAAGGCTCCGTGCAGGGGACACAGTGAAGCTCCAGGTGGATCTGTGTTTGCTTTTCTTTCCGGAACACACATGCTTGGCTGCCTGATTCCTCTCCCCCCCCCCCTAAGCCTATCTGCCCCCCCCCCCCCCAGCAAGAAGTCATGCTTCTGTGTGTCCTGGCTTGCTTCTGCTCTCTCAGCCACCTTAGCAATGCTGTTTCAGCAGCTTATTGCAAGGCCAGCATCAGGTGTCACAACCGCTAGGGTGACTGGGTTAATGGCTGAGGCGGTTTTCCCTGGAGAAGCAGGGACAGACAGGCTAGCCTTTGTCTCTGCTTGAGAGAGGTCTGAATTTAAAACTTTGTCCCAGACAATGTGCTGGGCCCCCTGGGGTTTGGTTGTTTGGCCACCGCTTGTTCTCTGCCATGCCACTCATTCTGTTAGGAGGAACTGGATCCTGGGGCTTTTCTCTTGCTTTCACTCTGAGACCAAGTTTGATTTGAGTCCTTGAAGTCAGGCCTGTGAATGAACCGTTTCTATTGGACGCTCTTGTGACTTCCCTCCACAAGTATTGGCTCTGAGCTGTCAGTGTACGTGAGGTAGAGTGGATGATGGTCTTAATCCCTCTTCTTGCTGTCCCCATCCTCGCTCCACTAGAGTGGCTCTGATCTGAGGTATGTCCCTGTAACCGTTATCTTGTTGGTAAAGGAATCCCTCAGTTGTACAAAGAACTAAGTGCACTATAACTTTTGGTCAGTTTATCCTCATAAGCACTCTAAGGCTGTTAATGTCACATACACAGGTATATGTAATATGTACATGTATGTATATATTATATGTTTGTTCACATATATGTATATATGTGGACATATAAAACATTGTGTATGTTTTACACACACACACACACACACACACACACACACACACACACACACATCAAGGCTCAAGAAATTGGGGAACTGTTAAAGGAAGAGTTAGTGTCCCCATTAGTTCTATTTGTTGATGTCCTAACATCAGACTGACTATGCTGGAAGATCTGATCCTTGATGCCAAAATTAAGGCCATATGGGTCGACTGCATATGGACACCTGTCCTTATTAGGAAAGATTAGGACAGACATACACACAGCAGGAAGATGACAAAATTCAAGAAGACAGATTGGACCGCAAGCCAAAGGACCGAGCGCTTACAAAACAAAAACACTGTATAAAACAAAACCAGCTCTTCTGACAGCTGGGCCTTGATTCCGGCCTCCACGATTGTGAGTCCAGAAATTTCTCTTATGTAAGCTACCCAGGCTGTGGCACTTTGTCATGGCAGCTGAGCAAACAGTATAACGACTTTCCTGGAGCTCCACCGAACTGCAGAAGCCTGATCTGTTAGCCTTATTACTGTTTGTAACCACGGTCGGTAATACATATGAGCCTTGGCTTGTATATTGAGAGTACTCCTTGTTGAAGACTCTTTCTTTGTTTGTATTTACTGACAAACTCTGAAGAAGTCGCTTTCAGAACTCCATGCTATGCTGCCTACTCTAGTTATTTTTCGGGTGAGCTATGGAGTTTTCTTTTTTTTAAAGTTTACCAATTTTTTAAAAAATTAAAACCAGTAACAACAACAACAACGAAACCCAAACCCATACCTATGCAAAACAGATTTTGGTTTTAAGAGGAAGAGGGAAGGTTTCAAAAAAGCCAAGCAAACAATAAGGTTTGGAAACTCCCCGACGAGTGGGGCTGTCTGACCTCAGGACAGTGGCTGGCAAGAGCCTTCATCAGAGAAGTAGAAGGTCCCCAGAGGGGCATCAGGGCTCAGGCTTGGCCCAGCCCTGTGTGGATGGCCCCAGTGTGAGGCAACTCCAGAGACTAAGCACAGGATAGAAACCTGCTGATCCAGAGAGGGTGTGGGTAGCTCTGCCTTGGCAGTGCCCCAGGTAAGCTAGGCGCCGGGCTGGTTGACCCTGATCTACTGGACAGGAATGGCTGCTCTAGAGGATCTTATGCAATGTCACGGACTGTTTTCCTAGGGACAGAACCAGATGGCAATTGAAAATTCATCTATACCAAGTTTCCCATCAATAAATTATAGTGGACCCCCCCACAGAGACCTGATTGTTATGCCTTTATAGGCACAATTGCCCTATAAGAAAATTTTTCTCTAAGTCTTTTTCCTAGTATATAATTATATGCAGTATTAGCTTAGTGCCCAGACTTTAGCTGTGAGCACAATACATACATTATTTATTTAATTTTTTTCCCTTTAGTGGATAGAGTTAGCAGCTTTGTTAATCTCTTTTAAAACTTCCTGGGAATGAAAAAAAAGAGTAGTCACAACCAGTTTATGTTGCTTTAATGTTGACTTCAAGGGAGGAGGGGAAAAAAAAATAAAAGATTGTGCATATTTGAGGAGGTGAGGAAATGTGATAGGGCGCTGGCAAGCCTGAGGCAGCTACGACCTTGAGTGTGATCAATAGGCCGCTTCCTCTTTGTCAGGCAGAGCTGAATTCCAACTATTTTTCCTCAGCATAGGCATTCATTTAATGATATTAAAATTTTCATTGATTATGCTCGATAGTTTGAAAATTGAAGCCTACCAAGTCAAACTCACTCAACCCCGTCGCCCTCCAACCGCCATTGAAAGCGGACGTGAGCGCACAGCTATAACTAAATGCTGCCACCTAGAGGACGTCCTGGAAATACCATCGCCCCTGACGCTGGTGCTCAGCTTGTCGTCAGGAAACCAGTTTCTGCTCTCTTTCCCTTCCGTGTGTTTGACTTTACAGCTTTGCTTTGAAACGCGAAGTGGAAGTTTTGTGTTCTATAGGGGAAAATATTCTTTATAACGATCTTTTAAATTCTCCCAGATGATTGTCTAGGAAATGACAGACACCGAAAGAGGAAGACCTGAGAGGATTTGTTTCACACACAGCTTCTGAAGGGACGAGGTGACGGCTCTACATGGGTCTTTAGTATTATCTCCTCCTTATAGCAGAATGCGATCCCCCAGTGCTTCTCCCTGTAAAAGACCAACGGTCCAAAGCACACCCAGTAGCCTCTTTGCTCATGACTGGGAAGCCGGTGAACAGTCAATTTTCTCGCAGGTTAGTGCTCTTAGAAGTGGGCTCCTCTCGGGAGGATTTCCAACTTCAAGCCATCCTGGGTACAAAGGGAAAGCCTGTCCAAACAGAAACAGAAAAAAAAAAAAAAAAAAAAAGCCTTTCTATTGGCTTAAAACTAATCTGCGCCCCCACCCCCGACCCCAGCACAGCACTGCACATCTGTGAAGATGTTGACTGCGGTTCTCGGATTTATCATTCAGGCAGCTGCTTCCTTTGCCTCCTGACAGAGGCTCCTTTCGTCTCTCTGAAGGCCCCCCCCCCCGCCCCCCGGCAGGCAGCCTGTATCTTTATGTGGCAGTCCTTTTCTGCCACTTCCTTCGAGCGCGCCATCCTTAATGCCGTTCCTGTGTCTGATGCAGACGTTCTTGAACTTGAGGGATCTGTGGACCCTGTGCACTAGTCTCCCCATCTCAGACACTATGTTTCCTCGAAAAGAACACTTCACACTTGGGAGGCAGAGGCAGGTGGATCGATGTGAGTTCGAGGCCAGCCTGGCCTAAAAAGTGAGTCCAGGACAGCCAAGGCTACGCTACACAGAGAAACCCTGTCTCTAAAAAACAAACAAACAAAAAAAGAGCACTTCACATACCTAAAGTGCTCCTAAGCTCCTAATAAAGCCGGGTATTGGGTCATCAGGTAGAAGCACGCAGAGTTGGGTATGTTAGGCATGCCACAGCCCAAGCCTTTCCCTCTCTGATGCTAGCCGGGTGGCACAGGCCGTGGCTGTTAGACTCTGGCGAGTCTAGGACATGTGGCTTGTGCATGTCAGTGGCGGTGGTGCGAACACCGGCTGCTTTCCGGCAGGGAAGAAGGGGCTCTCTTTGCTGTTGCGTATGGCGCAGGGTCTTGGGCCTTTGGATCTCTACTTTTGGTGTCCCGTCCATCTTGTTTTGAAAGTCCTCCTCTGTGTCGCCGAATCCAATGCCCTCTCCCATTTTCAATTGAACCGTGCCAGGTGGGAAGCTGAGACTTGTGCCCCTTGAGGTCCTGGTGGCGCTAATTGGTACCACCGGCGCTGTCCTTGCCACTGTTAACAGTATTTGTGCGGTCTATCTCCTCCGTGGTTTCGAAGGGTTTCCTCTCCTGAATGACCTTTGAGCGCATGGGGACCAGGCAGATGAAGGTGGATCTGCTCGGTGTCCCTAAAACTCTACGGAAAGGTCCATCTCAAAGGGGTGGGTGAGCCTATTAACCTATCTCAGGGGTCAGGGTGGTAGAGATCACCTCAGAGTGACAAGGGCAATGTAAGCTTCCCCACAGATTCTGAGGGCTTGGCTCATGGGACCTGAAACATGACAGTTAGCGTAGTGGGATCACGCGATGGGGTGAAAAGTCCCAGGATTTGCACCACTTTGGTCTGTTTTATGTCTTAGCTCTCTTGTGGTGGCTTTGGGGGGGGGGCAACTCAGACCAGTCTTTCTACCAGAGCTTTAATTACCCATAATCATCAGAAGGCTTTGTTCTGGCCTATCGCTTTCATCTGAAGCTCAAAGTGCTCAAACATCATTAACTCATTAAACCTTGCAACACCTGCTGGGAGGTGAGACGATTAACCCATTTTCCAGACAGGGACACAGAGGCACAAAGGGTGTCAGCAACTGTCCTAATGTTGCATGAATCAGAGCTGGGAAGAGAGCAGGGGCCCACTCAGGTTCCGCCCCCAGTCTGCTTCTCAGGCCTTCCATCCCCCATCACCCACCTTAGGAATTATCTCTACCTGTTTGTGAACGGCGTTGAGCAACATTCAGGACATCGTACCAAAATCAATGCCAAGATTTAAAAAAAAAAACAAAAAACATAACTTTTAAGGAAAAAAGAGGTAACTATAATTACTAAAGTAAAAGCAGAGGGCCCCCAAATCCGCAGCATCTTCTAATAGAAATCCTTAAGCCAGAAAATTCCACTTGGCCAAGCAAAAATGGAACTTGAAATTTACAAGCCTCAGAACTCTGTTTAAATGGAGGGCTGCTAACGTTTGTCTTTTAAGTTTGGCAAACAAGCATTTCTCCTTGGCTTCACTTCAATTCCGGCCGTCTTCACATGAATGTCATTGTTGGGTGTCCGTGTGTGTGTGTGTGTGTGTGTGTGTGTGTGTGTGTGTGTGTGTGTTGGTGGAACTATTGAAAGCCTGACACCTGGGATCAAAAGGCAGAAAAGCAAATACAGTGAGAAATCATGGGTCTCCTTGGGCCTTTTTTGCAGTTATTTATGATTTGTTTATTCCACAAATATTTACATGTAGCTACTGGCTAGGTGTCCAGTAGCTCTGAGGTGAACAAAATGGCATAATTATCATTCAGCAATCTGCAGTCAAGGGACAAACATAAGGCAGCAAGGGGGATAATTATAAGGAGAGCCTAGCACCTGCAGAAATAGTCCCTAAGTATACTCGGGGTGGGTGGCATTGCTTGAATGGCATGCTGACTCTTCCAGAAGGTCACTCTTGGTCATCGAAGGTAAGTCTGAAGGATGGAGGGGTCTCCCGAGGGGGGTTATCATGACTAGGCCCCAAAGGTTGTCCCTTTGGAGAAACCTGTCCCATTGATGCACTTCCCTGGCAGTAGAAGTGATGTTTCTACTACATGCAAATTATTCCCAGCTACAGCACACAGACGCATCAGTCATGGGGCTGGTCTTCAAGCAAATGACAATCGGTTACAGAAAGCAGGATAAACTTAAGAAGGACACATAGCAATATAGCTTGGCACGCAGTCATTACCACTTTAGAACTTACATAATAAAAAAAATAGAAGCCCAGAGAAAAGAGGACAGTAAGTTAGAGTTCTAGAGTTATGCACAATTATGGGAGAAATAGAAGCTGACTGGGGCCTCCTGTCCTTGGCTGTATTATGTCACTACAGCAAAATAGCACAGCCTGTGTAACTTTATTAAGAAGAGAGGTGGTTTCTCATAGCCCTGGAGGCTAGGAAATCTAAACTAATGGCATCTGTGCTGGCATCCTTTCTCTGCCATAGAATGATGTGGACCATCGTATGACAAGAGTAAAAGAGTGTGAAGACTGCACTCCTTTTTTTTTTTTTTTTTTTTTTTTTGTCTCAGAGAGCCAAGGACCCCATCATGGAGACCTTTTCTACTGATCCACTTTATCTACTTTCATGAAGTTATCTACTTCAGTACCATTTCAGAGATGACAATCTTTTCATCGTTTAATTGTTTAGGTGCCTTTGTCAAAAATCAGCTCGCGGACGTTGTTTATTTTTATGTCTGTGTACTATTAGTGCCACATGGTTTTGGCTAGTATGACTTTGTAATAAGTTTGTAAATTGGGACATGTGACTCTTCCAACTTGGTTTTTCTTTTTCAAGACTGTTTTGACTATTCTGGGTCCCTTGATCTCCTATATGAATTTTTAAATCATCTTATCAATTTCTGTGAAGAAATGAGATATCTGGTACTAGGGATTACAAAGACGGTATAAACGAGAGAAGTTTTTTCATACTAATGATGGTTTTATAGCTTCCAGTTTGTCAACAAGGTCTTGCATTTAGTCTTTAACAATCTTTAACTATGATTTAGTCATATAGCTAACTTGTTAAATTTATTTCTAAGCATTTTGTTTTTCTTAGTGCTTTTGTAAATGGAATTATAAAAAACAAACAGTGTGTGTGCATGTGCCACAGCATACATGTGGAGGTCATAGGACAATATACAAGAGTTATTTCTCTTGTTCCACCATGTGGATCCTGGAGATTGAACTCAAGTTGCCAGCTTGGCAGTAATTGCTTTGTTCACTGAGCCATCTTACTGACTGGTGAAATTCTTTTAATTTCCTTTTTTAGCTCATATTATACAGATACATATAAACTGGCTTTGCAAAACATTATAGCCTTACTAAACTTGTGTATTAGTTCTAACAGGAAATTTTAAAAAGTGGATTCTTTAGGGATTTCTATGCCGGGCCAGAGGCTGAACCTTTGCTATTACAAATTGGCAGTGTTGGTCTTGAACCCAGGACTCTGAGGTTCCATGCATTCTAGTACTCAACCACTTGGTTCCACCCCAGACTATAACAACAATATGGTTACCTTTATTTTATGTTTTTGTCCAATTTCTGCAGCTACGAATCACAGCTTGAGAGATTTTGTGAACTATAGTGAGAAGCTTCATGCCCCTCTCCAGCTATCCACTGCCAATGTCACCAATGACTGGGCTAAGCCATGATGTTGGCATCAGCTGCTAGATTCTTAAGGGGTAAAACCATGGGAGACATAACAAGGGGAGTGTGGGAGAGTAAAGAGAGAACAGTGAGAGGAGCAAGGACTAAAGTGGAAGGGAGGAGGATAAAAAGATGGAGTGCCAGCAGTGAAGCTATTAGTTCTTATGCGGGCTGCCTCCGTTGCTGCAAGACCTTATGCATGGTGCTCCCGCTACTCAAGAGGCAATGGTGGCGCTGTATAGTAAAGGTGTGTTAGTCACTGTTCTTTTGCTATGAAGAGACACCATGACCAAGGCAGCTCTTATGAAGGAAAGCATTTAGCTGGGGGCTTTGCTTAGAGCTGCTGAGATTCAGACCATTATCATCATGGTGGGGAGAATGGCGGCATGCAGGCAGGTGCTGGAGCAGTAGCTGCGGCTTCATCCTCATCCATAGGCAGAGACAGGGAACCTCTGGCCTTGACATTGGCCTTTGAGACCTCAAAGCCCACCTCGAGTGACACTCCTCTTCCAACAAGACCAGACCTCCCAATCCTTTTAATCCTTTCAAATAGCACTATTCCTTGATGACTAAGCATTCAGATATATGAGCCTATGATGGCTATTCCTATGCAAAACACCACAGAAGGCTTTCACCCCTTTTATGCTGCCAAAGGTGTGTTATCTTCCTAATTTGGGGTAGGTTAGAGCATGGATAAGCTCGTGTGCTTGAACTTTTCATCCCTGGTCAGTGGCATTGTCTAAGAAGGTTGTAGAACTCTTAGGGGGTGGAGCTTTGCTGTGGGAATTAAGTCACCGGTGCCAAGCACTGATGTGCCATAGTCCAGCCTGAACTTCCTATCTGCTCTCTCCCTCTTAACCATCTCCTATACCCTCCTTACCACTAAAGTGGCAATGTCCTCTCAAACCTTGGGCCAAAAGAAACAGCCTTCCTTCCTGAAGTTGGCTCATGCCAGGTGTTTGATCAGAGCAGTAACAAAAGTAAGTTCTTCAGGTAGCGTCAGAGAAAATGCCATTCTGCTGGTGTGCCATGGAATGTGAAGAGCCACACAAAAAACAGGGACACCATTTTGTCAGTGTTCCTTTAGAAATGGCATTGAACACATCATTGCTTGGTTTCCCTGGATTCTTGGGAGGGCCCACGTGGAGTGAGTGGGTAGGAGTGCAAACACAAGCAAGGGACTAGAGCCCATTTCAATGGTCCCCCTCCAAATGCTGTGGTGTGTTGGGGTCATCATGCAGGAAGAATACTGACTTGGCATGGATTTGTTAGTCTCTGAGTGAGCGTGCTCATTTTAACTCGGATGAACTGAGGGCTTTTGGATCCTGCCATGTGAAAGTATGATTCTTCAGAGGGTTTGCAGTTTAAGTAAGTATCCTTGAGGTGTATGGCTTCTGAAGAAAATTAATCAGCAAGTGAGCATGTCTGAATGCAGGCGGCATGAGGCCGTGGGGCCGTGCTACTTCTGGAATAACAAAAGGCAAAAAGGACCCTTAAGGAAATGGGCTGGCTCGGAATTATGAATCACGGAGCCCATTTCTTACAGTGATTAATGATGAATCACTCTTTTAACTTTGGATGGAATAATGGGCTGCCTCTGAGGAGCCCCATTAATCATCATGAGAATTAGGCTTCTGCCGATTCATTACTGCAGGGTCGACATGTGCTAAACAGTTGAGCCGACTTGCAGGAAAGGGTGAACTTTAGGAAAGGGCTGGCTTAAAGAATGCAAGCATCAGGGGTCTATTCCTGCTGCTGGGTGAGGCTGCGAGTGGAGAGGTCTCCTTATGCCCTCTCTCATCTGCACCTCTTCCAGAAGCTCAACAAAACACCAACTACAAAGTCTCCAGGCTTTTATATCCAGGGTCAGGACACAACAGACAATCGACATACATCACAAAATCTGATACTTTTATTCATTTCTTGCCCTTGCATTCGCAGTCTACTGGACACTGGGGTGTCAGAAGGCATGAACATCAGCAAAATTAGCTTTATTGTTCTTCTTGGAGACCAAAATCATCCCTGCGAAAATTCTTCTTTTCTGAAGGCTGCTTAGTCTTAGATAATAGAAACCCAGGCTCCAGGCAACAGAAGGGAGAAACCTGGGCCATATAAAAAGGAAGTCAGATCGGATTCGTCATTTAGCCAACTTCAAAGCCTCTGAGCTGAAAAGAGGGTTAAACAGTTGTTCCGACAGATTTAGACTGGTGTACTTCAAAGGTGCGGGCAGTGTGCACGTCTCTTTGGCTTTGGGCAGGAGTGATGGGAAACCCTGGGGGTTGCCATGTAGTCCTTGACTCAAGTACACGGCGGTTGTCGTAGAATAAAAACCACACCTAGATTACAAAGGACGCACATTGTTTAGTGTCGTGAGAGCCAGTAGTCTTGCTGAATCATGACACACATTCTGATCGCCATCTGGACATTTCACTTGCCCAACAGAATACATTTTTTTTTTTTAAGAAACCAACAGCTTATGGGGTTAAAAAAAATGTTAGATAAAACTTTAATTTTTGTAGTAAAAGAATAATTGTAGTAGACATATTTTAAAAGTATGTTTTTAAAAATGCTTTTGTCAGTACTTACAGGGAAGAATGAGAAACCGCTTAGCGTATACACAGCACGGCTGTGCGTAGCTTACGCCTACCAGTAGGCTTTGCAGACAGGTGCTGCCATGGGACTTCAGAGGCTTCAGAGCTAACTCCTCTGTCCCCAGATCTTTTCTTGCTCAGCCCATTTTTCATACCTGACAGAAAGAACTCCTTAAGGCAGAGGACATATCCGACTCCTGGCTGAATTAAAACCTAAGGGAAGCAGAGATCGGATTGTTAGCCCCACATTTTAGGCAGTAGGAGTAGAGAAAGGAGAGGAAAGTGATCTTCTACAGTTAAGATTATTGACCCCTTCAAGACATCAACTGCCAGGCTTGTAGAAAAAGCAACTTGCAAGTGACCAATTAAAACATGTGACAAGGTATATTTGATTTTATATTTTAAATACAAGCTATACTTTTCCAGGTGTGGTGGTATATGCCTTCCCTCCCCCAGCATAAAACATTTATGTCAAACTTTTTTTTTTCAAACTTTTAAACCATATTTGAAGCTTGAGTTCATTGAAGAAAAGTCTTATTTGGATTCTTTTAAGAATTTATGAGAAGGAATTAAGAGCAGAGCATGAGTGTATTATATTCCAGAGGATGAAAGACCACACCCATACCATATAGGTTTTCAGACATGATAAATAACACTGGGAAGAAAAGGAGAAAGCGTTGTAGATGTGGGTTGTGCTCCGGTTATCTCAGACGGATTCTGCTCAGCAAGACAGGGATTCCGGGTAGCGCCTGTGAACACTGTTTGGAAATGTATGAGTCTATATTTTATAGCAGGGCTTTCAGTTTTTACTGCCATTTCAATAAAAACATCTGGCTACTTTAAAACTTATTTAAAAGCTGTTTAGATTACAACATAATTATACCATTTTCCCCTTCCCCACCCGATCTCCAAACCTTTCCACACACACTGTCCCCATTTGGCTTTCTGTCAAATTCATGGCCTCTTTTTTTTCTTTAGTCGTTGTTGTTGTGTATATCCTAAATATATAAATAGCTTTAATCCCAGTACTTAGGAAGCAGAGGCAAACAGATTTCTGTGAGTCTGAGATAAGCCTGTTTTACATAGAAAGTTCCAGGTTAGCCAAGGGTTGCACAGTGAGACCTTAGTTCAAACAAAACCCAAATGACAAGAAAAACCAAAATAAAAATTCAAAACAAAGAAATAAAACCAAAGGCTTATTTCTAAGTCTGTCTGTCTGTCTGTCTGTCTGTCTGTCTGTCTGTCTGTCTGTCCGTGTCTGCCCTTGGAGGCCAGAAGAGGGTGTTGGATCCCCTGGAGCTGGAGTTACAGTGGTTGTGAGCTGCTGGGAACTGAACTTGGGTCCTTTGTAAGAGCAGTGTGCCAGCTTTCCAGACCTCATTTTTAATCTACTTTTACATGCATTTTCTTAATATTAAAAAAAACAGCCATTTCTACACAGAACATTCCAAAAGAGGGGGAGAGAGAAACCTTCAAACTCCAAACACTTAGGGATCAGCAATTACAGGACACTATTGGACAAAGCACACACACAAGCCGTGGTGTATGGGCCACAGCAACACAGCCTGGCCCATCAAACTCAATTACTCCACTTCGAGTTCTAGCTCCTTCCACCTCTCATCTCCAGTTCACGGTCTGTGCTGGGGTCCAGGACCGTTCCCTGCTCCAGCTGCTGTTCCTCCAGGTGAGCCAGCCCGTCTCTTGCTGTGCCAGCAGCATACTGTATGATCTTATCTACTGCCATACTGTCACACGCTGGCATCAATTGTCCCGCCTCTCCTCCCTTCACAAGCTCCTTCCTTTAGGCCCTGAACAGAAGAAGAGTCAGGTCTGGAGAGGGTGTGTCGTGAGTTCTTGGTTGGTTAGGGTTTGTTTTGTTGACTTGTGTTAAAACATAAAGTCAATACTAGGACTAAAACCAGTAAGAGTGGGACATAAATAGTACTCTCTCAAAAATAATGTAATATAATAGATCACCAACAACCCGTAAGCACTGCCAAAGCTGGTGGCTGGCGCTTTAACAGCTAAGAGAAAGATCTCTGATGAAACTGAACTGGTGGATGCCGGGAAGGAGAACACAGTGCTCAGAAAGGACTTAACTTCAGAAATCTGATGCGTGGCTTGGAAGCCAACAAAAAGCAGTACTGGAGGAGGGTTAGAAACCTGGTCAATGAGCCCTGAGTTCAGGCATGAGCATTAGACCAAGAGGCAAGCGCCAGCACCTCTGGGTAGGTGGCGGCTCCAAGCTCAGAGCAGGCTGACAAGCAGCCCAGGTGCAGATGGCTTGGACAGAACCCCACAGAGACGGCTGGATGTCGGTGCTCTCTGCTCTTCAGAGAGTCTGCCAGGGAAGTGTTCTTGGCTAAACCTCCAGGTACCGTGGAGCCCACAGATACGCATCAGTTCCTCTCTGTTCTTTGGGCTTCTCCATTACACTGAGAAGAAAAGACAGACTTTGGGGCTTGGAAGCCTGTCAGGGAGTAGAGGGCCAGCTTCCCAGGACTCAACGGATGGAACTGGTGAGAAGCTGGCTGGTGGCTGCGTGGTTACCCGAGAAAACACACCACACAGGAAAGCTCAGGCCACGGACTGACCTGCATTTCAGAGAAAGTGGCCTCGGATGGCCCCTGAAATCCGGGGAAGTGTCTCCCTCTAGAAATTGTCCTAATGGCCTTTAGACACTGCAGCTAAATCTCTTGTTTCCATAAAGGAGTCCAGGTAAAAACTAGGACAATTTGAAACTCAAATCACTAACAAGTTAGAGAATGAGGGATAGACAGGATTGTCACAAACTTTTTATTTCTTTTATTTATTTATTTATTCCAAACTGAATTTAATCATTTGGTTCTTAGTCAATGAAGACTTAGTTACTTTGGGCTGCTTACATAAAATACCTTTGCTGTGTAATTTATGAATGTCAGAAATTGTTGCTTGAAAATTCGGGAGTCTGGGAAGCCCTAGATCAAGAGGCTGGCAGTGTCTGTGTCTGAGGAGGGCTCAGCACTCAGGGACTGCATGATGTGCTGGATGTGACGGTGTCTCTCTGGTCTCTTTTGGAAGGGCACTCGCGACGTTCACCACTGGCACCCTTACTTGATCTAATCACCTGCCAAAGGCCCTGCCTCAGTGTCATCACTTCCGGACCTCATTTCAACACATGAGTTTGGAGGAGGGAAAACATGCAGAATGTAGCCAAGTCCAACCCAGAGATTGTGGGCCGTTTTCTCCGAAGACAAGTATACCCTTTCTTTGTTCGCAACCCCGATTCTTCTAATGACATGATTTGGCGTGGGAATCTTAGCGGGTGACTTCAGCAGGAAGCTGGGCTGTTACTGCAACATCTTTTCAGCGTCTTCCCCTTTTCTGCAGGTTCAGAGTTCGACTCCTTAGCTAGCTCCTTTGGATTGGGCCTCATGGTGAAGCACCGTGTTTTCATGTTCTTTTGCTTTATAAGCTGAAATTTAAGTAACTCAATGGATAGTCACTGAGGGTCTACACTAAGCAGTCCTGCAGGCATTGAGAATTCATCATGCAACAACAAGGGGAAAAGTCCCTCTGCCCAATGTTTAATACAATAAAATCAGCACTGTTAGTTGAAAAATGGACTCTAAATTTCTCCTTTACAACGAAAGGAGTGATGTCTGATTGAAGTTTTTCTGTGCCATTCACTGTTGTTGATTTTGTTATTTCTAATATAAGATGGCTCCACGGGTCTCTACTGTAATTTATTTCTGTGTGTCTTAGCATCTGTATGCTGTCTCTCCTTCCTCATGACCTGTCTATTATCGGGTAATATGTACTTTCCTAAGGGTGTTTGGAAGGACGTATGGAAGGGACATATGTTGTTGTACTTTCATGTGTAAGCCTAAGTGAAGCTGTTAAGATATTAAATAATTAACCAGATTCAAAACAAATCTTCATGAAAGGATTGATATTTTATCCTGACTTTAGTGCTCTTTTTTTTTTTTCTGTTTGTAACTTTTTCAGGCAATATGTCCGTGTCTGTTTGTTGAATACAAAGCTTAGTCCCGAGTCTGGGCTTAATTTGTTGGCATGTCCTTTCTTCTTCTTCAGTGGGCAGGAAGTACCATCGAGTTAGGGGCTGTGCATGCTCCCAGGTCAGCTTCCTATTTTAGAATGCTCATCTCTCTTGACTCCATGTTGCCTTAAGCAGAATCACAGTACTTCCAGCAAAAGCAGAGAACATTCTCCTCCACCAGATGCAGGAAGGAGGAGAAGGGCAAGGGAGAATGTCCCCCTGCCTCTCTAGGACTCACCCACATCGTTTTCCATCTGGGATTCCTTCCCTTGGATGAGACCCTAGTCGGAGGCGCAGCTATGATGGGGTGTTATGTCTCTGAGACTCTTTGTTATTCTCCTTTGTAACATAAGGAAATACTACTTTAACTATCTGACTTAAGATAGTTCCTTCGGAGTGCCTGGCACCAGGGAATGACGGTTGTGCATGGCTGCAGGCTTCCATCTAATTTAGAACCTGGGACAGCAACTGGAGTTACAATGTTAGATGAGCAACAGGTGCTTTTTAGTTGTAATATATAAATGTGGCATAAAGAGATCACAGAATGTAAAATAAAATACAAAGGACATATCTCTATCAGTGTAAATGCTTTCATATAAATATTGCACGGGCGAAGGGGGGGGTCATACTTCTACAAAAAATTGTTCCACTGTTCACTTGAAATCTACATTACAAAAGACACCAGAGCCTGCCCCACTTAACTCCATTCATTGCTCTGGGGGTGGGGATGGGGACAGGGGTCACTGCTGATGGCTCCCAGTTGCACCTTTCTTTTCAGGCCCCCAAGGAAGGAGAAGTGACTCATTTGGGACTTTAATCCCTCCTCCCACTGGGCCAGGCAGTGGCCCTGACTGGCAGGATGCAGGGAGAACCAATCTGGGCAGTTGGGGAGCTGCCCTGAGGCCCAGGCTGCCAGCACACTCCACTAAGACAACTTCCTCCCAGCTCTCCTGCTCACAGAATTCCCACGTCAAACTTTTAATTTGCCACGAAAGCCAAATTCACCCTAACTGTCAATGAAGGTGGAATCTCCCTTTCTGTGATGAAAAAAATTCTACAGCTTAAAAGCCACTGATGGTAATTATTACTTTTTAATTTACAAAAGTTAAAGCAACGCAGCATAAAATGTCCTGTGTTAACCATTTAAGTGTAAAGTTCAGTTGCGGTATGTGTATTGGCAGTGTTGTGCAACCAGTGTCTAGACGGTTTTTATCTTGCAAAACTGCTCCTCCGGACCCATTAGGCAAGACTCCCTATTTCCTGCCTCCCCCACATGCTGGCAACCATCCTTCTACTTTGCATCTTTAGGAACGTGGCCACTCTTAAGTGCCTTGCATAAGTACAACCATAAGATATTATAGCTATTAAAATATTTATATGGAATTTTGATTGAAGTTACATTAAATTTATAGACTTTAAAAGAGACTTGGTAATGAATTTTGCTATAAGTTACCACAGGAATCTCTTAAGGTCTGCCCTGCAGATTTCTTGTTGAGTACAGCTTATGTGTTTTGTGTTTTTGAATGCTCTTTCTTCTCCTCTATTCTGGGGACTAAACCCAGGGCCTTCCTAGGCCAGCTTTCTTTGCTCTTTTCCTTTTGAGGGCAGATCTCGTGCAGACAAGACTGGTCTCAAACTTCTATGGAGCTGAGATTGGTCTTGAACTCTTTTTGTTTGTTTGTTTACTAATATGAATACAATGCTCTGCCTTCATGTGCACCTGCAGGCCAGAAGAGGGCATCAGATCACATTATAGATGGTTGTGAGCCACCATGTGGTTCCTGGGAATTGAACTCAGGACCTCTGAAAGAGCAGTCCGTGCTCTTAACCTCTGAGCCATCTCTCTAGCCCCTGGTCTTGAACTCTTAATCTTCCTATCTATGACTCTCACATGCTGAGAGTACAGAAGAACACCAGGAGCTTGACTCTCTTTCCTTTTATGACTGAAATCTCATTATATTTCGAATTGCTTTTTTAAAAAAAGGAACAAGAAAAAGAAAATGATATTGTACAATCCGATTGCCATGAAGAGATGACCACCACTATTAAAAGGGACTCTTGTTATACTAATGATTAAGATCCACACAATAGATCTGGTATAAAGGAGATTTATTGTGGGAAAGGGGGAAGCGAGGAGGAAAGGGGAGGGCACACATGACAGAGAGAAAGAAACACACACACACACACACACACACACACACACACAGAGAGAGAGAGAGAGAGAGAGAGAGACGATGGACAGACAGACAGACACAGATAGACAGACAGAGACAGACACATAGACACAGATAGAGAGAAACCAAAAGATAGGGGCCAGCAAGGTCCTTTTTATCTGGCACACACCTGGCATGCACCTGGTGGTGGCACGCATCAGAAGTTGCTAGTTCTTTAAAAGGCAAGCTGGTGGGAACACCTGTATGCTACCCTCCCGTCCCTCCACTCACATATGTGGAGGTTCAAACATGGTTTTCAAACACACACTAGAGTGTTTCTGCTGTAATCATCAGGAAGAGTCCAGACAAAACACAGACTTGCTCTATTAGATTCATTGCTATGTTCTTTATTAAATATGCTACATTTCATTATTAATTTTGCTAGCACCATGTGCAAGTGCTTCTTTTTCTGTTGCTATAAGAGTCAGCCTATCATTCTCTCTCTCGTTCTCTCTCTCTCTCTCTCTCTCTCTCTCTCTCTCTCTCTCTCTCTCTCTCTCTCGTTTTCTTGGTATTTTTAATTTTTTTTTTAGAGTTTTGCTGTGTTGGTCATAGATCAATGAACACTTCTATCCTTTTGAAATCTTCGGAGCAATTCAGGTAGGCAGAGGGATCAGACTACATCTTCTTTAAAGGCTTGAAATGCTTAGCCAACTGAAGGCCTGCAGATAACCCAGCACACACACATTGTAGGTTAGAACCAAAACCCCGACTGCCTTCACTTTCTAAAAGACCCAGGGCAGAGATGAGTGAGCTTCTCACAGATATGAAAGGTAGAAACATGTCTCAGGCTGGAGAGGAAACAGGCCTGGTGAGCTCTGAGGAGGCTTTGGCGTTTATTGCTGCTGGAGGATGCATTGGCTCACCTCTGTGAAGATCTCATTTTAATCTGTAAAGTAGGGATAATCACGGAACGGAAGCACACGGCTGGGTTGGAGGCTGTCAGGGGGTAGGATTCACCTAGCCAATGCACGCCCCAGGCCCAGGACTGAGACTCAGCAAGAGGAACGGAGGAAGCCCACATAAGTTAGTGCAAACCAAACAAATTGGTTTAAAATAATATTTTTATTAATTAATTTCACGAGGACTTCATGCATTGTATTTTGACCACGTCCATTCATTCCCCCATCTCCTCCTGGGTCCACCGCCCATTCTACAGGCACCCAAGGCCGTGTACTCAGTCCTCTTTTGGTCTGTTGGTTTATTTTTATCCACCCAGGCTAATTAGTGCTGCCTATGCACTCTTGGGCTTGTGACCATCCACCAGGGCACTGCCAGGAGAACTGCCAGGAACAGCATCTTTTTGGGAGGCTCTAGACACTACCACCAGTAACTTTGGGAGTCTGGCACATAGGGCATCAGTCATGCATGTATTCTTCTGCGCGATTGCTGGGGCATCCAGAGAACTAGATACTTTGCTAGCAGCTCTGGGTCACAGGGGAAGCCCCCAAATACTACCTTACAGGCAAAGCCTGTGGTCCTAGGGGAATGAGGTATCACAGTAAAGTAAGACAGAAAACAAGAAAGCACGTGGTGTATTATATGACAAGAGATAATTCTTTCCCAAGTCGTAGGGTGCATTCTCTGTAATTTGTATGTCAATTATTATGCCAAACTTTTAGCCACTTAGTGATAGAAGGTACTAAGCTATGCCAAAGTGCATACTTTGATGGCTCACTGGTTACAAATGCTTGCTGTTTATGAAGAGGACCTGCCACATCGAGTGACACACAACTGCGTATAACTCCAGTTCTAGGAAGAAATTATGGCTTCTTCTGGCTCCGATAGACACATGCATACATATGGAACGCACATATACATACACTCAGGCACAAACACATACATATAAAATAGTAAAGAAATCCTTAAAGGTTCTCAAGCACAAAGAGGCAAAGGCCTCAGATTATGAAAGAGGTGCTCGTATAAGTGTGTGTGTGTGTGTGTGTGTGTGTGTGTGTGTGTGTGTGTGTGTGTGCATCACTGCAGAAAATTATGAGCCAGCTCAGCCCTTGGTCAAAAGATATTAAAGTGCATGGCTAGCAAACACACACACACACACACACACACACACACACACACACACACACAGGACAGCATAAATATTTGCATATTGTATATACATATATATTTGTGTGTATACATATATATGTGTATGTATTGTAAATACATATGTGTGTGTCTGTGTGTGTGTGTGTGTATACTATATACACATATGTGTGTGTCTCTGTCTCTCTGTATGTGTTCTTTACACCAGGAGTCAGCTAACTCTCTGTGAAAAAGGCCAGGTAGTGAATATGTTTGGTTCTGTGACCTTCAGGAGACCTTCACCTCTTGTCTTCAGGCTGTGGAAATTGCCACACACTATGCTGAAATGAACGACAGTGGCTGCATTCCAAGAAAACTTTATGGATACTAGAATGTGGATAATTTTCACATGTCATGAAATATTCTTTGTCTCTTTTAACCATTATTAAGGGGATCAAAAGCCATTTGTAGCTTGTAGGCCATGCAGTAATAGATGTTGGAGCACACTCTGGCTGACCCCTGCCTTACAAGGAACCACATTCTCCTTCGGTAGAATCAACTGTACTTGCAGATGTAAAACTCAATGGCAGAAGAGCCAGATGCAAATTCAGCAAAGCACCACGGAAGCAAGTTGACCAGAAATCTCCGATGCTCTGAGCCAACTGGACCTATACAGTTGTTCACAAATAAAGACTTCAACAGAAATGACAAGTGCCCAAGCCATTTTCTGGTCGGTTAATGGCTCAACAGAGAAAAAAAAATGTTCAGTCACATTTTGGTTTTATTTGTGGCATTGGGGATCAAACCCTGAGCCTTACGTGTCTATCACTGAACTACACCAGCTCTCTGTCGTCTTGTGTACTAATGAAGTAGTATTCATTAGCAAGCAGGTTGCTAAGTAACACTTCTTTCCCTTTGAGAAAGATGGTGATCATCTCATGCGTCATTCTGAGGTCTTAGGAAATAGTTGTAAATGAAACATATTTACCGAGAGGTCTATGAATTGTCAAAAGAATTCTTGACATAGAGAACATCCTAGGAACGTTTTTAAGAAGGGACCAACCTTTTAGCTCTCTCAAGTGAACAATCATCTCTTGTCTCATGCTTTTAAGTCACTCTGTATTAAAAAAAATAAAATAAAAGAACAGAGCAGAAGTTCCTGTGCCTTTATGTGAGTGTACATGGTGCTGAAAAGCCAGAAGTGCCCTTTGAGTGCCAACACATATCAAACAGTTTTCTGGACTGTCATTTTTGATCACTGACGGCACAGGAGAAACTGGGCAGTTGTAACCTTCTAACTGGGTTGCGTATTTTCCCCAGTAGACAATTTTGGAAACACTCCAGCCCTTGATAAAAAAGGGTATTAAGGCATAAGGACACAGGAGCTGGCAGGACAGAGCCTTTGCCTAAAAACTCAGTTCTGCTACATAGCATTTGGACTAATTAAGCCACAGTGTCCCCATGAGTAAAATGAGGGTGATAGTTTTCTTTCAGCAACATTGTTAAACAACATGAGAGATCACAGGAAAGACAATTAGTACAATATCGCATGTCTGGAAAGGCTGAAAATGACAACCCTGATTATTTTGAGTATTGGGCTTACTATATGCGTCCATGCATATGTTCGCATATGTGTGCCTCTCTGTATGTGCAAATTCACGAATGCGTTGCAATGTGTTCCCCCCAAATCATTGAAACTTGTGACACTTAAACAAACATGGAACCATTCTGGGAAGTAAAACTCTCAGAGAGACTTCATGACTTCTGTGGTGGGGTCAGAATTTGAGGGAACAGACACTGTGACCTGTGGGATCAGAGAAAGACATGAGCATTTCAAGTATGTCCTCTGCTGTCAAAGCAACAAACAAGCAAACAAAACCCAGCAGCGCAGCTCACAGCAGAAACCAACACCCAAGACACAGCACCGTTGGGTGTGTATTCTGGTCTGTATTGTTTTAAGGGAGCACAGCGTGGGATTTCTTGACGTTTATGGTGAAATAAATATGCACCAACATAGGGAAGGCACTCAGAACAGAAAAGCTGTCTCCTGGAAGAAAGCTAGGAGCATGAAGGCATCGAATGCAGCAGGAGTAGTAATGCTTGGTAAGGTGACCGGTAAGGGCTTGGAACTAAGACACAGCAGTGTCCATGCGGAGTGAGCAGTGAACCTTGGTGCAGGCGTCTTCTGGCTTTAGTGATAAGTGCCTCGCAAGAGTCTGAAGTCATTCAGGGAAAGGGTTCATTTTGAGTCATAGTCTAGTTGTTTGGAGTCCCCAGTGATCCAGTATGCGAGTGAAATGGGTCCTCCCCTGGCTGAGAAGCTCACGAGAGAAGGTAAGGGCCTCACATGCCCAGTGAGCTGACATCCACGAGGCCCCACTCTTAAATGTTCTACCACCTTCCAGCAGTGCCACGGGCTGAAGGACAGGCTCCAGTGACACTTTCCAGGTCCCCGTGTCTGATTGCTAACTCTACTGGGACTGAATCAAGCTACAAAGAAGACCCAGGAAAAGGGAGACAGTCTGTGCCTCTCCCTAAGGACAGGGCAGAGTAAGAAGAAAGACTGTGGGAAAGGCCATGAGAAGTCTCATAAATTACTGTCATAAGTGAGGCTACTGCCACTGATGGCTCGGGGGACTAAGTAAGGTCTGTCCTCAAGGTCCTTGCAGTTGTGGCAAAATTCAGATTATTTCCAGGTGCTCAGGCTGGGAGTCAAACTTGCCTGTCAGATGCATTTCTCTGACAGCTGGGGGCAAGCTTTTCAAATGCAGCATCTTGTTTCGTCTATTGTATCCTGAATCCTACTTATATATATATTTTTTTTTACAAAAAAATCCAATTTATGGTTCTTTTTACATAATGACCTATATTGAGTGGAACAAGTCAGATGTCCTGGCTCACACCTGCAGTCCCAACCCTAAAGAGTCTGATATGTGACATGACAGCTGCTGCAAGTCTGAGGGCAGCCTGAGCTACAGAATGACACCTTGAGGGGGGTAAAAAAAAAAAAAAAAAAAAGGAACAAAAAGCAGCAAACCAAGAAATGAAAGACAATGTAAGAGGACATAGTTTGATCTCATGACTTCTCAGAAGGCCTTGAAAGGGTTAAGGCTTCACCACCAGAGGAAAGGGGCAGTTCAGGAAGAAAATGATTAGAAGGTCTTAGTCATCAAGGTGAGAAAGTTCTCCTGAGGAGCCACAGGCAGCCCCATCCCCCTGCCCCCTCAGGTCTCCCATCCCCCATCCCTGTTGCTCTCTCTGGAAAGGAACCTCTGATTCTGATGACTCCAAGCACTGAGACCAGTACTGTTCTCACTGTTAACGTTGGTTGGTGGTTTCTTCCATTTTTTACAGGTTTTTCTGCTTTTCATAAATGAGCAAAAACCAGAGAGATACTCTATGCTTTCAAAAGTGTATAATTCAGACTCTTTGTCTAGAAAAAAACAAGGTTATCCCACCAGTAATTTTGTAACTACCTCAATTCCCTTGTTCCTGATGATATAGAGTGAAAATCACTGTGGCATTTTATGAGCAGAAAAATTACAAATACATTTCCATGATGGCAAACCAAAGTGTAGAAATAGTGTTTTTAATTATTTCTCAAACTTTCATTTCTAATGAAGAATTTCTAAAAAGAAATTAAAATTTTAATTAAAAAATTTTTCATGATTTTGAAATTACTGGAAATAGTCCTTCATTATTAGTTTAACAAGAAATTTTACTCCCCAGAATTGAGGAAGTATCTGTCAGGGTGAGTTGTTCATTCTTTTTGTAGAATTTTATGGATCTTGTTGTTTCATTTTTATTTAAAAAACTTAAAATTAATTATGATTACATCACTTCACCTCATCCCTGTCCTCCCTCCAATTCCTCCCTTGTCCCCTCCCACTCCTTCTCAAATTGGTGGCCTCTTTTTGATTACTATTGTTACATACATACATACACACACACACACACACACACACACACACACACATGCACACGTATATAAATAAATATAACCTGTTAAATCCGTGTGGTTTGGATGGACATGATTTCATGACTGGCCCCCTGAGTACTGGCTAGCCCACTATGGAGGTCACCGCAGTAAGCAGCTAGCTTTCCCTCTCTCCATAGTCATTGGCTGCCTGTGGTTCTTTGTTTAGGGGTGAGACACAGACTCCCCCCTTTCACCTAGCATGCCCACTGATGCTATCATTCTTCGGACTTCGATTTTTTACAGCCACATTGTTGAGGCATCATGGTGAAGTTTCCTGTCATTTCTAGGAGGCACAAGCTCACAGCAGACATCCTGGTCCTCTGAACCTAACAAGGTCCAAGGATTAAGCCCTGGGGGCACAGCCTTGTGCATGGCAGCAACCACAGTGCTGTGTTGGCCAGCCTGGGATTCTCCCCATTTGTTCCATGTTTATACTGAGGCCCCATGATCACACCAAGACAAAAAACAAGTTGGAGCAGGGTAACTGAGGAAGAGGCAATGGTACTTTTTTTTCCCACTGCAAACATAAGAAGAAGAAAGAATGGACTTTGGTTTGATTCTCAGAGATGGTTTTTAAAACCTCTTGTTCTGACACAACAAGAGGATAGAGTCGAAAAGACTTAACTTCAATGCAAACATTACTTATCTTAAGAGAGATGGCCGCAAGGCAAGCACTGGAAAGCACTAAAGGGGTGAAGTATCTCCTCAGTGAGTGTGCAAGCAGGCTGGCTTTCCCCTGGGGGTTACCCTTCCACACTGAAAACTCTGTGAAAGAACAACACTGGAAAATCCACAATGACTAAGTTTTAAAACAGTGATTCTAACTAAAGCAGCGTACGTGCAGTCACGAGGCAACATCTCCGTTCAGAGCACTTCATAGATTACAGGACCTGTTGCTGATGTTGCTTGGAACAGGGTAGGCCATCTCTGGCCAGTTGTTTGACTGGGCACAACTGCCTTTCTTTGTCTTTTGTTTTGTTTTGTGTTTGTTTGTTTGTTTTGTTTTTCTTTTTCAAGACAGGGTTTCTCTGTGTAGCCTTGGCTGTCCTGGAACTCACTCTGTAGTCTAGGCTGGCCTTTAGCTCAGAGATCTGCCTGCCTCTGCCTCCCAAAGTGCTGGGATTAAAGGCGTGCGCTGCCACCACCTAACTCCTTTGGCTTAAAGATGACCTGTGCATGTCTGGATAGGGACCTCCTTCCTTGTACACTGAGTATGCTATGGTCGTGTATCTGATCGAATGTAATTGTCTTTATCTTTCAAAAATCATTGTTTTTAGCCAATGATCTTTTTTTTTTTTCTCTTAAGTTTGTCTGCTTTCGCTAAGATAGCAAACTACAGTGAAAGAAGTCTGTTTCATTTGGTCCTTTCATAAACACCCAGACTCTGGCAACATAAAATGTCTCCCCTACCCCTCACCTAATCAAGTAAGCTGGACCTGGATGAGAGAAAGAAGGGGCTTTGAGAAAGCTGACAGCAGACAGTGAGGGAAATGCTAGCTCACTGTGACAGCGGCAGTGTGTGGAGCACTTCTGGGACACTACATCTCCGCTCTCCAGCTTGCCTCTTGGCCGCTAACATTAAATCTAAAATTGATGAGGAAGTTGATGAGAAAGCCTACAGAGAGGAAGCAAACCCTCTCAGGGTCATAGAGGCAAAACTACAATGTGGGCCAATAGGAAGCCAGGGTTGTCTTCTTCAGCCAGCACCTCTGTTGTCCTTGCCTTGTCCCCTTTAATAAGAAGCACTCTGCTCAGTATGAAAGTGACCCTTGTGGTTTTCAGGCAGAGGGGGAGCAGGACATGTCCTGGCAGCCAGGCTCAGAGAGTCCCACACAATAAGCTGTATGCAGAAAGGGTTATTCAAAACTAAAGGTGGATCCCAATCAGTTCAGTCCCACATTTTGGCCTATTTGTCACAGAGATGCTACTTTCTTCACTAAGTTCTAATTGGTGGAGATGCCACTGAGCTTTTTATCCAAATCCCCTTAGAAATACAAGATCCCAAGCACAGGGGGTAACAAGACAGGTGCAGAACACTCTCCTTCTTGGGGAAGTGTGGGCTGAAATAAACAGTCAGCAAACTTTTGGTGGTTGTTTAGCTTAGTCCAGAGGGAGTTTGTTGTTGTTGTTGTTGTTGTTGTTGTTGTTGTTGTTGTTGTTGTTTTCTCTAATGAAAAAGACTTCACTGCTTCACAGTTTTATTTCAGGGTCAGAACAGGTTCCTACTTAGTACCCACGAGGCTGGCTTCGAGGGAATCTTAAAGGGGGCTATGCAAATAGAGTGCGGAGATTAATAGGAAGACACAGCCACAAGTCCCACAAAATGAAATATGGTGACAGATAATATGTTTCCGTTTGCGATTTCAACATTATACAAATGTTCTTAATTAATATTAAAACAACAATTAATGAAAAATAGCTCTATTGGATTGATAAATGGAATAGCGTCTCTTTCAAGGGCACAAGGGTTTTTTTTTTTTTTTCCCTTTCTGATTCCAAATGAAATACAGATTAAGATTCAGCCATGAACTTCAGTAAATATACAAGGAATTAGAAGTTATCAGATCTGATGCTTTTGGGAACCATGTGGAGGTATGCCCTACCACATTCCAGAAACTATCCTGCATTTTCATCTACCCTACTCCTTCCTCTCTCCTTTCTCTTTCTCCCTCTCTCTTACAATAGTACACATTAGCAGCATATAGCAGATAGCCAATAAATTGTTAACATAGTCAAAATTGTTATATACAACATGTTTTTTTTAATATTGAGTTCTTTGATGATACTAGTTTTGTGTCCAGTAAAATAGATAGTTCTTAGAAGCAGTAATGTAGAATAATCATATAGGCTTTATTGATTTTACTATAGTAGCCAGAAACACAATTTAAACCAACTTCATCACAGCGGAGGCCCTGCTGAGGGCTCTAACTTGAAGTTCAGAACTTGAACTTCAGTCCTTCGTTCATCTGATCACAGTGGTTAAAGCAATTCTATTACCTCCTTTCTTTCATTCCCTCTTATTTCTCATTTCTGCTTGTTTTTTGTCTTTGTTTTACATGTTAGAAACCTTTCATGCTCCCCCCTCCCAACTCTGTTGCTGAACAATCTTGGGCTGATAAACCAACTTCCTAGCAGCTGGCTAGCTGAAGTCCCATGTCCACTCGAGCCAATGCGGTTTCCTGAGGGTGGCTCCGATGTTAGCTGGAGATGCTGTCCTCCTGATTGGGGGTGATGTAGGCTGCTGGTGGTCCTCCATTTCTTAGTAATGGTTTTGCCACAGTAATGGCCAAGAAAGAGGACTGGCAAGTATACTGCAATCAGCAAACGGTACCCTGAAGAGTTTTTCCCCACCAGTGTTCATCCTACGATGGATTCAACTTAGAAATAAGTCTCGAGTTGACCTGCTTTAAAATTAAAAGATATTTTCAAAGCAAAGGGAAATAAAATGATCTTTAATTGTAGAATACTGGCTGTCTTCTAGAATGCTGTCTGCACACTGACTTGATAATCCACTGACCAGTCTGAGCTGAACTGGTAACCATTGAGCTGTGCTTCATGGAAGATGTTAAACAGCTGTTAGATCATGCAGTCCAATTGGAGATTCATTTTCAGACAGTTCCTTTGCCCAGTTCAGACAGCTACTGTTTCTTCTCATCAGCTCTTCTGTAAACCATGGTAGTGGAGGGGGAGACTTTCAAAACTTGCCTTGTAGAAGCCTTGTTATCATTGTTTCTCACAAATGTCCATCATCTCTATCTGAGGACCATTCAGGGAGGAGACATTTGTTCTCTAAACTTTCAACCTTAGGGGCAGCTGACTGCCCACTGGGTGGGTTTAAGAGTACTTGGAAGATACAGAAAGAAGTTAACAGGGAGAAAAATAGATTTTTAAGGACACTAATCAACTGCCATGGAGTGTTCATTCATATGATTGATTTCACTATGATTTTAAAAAATGATGTATTTATTTTTATTTTATGTACACTGATGTTTTTCCTGCACACATGTCTGTGTGAGATACGTAAATCATTTGGAGTTGGATTTCAGACAGCTGTGAGCTACCATATTGGTGCTGGGAATTGAACTGGGGTCCTCTGGAATAGCAGCCAGTGCTCTTAACTGCTGAGCCGTCTCTTCAGCACTTCCCTATGTTTCTGAAAAATTGTATTTAGCAACATATTTGGTGCCGCTTCTTCCTCCCAATCTGTCTCTTCTTAAAATGCAAGCAGGTTGGAGCCTGCCAAGCCCATTTAGTTGCTACAGTCATCTTCCTTACTCAGAATTGAGTGGTTTATAAGGAAACAGAAATATTTTGCTCCTAGTTCTGGAGGCCGGAAGTCCAAAGATCAAGGCACCAACAGGGTGTGTGTCCCGTGAGGGCCCACTGCTCATGGGAGGAGGGCACTTTTCCTTGGCACTCTTACTGTCAAGGCCAAGCAACACTCCTTGGACATTTTATAGGGCATTAACTTTGTACACCAAGGCCACACCCTGGTGACCTCACTTTCTGAAGACCTACCTCTTCCTAGCATCGTGCCAGGCATAGAGTTTCGGCATATGAATATATGCTGACAACATAGACATTCAGACCTTAGCAGGGCCTCTCCCTTCTGTGAATGTTTTTATTAGCTGTAAGAATGAATAGAGGCCCTGTGCTACCTAGAGAGCAAAGAACACTAGTCAGAAAAGAACCGCTCAAACATTAGCAGAGAAAAGATATTGTTGCAGTTAAGAGAAAACACTTCCTGGATCAATCCTGATGGTCTCACAAAACCTTCCTAGTTAGCCCCACCCTCTTCTCTGCTCTCTACTGTAGATTTCAGTGTGAGGAGCCACTCCCAAACTTAATGGCTTCTGACAATAATCACCTTATAAGCAACACCCGTTATTAAGGTCAAGGTTCAGGATGACTCAGTTAGGTAAACCTGGCCCTGGGCTCCAGTAGACCCAGGTGGACAAGAGCTGGTGTTAGAAGAGTGGGGAGCTGGGAGGTGGGGGCTGCCAGGGTAGGCCTCTTTTGTCCCTCCCTCTTCCTATAGGCAGTTGCAGAAACTCCCATGTAGTCTTTCCATATAGGCTGGCTTCAATCCCCCCCCCCCCGCCCCGATAGCACAGTGATCGGAATTACTAGGTGGACACTTAGTGTCCCATCGTGAGTGCTCTAAGGGTCATCTAGAACTCACTTTGCTTTCTACGATGTGGCCTCCCGAGTCCACAGTGCTATTTCTGCCATAACCTGTCAGCCAGCCAGCCATGCAAGCCAAGACTGGGTTAGGTTGTAGGGGAACCTTCTATCACTCAGTGCTCAGTCTCAGAAGGAGTCTGTAGACGTATTTTAAAAGTACCTAGCCGGGCATGGTGGCACATGCCTTTAATCCCAGCACTCGGGAGGCAGAGGCAGGTGGATCGTTGTGAGTTTGAGGCCAGCCTGGTCTACAAAGTGAGTCTAGGACAGCCAAGGCTACACAGAGAAACCCGGTCTCAAAAAACAAAACAAAACAAACAAAACAAAACAAAAAAGTATCTTACCCCCCATCTATCTATCTATCTATCTATCTATCTATCTATCTATCTATCTATCTATCTATAAAATACAGTTTCCATTAATGTGAAAAACACCATGACCAAAAAATCAAGTTGGAGAGAAAAGGGTTGGTTTAGTTTATGAGTCCATATTACACTTCATGACTGAAGGAGGTCAGGACAGGAACTCAAGCAGGGCAGGATCCTGGATGCAGAGGGGACGGGGTGGTGCTGCTTACTGGCTTGCTCCCCCTGGTTTGCTCAGCCTGCTTTCTTATAGAACCCAGGACCAGCAGGCCAGGGATGGCCCCACCCACAATGGACTGGGCCTTCCTACATTGATTACTAATGGAGAAAATGCCCTACAGCTGGGTCTCAGGGAGACATTTTCTCAACTGTAGCTCCTTCCCCTCTGATGACTCTAGCTTGTGTCAAGTTGACACAAAAATCAGCCAGTTCAATCTATCTTTATACGCTGATTAATTATTTAGTGTGTGTGCTTGCCAAATAAATGCAGGTGCCTGTGGAGAAAGGTGCATGTGTGGAGGGCAGAGGAGCACTCTGGAGAATCTGTTCTCTCCTGCCACCTTGTGGGATCCAGGGATTGAATTCAGGTCATCCAGCTTGCACTCACATGCCTCTGTACCTGGTGAGCCACCTCACTGTCCCAGGTCTTTTTACTTTAGTCTAAATGTCTGCAGCCTCTTATTTAAAAAAAAATCTTATCGGATCAGTTCATTTAAAGAGTTGTTTTTTTTTTTTTTTAAAGCTCATGCGTACTATAAGGTCCCATTGCATGTTGGTGGATCAGGGTCATGCCGTGAGCAGCGTGGACCCCTTTGTACAGGACCTTTTCATGTCAGGCACTCTGTGGACAGTTAGTGAAAAGTGACAGACCGAGTGAACGAATGTATAATGAATTAGTTCGCATATCTGCCATCAATCACAGGAGCCTTTAAGCCAAATAGATTAGAAGCCAACAGAATGAATTACAACTTGGCATCATGGGTGAGGAAATATGTTTGTAAAACATAATTAGCGTGGCATTTGTTTTTTCTTTATTTGTATATATGATTTAGTTAAAAGGCAGTTGTATATATTCTAGTTGCTGTCTGATTTGATGAGAGCTGCAAGGGGAGAGAATATTTTTCTCAAGAGCATTTGGAAGTTCCCTGGCAAGTGTGTGTAGTGTGCAGGCTGCCGCCCTCTCACTGTTGGGGAGTCTGGAGTACTGAGAATGCTACAGGCGTCATGGGATTCACCACGGGCTTCTTCCTTCTCTGCAAAATTGACGACAGAGCAGAGGACTAAGGAGTTACTAAATTTCTACATATATGACATCATACTATTCTCATTGGCCCCAATGTTCAAAGGGGTTTTGAAGGATCAATTTTTTTTTAAGTCTGGCCTCCATTTACTCATCTATGTCCTGGGATCTCTTCTACAGTGAGGTTATTCTTGGGATTGCCAGTATCACACCAGATGCACAAGTCCTGCGTCTGGGCTTCCAACGGCTGGTCCCTATCTTATGTCCTTGTCTGAAGACACACAACATTGTCCTCTAGGGCTATCCTCCCAACTGTGGACTTGAGTTACAGCCCTATTTATGTAAAGGTGTTGTCTGCAAAAATTTTTGACCTGAGTGTGTACGCATTTCAGGCAAATGTCTCCAGAGGCCGTGGGGGAAAGCTTGGAGACAGGAGGATGGTCGGTTAGAACGCCAAGAGGAGTGCCTGCAATCTCATGCAGGTGGCATTGGTTATGTAGGTGGCCAGCCCGGCACATGCATTAAGTTTGTGGGACAAATTTGAAGTTATATAAATAACTTGGGGCCAAGGGACAATGTTGGGTCAGGTGACATCTTGTAGTTGAGAGCTTTTTTCTCCAGGTGGGTCAGAGTGTGATTAATTCAAATACCAGATGAAGAATGAGGCAGCTTAGGGTGGGAAAGAGCAAATGGTTGCCTTAAAGTTTTACTACTGACAGAAAAAACTAAGGGTCACAAAGCTGTTTACTCACTTCAAAAACATTTCTTTCGTGTTGGTCTGAGAAAATTTTGTGTCTATCCATTGTTTGTTGCCTAAAATGAATTAAGAAGATGCTACTTGTTTACACCCATAGAAGATTCTTTTTAAAAACTGGGTAGCCATGGCTGGCCTAGAACTCACTATATTCACTAGGCTGTCTTTGAACACACAACAGTCTCATTGCCTCTGCTTCACAATTGCTGGAATTAAAGCTGTGTACCATCTTACCTGACCCTGCTCAGTTTATAGAATGTTAACTGTATTTATGTTTTCAGGGCTAACCATTTGGTATTGGATAAACATTTGGTGTGTCCTTCCCTGGGGAAGACTATTTCTCTCACTCTCAGAATTCCTTAGTTGCTGGTAATTCTTTGTGTAGGTTTTGTGGTCTTTCGCCTACCTAAGTTTAGCATGACTATTGTTGCTGTCCTTGTTCAGCTCATGTTTGGTCAGTCATATTGGTGTGACCTTATGGGTGTGGCTTCTGATTACTAGGAGACACAATCTTACAGAAAATCCCATGATCCCCTGGCTCTTGCAATCTTTCCATTCTCACTTCCAAATTGTTTCCTAAGCCTTAGGTGTGGGAGTGTTTTTTAGATGTACACATTGGGACTGCATTCCATATTTAGACTGGTTACGGTTTTCTGTAATGCAAAGAGAAGGGTAAGGATGACACTTATCTGTGGGAACAAGGACCAATATTTGGGATGTAGTTAGAGATTATGCTGCCTTAGTAATGTGGTGGCTTCAGGTTCTCCTTCATGATCTATGACTTCGCTAGCTCCATGTAGTTGGTTGGGTTTGCAGTGGCAGGCATGGCTTCCCTCTTGTTGAGCAGGTCTTCACTCCATTTAGAGAGCTGTTGGTTACTGCCAAGATACAAATACCACTACTGCACCCTTAGGGTTACTGTGCCATGCTGGTTGTTGATGTGGCTCATAGGCATCCTAGCTGGGTGGTACTGCGAGTTGTTTCCTCCCTGTGGAAGCTCGCGTGGTACCTTCTGGTAACATGAAAGCGGGTCCTCAGCCAGGAGGTGTTTAGGTCAGATTCAATTCATGGGCCTTTGGGCTCTCCTTTCTGAAGCGCATGGTGTCTTCAGCAACAGGGACTTAACTTCTACTTCTTGAGGCAATAACAAGAGTTTATAATGATTTGGGAGTCTCTTGGACTACCTACTAGCAACTCAAAAGAGGGCTTCTCCTACCAAAAAACCAAACCAAACCAAACCAAACCAACCAACCAACCAAACAAAAACCCAAAACAAAACAAAACAAAAAAAAACCCTGAACTGGTTCAATCTTACCTAATATTCTTTGTTTTTGAGGGTGGGTTAAAATTTGGCCAAGGGGCTGGAGAGATGACTGCAGTTCCAGAGGTCCTGGGTTCAATTCCCAGCAACCACATGGTGGCTCACAACTATCTCTAGTGTGATCTGATGCCCTCTTCTAGCCTGCAGGTGTACAGCAAGGAGAACACTGTATACGTAATAAATAAATAAATCTTAAAAAAAAACACTTGGCCAGGAAGGAGACTCAATGGTGGTGGTGGGGGGGGGGGCACTGCCACTAGGCACGAAAGCAGGGAAGCAGGGAGGATACAGGAGTTCTTGACAACAGGCAGGAAGGCTGGAAGGGATCTCCAAGAAATCCTTTGGCCAGGAGAAGCACACTCCCCAGGAACACACAGGCTGAGGCTGAGGGCTGCACTTCTGAAGACTGAGCCTAGGGGGCAGCATGAGCCATCAGGGCTGTTAGTACCTGTGTCCAAGGTGCAACCCCCCAAAATTTCACAAAATTGGAAGAACTCTGACTTATGTCCTCCCTTCAGCCATAGATTTCAGCTCTGGTAGCATTTACCTCTCTGTGTCTTGGAGTTCGGGTTTTTCTTTTTCTTTTTGTCTGTTTTCTTCAGGGGGAATAACCATTTTCCTGGGTGAGTAGTGAGCCACCTGTGACTGACTCAGTGCTGCCATGTAGCTCAGAGCTGTTCCGTTGGCAAGGACCTCAGATGCCCTGAGAGCAGGGTGTAGGCTGGTTTAGCTGGTGAGTGATGCGGGCTCTGGTGTCCCTGCTGGGGACCCTAATGCCCAAGTCCATAAGTAAATGATACCAAAGGGCTGGCTTAGAATGCACACATGTGTCAGCGTGTAAGGTGACACAGGGTATTTGGTTTCATCTGTCTGACAGGACCCAGGCACTAGCCTGCTGTTTCACTGTAACCAGGCATGATATGGAGCCTGTAATAAGGAAAATCCCATAGGTCCGGCCTTTCCTTATCTGCAAACCTGGCCAACCGTAGTCTCTTCATGATGCAAAGCAGCAGGGTTCTGAGTGGAGAGACACTATCTGGCAGTGTCTGAGGCATGCAAGAACCAGAGTTCTCTCCTGACGTTGTTGGAGGCACTTCTGTGAGTCCAAAGTTTCTATCATTAGGAGACATAAGAGAAGCATTTTCCAAGGCCATGGTGGCCCTGGGACAAACTGCCACCCATTGTTCTCAAGAGTCTCCTTGCCTACTGGGAAGACAGGGAAGAACCATCTCAATGAAGCTGAACGCAAAGCTGTAATATGGAAGTTAGATAAAAGCAACACACACACACACACACACACACACACACACACACACACACAAGCAAGCGTGCACGTACTCGTGCACAAAGATGAACTCAATTATTCCTGCAGAGGAGCTAGGGCCAGGGACATATCCCCATAGTCTTCTGTTTTTTGGTGCCAACCATTGAACCTAGGGCCTCGTGAATGCCAGATAAGAGCTCTACCAAAGAGCCATATCTACAGGTCTCTCCACAGGCCTTGAAGAATGAGCAGAAATTAACCATAGAGGCAATTATCTCTGGAAGTCCAGGAAGAAGCTACAGTGTAGGTAATGAAGAATATGATGGTGATACTTGTCTCAAAGTTGTGAGTGCCGTGGTCCCTTCATATCCACAGGTTCCACATGCCTGGGTGCAACTTGTATCTATACTGAATACATAAGACTTTCTCCTCCTTAAACAGCACAGTATAATCGCTATTTATAGTGCATTTACACTGTATTAAACATTTTAAATAGCTTATGGTGATTGAAAGTGTATAGATCATTTACAAACACTATACGGTTTTACATAAGGGGTTGGAGCATCTACATTTTTGGTGTCTATGGAGGTCCTGATGCCAACCACATTCGTGTAGGAAGAATAACAGTAGCCCCTTACAACTTCTCATAGACTCTGAGATGGGAGCTGTAGAACCCGGCCAGCGAGGCAGTGCCAGGTCCTGGGGGACTTTGGTGCCCTGCTAAGCAGCTAGAAACACTACCCAAAAGGCAGCAGGGTAAAGACCACTCTCTACTAGACCCGCAGTAGTGCACTGAATGAGTTGGAAAAAATTGGAAATACGGAGATTGCAATTTTGGTTGGTTGGTTTAAGAGCCACCTCAGTGGACAGTCCTGTTGATGAAGGTGGGATTAAAGTTCTGGTCATAGGTCTGTGTTAACCTGAAGAGGCATAAACAACAAGCTCGTGTGGCTAGTTGTGAAACAGGTGAAGAAAGAAAAAGTTGCTGTGAAAATTTGGATCCCTGGATCAGCAGCTTCAGCACTGCTTGGGAACTGGCCTGAAATGAGATGTTTTGTCATGAGACACAACAGTCTGTGATTCCACCAAAGCCTCCTCATGCTATGGCATGCTCAAACGCCTGAGAACCACGGCTCAGGGCTGACATTTCTAACTATTGCCAGATCAAGCACTATTAAAAGATTTTACTGGATGCATGTGGAATCCAGTGGATCCGGAGGTCAAAGTGGAGCTGAGATGTGGCCTCTGTGTTGTGAATCACAAGCACTCGGATTCATAGCTTCTCCTGCTTCCTTCACCCCGCAATCGCAACAACATGACTCTGTGATATAGGTTAAGATACAAGCCCCTCCCCTCATTCCTAGACTTTACAATTGTCTATCAGGTCTCCTTAATCACTGCTGTGGCATGGAGGGACAGGACACGATGAACGAAACCCATCCCACCTGTGCAAATAGAAGGTGGGTGAGGGTGGATGGCTTCTGTGTAGGATGCCCTTTAATTGTCCTTCCCCATTCTGACTATGACCCAGGGAGGGGAGAAGCTCTAAGGGACCTGGGTTATAGGCGAGTCTCAGTATTAATGCACCATAATTGAGAGATGGGACCATTCACCAGGACCCCCAATTAAGGTGCAGGTGAAAGGTGAGCTTCGTTGAGGAAGTTCAGGTTTCTTTATCCAGTGGCAGCCTCTCCTCTGCTCCTGTTGTCTTTGGTTTTCTTGTCACAGCAGAGGAAGCCTTCTAGTGGGGAAAAAATGAGGGTAGAAGTCAGAGGCTGCACTGCATGCTCACAGTGGTGAAATCTCAAATGCAGAATGAGATTCCTCTGAAGCGCTGTGTTCACAATGTGTGTGTGTGTGTGTGTGTGTGTGTGTGTGTGTGTGTGTGTGTGTGTGTGTACACTGCCTGCCTTCCCTGTTTGTCACAAGGCCTTAGAAGGAACACATTCTAGCTGGACTTTGTTGTCTTCCAAAGTTCAAGTGTTGAAACTGATGCCCTAAAGTCACATGTTGCTATTCTTTAGGTGTGGGGTCTTTGGGAGGGAACTAAGGCAAAATGAGAGGCACAGGAAGGAATAGTGTCATGGCACTGTACACAGGGAGAAGATTGTCCTTTGCGTGTTGCTGCACTCTTTTGCCTATGAGTTCTTCTATCATTTTGGAAGCAAGGCCACCCCTATCAAGCGCTGGCACTTTGCCATTGGACTTCTTAACTTCAAGAAATAGTTTTTCTTCCTGCTTATCAGTTACCTACTCTGTCCTATTCTATCATAACAATAAACTGAGTCTGAAACAGAATGCAAGAGGTTAGTATATAAAATGCACCCAGTTGATTTTCCTTTTCCTAAGCTATCTATTAACTTCTGCAATCTCCCTTTCTTCTGTGTCCAGTGCACTGATGTGGCCCTCCTGGGTCCTAAGTATTGTAGTTCTGTCAGATTTGATATCTGCTATGTCCTCCCCCAGCCCCCCGCCCCAGTCTCTGGAATTGCTTTCCCCTTTCCTCCAATGATAGCCTTCTTTTTCAAGGCTAAGCTCGGTGCTACCTTGCCATCTAATTAAAGTTTGATGCTCTAGGTGAACCTGACAGGCTGGAGCTTTCCAAGTTTAATTGCTTCGCCCCTCCGGCTCCCAATGGAGCAGAGTAAGCTCCGGGATGCTCCATCTGGCAGGTGGAAGGAGATGGCTGGGGCAAACAGGCACATCCGAGACGTCCTCTTATGAAATGCTTTCCCCTGCCTTTATTTACTCCAGTGATGAAGACGCAGGCACTACCCAAGTGTGTGACTCGTGTTCTGTGCTAGTTACAGAAGACATGAAGGTGAATCAGATGGTCCTGATGCTCAGGAAGCTCAGAGGGAGAGGGCAGCAGATGGGCACACACACAGAGACTATTAAGCAGCTCTGCAAAGTTATAACAAAGAATAGGGTGTTTGGGACATGCAGACTAGGACACATATAAATCAACAAGACCAAGAGGGAAGATGCCTTTGGGAAAGTCTGAGTCCAGAAAGGCAAACTAATATGTGAGACAAGAGAGGGCCAGCTGGATGCAAGGGTAGCATTTACTAACAACACAGATTAAGACCCAGGCCAGTCTTGGAAGCTCTGAAAGCCATAATGCTGGCCTGCTGCTTTGAATGAGAAATTTTGCTATAGGCTGGCATATTGAACACTTTTGGTCCCCAGTTGTGATGCCGTTTAGGGAGGTGTGGCCTTATTGGAGGAATTTGTCATTGGGGACAGGTGTTGAGTATTTATAGCTCTGGCCCGGCTTCCAGTTTTCTTGCTCAGGTTCTTGTTTGGGGGTGGAAGATGCTGTCCATCAGCATGCCTCCCCACCATGAAGAACCCATATCCCTCTACAACGGTAAAGCAAAAATAAACCTTTACTTCCGTTAGTTGTTTTGGTCTTGGTGCTTTATCACAGCAACAGAGTGGAGTGTGGTGGCGCACGCCTGTAATCCCAGTCCCTGGGACACAGAGACTAGGCAGATCTCTGTGAGTTCAAAACCAGGCTGGTCTACAAAACAAGTTCTAGGCCAGTGAAGGCTACACAGAAAAACCTTTCTGAAGCACGATGAAGCAAAGCAAAACAAAACAAAGCATGACAGCATAAAAGTACCTGATGCAACTGATTTGTAGTTTGGAGAGTGTTAGAAGGCATGATTTCCATTTTTTTTTTTTTTTTTTTTTTTTTTTTTTTTTTTTTGGGAGACAAGGTTTTTTTGTGTAGCCCTGACTGTCCTGAACTCACTTCGTAGACCAGGCTGGCCTCGAACTCACAGAGCTCTTCCTGCCTCTGCCTCCCTAAGTGCAGGGACTATAGGTGTGTACCACTGTACTTGGTCATGGTTTCCATGCTTAATTGTTGTTGCTTTCTTCTTTGTTGAACAGGTCTACAAGTACGCCAGGCTGGCCTCTGAACTGCTATGAAACTTAGACGACCTTAAGTTTCTGGTCCTTGGGCCTCTGCTACCCAAGCTCTGGGATTACAGGTGTTCACCACCGTACTCTACTGACACCTGCTCATTTTATTCAGTGGATTGGGACTCCTTGAAAGTACCCACTGGACAACCAGATTTAGTTAAACGTATAAGGCTTTAACGTTTCTCCAATGTCTTATTGAGAACAGCACATTAATTTAGTTGGTCAGTGCAGATCTCTTTGACACAATGTGGAGGATGGGCCCTGAGGAGGGCAGGACTGAAGGTAAGGACAGCCTCGGAGGTGGCAATGATTGGATATGGGATGGAAGGGGGGAAGGGGCTGAGCTTCCCCAGAGCCCAGCTCAATGGAGGCAGGGAGAATGGATTATGTCCTTGTACCCATGGAGGGAACATTCCAAGACCCTCAGAGGATGCCTGAAACTGTGCCTCCCCCTGAGCCCTATGCAAACTTACTATATCCTACATGCACATGCGTATGACAAGGCTTAATTTATGAATTAGGTTCACTAAAAGGTTACCAACAGTAATAGTAAAACAAAATTACAACAAACTACAGTAAAGTCACTCTATTTTTCAAAATGTCTTACTGTAATATAGATCCAGATATTTCCCCCCTTTTTTAATGAAAAAATTAAGCCAAGAATGTGTACTTTTCACTTATAAGCAGCACTTTACAGCTTGTCTTTGGCCCGCCCAAAATTCTAGCGCCACCTCTCTTGCTCAGAGGATCTGCCATAGAAGACAATTTGGTTTATCTGAGCACAAACTTTATGATACTGCAACAGTCAATGCGATAGTTGACTGACTAATAAGAGGGTAGCATATACAGTGGAAATACACAGAACCAAGGTATGATTCACACTCCAGATAGGACGGGACAGATAGGAAATCCCAGATGCTCTGGGATTTCACTGCACCACTTAGAACAACATGCAGCTCAAAACGTACTGTTTTCTTATGTCTGGACTTTTCCACTTCACATTTCCAGGTTAAGGGCAGATAACAGAAACCTGAGGAAGCAATGACTGCCAGAGCGGCGTGGGTTGGACCAGCTGGAGCAGAGACATTGAGTTCTCATTGTGAGGATTTTATAGGGTGGGTGGCTAGCGTCACAAGTTTGTATTTTATCCTCAAGTCCGGCCTCTCTACCCTGTGTGCTTTTGCTCCTTTCTGCTTGGCCTCCTTTGTGCCTGACAGGCATCTTTGTTCCACATGCATCAGTCGTTGAGGGAGGAAAGCCTTTGGACACATGGCTTCTCCCCATTGTTGATGCTCACACGACCTGAAAATTGGTAGAGGAATCCATGCTGGCGAGAGAGGAGTTAGACGAACCTCAAAGGAGGCCGGGATGCCCTCAGAGGAGGGAGTGAACTTCATTTGTGCAACGTTTTGTACAGCTACTCTGGGTTCATCCTGCTTGCAGAACGTTGTCTCATTTCCAGGCTATGCCGGCGCGCTACTAGCCAGCAGAGGGCAGCATTGAGACGCCAACGAAGGTGTACTCGGGTGCGAGGCAGCAGGGAAGCAGAGGCACAGGACGGTTGCTTGTCGGAAGCGTTAACCTTTTAAGCAACTCTCGGGGGAGCCCTTCCTGTCATGTGTGGGCTGCCTTAAAATGAGCAGGTGATAGAAATGAAATATTAAACAATTCTGTTCTGCAAAATGAAAACGAGTTGTCATTTAGTATTTTTTTTTTTTTTTTTCTGTCGACGACACATTCTTCCAGCTTCAGAAGGATTTTGGGAAAGTGCAGGAGACAGGAACTCATTTGTAACTAAATCCTCAAGAATCACACTTGGGGGCGCCGCCAGCAGCGCCAAGGGTGCACGGAAGGCAAAGGCTGAGCTGCTGGGCCGAGGGACTGGAATCTGGGGCCTGTGAAAAAGGCCAGGGATGCAGCTGTCTTGGAGAGAATGCGGAGGAAGCAGGCACATTTTCAGGACGGCCAGGCAGAAGGCAAGTCAGCTCACAGCATACTAACAGAAGCTGAGAGTGGCGAAGTGAGGGTGGCGGCCAGCCTGCTGGTCGCAGGAATCTCCTCCTCACTGCTTTGGTTAATCAGAAACATCAAGAGCGGTGCTTTTTGTCCACCGCTGTCTTGGTGGGCCTGCGGACCCTGGGCCGAGGCAAATACCCCAGGAGAGCTGAAAGCTGAGAATGGCCCTCCTTCTTCCTCCTCCTTTCTTGCATGGCCAGAAGGAGGAAAGAACCTTTTGCTCCCCATTTTCTTTTTCTCTTTCTTTCTTTCTTTCTTTCCTTCCTTCTTTCCTTCCTCCGTTCCTCCTCCTCCTCCTCCTCCTCCTCCTCCTTCTTCTTCTCCTTCTCTCTCTCTCTCTCTCTCTCTCTCTCTCTCTCTCTCTCTCTCTCTCTCTCTCTCTCTCTCTCTCTCTCTCTCTCTCTCTCTCTCTCTCTCTCCTTTCAAGGCAGTGGTGTCCACTCTGGGCTCAAGCTGCCAAAAGGGCTCGTTGCAGGAACCTGGGCTAAGGCCTTTAGCAGGTTAAAGACTGTTATCTTTGGTTGACGATTCCTGGCGCCACAGAAACAGGTGCCACTCCCCTCCCCAGTCCCTGTGCGGGTTTATTTCTCTACAGACAGTATTGATCCCTTTTCCTAGCCGATCGCTCCTGGGCCTGTGTGAATGAAAGCCCTCTTGTGCAATAATCATGAATACTACAAAGTGCCTGTAGCTGGGTGATTTGGGTAGAAAGCCGTGGCTTGCACCCACCCCGTGAGAAGCAGTGCATTTTGCTGGATTGGTACCTGTGAAGGAAATGTTTGCGAACTGTCTAGGAGCCCAACCTGTATTTAAGAAATAGGCCACCCTGTTTGTCTGCTTTTAATTGGAATCAAAATGGCTCAAAAACATTTCTGTTTTAAAATGCACCTGAAGGGGTTCAGCTCAGCATGATGTTATCTGTTGAGCCTAGGGGCCCCCCCTCCTTGTCGCCGAGGAAACAACCTGGGCTTGTAAAGTACAGCAGTGCTCGGCTCACAGCTTTGAGCCCATTTGAACTCATCCAGATGAGAGTAATAATAATAGCAACTGTTTCAAGTAGATACAATGCATATGAAATAAGGTGCGCATAAGCCACAGGCAGCCTCATGGGCCTCCATAGTGCTAGCCTTACTCTCTATTCTCTTCTCTCTCTCTCTCTCTCTCTCTCTCTCTCTTTTCATTCTTCCTCCTTGGTCTCTCCCTTTGATCCGGTTAAGTAATCTCACTGAGACACCGAGGTAAGAAACATTTGTCAATGTTTTTTGAGGCCAAGGGAGCCTTGCCCTCTCTTGTGTATTTATTACTTAAGAAAGGTCAGAGCAATCAATAAAGGCATCAAACATATTTCTGCTTTCTTATATTTTATTTCTGTATTTATTTGTATAGTGGATAGTGACATATGTGAGCCCCCTTCCCCCGCGTGCGAGCGCAAACACACACACACACACACACACACACACACACACACACCCCTCACATACTCTTTCTCTCTCTCACACCCTCAGAAATAGACACATAGAATGGGTGTCACATAAGTGGGGTGCTATGCACACTTGCAAATCTCCTTGGAAAGCCCAGGCCATAATGAACACTGGCTGACATGCTTATCTTCATTTTCCTGTTTGTACATAGGATCGGGACTATATGAGACTTTGTTCGCTTCTTTCAGCATCTGATTTGATAATTTAAACAAAGCAAAGCAATCTCTCTGTTCCTTGCCTTCCCTCCACAGTATGGGTGAAGTCGGCTGCTGCTGCAGCTACATAGCTCAAGTGCTATGTGATGATTAAAAAAAAAAAAGTCTGATTTTGAGCTCAGCTTCCACGGTCCTTAGTTTATTTTCTAGAACATTCCAGATCTGGAGGTGGCCATCTTATTTTAGTCCTTTTCACATCATTAGCCATTACTATTTGCATATGTTGTGGCTTCTCACAGGGAACACACGTGTGCGGCTTCTTGTCTGTACAGGCCTCCTCTGGATCATAGTCTTGTGTGTTCCTTTATTTCAGTTTTCATAGTGTCCAGGACATAAGCTTGCCATGACAAAGGGCTCCATGAAGAATCACTTATAGATGGATGGAGAATCATCATAGGAAAGAGAGAATGGGGAAAGACAGCCTGTCTCCTGCCTGGCAACGAGTGGTACCTAGACCACTGAGTTACTGTACCATCTCTCTTTCCTCCTGCCTATGAGTTGTCCTGGCCTTGGGGGGTGGGCATGGAGCCAGCGTCTGCCTTCTCACTTATAAATTATGAAAATAAAACTTGCATGAGAGCTATAAAAGAAAAGGAGAAGTCCTCTGAAGGTAGGAGCCTTTTATAGGCTGTGAGGGCTTTCCTGTTTCTTGGAGGGAGTTCACACATCTGTGTGTTGGAGGGAGTTCACACATCTGTGTGGCGGTTTAGGGCAGTCAGTGGAAAGTCTTTCTCAGTTGTGGGATCCCAAATTTACCTTTCCTAGGAGTCACAGTCACAGAGTCTGTCTTTCCGCTTCAAAAATGATAGTGTGAGGTAGGACTCAACCGCATGAAAGAGTGCTGAGCAACCCTAGTCATCGGAAAGAGGGGGTCCTTGGAAGTGTGAGTTACTTATGAAGCCCCCAACCCAAGCCTGACCTCTCATGCAAATGGAAAAACCACCCTGGACACTATCTTATTAAAGAAGACATGCGTTCCCAACTAGGATGCCAGAGATCTGTGAGCAGGACTCAAGAGAACCCCGCAGCACTTGGCATAGGGTCTTTATCAGTTACTAAGCAAATGAAGATTACAAGCTAAGGAAGGTGTTAAGTTTCTATTGCTGGGATAAAATAGCACCATCAAAAGTCATCTTGGGGAGGAAAGGATCTATTTTCTCTCACAGTTGGTAGTCCATCATCCAGAAAGTCAGACCAGGAAGTCTGGCTGGAGTGGTCTGGGAGCAGAAGCTGGTGCAGAGGCCATGGGGCTGGCCTACTTCCTGCCTTGTCCCCAGTTGCTGATAGTCAAGACCTTACCAAGCAACAGGAACTTAGTTATAACAGACCTCCCAGCTCCAGAGAAGTCAGGCCTGGGCCCTGGCAAAGTCAGGGCTGTTTGGGCCACTTAGTGACAGCCCATCTCTAAATAAAATGTAAAAACAAAACTGGAAATGAAATCCAGTGATAGCGTTCCTGCATAGTGTGCGTGAGATTCAAAAGAATCAAAATGGCAAAAGAAAAATAGGAGCTCTGCAGAGCACGGTGAAACATGTTATATTTACATTTAAGTGAGAGTAGCTGTCCTTGAAGGGCCACAGCTTCAGCAGGTAGAAGGTAGGTTGGGTTCTGTGTCCGTCTGTGTCCATCACGTAATAAATGGTTTCCGTGTGAAGTATAGACTTCACATACGTCCTGGCACCTTGTGAACTCACTGTGGGGTCAAACATGGAGTCCCGAGATGAGCATATCTTGGGTTTTGAGCTAGGTAGACTCGATTACTTTTGGGTTGATGGAGTTGAACAGCTCATGTTTACGGGGGTCCTTGTCTTACACCTATCAGAATGAGGACCTCCTTTTGTTGGAGCGGGGGGGGGGGTGCTCTATGAGATGGAAAACTTATGAGAGAACATGCAAAGAGGAAACAGAAGGGACATGGTAAGAACGGGTTGGAGTTCCGGCCCAAGACTTGAAGGGGAGTTGTGTCCTCAGTGAAAATCTCTGAAGCTGTGGTGGGCAAAGCTTTAAGTACGAGTAACGGCTTCAGACGGCCGTGTCTCACCTGACAGCTTCGCTCCAGCAGGACTCGGTAGTCCGCAGGCTTTTCCCGTGTGTGCAAGCATCTCAAGAGTCAGAGGGAGGCGCCGCTGCTGTTGCTGTTATGAATCTAGTGTAGGTCAAAGGGGGCAATATCTGATAGTCGGGAAACCCTGGGAAGGAAACTGTCAACTGAGCCCTGCATGTCAGGTCAGGGCACACAGATGAGGGAGCTAAGGAGGGAGGCAGACACACATGAAGCAGGATGCTGCCGGAGCCAGTATTTTCCGAGACTGTTCTTCTGTCTTTGTTTTCCTTTCTTCTTCTTCTTATTTTTTTTTTTTTTTTTTTTTAGTTTTAGTTTTTATTGGTTCTTTGTGAATTTCACATCATGCACCCCAATCCCTCTCATCTGTCCTTCCCTCCAACCCTTTACCCTGGCAACCTCCCCTAAAAGAAAACAAACAAACAAAATCTCTCCGTGGAAGCTGTGGTGTGTCACAGTGTGTCCCATAGTATACAGCTTTGTTTGCAGATGCTCACTGCAGTGAGTCATTGGTCTGGTCCGAGGCCTCTGGCTTCTGCTGCACCATCAATATCAGAACCTCCCTGGGACTCCTCCCGGATATCCCGTTTTTGCCCTTGTGGCACGGAAATCTTGCCACTTTGGTTCTGTAGGACCTCCCCTTGATGCATTCTAGCAGTTCATACATGGGGTTGAGGTGGGTCAACTGAAAGCCGTGGATCTGGGCCTGGGTGGAAGTTGAGTTGGTCAGCCTGACAGCTTTCCCATGCTCACTCTGCCTGGGCCAGCTCTCCCGCACTTACCCATGTGACAGCAGGCCAGACTAGGGACATCCATGTGGCCTTTTGTGGTAACAGATCCCTGCTGCTGCAGAGCCATGGACCCACAAGTGGCCCTCGGTGGCAGCACAGGCCAGTACCTCACCACGGTCCCAGGTGGCATCACTGGCTGCTCACACCAGGCTGTTCCCCACTACCCTCAAGTCTCCAATTCTGCCTTGCTTCATTGTGCACACGTCCATCTCTTTCTCTTTCTCTTCTGCCTCTCCATCACTTACTTGCTCATTATAGTGGTGTCTCTAGATGTCTTCTGTTTGTTGCCAGAAAGGGTCATCTCTGGTGAGTTCTGTCTGTCCAGGCCAGTTTTGCTTATCTTTTTGAAACAGGGTCTTATGATGTAGAATTTGAGGTACTTCATCAATATTCCCTGCGCTGGTGTCACAGGCATCTCTCTGGCTTGGTGGCAGCTCTTTCTAACTGGATGTAATAAAAGAGAACGTTGCAGTTGGAGACTAGACTGAGAAGTGGATCAAACGACCTCTATAGTTTATCACAACCTTGAGATTAAGCCATATTTCATGGTTCAAATTTCTCCTTCTCCATGGAATTCAACATGCCACAGTATACAGGGGCCTTATCAGCAGAAGCCATGTGGGCTCCATGCTGGCTATTTAGGAAGGAATATGCTTGCTGGTTTGGGAAAGGTGGGACAGTTCAGGAGTCATGGATACCACACTGCCAATACCTCATGTCTGGGGAGCTTTGAAAAGGTTTTTTGTTTTTTTGGGTTTTTTTTGCATTTTTGTTTCCATCCACATTTTATGGACTCGAATGCTAGCGTCATCCTTACAGACACATTTTGAGAGCTAATTAAATATTTTGAAAGTATCCCTGTGATCCAAGATAAAAGGTACCTAGTAAAAGCACAGATACCCAGAAGCTGGGTGTGGGGGTGCTGAGAAGGCTAAGGCAGGCGAGACTAACCCAGGCTGGGCATCCAATGAACAGCAAACCCGTCAGGGCTATGGTGTGAGACATCTCAAAACAAAAATGCCATATAACCCTGGCATTCTCTTTCACACCTGTGATAACTGTCTCCATCACAGAGCTTGCTAGTGAGTGTGTGTCTCTGTGTTGTGTACACGCCGATGGGAGAACAGAAACCAGCCAACTGAGTGAAAGTGAAGGGTGCAAGCCAGGGTGCCCCTGTTGGTGAGATGGAAATACTTGAAAGATGTGGCTGAGTGTCCTGCATCTCATGTCCACTCAGTCTGGAACCTGGCAAAGATGCATTGTCCAACTGGAGAAAGCACCGACTCTGCTCCAGAAAATAGCCGAGAGGACCAGAGTCATGATGCATAATCCTCTGCATGGTTGGTTAGGTTGAGTGGCTTTTGGTGGCTTAGCTTTTTTTTTTTTTTTTCTTCCTTGTTTCTCAGTTCCATCCCCTTGGGCTAGATGCTGCCCTTGTCCCCTTCAGTGGCTCAGGGTTTGTGTGGAGCGTGTAGGATGCACGGCCTTGTTTCATTCTCTTCCCAGGCCAGGGCATACCTAGGAGCTGGCTAGCGGTTTTTCCTAGCAGATCTCCAGGGAAGCATGGCCTCCTTGGTGCTGTCGCCGTGAGGCCAGTGTCCTGTGTGGGCACAGGCATGTGCTTTCTTGCCCAGGTGACATCTGCCCTCTGGGGTGTCATGACAGCTCCTCCTTTAGCTGTGCTCCTACTGGAAGGTCCTTCCCCGTCCAGCTCCACAGAGAAGTGGCTCAGGCAGTGCAAATCAGAGACACTCCAGAGACTGTGTTACGATCATACTGTGCTCTGTTCTAAGCAGTTTCACATTGTGTAAAAACTGATTTTGAAGAATATGCCTTGCCCTAAGACAGTCCATTTTACAAGGAGAGTTTGGGTCCATTTTACAAGCAGCATTTTACTCCATTTTGAGGATGGAGGACGTCGCTTGGATGGATGTGTGAAGGGCATCATCCCTTTGGTACCATGCTGTACAGATTGATAGATGACTTACTCCTGGAAATAGAAAGGGTCCCATAAATTCTGCGGGAGAAATGGGCCTGTAAGGCACGTGGGTGTATTATAATCCTATCAGGAAAAGCAGGCCTGGGAGCATGCCAAGCAGATAGTCTGAGGGAAGGTATGTAGCTTCATCTGGACCCTATGAATAGGAGGACACCTAACACCATAGTGACAATGGCCTCACTGACCCCCTGGTGTGTGCACCAGAGAACTGACAGGCAGGGAACTCCGCACTGTCCCAGGAGTTTCCGAGCAGTTGGGTTCCTGCTGTTGAAGTGGCCCACTCGAATTGTCTACTTGTCCTCTCGTTTGCTTGTCTGGATCTGCTGTTCAGCTGCCTGTCCATTCATCAGTCTGCTGTCCGTCTGTCCGTCCATTCATTAGTATGCTATCCAGTCCCCTGCCCGTTCATTAGTTTGGACCCTGTGCTGTGCTGTGCTTTGCTTCATGCCTGCGGGTTAGCTTTAATTCTTCTAGAAGGCCAGCCACAGCTTTTCTAGCTGGCTGAGTTTGTCAACTTACCCCCTCAGACATCTTTAAAAAACTCCTTGAAGCGCTTCACCTCTCGAACCCCTTACCGCTGTTTTATAACTCATCAAAGCAAACCCGCATGTGCTTCAGCCAGGGCCATCAAGGAAAGTGTCTGGCCAACTGCTGCCACTGAAGTGGCTGTATCTTGGGAACTGTTTGTTACTCCATAAATTCTGACACCGTAGAAAGACAAATGTGTTTGCCTACTTTTGAAAAGCTGACACGTAGACTTTTAAGAGTGACAGCTTCTCTTCGCACGGGGATCACTGTGATAGGAGGGTGCGAATCCTGGAATTCTAGAAGCCCTTTTTTGCTGACCATTAGCAAAAAGTTGTCTTTCATGGGAGAAGGAGGCCCATCCACAAAGGAAGCCAGAAACCAGAAATAAGGCAGAGTCTATGGATGGTGTGAGGAGTGCCCTGGATTCACCAAGACATAATCTCAGCTGGGACACTTGCTGCCAGAGGGAGAATTAGATAGCTGTCACTGGGAAGAGAAGAATCCGGAACAGGGAGTGTGCTGGTTGCTATTGGTGGCAGGGACACACTCCTGAATGTTTATGTAGATAACAAGGGGTGGGGGTGGGACCGTGACAACACAAAGAGAAGCAAGAGATAGCTTCATAGCACAAGCAGCTTAGAAAAACAACTACTTTGATGGGGGTGGGGTGGGGCTGACCCAGAAGATGTTGAAGAGGAACTAGTCTTTAAATCTATTTTGTTCTCCAGATGCCCATGTGCTAAGGGAATGGCCACCAGCTGTTGACACTTTGGCCATGTGCAGAACCTTTAAGAGGTGGCGTCTTCTTGCAGGAAGATAGATCTTTGGGGCATGCTCTCGGAAAGGCTATTGGACCTCCAGTGCCTTCCTCTCTGCTTTTGGCTGTCACAAGGAAAGCATCCTTCACTACTGCATGCTTGTGCCTGGATATGCTATGTAACACCTCCAAAACTGTGAGCCTAAAGACTTTCCTCTTTTCAAACTGATTTTCTCCAGTATTATGTCATGCAATGAAAAGCTAAGATGGAGGAAGCCACTATACACAGAGTAGTCCTGGTCTGAGCCCTGAGCTAATTGCTATAAAATCGCTGTTAAAAACTCATTACAAACTTGAGCAGTTGGTATCCGTCCTCACTTTAGTGGTAAAAATACTAAGACTTGATGACTTTATGCTAGTCTTTCATAATCACACAGCTAGAAAGAGCCAGAAGCTTGCATTTGGTTGCTTGAGATGGTTCTCCTGCAGCCCAGGCTACAGGAGGTGGCTACATTGAGGTACATACATACATACATACATACATACATACATACATACATACATACAGGGTTTACTACATAGATGACGAGAATTGTAAAATTGAGGTCCTCTCTCCTCTGCGTCTTCAGTGCCAAGATCACAGGCATGTATGTACCACCATGCCCAGCTGAGACAATATGACTGGAGCCCAGATAATCTTTCTTCAGATTTTCTCACACTCCACAGTCTCCTATGAGTAGATCAGGGGATCTGTGTGCTCCCGAGCTAGATTTGTGTTTTAGAGTAGCCAGTTTGAATGGTCAATTGTGGATCTCTGATCCCAAATCATGGAACCACAATTAAAATGTGAGAGAGATGTCAGTGTTTGCAGAACAGCAGTTGCAGCGCTCTGTCAAATGGCTGCCTTCAGAGGCTTTCTGACAATGTTTACAAGCCAGATGAAGGAAATGGCTCTCCCAGATGGTGGCTGCATGCGAGGCATTTCTCCAGGGTCAGAAGGTGTGACGAAAAATCAGGAGTGCTGTTGGGTTTGATTTGGGCAGCTGGCAAGGTAGACAAAAATATATATAACCTGTACTTAACAGGAAGAAAAGCAAACAGGAGAGCCGGTGTGCACCACACTGGAGAAGCTGAGGGACTGTGCCAAGATGCTGCAGGTGCTCAGACCTCCAGTCAGCCCTAGTGAAGGTGCCCTGTGGCCTTGGGGCTTTGGAAGGAGCCTGGGGTTGCTTGGAAACTGAGCTCTGCCTGCTGCATTCATCATCCATCTGTCCCTGTAATTTAATGGCTTCATCGTTTGTCTGTGAATTAGGTTACTCTCAAGGATACCAGGAGGAGGAGGAGGGACACATTCAGGCCACCTGGTAGGGTCATGAGACTGGTCCTGCAAACCTGCCTGTGAAAAGAGGCAGAACTAGCTGTTTCTAGGCACTTCGGATGTCTGGGTTTTTTTTTTTTTTTTTTTTTGGTTTGTTTGTTTGGTTTTTTGTTTTGGTTGTATGTTGTTGTTGTTGTTTTTTAAAGAGTAAACACCCAGGGAGCTAGAAAACAAATCTACAAACCAAATGCCACTTTCTTCTTCCCCACAAAGAAAAGAAAGCCAAAAGGCTAAGGGAAGCCATGATTCCAGGAGCTTTGCTGTTTGTTTCCTGCTCTTCAGCGCGGTTGGGATTTTTCCTCCCCATTTGCTGGTCTGCACTGCAGACCAGAGTAACATAAAACCACAAGCAATTCTTGTTTTGCTATGCTTTTGTTCCCCAAAGGAACTTGCCAATCCCACTCCCCACCCCCCAAGAGGAACTTGCCATTTTTTTTCAGATAGACAGAAATTGATTTTTGTCAGCTCCACATGAAGGTAAAACAGAAGTGGTATGCTTCAACAGCAAAATAAAATTCAATGGAGGTGGGGTAACAGGTTTTCAGAAAATGTTCCAATTCAAACACCAGAAAGGATCACAGCATCGTTCCTGTCTTAAAAAATTGCAGCTGCTGCAGCTTTTGAAGATGGGCTATCATTTTTCAGGAGGAGTGAAGAGAAGAAGGTACCGCTGTTTTAACGTGTGGCTTGAGCTAGCTAAAGGATGCAAAGTAAAGGAAACCTAAAGATATAGCCCAGAGTTTGCTCTGGGGTCTAGACTGCAGGATCCCAGCAAACCTGCAAGTCTGACAGTCCTTTGTAGGAGCTCAAAGTTGATCAGGTATGCTCAAGATCGATGGATAGGCTCTCCGTGAGGTTGCTGGTTGCTGTCCTTCATCTCCTTAGAATTTCTCTCTCTCTCTCTCTCTCTCTCTCTCTCTCTCTCCTCTCTCTGCGGCTAAGCGCTCGAAGCTAGAGAGACAGAGAAGAGCGCGAGCCGCTATCGAGATATCTGAGCAGCGATCTCGATCTCTATCTCAAAGAGCCTACGCGATCTATCTTAGCCTCTCTCTTCTCCTTCTGATATCTCCGCGCGCGCGATCAGCTCTATCTTCCGTGATATACTAATAGCTCGTTCTCCTTCCCTCTCTCCTCCTCTCTCTCTCTCTCTCTCTCTCTCTCTCTCTCTCTCTCTCTCTCTCTCTTCATGGCTGGGAGAACTCAGGTCCTCTTTCTTTAAGAACCTTGAGAACAAACGAACACTAGGCAGCGCTCAGTGAATCCTTTGGCAAAGGGGAAAGAAGGGTTGATGGAGCCAGAGGGGTCAAAGATAGCACAAGAAAACCCACAGTACCAACTAACCTGCGCCATGAGGCCTCACAGAGACTAAACCGACAACCAGGGAGCCTGCATGAGACTGACCTAGGCCCCCTGCATGTATGTTCCAATTGTGAAGCTTGGTCTTCTTGTGGACTGCTAACAGTGGGAACAACACCTGTCCCTGACTTGTTTGCAGGCTTTTGGGATCCTCTTCCTTATCCTGGATTGCCCTCTCCAACCTTAATATGAGGGGAGATATGTAGTCTTACTTCAACTTGATATGCTGTGTTTGGTTGATATCCATGGGAGGGAGGCTTGCCTTTTTCTGAAGAGAAATGGAGGAGTGGATGGGAGACAGAGAGGAGGAGGGGAGAAGGACAGGGATGTAAAACAACAACAATACATTAAAAAAAAAAAAGATCCTTGACAACCATAAGCACCCTGATGTTTTAGGCGTGTCTTCGTTCACCATCTCCTTGGAAAGTCAGTTGGTGAAGAAGGAAGAATGTGAAAACAAGAGATAAAGTATGGGCTATCAAGTTCAGCTCATGAGAATTATTTTTTCCAGCCATTGAAAGTGCCTACTTCCTTACCCCCTCTCTCTGTATGAATGTGTTTGTATGTGTGTGCATTTGCTTTCACACACAACATTGCCTAAGCATCTCAGGCTGGGCAAGATCACCTAGAGGCTGTCAGAAATGGAAAATATAAGTTTTGGACAAACTCTACATGGATTAGTACTCCAGACTAGGTAGGTATTATGAGGTAACACTTCAGGACCTCTAGATCTTCCAAAAATATGTACAAAGTGCCTGCACCTGGTCTTGATCATTTGCAAGCAGTGGCAGGGGCCATCCTTCCATTGCAGGAGTTTCTGCACTGTGAGGCAAATCGCACGATAAAATCAGCCTAATTGCATACGTAGTCCTCCATCTCCCAGTCTTCCAAACTATCACTCAGTCTTGCTACATCTGAAGGTGACACAGGGTACATTCTCCTTCAATGGCATCTTCTTAGGCTTTGGGACAGGCCTCTCAGGCCTTCTGTGACTGTTCTGAATCAGAATGAGACCTTTGACAAGTACTCAAAACCAACAAAAAGAGGAGATATGTTTTGTACTGGTTCAGTTTGGAGAGCTGGTTCTCATAGTACTAAACTCTTAGCATGCTTTTCTAAAGCTCATGTGCTATGACTTTGATAATTAACATTACTTCCAAAACCAAAAAGCAAACATCAGAAAGACATGGATTTAAGAGGCTCTTAAAGAGGTTCAAGTGTCAGCTTACTTATGATACGAAATTACTTCATTATTTATGAAGGAGAAATAGAACAAAAGTTAGGCTACGTATTTCTTTAATTAAAATAAAATTCTGAGTGCGTGTGTGTGGGTGGTATAGGTATGAGCGTGGCTACCCCCAGAGACCAGCAGAGGCCAGTTGATTCCCTGAGCTGTAGTTACAGATAGTTGTAAGCTACTCAATGTGGGACACTGGGAACTGAACTTGGGTCCTCTGGAAGAGCAGTACATGCTCGTAAGCACTGGTCCATCTCTCTAGTCCTGCTACTTACTTCTTAATTCAGTGGTAGGGCAACAGTAAAACTCTAAATGTATCTACCTGTTCAGCGTCCTGGCAATGATGAGGTTTTGAAGAAATTCCCTAGAAGTGAAGAGTCTCCAGCCAGATGTTTTGGATCAGAAGGGCCCATGCTGCAAAGCTCTTCCTTCTTTGACAGGGGAAGAAGACAGTGAGCTGAAAATACCATGGAAATGCCAAGAACTTTGCTGGATTGGTTTTCTTCACCAAAGACTTTGGTCACCGTGGGAATCAGATTACCAGCTGGTTAATCTCTTCTGTGCACCATCGCTTTCCTGATTTGGCACTTTGGCAGCTGGCTTCTTCCTTTGGTAAAAGAGCTCACAGCTTCCATCTGCTTATGGCTGACTAGGCACAGTCCTGCTCCTTAGGACACATTTCTCTATGCCTTTCCTCCTTTCACACCTCGACTTGATGACCCCTGTGGAAATGGATCTTTTTCTCCATAAAACATGTAAAAGCAATGCTAACTCAACAAGCAATATGCACTCCATATGCAATCTAGTGATTCTTACAAAGGGGCATACCCAAGCAATCACACTTGCTGCATACAGGACACAGAAAAAACTGAGTTAGAAGCATAGTATCTTATGGTTTTGTGCAGGCTGTTGGAGAACAAGTTATCAACAATCATGCCCACTTGTAGACCATGCCTGAAAAATATGCTGACTAGTGCAATAGTGGCATGGAAGTTATGGGGGATAAGCAATAGTTTACTGATTGAATTTGAGGCAAGTTCCATGGGAGAGAATATATGCCTGATACCATAGATTGGTTGAAAGATTACGTTGGGCAGGCAAGATGGTTCAATGGATAAAGCTACTTGGTATATAGGCCTGATGGCTTGATTTCTGTTCTGGGACCACATGATGGAAGGAGAAGGCTACACACATGCATAAATAAAGACTATACATGTGCATGATGCATGACTCACATAGATCACACAAAGACACACACTTACAATTATAAATAAAACAAAAAGTTTAAGTTGAATGCTTATTCTGAACTAGTTTGAAAAAAAAAAACCCAACCCCAACCAAACTCCCCAAATCAAACCAAACCAAAGCAAACCAAATCAAAAAACCTCCTTATGGCTAAGGAGGTCACAGGTCATACAGAGGCCTCTACTTCTATTGAGGTTTGTCTAGCAGGCATATATTAAACTGCCTTCTGAATATTTATACTTACACCCATGGGCTAGCATAGATCTCAGTCATAGTCAGAAATCCTCTTTTGGTAGTGGGTGATAGCAAAGAGGAGATGCATAATTGTCAAAGTGACAAAAATAAATAATGGTGGAGTGCTCGGTTCCAAGCTGGACATCCATGTCATTCTCTCTGAGATTGTGGGAGTTCCAAGATTCTAGAATCTGTGGGAGTACAGAAGCTGCTGCCTTCTGGATAAGATGTGGCTGCTGTGGTTATAAACATATGGGAGCAGTGACTTGGGAGTGGGAGGAGGAGGAGGGTCATGGAGGGTGAATGGGATCACAATGTCTTGAATAAAAGTCTATATGTTCAAAATGATTGGATTGAAAAAACAACAAATTTCTTTGTGTAATGAAACATGCATACAAAGAATAAAGAAGCCAACTATTTCACAAAATGAGCATTTCTTGGGACTACCAGCTCCCAAATAATGACATGGGACCTTTATTATTTAAAATAAGCTTGGCCTTATCTCATCTTATTCCCCAACTAGCTCTACCTCAAATTAACCCCTTTTACTAATTGCCACATGGTTCATTACCATTCTTCAGCACTCCTCTGTGTCTAGCTAGCTATTCCTTGATCCTCAGATTCCTTCAAAGAATCCCATCCCAGCTAGAAGTCCTGCCTTCCTCTCCTGCCTTTGCTATAGGCCAGTCAGCTCTTTATGAAAACCAACTAGAAGATCAGTGAGTTCCAAGATGGCGGCACCTATCATGCACTGTATCTGATCTACTGCATGGAGACTAGGGACTGGACTGGGAGCCAACAGCCCATGGAGGTCCTGAACCTACTCTCCAGATTTTGGAACGGAACCCACCTCTGGACTGCAGCCAGTCTCTATAGCCAAGGCGCAGTGTGTGGGACTGTGGAACACAAGAGCTCCTGGCCTGTGGAAGTCTCAGGAAAACAGGTGAATCTGTCCTCAGACACTCCCACCCACCCCACAGCAGTCCACCCAGAGCCCTGTAGGCCACAGGGAACAGTGCCCAGCTACAGTGCATGCAGTTTAAACTGGTCCACACCAGAGCCAGGCATCTGGCCTCAGCTGACTGAGCCTACAAAATTGGGCTGACAGAACCTGGCCAGGACAGTCTCCATGGCTTGGCAGGGACTACTACACTATTGGGAGATGCTGGACAACCCTGAGGAGTCTGGATGGGGTCTGAACTTCGGCCACAACTCAGTGGGACAGAACTACCACAGTCCTGCTGTCTGAACTGGTCCGGGTGGAAACCTGTCTACCCACCACAGCAGTCTACACTTGCACAGTTGGGCAATTAAAACCTGGCCTGGCCAGTCCCCAAGGCCCGGTGGGGTCTCCCACATGCTTGGGAGAGGCTGGACTGTCCTGAGGGGTCAGGACAGAAAATTAAACAGTGGCCCCCCAACACAGCTGGTCTGAATCCCCTCACTAGCATGATCAAGATCAGGCAGAACCCTATCTCTGCTGACCCAATCAGGAGCTTAAGGTGTAGAACAAAGTCTCCTGGAGCAGAAACCAGGTCACCTGCTGGTACCAGGAAAGAACTCCCTGATCCCCACAGTCAAGGGCATGTAACCTATAATCAGTCACCAACTATCCACACTCAATGACCAGTGAGGGACACCAGAAACTACCACCCAGCATCAGAGATAGCAAGATGACTAAAAGACAGCGTAAGAATGCAAACAACAAAAACCAAAAGAACTCAGCATCTCCAGATCCCAGCTACACCAAAGAAAGCAACCATGAGAACTCAAACACAATCAAAATACAAGAAAATGACCTCAAATCCTTAGCAATGAAGATGATAATGTGGGAAATGAATAAAATTCATAATAAAATGCAGGAAGATGCAGCCAAACAGGTGGAAGATATAAAAGAGGCCTATAGAGAGGCACTGGAAAAAATTCAGGAAAATACAAACAACTAGATGAAGGAAGTCAATAAAACAGTTCAAGATCTGAAGATGAAAATGGAAACAGTGATAAAAGCACAGACAGAACAGGAACAAGAGACCTTAGGGAAGAAAGTAAGCAACACAGAAGTGAGTTTCTCTAACAGAATCCAAGAAATGGAGGAACAAATCTTGGGACTAAAAGATACAATCATAGAACTTGAAGCAACCATCAAAGAAAATGCTAAATCTGAAAAATTACTGACACAAAATATCCAAGAAATCAAGGACATCATGAAAAGACGAAACCTGAGAATAATAGGTATCAAGGAAAGAGAAGAAACCCCACTCCAAGGCTCAGAAAATATCTTCAATAAAATCATAGAAGAAAATTTCCCCAATTTAAAGAAAGAGATGCATATAAACATACACGAGGCCTACAGAACACCAAATAGAACACACCAGAAAAGAAAATCTTCCTGCCACACAATAACAAAAACAGAAAATATACAGAACAAAGAAAAATATTAAAACCAGCAAGAGAAAACGGCAAAGTAACATACAAATAGCAAAACTATCAGAATTACAGCCAACTTCCCAGCAGATACCATAAAAGCCAGAAAGGTCTGGACAGAGTTTCTGAAAACCCTAAGAGACCAAAGAAGCCAGGTGAGCCTACTATACCCAGTGAAATTATCAATAACCATTGATGGAGAAAACAAAATATTGCATGACAAAAACAAATTCAAACAATTCCTTTCCACAAAACTAGCCTCACAGAAGTTACTAGAAGGAAAATTCCACCCCAAAGGGATAAGCCACAACCAAAACTATACAGGAAATTGATAACTACACCATCACAAAAACACAACAACACAAACTCTTTACTGTAACCAACATGAAAAATTAAGTGACTTAACAGTCACTTGACATTATTATCTTTCAACATCAACGGCCTCAATTCTCCAATAAAAAGACACAGAATAACTGAATGGATTCTTAAATAAGATCTAACATTCTTCTGCATTCAAGAAACACATATTACACACAAGGACAGACATTACCTCAGGGTAAAAGGCTGGAAAAATATTCTAAGCAAATGGTCACGAGAAGCAAGCTGGTGTAGCCATTTTAATATCTAATAAAATAGACTTTGAACCAAAATTAATCAAAAGGGATGAGGAAGGACATTTCATACTCATTGAAGGTAAAGTCAACAAAGATGACATCACAATTCTGAACATCTGTGCTCCCAACACGGGCACTCACATTTGTAAAAGATCTATTAGTGAAGCTTAAACCACACATGAATCCCCACACAATAATAGTGGGAGACTTCAACACCCCGCTTTCACTGAAGGATAAGTCATCGAAACAGAAACTAAGCTGAGAAATAACATCGTTAACCAATGCCATGGTTCAAATGGATCTAACAGATATTTACAGAACTTTTCACCCAAACACAAAGGATTATATCTTCTTCTCAGCAACCCATGGAACCTTCTCCAAAACTAATCACATAGTAGCTCACAAAGCAAGACTAAACAGATACAAAACGATTGAAATAATATCTTGTATACTATCAGATCACCATGGTCTAAGGCTGGTTTTCAACAACAGAAATAACAAAAAGCTTACACACACATTGAAACTAAACAACTCTCTACTTCATGACACCTGGGTAAGGGAAGAAATAAAGAAATTAAGGAATTCCTCAAATTCAATAAACATGAAGAAACAACATACCCAAATTTGTGGGACACATTGAAAACGGTGTTAAGAGCACTAAGTGCCTTTAAAAAGAAATTGGAAATATCCCACATAAGCAACTTAATGACACATCTGGAAGCCCTAGAAAAAAAAGAAGCAGAAACATTTAAGAGGAGTAGACATGTGGAAATAATCAAACTCAGGGATGAAATCAATAAATTAGACATAAAGAGAACAATTCAAAGAATCAACAAAACCAGGAGCTGGTTCTTTGAGAAAATCAACAGGATAGAGAAACCGTTAGACAAACTAACTAAAAGGCAGAGAGACAGTATCCAAATCAACAAAATCAGAAATGAAAAGGGAGACATAACAACAGACACTGAAGAAATATAAAGAATCATAAGATCCTACTTTAAAGGCATATATGCCACAAATTTTGAAAACCTAAGGGAAAAGGACAATTTTCTTGATCGATTCCACTTGCCAAAATTGAATCAAGATCAGATAAACAAATTAAATAATTCTATTTCTCCTAAAGAAATAGAAGCCATCATGGATAATCTCCCAATCAAAAAAAAAAAAAAAAAAAAAAAAAAAGCCCAAGGCCAGATGATTTCAGTGCAGAATTCTACCAGACCTTCCAAGAAGAGCTAATACCGATAGTTTTCAAGCTACTCCAAAAGATAAAAGTGGATGGAACCTTACCAAATTCATTCTATGAGGCCACAGTCACATTGATACCTAATCCCCACAAAGACACACACAAAAAAAGAGAATTTCAGACCAATTTCTCTTATGAACCTTGATGCAAAAATACTCAATAAAATACTCACAAAACAAATACAAGAACATATCAAAGATATGATTCACCATGACCAGGTAGGCTTCATTCCAGGAATGCAGGGATGGTTTAATGTACAAAAATCCATCAATGTAATCCAGCATATAAACAAACTGAAAGAAAAAAAACCATGTGATTATCTCCTTTAGGTGCAGAAAAAGCATTTGATAAAATCCAACACCCATTCAGGTTTAAAGTTTTAGAGAGATCAGGAATACAAGGCATGTATCTAAACATAATAAAGATTATTACAACAAGCCAATAGCTGGCATCAAATTAAATGGAGAGATACTCAAGGAAATTCCTCTAAAATCAGGAACCAGACAAGGCTACCCACTTTCTCCATATCCCTTCAATGTAGTTCTTAAAGTTCTAGCCAGAGCAATAAGACAACAAAAGGAGATCAAGGGGATCCAAATGGGAAAGGAGGAAGTCAAATTATCCCTATTTGCAGATGATATGATAGTGTACATAAGTGACCCCCAAAATCCCACCAGAGAACTCTTACAGCTGATAAACACCTTTAGCAAATTGGCTAGATACAAAATTAACTCAAAAAAAGTCAGTAGCCTTCCTATATACAAATGATAATCATGCAGAGGAAGAAATTAGGGAAGCTGCACCTTAATGATAGCCACAAACAATATGAAATATCTAGCAGTAATTCTAACCAAGCAAGTGAAGGACTTGTTTGAAAAAAACTTCAAGTCTCTGAAGAAAGAAATTGAAGATGACATCAGAAGATGGAAAGATCTCCCTTATTTGTGGACTGGGAAAATTAACACAGTAAAAATAAAGCAATTTAAAGATTCAACACAATCCCTGTCAAAACACCTACACAATCTTTTAAAGACATTCTCAACTTCATATGGAAAAGAAAAAAACCCAGAATAGCTAAAACAATCCTATACAGTAATAAAAGAGCCACTGGAGGAATCTCCATACTCAATCTCAAGCTGTACTATAGAGCAACAGTAATTAAAACAGCATGGTACTGGTGCAGCAGTAGGCTGATTGATCAATGGAATCAAATCGAAGACCCAGAAATGATTCTACACATATAAGGTCACTTGATTTTTGACAAAGAAGCCAAATCTATTCAATAGAAAAAGGATAGCATCTTCAACAAATGGTGCTGGTCTAACTGGATATCTACATATAGAAAAATGCAATTGGACCCATATTTGTCACCATGCACAAAACTCAAGTCCAAATGGATTAAAGATCTCAACATAAAACCAGAGATACTAAATTGGTTAGAAGAAAAAGTGTGGAATAGCCTGGAACACATTGGCACAGGAGACAACTTCCTGAACAGAACACCAACAGCCCAGGCCTTAAGGTCAACAATTAATAATGGGACCTCATGAGGCTGAGACGCTTCTGTAAGGTAGGAGACACTGTCAATAGAACAAAGCAACAGCCTCCAGACTGGGAAAAGAGCTTCACCAACCCTACATCTGACAAAGGTCTAATATCCAAACTATATAAAGAACACAATAAATTAAACACCACCAAACCAAATAACTCAATTGAGAAATGGGGCTCAGAACTAATCAGAGAATTCTCAACAGAGGAATATCAAATGGCAGAGAAACACTTAAAGAAATGCTCAATGTCTTTAGTCATCAGAGAAATGCAAATCATAACCACTCTGAGATTCTATCTTACACCCATCAAAATGGCTAAGATAAAAAAATTCAAGTGACACCTCATGCTGGCAAGGATGTGGAGAAAGAGGAACACCCCTTCATTGCTGGTGGGAATGCAAACTGGTACAACCTCTTTAGAAATCTATCTGGAACTTTCTCAGAAAACTGGGAATAGGGCTTCCTCAAGACCCAGCTATTCCACTCCTTGGAATATTCCCAGACAATGCTCCACCACACAAGGACATTTGCTTAACAATGTTCATAACAGCCTTATTCATAACAGCCAGAACCTGGAAATAGCCTAATGTCCTTCCGTTGAAGAATGGGTAAAGAAGCTGTGTTACATTTACACTATGGAATACTACTCAGCTATTAAAAACAAGTAAATCACAAAATTTGTGGATAAATGGATAGAACTAGAAATGTTCATACTGAGTGAGTTAACCCAGAAGAAGAAAGACTCACAAGGTATATATTCACTTGGGCACTAGCCCAAAAGGCATGTCCCATGAAACTCTTTACTTACCAGGAGATTGGGATAGATGTGAGGGCATTCTACTGGAAGTCTAGGTAAGAGCAATATAGGAGATGGGAAAATAGAAGGATCCAGAGGGTCCTAGAAACCTACAAGAAGAACATCATGATGGGTTAATCGGGGTCCAGGGGGGTCTGCTCAAACTATTGCAGTAACCAAGGACAATACAAGTAGTAAACATAGAACCCCTACTCTGATCTACCCAATGGGCATGACATTCTCCACAGTTATGTGGAGAGCGGAGACTGACTCTGACATGAACTCTGGTGCCCCATATTTGACCACCTCCCCTTGGTGGGGAGGCCTGATGGCACTCAAAGAAAGAATAAGCAGGCTACCAAGATGAGACTTGATAGCCTATGACCATATAGTGGGACAGGAGGTCCCCCTCGTTCATAGACCTAGGGGAGGGGAATAGGGTGAAAGCAGAAGGGAGAAAGGAACAAGAGGATACAAGTGATGGGATAACAATTTAGTTGTAATTTGAATAAATTAATTAAATAAAAAAAAGAAAACCAACTAGAAGGTGTTGGGGGGAAGTGTATGTTCACAAACATTGAGACAGGTAATGCTTAACAACACCAAAGTCTGGCCTGTACTCAGCTTTTAGCTGGTACAGCAATCAGCATTTGAATAATACAAGGGCATTCTTTACACAGAGCATAAAAAGATCACCCCAAGAATCTCATACCATCTATACAAGTCATTTGAATCAATAAAGAACTGTATAGAATGAAATGTTACTCACTGATGAAAAGGGACAGACCATTCATCTCAGAAGCAGCTGAAGCTGGCCTGGTAGGCCTGGATTATATCTGATACTTATGAAATTAAAAGAGGAGATTACAAGTTCAAAGCCAGCCTGAGTGACTTAAAGTTCTGTGATCTCAAAATAAAAAGTAAAGAGGTGGGGGGACGCAGGCCATAGCTGCAGTGCCTGCCTGGAGTGCGGCAACCCCTGAGTTCTGGGTTCAGTCTTCAGTACAACCAAGCAATCAACCAACAAAAGAACCACCACCACCACCTCCACCATCACCACCACCACCACCACCACCACAACAAAACCCAACAGAAACAGAAAAGAAAGAAGTAAACAAAAATCATGCCACGTGAAAGAAACCAAATTTCTCATTTTTCTTTATACTGTGAATCGCACTTATGGAAAATTTTACATGAGGCCCGACAACTTCTGTGATGACAGTAAGGTCAGAGGCAGAATTTGGAGGAGCAAAGAGGAAGGGACAGGGCCTCCAGGGCAATGGAAATGTTGCTTTCTTTCATAGGTGCTCATTGAGAGCCACAGACCTAAGATAGAAGCCTTTTGCTGTGCATAAGTTAAGCTTCAGTAAAGGGAAAAAATCCCCACCAGAAGGATGTCAAGTGGTCATTGTTCATAAAATAGTGCATTTGAAGTGCTTCTGTAGCAGGTTATGTATACCGAGTAACAGAGACAGATGGTCTGACTACAGAGTCTGCTGGGGCTTTTGTCTGGGATATGCAAAGAGAGATACAAGATGGCCATCTGAAATAGATTTGGAAAGAGTGATGGTGCTCTCTTGATCTGGTTCATGTTGCTATAATAAAACACTTGAGGCTGTGTAACCTATAAAAAGGTTTGTGTGACTTACGATTCTTGTGGCTGGAGGTTCTAACAGCAAGCACTGGTGCTCTGGCTCATCAGTGCCATCTGGACACATTACACTAAGTTAAGAAAGTGGAAAAGGTGCTAAATGGAAGCAGAGGCAGCCAAAGCGTAGGGTGGCCTTAACTTATAAAACAGCCTCCTCTCATGGGAAATAACCCATGCATGAAATACCTGCATTAATCCATTCATGGAGGAGGTGGCACAGTGTCAACACTGTTACACTGAGGACCAAGCATCCAACACATGAGACCTTTGGAAAGATAAGCTGCTGTAAGGGACAGATATGTACACTCTGTATTCCACAGGTTAAGAGCATGTTTGCACTTCATATTGTAATGGAGGTAGCCCTGCATGTACAGACTGCTCATGGTTTATTTGTTATGAGTTAACCTTTGTGTGGGAGAGTGTGGGCTATGGTACGTGTTGTATGTGGGTGCATGGCCTCATGCATGTACATGTGGAGGCCAGAGGTTCATGTTGCTTGTTCTCCTCTGTTGAGCGATACCTACCTCAGATCTATTTTGATTCAGGGGTCTCTCACTGACCTGAAACTCACCACTTGGCTAGACCAGCTAGTCAGTGAGGCCCCGGGATGCTCCTTTCTCTGCCTCCCAGCACTGGACTCACAGGCCTGAGCTGCCATGCTTGGTCCTTTAAATGGGCACCAGGGATCTGAACTCAGGTTCTCGTTCATGTACGGCAAGCACTTTATGATCCCTTCACCCCCTCAGCCCCCAAGTTAACCTCTACTCTAGAGTAATCCAAATGGGGACCCAGGAGAAACACAGAGTTTACTGGCCTTTGTGTGTGGGAAACTCCTGTGGCCAGAGAGGAGAGGGGAAAGGACAGATGTCACGCATCTCTGCAGCACGACTGACCGTTTGACCAGAAGGGTGAGGCTATAATGTCTGTAATAATGTCTGTAGTGACTCACCTCCAATGCTTCCTTTCTTCCTCTTCTCAGGCAATCAGCCTGCTGCTGGAGATGACAGAGCTCAACACACACACACACACACACACACACACACACACACACACACACACACACGTCTGCCCTCAAGGGGAAGGAGTTTACTCTAGAGCCAAATAGATCATGGCCCAGGGTCACAGATTCAGCTTGCTCATTTCTACATTCTGAGTGGTTATAGTCTCATGAGGTTTTTATAGACACAGAAGAGAAACATCAGGTAGGGGAGTTACCGTGAAGGTGGGAGACTTCTGCTAAAAGCTTTAGATATGACCTGATGACACGCTAGCCTTTGAGCCGATTGAAGTTCACTGTTTGTACATTCCAAAGGGATTTACAAACAGGCACCAGGTGTCTGTTCATACAAGAAGGTGAGCAAACACAGCATCCAGAGGATGAAAGATACCCATGTAACGCCTCTCGAAATAATTTTATTTTTATTTTTTTGCCTCCCCATTTCTAACAGTCACACTACAGCTAGTCATGTGTTATAGAAGTCTTTTTGTTTGACACTTCAGTTCACACCAGTGAGACAGAGTTACAGGGTGTTCGCCCATTATCTTCTCAGACGGCCAGCCATCCGAAGAAAGCACACCTTTAAACACTCAGCGCCTCTCTCTGCTCTTTGGCCTCTGTGACAGGTAGCCTGGACAGAATCTTGGTTTCAAAGCCACACTGAAACTATATTAGATGACGAGAATAGAAAAGAAGCATTCAGGACTGTGGGAACATGGTGTGTCGATGATAAAAACCGTGGCCTCCTGTTCCTAGGTTGTGTTTCCAGAAGAATGGTTGGGCAGAACCATTTACCTAAGAGAACGAATGGTCTGGAAGGGTCTTTGCTAACTGTAACCTACCTTACCATCCTCAAACGCCTCCGGTCTCTTCTAGTTCTGGGGATGGCGTGGTTAACTCCAAGCTGCAAAGAAGGGACAAGGGAGGTACTGCAGGCAAACAATGTTGAAACGGGTCCTGTTAGAGAGAAGCAGGGAGAAGATGGCTGGCCCAGGGGAGAACGACTCCTCCCTGGCGAACGGTTCAGACAACGGCTTATTGTCTCCATTAGCCAAACTGTCTTTGAAGCAGAGAAAGGGACTTTTATTTCCCCCGAGCCTTGCCAGCCATGCAGTTCTTGCCACCAGGTCTCACCCTGTCCAGGAAGCCCGGTCATTTGTCATAAAGGAAATAGCTTGCTGAGGATATGAGGCGGTGGCTGTCCCGGCACAGCCCTAAATCAGAGAAAAGTCAGACCTTCTGTGTTTGACTTATTTCCAGGAGGAGAGACAATGGCTGGTGTGGCATGCCTCTGGGGCTTTGTCTATGCCCAACAGAAAGTGAGCTGTGTCCTGTGACACAGGAGTGAGGAGACATGAAACCCGTGTGGTCAGGGAGCCCCTTGCTTCTGTGCGCCTTCTCAGAGAACTTGTGGGTAGTCCGCTTTGTTTGCTTTCCACCTATGCTTCTGTTTTCATAGACACTAGGGAATGGCTGGCGCTTCCTGAGGATGAACTTTTGATGCATGAGTGGGACAAGGACAGGTACATTTCTGTTTTCCCTTTTCCTGGACTGCTTGATAGAAAGTGCAGAGGGCAGGCTGAGCGTCGTGTTGAGCCTGGGGGATTCTGTTTGAGTGATTTCTCGGATTCAGCTGGATTTTAACCTTCACTTGTATGCTGACAGGTATTAACACCAGCACTGCCAGAATCTCTATCAATAGCAATCAGCCATTAAACTGATAGATGCTGCTATCCAGTTTGTGAGAAATATTTCTTTTTTTTTTTAAGGTTAAGCATATTTTTAAATTTTATTTTTACATATATATCTAGGTTATACCTTTCTTTCTTTCTTTCTTTCTTTCTTTCTTTCTTTCTTTCTTTCTTTCTTTCTTTCTTTCTAGCTTTTTCCCCTTTATAATTTCATACCATTCAAAGGAATCTACATTTGGTCAACAAATAAAATAAGCAGCACCCTTAAATAATAATTGTTTTAGGACACTCCTGGTTTTCTGCCAAGGAGCAGGGCCCAGAAGAGCTTTGCAGGCCTGATCCCAAGAGCATCAGTACCACGGCACAGGGAAGCAGGCTTCTGTTTCTACTCTCAGGGCCTCTTTGCACCACGGTCTACTTTCCCAGGGACTGTGCTTCTAAGTCATCTCCTACCCCTCCACCACCCTCTTTCCCCCTCAGATAAATAAGTAACCAAGTACAGGAGCAGAAATAAATGCCCTTCTTAGTAGACATTTGGCTAGGAGCTAGAGCACAGTAAAATGTCCATACTGAGCAACGTGGGTACTCCTGTTAAGACACTAATACTGCTTTCCAGACACAGAAAAATAAATCCTAAAATTTCATATTGAACCACTAAAAACCCAGAATTTCCAACTCAAAATATGAAACAAAACAACCCAAACAACATCATAAAGTCTGCAGACGTCTCAGTATCTGGTTTCACTATGTATCGTGAAACTATAGTAACCCAAACATTATGGCACCAGATAAAGTACATGTGCAGATTAATGGAACAAAATACAGAACACAGAAATAAGCCTACATGTTCTTGTCATGGTGTGAAGCACAGACAACAGGACAGGAAAATGAAGAGACTGAAAAGTGTGTGGGGGATCCTCTGGAACAGGAGTTACAGACAGTTTTGAGCTGCTGTGTGGGTGCTGGGAATTTAACCCGGGTCTTCTGGAAGAGTAGCCAGTGCTCTTAACCACTGAGCCATCTCTCTATCTCAGAAAACCATTCTTTTTTAAAAAATAAATATTTATTTGTTATTCATATAGTATTCTGCCTGCATGTGTGCCTGTAAGGCAGAAGAGGGCACCAGATCTCATTATAGATGGTTATAAGTCACCATGTTCTTTCTGGGAATTGAACCCAGGACCTTTGGAAGAACAGCCAGTGCTCCTAAGCACTGAGCCATCTCTCCAGTCCAGAAAACTAAAACAAAACAGAACAAAACTGTTATTGGTTCTTTGTTGAGGCCTCTGGCTCCTGCTGCTCTATCAATACTGGAATTCCTCACTGGGACTCCTCTCAGATATCCTGTTGTTGCCCTGTGTCATGAAGATCCTGTAGTTTTGGGTCTGTAGGATTGGCCCTTCATGGGATCCAACAATTCATCTATAGGGTAGATGTTGGGGGGATGGTGCAATTCAAAGCCTGGGATCTGGGCCTGAGACATATCTGAGCTGTTTAGCTTGCTTGCTCTCCCATACCCATACCATTGGGGTGAACTTTATTGTCCTGTCCCAGTTGGTCCATCCAATGCTGCTTCCAAGAAAGGGCATAGCCAGATCTCCCATCTCATGCTCTCATGGCTGGTTCATCTCCACCCACACCTTCAGGGCCAGCTCTAATATGCTGCCCAGATGAGATGCAGGGCCTATTCTCCATAGCACTGCATCTGGAGAGGGGCAGGGATGGTTCTCCTGCCCTCATGACTCAGGTCTCCAGCCTGCCATAGGTGGTGAGGGGAGAGGGGGAAGGAGAACATCACTCCCTCATCCATGCTACTGCACAGGATATGGGTGGCACTGATCTTCAGTAAAGGTAATGTAAACAGCCGGTTCCCCTGCTAGAACCTCCAAACAACCTCTCAAAGAAAACTCTTCTTGATTTTAGTCTGAGCAGTGTTTTGGCTAGGAATACTCCTACCCTACAGGTAAACAAAAGAAAAACAAATGTGAGTATTTCAAGTTGAAATGTTTATGTACAGCAAATGAGACAATATACAGAGAGAAGAGATGCCCCCTGGGCAAGGTGAGTACTTGTAAGCCACACATCTGAGAGTGAGCTATTATAAAAATGTACGACTAAGCAACTCAATACTAAGGTAAAAAATTATGATTAAAAGTACACAACCGACCTCAGTAGGCATTCTTCCAAAGGGATTTTTAAAAACACCACCAGTGGTGTTCAGTATTACTAATTGTCAGGGAGTGCAAGTCTGCACATAAAGAGACACCACACACTCAGATGATGCTCATCAAGACCAAACAAGCCCTGGTGAGGGTGTGGAGAGGGAGCCTTGTGTATTATTGGAACACAATAAGCACTTTCCTCAAAAACTTAGAAATAAAGCTACCACATAATCAATCATGGAGACCATGAAATCAGTGTCACGAAGACATATCTATTCTTTCATTTTCTTTGCAGCAGTTTTTTTTTTTTTACAAAGGACAAGATGTGTAATCAACCTTAGTTTCCATCAAGAAATGAATCAATCAAGATGGGCTGTACTACAAAAAGGAATCTTATTCTGCCTTAAAAGAAAGAAATTCTGTCATTTTTTTTCTAAATTTTAATATATATATTTATAATTTAAAAGTGTGTGCATGCGTGCGTGTGTGTGTGTGAGTTCAGGTACCTGTGGAGACCAGGAGTGTTGGTCCCTCTGGAGCTAGAGCTACAGGTGGCTGTAAGCCACTCACTGTAGGCGCTGATCAAACACAGGCCCTTTGCAAGAGCAGTGTGTACTCTTTACTGCCGAGCCATCTCTCTAGCCTCCAATTCTGTCATTCAATAACATAGATGAATATCAAGACATGTATGTCAAGTGAAATACTGCAGGTACAAAAAGACAAACACTACATGATCTTTCTTATTCATATGGATAAGCTAAAAGAACCCATAGAATGCAAGAGTAGGATGTTGCTTGCTACATTTTAGTTATTCCAGATGAAGTTCTGGAACCCAGTGTCCAGGACAGTGATTGTAAGTAATTGTTCTGAATTGTGTTTGAAATTCACTAAGGGGCTAGCGTGTGCACACACACACACGGAGAGATGACTACGTGGTGTGGTGGATATGCTAATTCACTTGAGGACGGCCAGCACTTCACATTGTAAGGCACCCAAACATCAGTTTATGCACCCGAAAAAGAGCAGATCTCATTTGTCAATTACTCTTCAACAAACCAAAAAAGTCCTGAAAGAAAATATAATTTTTATACTCAAAATGTTTTTTTTTATTAAAAGAGAAAAGAAAGGAAAAGGAGGAAGCAAAGAAGATAGAGAAAGGAGAAAGGGACAGGAGGGAGGGAGGGAGAGAGGGGAAGAGGAAAGAAGAAAGGAAGGAAGGAGAGAAAGAAAGACGGAAGTAAGTGGATGGAGATAAACACTGTAGATATCTTCCAATACAGCATGCACTTACTGAGAGCTTCCTCCATGTGACCATCTAAGTGTTTATTAACTCTGTCCCTCACATTTCTTAAGGATGCCCAGTCTATTGCAATTGTTACTGTTTTGATAGCTTTATTGAAGTATAATTAACATATGACAAACTGTACCCATAAAGAGTGCATTTGGAAATTTTGACATGTGTATACACCTGTAAAACATCTCTACAATCAAGATAATGAGCATGCCATTGTTCCTCGAAGTAGCTGTTATTATTCACATCAATTTTACAGGTAAAATAGTTGCTTTCATTTGTTTGCCATGAAACAGATGCACAGATGGGGAGGACTTGAAACCGGGGCTGCTACAAGATCAGCCAGTGTGTGTCTGCTGCTCTGTTCATCAGCCTGCCTGTCTGATTGTCTCCTCCACCCTGTTTTCCTGTTCTCTCTGTTCTTCTGCTCCCCATTCATGTTACTGGCCATCCACTGAATGTTTAAGGGCACACATTTATATTACTCAGAAATACTCCCCTAAGCCAACACAGCAACCAACAGGGACACCTATAAATAATATGTCGGACAAATCTGTCTCACAAGCTCTTTATATGGTGCTGTACAGAAGCAATGTGGCTTAGAAATTTGGCCTTGCACACATGCTGAGCCAGGTTAGAACCCTAGTACTCAGATCTAGTGCATGACCGTGGGTGAACTAAGCCCTTCTCTCTGACACCTGGCATCCTTGCTGGCCAAAGGAGAATTACAATGCCAACTCAGAAACATGAGAACCTGAGAGTACAATCTACTTAGTGTAACTTTTTATAACCGCCATTGCTCCTAAAGCAGTTGAGCCATTAAATGCATCCTAGCAATTTTTCAAGGTATCTCCCCAAATGATTTTTTTCTTGTTCAAGAATGGAGTTGTTTCTTTTCTCTGTGTGTGTTGCTGGTGTGCTTTTGCGTACATGCGTGTGCGTGTGTATGGGTATTGTTGTTGACGCCAGACGTCGACATTAGGTGTTTTCCTCCATTGCTCGCTGTCTCCTATTTTGACACAGCCTCTCTACGCGAAGCTGGAGCTCACAGACTCTGGCTGGCCACCGGCGGGGATCTGTCTGTCTCCACCTCTCCAGTGCTGGGAGTGCATGCACGCTGAGCCTTTATGTGGGTACGAGGGATCCATACTGAAGTCTTTGCACTTGCACTTTACCTCCTGAGTCAACTCCCCAATTCCCTAATAGAGCTGTTAGATACACAGGTTGGCAGGTATACATGCAAGAGCACACCTCAATTTTCTACCCAGTGTAACACTGTTGATCAGTAAAACTGCAGTGTTGTTGGAAAGGAGGAGAGAAGATTGGAAATGGGCAGCATTTTGCTTAATTTATCTCTATCAGTTTTAATTTTTCAGCCAAAATATGGCCTTTTCAACATTAGTTATTTGAATAGAGAAAATGGCCAGCAAAGCATTCAGAGTGACTTTTCTGGTCTCCTATGAGCCCTATTTCACTCTTCTCAGGGTCGTGACTCTGTTTCAGCAGAACACAGTCATCACTGAACAGATCAACAGGAAATTTAAAAATGTAATTTTTCTGAGTCCAATGCTCAATACAAAAATCACATTAATGAGCTATTATTGAGATAAATAGTGAGTCGGAATGCTGAAGACCAGCAAGTCAATACTGAAGAGAAATTAATCAGCATAAAGCATGCATTGGGGAGAATGAACTTAAATGGGTTCTCTCCCTCTCCCCAACCCTTTCCTCCTTTCTTCCATGTAAGTGAGAAATAATCACAGCCCGGGTTACTCATCCCTTTTGGAAGTAGCTGAAATGCCATCTTGGAACTCCTGGTTTTGTAGACATGTTCTGGGCAGCTAGTGGAATGTAGGTGGCCCTGCTCTAGAAACCAGTCAGTTTCTGTCTGTTCAATAAGAGGAGCGATTTCATAATGTGCCTCGATGCCAGCTGCTCCCGAAGCTTCCCAGGGACAGGCATTTGCCATTTCTTCTGTTTTCAAATCAGCATGCCAGAAAGCAGACTCTGTACTTGACCCTGAGTGCACAAGGAGACAAACGCCACATTCTGTGCCCTTCTAGAGGTATGCCACGGTAGCTAGGGCAACTCCACATGCTGATTATGAAAACTAGTGTGTGGCTGAAGATAAGAATCCCATGAACGCTACAAATCTGAAGCGTGTATTAAGGGAGAGAGGATCTGAGTTGCAGTAGGTTGCTGTGGCAGGGAAGTGGGGCATAGCTTGATGCAAGAGGTTGACTCTGAGCTAGGCCTAGGCTTGGGTTCTGGTTGGGCATTGTGTGGGGAATACTGAAGGTGACCACAGGAAGAATGAAATGCCTACTTCACATGCAAGTTCGTGCTAACCACTTCACCTGCTCTGCTTGGCTGTTTCGTGACTCTCGAGCTACACCTATTCCGAGGCAGGAGTATTAGATCTCACTCTTGTTCTGTCTCATCAGCTGACTTGTATAGGCTGTGTGTGTGTGTGTGTGTGTGTGTGTGTGTGTGTATGTGTGTTTATTTTTTTATTTTTATTTATTTTTAAAATTTTTACTTTCTTTTTTAAAAAATATATTTTATTAATTTATTCATATTACATCTCAATTGTTATCCCATCCCTTGTATCCTCTCATTCCTCCCTCCCTCCCATTTTCCTCTTACTCCCCTCCCCCCCTCCCCTATGACTGGGACTGAGGGAGACCTTCTCTCACTGTATATGCTCATAGGGTATCAAGTCTCTTCTTGGTAGCCTGTTATCCTTCCTCTGAGTGCCACCAGGCCTCCCCATCCAGGGGAGGTGGTCAAATATGGGGCACCTCACATGAACTCTGGTGTGTGTGTGTGTGTGTGTGTGTGTGTGTGTGTGTGTGTGTGTGTGTTTTAATTTCTAAAAATATCCCTTAACATCCTAAGAGACGGGAGCTTTTGCTGGACCTCATAGGCAGAGTTCTTAATGCACCCAGAGGTCACTGAAGACTCATGGCTTCTCTCCTCCTCAGCATCACTGCTTAGCCTGGACATGGTACAACCAAAGCTCATGTACAGCTGTGGTCTTGTGCTGCATGTGCTCCTATTTTCCTGACCCAGATAATGCATGTATGTTCTAATAATCATTTCCTGAAGTCAACAAAAATAGACGTTGAAAGCAATCTTACAAAATGAACCCCTCATAATTGGGTGCATCTTATGAGATCCATTTTCATAAAATCATTTGGATATTGGTTGCTAAACAAAGATGTTTGGTTTCTTAAATTTTATTGATTCTTTGTGAACTTCACATCACACATCCCAATCCTGTTTGTCTTCCCATCCCTCCATATCTGCCATCTACCCTTGCAACCTCCTCCCCAAAGCAAACACACAAAGACACAAACATCTCATTGTGGAAGCTGTGGTATGTCACAGTGTGTCCTACAGTGTATTCTTTTGTCCACACAACTTTTCTTGCAAATGTTCACTGCAGGGAGTCATTGGTCTGGTTTAGGCCCCTAGCTTCTGCTACACTACCAACACTGGATCCTTACTGGGACTTCTCTCTTGTTGTCCCGTGACGTGGAGATCTTGTAGCTTTGTTTCTGGAGGACGGGTCTGTTTGTGTGCTCCAGAAGTTCAAAAAGGGGTAGATGTTGGGGTGGGACAACTCAAAGCCCTGGATCTGGGCCTGGGTGGTAGCTGAGTTGATCATACTGACAGCTCTCCCATGCTCAAGCCACCAGGGTCAGCTCTTCTGCATTGTCCTACACAGGAGTGGAGCCAGCTCTCCCGCTTTCACACCCTCAGGCTGGCTCTCCTACACTCATTCCACCAGGGCCAACTATACTGTGCTGCCTGGGTGAGATGCAGGGCCCAATCTCCTGAGTGATGTAGCTGCTGAGGGCCAGGGACAGCTCTCCCATGATGCCCAGGGTGGAACCAGCTCTGCTTGGTCCTCAGATATCAACATGACTCCAGGTGGCAGCCCAGACCAGGAATGTCTGCATTTACTTTGGTGGTAAATGGGCTACTGACAATGACACAGATTCCCCATGGCTGCAGAGCTGTGGACCCAGACATGGCAGGACGTTACCATGGCCTCAGGTGATGTCCTAGGCTACTCACATCACTACCTTTCAATCTTCAGTTCCATCTCTCTTCACAGTGCACACACTGTTCTGTTTCTCTTTCTCTTCCATCTCTCCACCACTTACTTGCTCATCCTAGTTGTGCCCTGGGTCTCTGGGTGTTTTCCATATGACATTAGGCGGGGCTCAGGCAAACTCTGCCTTAACAGTGATGTGTGTAACACTGGTTGTTGTTTGGGTCAGTTACTTAATCCCTTGCAAAACTCTGTTGAAGATTTCTGGAAAGGACCCCATTCCTTCCCCATGTGATACTTTCTGTGTGGCACAATGAACACAGAGCAAATCCCTTTTGTTAAACACAGATCACAGCCAACCACACAGACACACACAGACATGCAGGGTCAGACACAGGGACAGATTCACAAGATAGCCTTTAGGGAGACACATGCAACAAATAGGAGAAGGGAGACAAAGGGAGAGTGAAATAAAGAATTTCAATTTGGACTTGTTCTTGTTTAAATGATTCCAAGGGGAAGAACTTTCATTTCTTTTTCTATGTGACACCAGTGCATTATAGATGACTCTGAGTTAATCATGAACACATTTAGTCCATAAATAGATGTGCATGATTCAAGCTGCATTGCTGTATTTACAAGTTTCACAATGATTCTTTTAAAAGTTATTTATTTGTGTGTATGAGCATGTGTGTGTGTGTGTGTGTGCATCTGTGTGTGTGTGTGTGTGTGTGTGTGTGTGTGTGTGTGTGTGTTAGTGCTCATGTGGAAGTCAGAGGACAACTTTACGGTATCAGTTCACTTTTTACACCTGTATGTCGGTTATGGACACCAAAATCAGGATGCCAGCCTTGCACAGCAAGCACCTCTACCACCTGAGTCATCTTGCTGGCCCCACAAGGGTTCGTTTTGTTTACAATCCACACTAACTCTGGCTAGAAACAGAAATAATGACTCGCAAATGCCACTATTTTACACGTCTATACACCTGCGCACAGTGGTGAGGTAAGTAAGTGCAAGTTTACTTCAAGGATTGCTGAGCTTACAGCAGCTTTTTACGATGAGCGTTTTGTTAATGAGTTGATAAGGCGGCACAGCCACTAGTGAGTGCTTTAAGAGTGTCTGTTTTGACAATGCATTATAATTTCTATTTCCAAATAAGATGGAATTACAAGAGCAGGGCTTATATCCACAACAAAAACTGGACCAAAATGTGCAAACAATAGTGAGATGACAGGTGACAGGTTGAGCTGTGCCATCCCTTCACAAGGTGAAGCTCTTAGCCCCACTGTGCTGTATTTGGAGCTGCCTTTTAAGAGGCAATTGTGGGGAAAGGAGGTTGTAAAGAGGAGGGGGCCCTAGTCTGATTGAAAAAAAAACCCTCCTTCTTTACAAACGTTTACTGAGGATAGCTGCTGTGAAGAAACAGGGAGAAAGCAGCCATATTCTGGCAAGAGATCACCAGAATCTAACCTCACAGACACTATGGACTTCTAGCCTTCAGGGCTGTAAGAAGAGAAGGTAGTGTTGTCTAAACCACTTGGTGCATAGTGTTTTGTTATAACAGCTCAAATAGACGTAGACATTGCGCAGGAAACCACAGTTTGCTTGCTTTCTGAAAAATGGGAAGCAAGCAAAGGGAGCCTCACGGTTATCACATGTGCTGGCAACTTTTATGTCAACTTGACACACAAACTCAAATTAATTGAAAGGAGAGAGCCTTACATGAGAAAAATGCTTTCATAAGATCCTGCTATAAGGCATTTTCTTAAATAGTGATTGATTGGGGAGAGTCCAGCCCATTGTTGGTGGTGCCACCCCTGGCCTAGTGGTCCTGGGTTCTATAAGAAAGCAGGCTGAGCAAGCCATGGGAAGCAAGCAAGTAAGCAGCACCCCTCCATGGCCTCTGCATCAATGGCTGCCTCCAGGTTCCTTCCCTGTTTGCATTCCTGTCCTGACTACCTTCATTGATGAGCAGTGCTGTGGAAGTGTAAGCCGAATCAACCCTTTCCTCCTCCAGCTACTTTGGTCATGGTGTTTTCTCATAGCAACAGTAACCCTGACTGAAGCACCCAACAGAAGATGGAAACAGATGCTGAGAGCCACAGCCAAACATTAGACCGAACTGGGGGAATCTCAGGGAAGAGTTGGGGGAAGGGTAGAGGGACCTGGAGGGAAGAAGAACCTTACAAGAAGACCAACAGAGTCAGCTAACCTAGGCCATTGAGGGTGCACAGAGACTGAAACATCAACCAAAAAGCTTTCAAGGACTGAACCTAGGTCCCCTACACAGATGTAACTGATGGGCAGCTTGGTCTTCATGTGGGTCCCCTAGCAAGTGGAGTGGGGCTGTCTCTGACATGGACCCAGTTGTCTGCCTTTACATCAATTTTTCCTAGCTGGGCTGCCTTGTTGGGACTCAGTGGAAGAGGTTGCATTTAGTCCTGATGTGACTTGATGTGTTGGGGCAGGTTAGTGGGGGTGAGGAAGCTCCACTTTTCTGGGGAGAAGGTGAGGAGGATGTGGCTGCGATTAGTATGTAAAGTGAATAAATAAATAATGAGAAAAAGAAAAAGACAAAAACCCAGTAGTTGTGGGGGTAAAGAGCTGCGTTAAGTGAATCTAAGGAGTTGGCATTCAGAAGCTGCATGACCAAATGGTGGAGACTCTGGGTATCTGCAGCGTGCCTCTCACCCTTATTCTGCAGCATAGCATCAGAAGTGTGTGGGAGGAAACCACCCGAGTCTAGGGACAGACCTGAGAAGACTGGAGGCCACAGTATTTGACACACACAACTGAAGACAGTGTCTGATTCTGCCACCCAAACTAGAAAAATATCAAGACACAGGTCATTAAAAAGTATCCCAACACTATGGGAAGTAGAGGCAGAGTCAGGTGAATCACTGTGAGTTCGAGGCCAGTCTGGTCTACAAAGCAAGTCCAGGACAGCCAGGAATATGAGAAAAACCCTGTCCCTGTCTCGAAAAACAAAAACAAACAAGCAAACAAAAAACCAAAAGTACACATGGATAGTTCTCATTTCTGCATGAGAATAATTAGCCTGGAAAGGCCAAGCTTCAGTTCTATGTGACAAAACAGAAAACAAAATACCAAACAATCAATCAACCTTTGTGGAACTCAATTTCATCCTAGAACAAATCCCAAAGACGTTTGGAAGAAAATAAGAATATCTAATGCTCCGCATAGTAATAACTGCATTATCTAGAATCCAGTAAAAATTTCCCAGGCATTCAGAAAAACAAGAAGATAAAACCTAAGGAAATTAAATCTACAAAACTAGCACAGACATTGGATTAATAGACAAAGATTTTAAACTACCATTATAATTACTCTGCATGTCCAAAAGCCAAATAAAGGCATGAAAAAATATTTTTAAAGACCCAAATTTGATATCTATGGACAAAGTTGCAACATGAGATATGATAGATCCGTGGTATAATTAGTAGGGAGGGCTTTCCAGCACAGCGTTCCTTCTTGTAGCACTCAAAACAACTCCCTGGCCATTGCAAGACCTCACTGTGGACTTTGGAGTTGCTTGAGAATAATCGAAGTCAGGAACGTTAATTTCTCAGTGTGTCTCCACTTGTCTTTACAAGTGTAAAATTGGACCAGGCTTCACGAACATACAATTGGAAAGGGGATGCACAGGGACACCTACAGGATCATGTGACGACATGAATTGACATGTCCATCTTTGCATCAGCTTCCCTCCCCATCACCAGATTGCTCCAGTGGAGTTTCGAGGATAAAAAGTTCTAGTTTCCTAAAGAAATATTCTTTCCTAACTCTATACTAAATCCGTATCCTTGTACTCACAGATAACTGCAGCTCTCGCCTCTCACTAGGGAAGCTTCTTGCTGCAGTGGACAGTCCATTACAGAGGGCCATGGCTAGTCAACACTTGGAGAATTACGTCTGCAGTGCCCCTCTACCTGAAGCTGCGGAGACATTGTGGAGAAGGGGCCGAAACATTGGAAGAGCCAGACCAGAATAAGCGCTACCAGGTAATGTCTTCTAGAATTGACGGTGCTATTGCACACTTGACATCTCAGTAATATAGTTACCAAAAGAAGACCTGCACAATGACAACACCATGAACGTGCCAACATGGACAGGGGAGTTTTCATAAGGTTCTACTGTTAGAGCAGAAAAAAAAAATGCTGCTCATGGAAATAGGATCTCTGCCTTTAGTGGAGCCATAACACTCCAGCTGGGAAGATACGGCCATGTTGGCTAAGGGAACACCTTTGGGAAGGTAGCCTCACCTTATAAGCCATGCTAAAAGGAGGCAGAATATTTTTTTAATGATGCAATTACTTTCCTTCCCAGAATTCCTGCCCTTAATGCAGAAGGCTACAGATCTCAGGCAGGTAGGATTGTAAGTCTGTCCACTTGTCCGAATTTCTCAGCAAAGGGTGATGTTCTCTTTTCTTCTTTCTATCTCTTTTCTAAGCATGCTTCCCCCCACTTTGGGTCCCTCCCCCAACATTCCAAGCTTCCTTACTCTTTCTCTTTAGCTCCCCCTCCCTATCATGTGACCACTTGTTGGCCATATGTCTGAGCTCCATGCCAGCTTACATGAAATAGTGTATTCCTTTCTCTTCACCGCTCTCCATCTTGGGCCAGAGTTGAAGTCTTGCCTGTCCTGTGTTTTATCCTTTGAGCTCCAGCAAAAACTGTCCTTTGTCTTCCAGTCACTTCTACTCTTAAATTCTTTTTTTAAATTTAATTAATTTATTCAGATTACATCTCAATGGTTATCCCATCCCTTGTATCCTCCCATTTATTCTTAAATTCTTTAACCCTACTAAAGGGGTACCTTGGTTTGCCTGTGTCACTACTCCTACAAGAAGAGGTGCAGGGAATCAGTGGCTCCTGAGAGAGGAAGAAACAGACTTCTTGAGGAATAAGCCCTCAGCAGGATAATCTAATCACCAAATGGTCATCTCTGAACACATGTTCAGCAAGTTACACACACACACACACACACACACACACACTCATAAATACACACATGTACATGCTGTTGTGTGTGTGTGTGTGCAACACTGTAATAATAAGGACTTAGAATAAAAAGTCATGAATTTAAGAGAAATAGGGAGTTAGAAGGAAGTTGGAGATGATATAAATATATCACTCATGTATGGAATTCTCAAAAAATAAAACCTTCAAATTATAGAAGTAAAACAATCTTCCTTTTAAAAAAAAGGAAACTAGGTGAGATGTTCCTTATGTCTCTAGGGCAGAGAAGCAGGAAGCAGCACGCTATGCTTTACCTTCTTACTCTCGAATGTTTTAGGTTGCTACTGCCTTGTAAGTCCTGTTGAACCAATGGTGTTCTATGTTGTTTTTGTTTAGTAAAACACAGGTAGATGCTATGGATTTAATTATATATTTCCAAAAAAGGCATTTAAAGTCTTATTTTCTAGTGTCTCTGTTATGTGAGCTGAGTATTTCTGCCTCCCCCAAATTTTTATATTGAAACCAATCACCAATATGATGGTGATGAGAAAAAAGGACTATTGGGTAGAGATTCTGTCCTAAGGATGAAGGTCTCATGCAAGGAATTAGTAATTAGTGCTCTTATAAAAGAAGCTGTGTTGCCTTTCTACCATCATGTCAGGACACTTTTTACATTGCAGAGAATTTGCCCTCCCTGTACACTGAATCTATTGGTACACTTGTTGTAGGTTCTCCAACCCTGAGAACAGAAAAAAATAATTACTCATAAGGCACTTGTTTTATTATGTTATTATAGAAGCTTGATGCACTAATGCACTATGGTTAGGACTTACTTGGACCCAGGATTCTGTAGTTGTCATGAAGTCACTATGGCATGTTGCATCACACTATTATTAGGGAGACATAGATGATTATCTTAGTCTTCCAGATAGGGAGCTGTCTTAAGGGGTTCTATAGTTGTGAAGAGATATCATGACCACAGGAATTCTTTTTTAAAATTTTATTAATTTATTCAGATTACAATTCAATTGCCATCCCATCACTTGTATCCTCCCATTCTTCCCTCCCTCTCACTTTCACCCTATTCCCCTTCCCTAGGTCTATGACAGACGGGGACCTCCTCCCCCACTATATGGTCATAGGCTATCAAGACTCATCTTGGTAGCCTGCTTATTTTTTCTTTGAGTGCCATCAGGCTTCCCCACCAAGTGGAGGTGTTCAAATATGGAGCACCAGAGTTCATGTCAAAGTCAGTCCCTGCTCTCCACATACCTGTGGAGAATGTCCTGTCCCTGGGTAGATCAGAGTAGGGGTTCAATGTTTACTATTGTATTGTCCTTGGTTAGTGCAATAGTTTGAGCAAACCCCTCTGGGCCGACCACAGAAATTCTTATAAAGGAAAACATTTATTGGGGCTGGCTTACAGTTTCAGAGTTTAGTCCATTATCATCATGGCAGGAAACATAGCAGTGCGCAGGCAGACATGGTGCTGGAGAAGGAGCTGAGAGCTCTACATCTGGATCTGTGGGCAGCAAAAGGAGACTGTGTGCCACACTGGGCATAGCTTGAGCATAGGAGACCTCAAAGCTCACCACCACAGTGACACACCTCCTCCAGCAAGGTCACACCTACCCCAATAAGGCTGCATATACTTCCTAATAGTGCCACTCCCTACGGGCCAAGAATTCAAACATAGGAGTCTGTGGGGGCCATTCCTCTTCACATCACCATAGGAACCAACAAGAGACCAAACTATAGGTACTATCAGTTGTTCAAGTTGCTGAACCAATGGGTTTACGGACTGACTTTCAGGAACAGAGATGACTGTAAGACAGCTGCATCCCCACAAGCTCACCCTGGCATGGATGACTGCTCATGAAAGGTGGAAACCTGGAGCACCCTGCACAACCTGAAGGCATCTCAGCAGGTTGGCACATGTCCTTTCCAGGGAGACAGTTCCAGGCAGTTAGACGGGCCACTGCTTCATGTCGGCAGTTTGTCTGGTCTCTGCTTCATCCGGTTTGCTGGTCTGAGCCTCTTCCAGGCATCTCAGCTTACCTGAGCGTGTCTCTCAGCAGTCCTTACAGCTTATGTATGCTCTGGAAAAGAGGGCCTACTGTACCTGGCTGGCTAAAGGATTGCTTTGGCTCAGTTGTTTACTTCCAGAGCTTAATTAGTTCCCTTGAAGGACTGAAGGCGTCACCTCCCCTTAGAGTAGCCTGCTGCTCATATCTACTGATACCCTATGTTTTAACAAGCTTCCCACTGAAATGGACGGTTTTAACCTTGGGGGAAACTCTACACAACATGGGGTCATCCTAGATCACAGCGGGTCTTAAACACAATGACAGGAGTCATTGGCCTCGGAAGAAGACAGGGCAGGATTCAAGGGACACAGCGAAGATGTCCAATGGAAGGCAGAGGCAGAAATGGGAGTTATGCTGTGGCAAATCAAGGAATTCCAGGATTGCCAGGGAGGACCAGAAGTGAGAAGCTTCAGGGATGTCTCCTTAGGGCAGTCAGAGGAAGCACAGTCTAATTACATTCTTTTTTTTTTTTTTTCCCTAAAGACATTTTGAGCTTGTACTTTGAGCCTCTAGAACTGGGAGACAGTAAGTGCCTGCAATAAGCCAGTATCCTGGCAACTTATCACAATATTCCCATGGTGCCCACTATACACACACACACACACACACACACACACACACACACACACACACACATTATATACATATATATATGTATGTATGTGTAAGATGTACATGTGTATATATACACACAATATATGTATATGTAATATGTACATGTGTACATATGCACATGTTATGTATATGCATATATGCACATATTTATTAGATATATACATACAATTATATGTGAGCCTCTGGATTTGGGTTGTTATATGGTAGGTACACCTAAATGACTTAGAAAGGTTGGAAGATTTCAAAGAAGCTACAGTTACCCCCTTCTCCCCCAAAGCCCAAGAAGACCTTCAACTCTTTTATCCCTCTTGGCATCGGTAACTCCAGTTCTCCACATATCAGGGAAGAAAGAGAGCTAAATGTGCGGATACTTAACCGCCTCTAACACTAGTGAGTAAGTAGGAGTCATGGACGTTATAATAGTTCCTGACACATCTGACAAGTTCAGGTGACCTCTTCTGCATCTGTGTCAGGGGACAGTAGAAGGTTTGCTAGGAGAGAAATATGTTTTTCTCACCTGAGAACACAGGTTATTTCATTGCTACATCATAACTGTAATTTTGCTATTGTTATGAATCATAGCGTAAACAGTTTTGGAGGCGGAGGTTTGCCGAAGGGGCCTTGACTCACAGATCTAGAACTGCTGTTTTAAAGGAAGGCACCACAACTGCTAGATGCCGAGTGGGGTCCTGACTACATTATCCACTCCCAGATGGTGCCAGGGTCCAACTTGTGCCCTGTGAACTCAGCAAACGAGACGCCGCATCCAGTCTTCCTGTGAGGATTTAAGTTAGTGGGACCTGGGCGGAATAGAGATGGGACCTCATCCTCCTGTGGAATCAGAACCTGGAGCTTGCAGACAGGGTGGAAGTGGAGCCCTGAGAGAGGAGGTCGGCGTGTGAACAGGAGGAGTAAGATAAACGCCAGACCTCACAAACCACTGCTTCTCCAGGGCATCTCAGGTGGCGCTGCAGTTCCTCTGAGAAGGCTCAGAAGAAGAACTTTCTGCTTGTTCTGTGTGATACGCAATGGGGTAGAAGCAGGCTGAATATGGTGGTGTAGCCACAGGTGCTTTGGTCCCTTGGCAGACTCTCTACTGGAGACCAGGAGAGCTGCCCATACAGCACACCCCATGCCTGTTCTCACGCAACGGCCACTGATCATGTCTGGGTGTGAGGAGAAAAAGGAGCTTGGCAAAGCCAGATCACCATGTACCTATGGGCATCAGTTATAACCGGCCCTCGAAATAAATGATGTACAGTATTGGCAGTAAAAAAGTGCTTAGCAGGGTAGAAGTATTCAGCAAGCACTTGGAAATTATTTTGTTTCAAATTAAATCACTGATAATTAAAAATATATACTTTTAAAGCTTCACAGAACACCTAAAATATTTGCAACATTTCCATGAATGCATGTGTGTATATCTTTGTATTTATGTATGTACAAGTGTGACAATACGTTCTGTCTTTCTTTGAGATGCGCTTGGAATGCTAATTAGAAATCATGTCTAGTTTTCCAATATGTTTTCATTTTTATTTAATACATAGCAGTCATTTTTAAATGTAATCTGAGACTATAGCATTAACAGCTCTGATGCATCTTATATTGTGAAGATTGTCTAATATTTTACTTTGTCTTTTATGTTTAAACAACAATTAGCTTGTAACTGTATCACATTTTCACATGGCACTCAGAATTCCTGCAGACAAATTTTACATAATTCATGACTTTTTGGAATAAACTGCTGGGAGGTGTACACATGTCAACAAGGCACATGCGTGAACCTCAGGCTTTCGTGTTTGTTGTCTTATTCTGCTGCCAGGTTGTAGGGAATCGAACTGAAAGTAGAGGTAGGCAACGGTAGTATATGGTAGTGTGGAGGAAAGAAGGAGGCTCTCACCAGAATCCCTGGGGTTCAAGCTTGGTTGTTTGTTTACCCTGTAATCTCTAATATCATTTCAGAGTTCAATTTCTTTATTTTCAAGCTGGACCAAATAATCCGAACTAGTTTCTAAAATGAGTGTAACGACTCAGAGAGTGAAGATGAAAGCCCTTCGTAAGCTTTAAAGGCTATCCAAGTGTTAGCTCTTTGTATTACCGCCGTGCCTCCAAATTGTGTTTACTCCCTAGTTGCCACTTGAAATATGGCAGCCATAACTTGGTCCTGTGCTTGGCCACAGAGATCAGGACAGAGAAAAGAAAGCCATTCCTTGGGGCTAACAGGCGTGGGGGAGGAGGCTTCCAAGCCATCGCCTGGAAATCTCGCTAATGAAAGTTTATGTCTCTGACACCTCCAACAGCACAGTGGGCCTGTGGGGAAAAGGGTCACGAGAATCCCAGAGCCAGGCTAACTCATTACCATAAGTGTGCTCAGAATTAGAGGCCAGCACCTAGGAAGGGCAAGTAGGGTAAAGACACCGCGCAGCTGGCTGTTACCTTCTGTGAGATTAAAGTGCTCAGCTGAATGGACTGGTGTCATCTCTCTGCAGATATGCACGGACACATAATGAGATGAGAATATAATCAGATGAAGACTCTGTTCAACAGAGGGCAGGGTTTCCGCTCCCTGCTCCTCAGTTGCCAGGAACCGTAAATGGGGAGGAGGAAAGACAAGTGAAGACACGCTTCGGCAGCTCCCTCCCTCGCTGGGCAGGCAGGCAAAAGAAGTGGAAGCAGGAAAAGGCTATTTTGGAACCAGACTCAGTTGGGTACCAGCTGTGGGGGTTGGGGTAGGAAGTGTAAAGAGGTGAACCGGATACTGGGAACTAAGCAACTGAGGAAAGAAAGAGGTGCAGGAAGGAGGAAAGTGTCTGTGTGTGTGTGTGTGTGTGTGTGTGTGTATGTGTGTGTGTGGTGGTGGGGGAGGGAAGAAAGAGGTGCAGGAAGGAGGAAAGTGTGTGTGGCGGTGGGGGAGGGGAGGTAAAATTGAGGAGTAAAACAGATGCCTTAAAACAGTTTTGAGAGTCTGACAATTGAGGTACTTTAAAAAAATTTAAATTCTTTTGTTTGTTTGTTTTTGGTTTTTCGCGACAGGGTTTCTCTGTGTTTGACTGGGGTTTGACCAGGGTTTCACTGTCCTGGACTCGCTTTATAGACCAGGCTGGCCTCGAACTCACAGAGATCCTTTTGCCTCTGCCTCCCTGAGTGCTGGGATTACACGCATGGGCCACTGTATGCGGCTGAGTTTTTCCTTTTCTAATGTAAAACTTAAAATATGTTTTATCTAGTTTGATAATTTCAGGGACAATTCAGCTGATGTGAGAGGAAGGATTTTTTGGCTAGAAAAGGCAGTGGATCCGAGAAAAACTTCTCTGAGACTTTCAGGTGGTCGAATGTTCTTGAATGTTGAATATGAATGTTGGTGGGTGTGGGAGATCCTGCCGAATCACACCACACAGCCAGACTTACCTTCTTATATAAGCAGTGATGGGAAACAGAAGTGCGATGTGCACACCTGAGGCTTAGCACAGTGATGAGTGTTTTGAACACATTTGAAGTAACTCACCTCAGAAAAATCACCAGACAGAAGTCTTTAATGAGCATTTTGACTAAGGTGACATTTCAACCAGGCAATGAAAGACGGAAATAAATTATACAAACAGACAAAGAGAAGCCAGTGCCCATTCATACCCAGGGTGGGCAATTCTAGAGGGAGTATAGTTCCATAGCCAGAGTTCTAAGGCAAAATCCAGGGCTCCAGGAGCATAAATAGTCTAGATTTGACCACCTGTCCTCAGTACACCAGTTAACAAAAGGCTTGCCCTCAGCAACCTCATGTCTTTATTGTGAGCACCTTGCATGGGTGCCCAAACCCAAGCCATCTTTCTTCTCTCCCACATTATTTGCTTTTCTCTAACATGTGCTTATCCCCCAAAGTGACTTGAAATGAATAATTTTCTTTAATTATATCTATATCTTCTGTGCCAAACTCAGTGAGATAGCTGTAATCTAATTTTATTTTATATAGTCTTCAGAGGTGCAGTCCAGATAAGTTTGTAAAAGGCCAGGGTTTTGAATCCTGCTTCTGATATTACCTTTAGGCTATGTTTGGTCCAGTTCATTTCTAATAATGCAGTCTATGTTGTCTACACTAACTGTCTCACTGAAAACACCTTAAAACCGATATATAGGCAATACAGATGATTCCTATGTGTGATACGTTCATATAATCCATGTTTAAAACATACCTTCATAAATATATTAAATATCTGGCAAAGTTACAAAGCACTAGTGCATACATTTGTAAATATATGTATATGTATATATACATCTAGTATGTATGGACCATTTTAAGCACAATGAGCAGAAACAACAAAGAATATAACTACAATTGAAAATCTGCTATTGAAATGATCAGAAACAGGTCATAACAGTTGCTATTACTGTACTTTATATTAAGACAAGATACATGACATATGTGTGATTAATCAAGCAGTCCTGGTCACGATGGGGTCTTGGCCATCACCGTGTAGTTGTGATTCTGCATGGCGATATAAGGAGTTCCTTATTACTGTCAGCACTTCAAGGGCTCAGGCCACTTCTGACAAGTTAACTAAGAGACCTCAACTAAAGAAACTCAAGGAATCTACAGAGTTGGAATAATTTAATAAGAGAAACTAATACATCAGATAATAGACTGCTAGAAATAAAAATGAAAATTGTCACCACTAGAACTTAGTGGAGTATTTAACAGTGGTTAGGCAATAATAGAAAATCAATGGATTGTAAGAGGAATCAGACAAACTTTCCCTATATGTAATAGGAGAGAAAGCCCTGAAAGATGGGAAGCAATGGAGGAGACAGGAGGAAGGAACCCTCACTGGGGAAGGCATGAACATTTCTTGAGGTGTGTACAGGGAGCCCCCTTTTAAGTAGTAAACACAGGTGCAATAATATTGGAAAACAAAAGTTAAGGGTATTCAAAACCAGTGAAAGATCACAAATGACATTTGCAGAATACTAGGTGATGGACAAAAGGAACCACACAGTTAGGTATATTACAGCAAGCTACAGGACTACTGACAAGAAAAAAAAAATCTCTTTCACCTAGTGGTTCTCAACCTTTCTAATGCTGTGACCCTTTAATACAGTTCCTCATGTTGTGCTGACCCCAACCACAAAATTATTTTTATTACTACTTCATAACTGCAATTTTACTGTTATGAATTGTACTGTAGACGTTAGTGTTTTCTGATGGTCTTAGGGGACCTGTGAAAGGGTTGTTCTACTCAAAAAAGGCCAAGATCCACTGCTTTAACCAGTTTCAAAACAACAATAGCACGCTCACCAGAGAGGAAAGTCAGAAACAGAAATCTGACAGAATCTTTCCAAATGGGATTTTCCACAATGGAGGGGGTGGGGGGGACTCAGGCACCTCTACTCCTCACTGTTGAGCTATCTGCTACTCACAGATTCAGGAAGAGGGGCATCATGTACCCATCGATGACCCCAATAGGCTCCAGTGGATAGTTCCAATCCAATTGTCACATAGAAGGACCTGGGTAAACCAACTATGTCACAAACAAAAAAACAAAGGTGGGTGAGTCCTAGAACGGGAGTGTTAAAGTAGGGGAAATGTCAACGAATGGTTGACAGGTATGGGAGGGAGCTAAGTGAGGGTTGAGGGGAGAGTAATCATAATATTCTGTACACATGTATGTATAAAATTGTCAAATAACAAAATTAATCAATATAAAGATGAAATATATATTGACATTTGATAACCATGCAAAATAAATGCTACTGGGAACCAAGACAGGGTCATTAAAGGGTATAAGTGTGTATGAATATTTGTATATGTATGTGAATAAGATTACATAGAAAAATCAATTAAAAAGAATGAATAGAAATAGTTTTCAAAGGGAGGGGCTAGGATCAGGCAGTAATGTGAGTAAATAAATACATGGGAAAGAAATCAAACCAAATATAGCCAATTTAAAAAACAATTAATTTTCAAATTATTTGTATTTTTGATACAAATAATATTTGGCAGAGAATCTCAGCAAAAAGAATTCTACAGAATGTACCTAAAGTGGAAGAAAATGAGCCTGATTAGCAGCAGAGGAAAACTTGTTCAATGTTAAGCATTTGGGAAACTTAAATTGAATAATATAGTCAGCAAAAGAACTGATGTCTTGAGTAGCTAAAATGAAGACACAAAGATACCACATACAGAGCAGAAGTAAGCAGAACAGTGAATGAAACAAACGCATTTTGAGTTACATATGATATTGGAAGAGAATAAAGGTATCAATTAACATTAAAACTTGGAAAAGATATGTATGTATGTGTGTTTGTGATGCAAAAATGAATACTTAAAAAGCAGAGAAGATGTTCATTTCAAAGTGGGGAGGAGGGGACTGAATAAGAGCTGGTGCTCATTCCAAGGAAAGAAATGGAAGAAGAAAAAGGGCAAATGCTGCCAATGGAAGCAAATAATGAAATGAAGGAGTCACACACACCCTGCACAGCCTCTCCCCCAGAACCAAGACTTCTGCTGATATAAATTCCTCGCACACCTGTAGCCCAGCTCTCTACATGCCAAGGCAAAACATTGCTTCAAGTTCCAAGCCTCCTGAACTAAAGAATGAGATGTTAGGGGGAAAGGGTTAAGTCCATCAGTTAAAATAAAAAGACATAAAGGTTGCTTGCTGACTAAAGAAACAAAACCTCACTTTTGTGCATGTGTGTGTGTTTTTAAAACTCATTTGAAAATTAAGAGCAAAGGGAGACCAAACCAAAGAAGAGAGAAACATATGCCAGGCAAATAGAAAGTCTGCACTTTTTTTTTATTTTATTTTGGGTAATATCTGAACCATCAATGTCCCATACATTAGATACTAATTTAAGGGACATTATTAGAGGCATGTTGGGCTGTTTTGTAATAGAAAATCTGAATCAACTAAAAATGTAACAATTTAAATCTATGTATAAACGAACATGTGTGGCCACCCTCTCTTCATTTAAAGTAGAATGTGCAATTGTAATGAAAAGAACATTCCCCACAGGTTCAGGTATTTGAAGGGTTGGTCCCTAGCTGGTGTAGGGTGTGGAACCCTTAGAATGTCTGGCCTTGCTGGAGAAAGTATGCCTCTGGAGATGGGCTGTGAGCTTTTATGGCCTCATTGAGCTTCCAGCTCACTCTGCACGTGGCCGAAGATGTGATCACTCTGATTCCTGCGCCAGTTTCCTGTTGCCATGATCCTCTCGCCATTATTGGTTCTCCATTTGGAACTTGTAGGCACAATAATTTTTCTCTTCCATGAGTCACTTTAGTCACGGTGTTTTATCAGAGTAACTGAACGCAACTAATACATAAATGAATAAATATTATAGTGGAAGATTTTGGATATCTCTAAGGAACTAGAGAAAGCCAAAAATAGAATTAGTACACAACGAAAGAATAAGCAGGCTACCAAGATGAGACTTCATAGCCTATGACCATAAAGTGAGGGAGGAGATTTCCCTTCAGTCATAGACCTAGGGAAGGGGAATAGGGTCAAAGTGGGAGGGAGGGAGGAATGGGAGGATACAAGTGATGGGATAACAATTGAGTTGTAATCTGAATAAATTAATTAAAAAAAGAAATCCACTCCGATAAAAAAATAGAATTAGTACAACTACTGAATATTTTTTAAAATCCAATAATTGACATATACTATTAATATTCTTTAGCTGGTGTGTGTGTGTGTTGTTTGTGTATTTGCACATGCAAGTGCACTCATCTTTGCATGTGTGTCTCCCCACCCATTTTAAAGATTAAGTAAAACTTTTCTTTCTTGACCCCACACACATATATAACACCATAACACATACTGACCACTCTCACCCCCCACCCTCTTACATCTCCATATTACTCCTGTCTAACCTTGCTCTTCCCTACAAATCTCTTCCTCACATTCATGTCTATTAGTTTTGTTAAGTTGTCCTTGAGATTAACCAGGGCTGTCTGTGTGACTGTGGCTTGGAAGTTATCTGTTAGAGCCTAGTGGGCTCAGCAGTGAGTTTACAAATGAAGATAACTTCTTTTCCCCAGGAATCTAACAATAAATAACCCAGAGTTTAACAGTAGGAGATAGGGCTCCATGAGTTCCCCCACCCACCCAGGAGGAATTAATATGAATCTGGAGTTCACAATTTTGAATAGGCTGGAGGGCCAGTGAATGTACAAAGTCTATCTCTCTCAACCTCACCCGTGCTGTGGTCACAAACATGAGCAACTGCACCTGCCTTTTATGTGCAGATCCCCATTTCTACACATTAACTAAGTCTTTTGCTGCTGTTATAAAATACCATAAGCATTATTTGGACACTTCAATATGTTAGTCTTCATATATTTCAGGAAGTTTCCACTGCACTATATTTCCATACCACCCATCAAATACTCTTCAATCCTAGCTATCTCTCCCTACCTTCCCTTCCTCAATCCCATCTCTTCTCTCCTCCCCACCTGTTTATGCCGTTCCCATCCCCTCATGCCCCCAAACCACCTTAAAATCTATTCTACTTCCCTCTCTCAGGGAGATTCATGTGTCCCTTCTAGTCCTTTCTTCTATGTCTAACTTCTCTGGGTACAGGGATTATAGCTTAGTTATCATTTATTTAATGGATAATATTCAGCTATAAGTGAATACATACTTTACTGTCTTATATGGCAATTTGATCCAAGCTAGAGTCATCAGAGAGGAAGGAATTTTAGGTCTACATAGATGTTTTAAGTTGATAATGACAAAATGTGATAGAGATAGATTTACATTCAGAATTTTAGACTCACAAAGATAGGAAAGATGTTTTCTTTAAGGCTGTCAAATACAAATAGCCACAACACTAAAAATGTAACATTTATATAATTTCCTGATTGTGTTATGGTTCTTGTTGCTATAGGTAGTCTATTGTATATATGTGTAATAATATAAATGTATATGTAAAAATGTTTAATTAATAAAAATTAAAAAAAAAAAAAAGAAAATGCCTCCATAAGATCCTGTTGTTAGGCATTTTCTTAGTTAGGGATCAATGGGGGAGAGCCCAACCCATTGTGGGTGGTTCCATCCTTGGGTTGGTGGTCCTGTGTTCTATAAGAAAGCAGGCTGAGTAGGCCATGGGGAAGCTAGCTAGTAACCAGCAGCCCTCCATGGCCTCTGCAGCAGTTTTTGACTCTACAATCCTTCCCTGAATGAGTTCCTGTCCTGACTTCCTTCAATGATGAACATTGTCAAATAAACTCTTCCCCAAGTTTCTTTGGTTATGGTGTGTTACCACAGCAATAGTAACCCTAACTAAAACACATAGCATATTTATCTTTCTGAGTCTTGGTTGCCTCACTCAGGGTGATTTTTTTTTTAGTTCCACCCATTTTGCCTGCAAATTTCATGGTTTTTAAAAAGAAACTCTGAGTAATACTCCAAGCCCCAACTGGCACTCTCTTATCACCAAAAGCAGCTTCCTGCAGTGCGGCTGGGTTACATTCGGTTGGATTGTTGGCTTAAGGAGTCCCATGGAAAACCTCAAACAACCTGGACGGTTGCAAAGACAATAGGTAGCTCCCCACAAAAATGACAGCAAGACACCACCACTGAAGACTACACCCACACAACTCACTGAACACGGAGAAGCTGAGCTTGTGCCTACATAGAACCCGATGTGCTATTCCTCCAAACGTGTTGCGGTCACTGAACAAGGAGAGCCTGCACTGGCACCCCACCCTGCACTGGCACCCCACTCTGCACTGGCACCCCACCCTGCACTGGCACCCCACCCTGTATCTTTAATCATCATGCTATTTAGCTAGATATCAGTGAACAAAGGGAAAATTAGACATTTCTCACATGTTGAAGTTCTAAAAATGATTCCAACTAAGCCAGGGTTCCACGGAGAAGGCCTTCTGAGATTCAGATGAGATCCTGACAGTGAAAATACCACACTTCAAAGTGTGTGGGGGTGGGGGCGGGGCAGCCAGGTAGAGCTTTGAGCAGATACATTAGGGAGGAAGGAAGCTTGAGGTCTGATGGGCTGTTAGGAAAAGAGCAAAATAGCCATGTAAGTAACCAAACAATAACAAAATATACAACAAACACGGACGTAATTAAAAAAAAACAAAACAAAACAAAGGTTGACTTAAACAAATTCTACTAAAATTGACAAACTTCTAGTCAATTCTCAGGACGTGTGTATGGAGAGAGAGAGAGAGAGAGAGAGGAGAGCAAATTATCAATTTGAGGAATTAAAAAGCTGACATGCTCATACACTTGGTTGGCATTGCATTTGTCTCCTGTCACTTGCAGAAGCCATTCTTACCCACGAAGCATCTTTGTATCTCGCCCATCTCAGTGAGCATGCACTCTATAGAACACACAGTTGGTGCTCAGGTAGTTTGTGGTCCTGGCTTCTCCCCATTGTTATGTTTACTCAAATGGAAACCTTCTTCCTTCTCAGTTAGATTTGACTTAAAATTGAGAATAATCTTAATCCATAAATGACAGTGAGGCAATAAAAAGGGTAATTGGTTTTGCCATTGGAGTCATTAGCTCTTGAAGTCTTAGATGTGTTCGACAAGATATGTTAAATATATTTAGTTCAAAATTGGTTAATAGAACTGAGGACACTGGGATGTGAACATGGAGAAGAGTGAGGCTGCTTACTGGGAGGAAGGGAAGGGATGAGAGGAAGATGGTGGGAGTGACAGCCCAAGGGGCCACTGCCGTACAGACCGAAAGAAAGCCAGCCACTTCATTTACAAGTTGATAATTAAAACATTTATAAACAGTAACGTCTACAGAGACTGTCTCTTCAGATTGTGTGTGTGTGTGTGTGTGTGTGTGTGTGTGTGTGGTTTTTTTTTTTTTTTTTTTTGGTTTGTTTTTTTTTTTTTTTTTTTTCTTTTACTTTGGACAATTAAACAAGAATTTGTGGGGTTTATTTCTCTTTCTATAAGGTGATCTGATTTGACAAGATAATTCCTGATCTTCAAATAGGGTTCTGATATTAGAAAGAGCATATTCCAGAATAGTAAGACTTGAGAGTCATAACTACAGTCATCTATTCTGCAAGTATTTATTGATTAACAGGAACGTGGACAAGGTCCTTACCATACAAGTTCTCTTCCATTATAAAGGTAGGCAGTGAACAGTTACATGCAATAGAAGAAATAGGGTGATGTCGGGAGGATTAAAAACATGTTTGAAAGTTCCTTTCTTTTGAGACAGGCACTCACTGTGCAGCCCTGGCTGTCCTGGAATTCAGAATGTAGACCAGGCTGACCTCAAACTCACAGAGATCTTCCTGTTTCTGCCTCCAGAGTGCTGGGAATGAGCCATCACACTCAGACTTCAAAGGGCTTCCTATTGTGTTTGGCTCATAATAAACTTCTGTTAAATGCTGACTGAGACTCTTGTTATTAGTGACAAAAATCTAATATAAGTTTATGCAAGTCTATGGAGCTAATGAATTATATCAGAGTGGCATTCTAGGCAGGAAAATAAGATATGGAACAAGGCCTTATCTGAAAAGGATGGGAAAATTAGCCAGCCACTAGAAAAGTCTGTAATGTATGGGCCACTCCTCATTGTCCCCACATATGATCTTCTCAAGTCAGGAGTCAGGAAACGTAACTGGGAATTTCTCTTTAAACATGTTTCTGCTCAACTTGTCAAGAAGAGTGTGTAGTTGTCGTTCCCGCTGAACTCGGGACAGTACCCAGAACTTCCTTCCTTTATTTTCCCTGAGGAGGTAGTGTGGAGGTTTAAACACGAAATTACACATAATTTAGATGCACACTACATCACATTTCTCAATCTCCTTTTCCCCAGCTGGCCTGGAGGCGTCCAGTGTGGTTTTCTTGTGCTCTACATTTCTCTCTACACCCACATGTAATTGTCTTCCAGCCTATCATATGGTGGACGAGGTGTTGGCCACCTCAGACTTCTTGCTATGCCTCATTTATCTCAAGCTCACGCTTTCACTCCCCTTCTGGTGAGTCATGCGGGTAATGCCAGAGCCTAGTGCCACAACAGTCTGTCCCTGCAAGGACCTGACTCCTTGGAGCTGAGCAGTGACAGGGATGCCTGCCTTTCACTCTAAATGTACACTGGACTGTGGTGGCTTGCACGGAGAAGAACCAGCTTCTCCGTGCAAGCCACCACAGTCTAGCGTAAGTGTGTAGAAGGGAGGCTGGAAGTGAAGCAGGAATTTTCTTTAAGCAGCTATTTTAAGGGGCGTCTCACTGTCTCTGTCTCTCTGTCTGTCTCTCTGTCTCTGTCTCTGTCTCTGTCTCTGTCTCTCTCTCTCTCTCTCTCTCTCTTTCTCCCTGTGTGTGTGTGTTCTGAGCACAGCACAGCGCTGAGCATTCTTACTAAGATTCTAAATGAATTGTGTTTCATTTTCTTCCTCCATTTTGTTGCATAAACAATATACTCCTTGTATAATAGCTAGGAAATTCAGTAAAAAAAACCCCTGAAAATTCTACTATCCAGAGATTCTCACTGCATATAATTTGACTATAGGTCCTTTTAGAATATTGCTTATTCAAGTATGTCTTAGCATATTGGATGTTGTACTGTTTTTGAAACATTTTATGAATGCTTCCCAAAACCTTTCCAAACTGTAATCCTTTTGTATTTTAATAAAACCAAAATGTTCATATTCCTGTGTGTATGTTGCCTAAAGGTATACAGTCCATTAAGGGAAAGTACAGTCACATTGTGCTCTTGTGTTTTGGAGAGATATTAAGGAGATATTAAGGGCTTCTAACCCATATTCCAGCCACGCTCTTGCCATATGCTTCCTCCGTTATGTTATGTGTGCTCTTCACCTTTATCTGTACACACTCCAATTACTACCCAGGCTCTTTCACGTCCAGACCCACCTTCTGCTTTTCATGTGGAGCGACTCTCTGGGAGGCTAAGTTCTTTCCTCACAATGCACCCTTGTAGCCTCTCTCCTCTCTACCATTCATTTGCCTTCTTTAGACTCCACATCCTCAGAGATAAGGACCCTTGGTGGGAAAGTTCAGGGCACTGATGAGCAAGGAGTCAAGAAGGACTGAGGAGGCCAAGGACAGGTCCACCAGCAGCCAGGGCATGGGCTGTATAGGAGGCATGCCTTATGGTTGGTGCTCTCTGGGGCTTTACATACCGTACTTAGTGCCTTCGATAATGTAACCTGATAATTTAAACCTAATTGACCTAATTAGGCTTGTGCCACGTAAGCCTCCTTCTCCTCCAAGAAGCCTCCCAGAAGACCTCATTGAATTGCTTGGACTTGTCTGTTGACAACTATCAACTTACATTAACATGGACCATTTTCCCATTTTCTTCCTTCCTGAGTACCCCTGCATGTTGTCCTCACTTGCCGATTATATACTGCCATATATATTGCTCACATTCTATTTTAAGTAAAATTGCCCATATCAGCTAGGCACAGATCAGGGTTTATTGTTAGTGGTAACTGATTCCTGTAAAAGGAAAGTCAACTAATTACACATCAAATGACTGTGACATGCTGGTGCTTCCATATAAGCTGTTGTGTTTCGACCTTAAAATCTTCTTTCCAGTCAGGGAACACTGACCCATTTTTTCCAACAAGAAAACTGAGGCCCAGAAACCCAAGGCCAAGAAGAGTTAGACAGTTTCTCAGGACCCCTCTACTAGCAGGGCTAGAACCTGAACTCGAGCTGCACACTCTGAGTTGGTACTTTGGGCTGCCCCACATCCCATCTGGTGCTAAGCCTACTCTGAGCACACGGAGAAGAGCATTGCAAGGGAAACTATCTTGGATGATGAGGTTATGGAAGGTCCCAGCGAACAGAAAATTATCATCATCTTCATGGTTATTGCTAGCCAGACTCATGGTGCCCATGTTCTTGAGGAAATGACCTATCTCATAAAGCAAAATGAACAGGCTTAAGCAGGTTTTAAATTTTTTTAAATTTTATTTTGTTTTTTATTTTTTACTTTATATCCCAATCCTGGCCCCATTCCTCCTCTCCTCTCATGCCCACCTTGCCACCTTTTTCCTCTAATACCCTCTCCCTTTCTTCTCAGAAAAAGGGAGCCCACCCCTACCAACCCACCCCAGCACAGCAAGTCAGAACAGGACTGAGCTCATACAAATCCACTGAGGTGGGCAAGGCAACCCTGCCAGCGGTAACTGATTGACAAGGGCTGTCTACTTTAGAGACAGCCCTTGCTCCCCTCACTAGGGCACCTACATGAAGATCAAGCTGCCCATCGATTACATATATGTAGGGGGCCTAGGCCCAGTCCATACATGCTCTTTGGTGCTTAGGTCTCTGTAATCCCCCATGGGCCTAGCTTAGTTGACTCTGTTGGTCTTCTTGTGGAGTTCTTGTCCCCTTCGGGTCCTTCTATCCTTACCCTCACTTTCCCACAAGACTCCATGAGCTCTGCCTAATGTTTGCCTGTGAGTCTCAGCATCTATTTTGAAGCATTGCTGGGTGGAGCATCTCAGAGGATGGCTAAGCTAGGCTCCTGTCTACAAGTGTAGCAGAGTATCATTAATGGTGTAAGGGGTTGCCTTTCTCCCATGGGGTGAGTCTCAAGTTGGGCCAGCCATTGGTTGGACATTCTCTCAGTTTCTGCTCTATCTCTATCTCTGAAAATCTCATAGGCAGGGTAAGTTTGGGGATGGAGGTTTTGTAGGTGGGTTGGTGTTCCCCTCCCATCACTATATGTCTTGCCTGGCTAGGAGGTGACCTCCTCAGTCTCCTTGTCTCTCTCTGCTGGGAGACTCAGTTAGAGTCATTCCATGTCCTCCTAGGAGCCTACCCTGTTGCAGGCTTGTCTCAGAAACGCCCTGACTTGGGTTTCCTTTCTTTCTCCAAGCCCTCCTTTGGGTTCTCCTTGTTAGGTAGCTTCTTTGGGTCTGTGAATTGTAGTATGGTCATCTTGTACTATATAGAAAATATCTGCTTATAAGTGAGTACATATCATGTGTGTCTTTCTAGGTCTGTGCTACCTCACTCAGGATGATCTATTATTTGCCTGCAAATTTCATGATATCTTTGTTTTTTATAGCTGAGTAGTATTCCATTGTATAAATGTATCACATTTTCTGTATCTATCTTTTGGCCGAGGGACACTTAGGTTGTTTCCAATTTTGGGCTATTATGAATAAAACTGCTATGAATATAGCTGAGCAAATGTCCTTGTAGTAAGGTGGAGTGTCTTTTGGGTATACACCCAACAGTGGTATAGTTGGGTCTTGAGATAGAACTGTTTCCAATTTTCTGAGAAACCTCCAGATTGGTTTCTTAAGTAGTTGTACAAGTTTGCACTCCCATCAGCAATTTGAAGAGTGTTCTCCTTTCTCCATATCCTCATTAGACTGTGATGTCACTTGAGTTTTTGATCTTAGCCATTCTGATGGGTGTAAGATGGTATCTAAGAGTTGTTTTGATTTGCATTTCCCTGATGAGTAAGGACATTGAGCAGTTCTTTAAGTGATTCTTAGCCATTAGAGATTCCTCTGTTGGGAATTCTCAGTTCAGTTCTGTACCCAATTGGATTATTTGGTTTGTTGGTGTTTAATTTCTTGATTCCTTTATATATTTTGGATATTAGTCCTCTGTTGGATATAGGGTTGGGGAACATCTTTTTCTAACCTGTAGGCTGCCATTTTGTTCTATTGATAGTGTCTTTTGCCTTACAGAAAAAAGCTTTTTGGTGTCATGAGGTCCTGTTTATTAACTGTTGATTTTAGAGCCTGAACTGCTGGTGTTGTGTTCAGGAAGTTGTCTTCTGAACCAATGAGTTCAAGGATGGTTCCCGCTTTCTCTTCGAATAGATTTAATGTATCTGGCTTCATGTTGAGGTCCTTGATCCACTTAGACTTGAGGTTTGTGCAGTGTGATAAATATGGATCTATTTGCATTTTTCTACATGTTGATATCCAGTTAGACCAGCACCACTTGTTGTAGATGCTATATTTTTTCCATTGTATGGGTTTTGGCTTCTTTGTCAAAATCCAGGTGTCCATAGGTATGTGGTTTTATTTCTGGGTCTTTTATTTTATTCCATCGATCAAGCAGTCTGTTTCTATGCCAATACCATGAGGTTTTTATTACTATTGTTCTATAGTACAGCTTGAAATCAGGGATGGAGATACCTCCAGAAATTCTTTTATTGTACAAGATTGCTTTAGCTATTCTGGGTTTTTTGTTTTTCCAAATGAAGGTGAGAAGTGTTCTTTCAAGGCCTGTGAAAAAACTGAGTTGTTGTTTTAATGGAAAGTGCAGTGAATCTGTGGATTGCTCTTGGTCTTTAATTAATTAATTAATTAATTTTGGTTTTTCGAGACAGCATTTCTCTTTGTAGCCTTGGCTGTCCTGGACTCACTTTGTAGAACAGGTTAGCCTTGAACTCATAGCGATCCACTTGCCTCTGCCACCCAAGTGCTGAGATTAAAGGCGTGAACCACCATGCCCAGCATAGGTTGCTTTTGGTAAAATGACCATTTTTTACTATGCTAATCTTACAATCCATGAGCATGGGAGATCTTCCCGTCTTCTGATATCTGCTTCAATTTCTTTCTTCAGAGACTTGAAGTTCTTGCCATACAAGTAGGCTTACACCAAGATACTTTATATAGTTTGTAGCTATTGTGAAGGTAACACAGTTGTTTTTTTTTTTTTACCACCAAGGGCATAATAGGTAGATTTTCAGGAAGGACACTGCTGGCCATGCCATCACATTATGCTAAGTCAATATCTGACTAGGTTTTCAAGTTTGTGTGTGAAAATTGTTTACACCATTAAGAACACAATACATGGAGACCTTTTCACTACGCCTATACAATTTGACTCTTTTTTGCAATAAACTATTAAATGTAGGAAGAGTATAATGAGATTACTCAAACCTTCCCCTGATGGCACTGACTACATTGTTGCCTTTTAAAAAGACAGGATTCCAGTTCATCTAACAAAATGAATGAGAGATGCTGCACCACTGCTTTCCTAGATGCTGCTCTCCCCATGGCGGGAATCCAGCTTCATTAAGCTTTCATGAGGCCAAGCAGTCCTGTTAACTGATCACCCACAGTGCTTAGTATTTCCTTTGCTTTTTTTCAACAGCTTCTTGCTGCTAAAAATGACAGAAACCCAAGCCAGTGGAAGCCAAATAGGAACCGCCCACAGGCGCCGGATTCAGAAACTACAGCAAGAACAAACCCATGTTTCCGAATCTGTTCTCCAAGACAAATCAGCGAATTTTCAAAGAAACTCACTGTTCACTGAAGAAAGTTTGGGGTGCATAGGATTGTTCAGCTGCTGGAAATAAATGGACAATCTCCCAGTTTCCAGAATTTAACCACAACAAGCAAACTGGACAAAGCACATCTTGCTAAACTGGGTCATTAACTCCATATGGGGCTTTGCAAAAATATGTCAACAGTCAAGTTTTCTGAATACACAGTGATTTAAAAATATTTTAGAATCAAACACATAATGTATCTGGCGTGTCTCCACCAGCACTCACCTGTGTTGCATTGGGGGCCTTCACTGTCACCTTAGTTTTGAACATGCCACATGGGTGCTTTGCTTTGTGTACACACTCACACCACACAGTGCTAACCCACACTGCCTGGAACCGCTCAGATGGGAGACTACTGTATGCTGTGAGTTGTGGTGTTTTCACTGCATGTACAAAGTGTACAAAACGTACAAAGTGTTTGCTCTTATAGTGTTGCTTAACTGTGGGGGAAAAATGAATGTGTAATATTTTCCTACCATTCCTCAGCGTGGTAGGCAGCAAAGCAGTATGTGTTTGACAGTACTGGGTTTGAATGATTTTCAAATTTTGAGATGATGCTAATAGGTTTAATAAAAATTAAAGGCAATCTTGAGTTGAGATTAGGGCAAACAGTCTAATAATGTCTGATGATAGTCCTGCCATTTTGTGCTTTTAAAAAAAAAAGCAGCTGCTCTCATCATTGATGCTTATGAAATAAAAATAGCGGTTGACTCTAAAACATTTTGAAGGTGAGTTACATCTTGCTGTACTTAAAACGTTCTGCCAAGATGAAATCCTTACGCAAAGTAAACAAACACACCCACCTCATTATTTTCATTTTAACAAATGGTGAGGTTGCATGTACATCCACGAACTGCTTTAAAATAAATTCCATTATGTCTTATAAGTAAATGTTTGATTTGTATATTTATTTTATGTACCTGTCTGCTAGATATTATATACAAATTTCTGAGTAAAGAAAAGACAAAGGAAGGACATGACTGCTCCCAGGTATGGTGGAGGAGAAGGTTTATTGTAGATATGAGGGATATCAGAGCCATAGGCATCTGGAAAGGTCCAGAGTGCACATGACCCTGAGCCAGAACATCAGTGGAGAGTGAGGAGAGGAGAGGTGAGTAAAAGACCCTGGAGCAGCAGTGGCCGAGGGGCAACAAGACCAAAAGGACTAGCGTAGCCAAACTGGCTGAATTATATAAGGAAAAGCTACTGGGGGAAGGGCAGCCCAGCCCCTGGAGAGTTCAGGGTAGGGGGCTGGGTATGGCAGCAAAGAGAACTCTGTACAGGTAGGGACTGAGGGATGATATCAACACACTCATTTAATATGTTAATAGACACCTCAGCCATTTGTCCTGGGATTGAGACCTAACATTATCTTACGTGAATAATGTCTTCAAGCTTATTCATGTTGTAGCATGTGTCAGCCTGTCCACCCTTTTAGAAGCTGTATAATATTCCATTGTCTGTATGTACCCATCTGTTATTCAGTGCACATGAGGGTTGTTCTTATGTAGAGTCCACAGGCATAAGGCATAAGAACATGACATGTAAATACCTATAGGAGTCTGTCTTTCTATAAACCCTGACGTTGGGGGGGCATAGCCAGAAATGGAGCTACTGGATCTTTGGTAGTTCTGGGTTTGATTTTTCTGAGAAATTACTATATTGATTTCTATAGAGATCACACAACCATATATTTTTTTAACCAGAAAAAAGCAGGCTTTCTGACTTTCCTACATTCTGTTCAACAATTTTTCCTTATTAAAAACATGTATCTTTACAAGTATGAAAGGAGAATGTTTTAATACCAAACCTGGTTTTTTAAAACCATTTTTTAAAAACATTTGATGGTCTCTACTTGTCTTAATTATGCTCATTTTCAGCTGTAGTTTTATATATTTAATGCCACAGTTTAATTAATCTAATTTCTCTCACCTATCTGTAACCAGAGTCAGAATGTACTGAATCTAGTTGGCAAACAGTTCAAGTGCAAGGTGCTCATTAAAGCGGACTCTCGATGAACATATAGTTAAGTTATTAATGAGTTATCCTGCCAGCATTTTATACTTAATTTCCATTCTACTTAGGAAAATTTTACCATCATTTGTTACTTACCAGATCCTGGATTCGAGCACATCTGTAGAGCACTGTTGAGTATCCTAGCTGAGAGATGCTCTAAGCTCCTCTGTTCACATCTTCACCTCCACTGTAGGAAATAAAGCAGCCTACAAAGTGATGTCCTCACTCAGGGCACCAGGGCAGTAAGTGCATACTCAACCCTGGGAATGAACAAGGGGATCTGCAGTAAGTTATGAGCAGGAGACTCGTGTGGTGTGTGTGTGTGTGTGTGTGTGTGTGTGTGTGTGTTTGTGTATGAGTGAGTGTGTGTGTGTATGAGTGAGTGTGTGTGAGTGTGTGTATGAGTGAGTGTGTGTGGGTGTGTGTATGAGTGAGTGTGTGTGTATGTCTGTGTGAGTTCCTCTCTCTCCCTCTGTGTGTGTATTTGTGTATGTGTATGTGCATGAGTGAGCATGCGTGTGAGTGTGGGTATGTCTGTGTGATCTCCTCTCTCTCCCTCCCTCTGTGTGTGTGTTTGTGTGAGTGAGTGTGTGTGTGAATGTGTGTATGTCTGTGTGAGTCCCCCCCTCTCTTTCTCTCTCTCTCTCTCTCTCTCTCTCTGTGTATGAATGTGTATGTGACTGTGTGTATGTTTGTGTGAGACTCTGTGTGTGTGTGTTTGTGTATGAGTGTGTGTGTTTGTGTATGTCTTTGTGTGTGTGTGTGTGTGATATACAGAGTGACTGGAAACAACGCTGGGAGTTCTTTCTGCCTGGAGAGCTTGAGAATCTCCATTTCCTATTCATTAACATATCTTTCAGCATTCGGGGTATAAATAACTGCCATATCCACAGAGAAACTTACCCTATATTTCCAAGCTAGGTTTGGCTTTCACATATTTTTCCTTGGGACCCTCGACTACTCCCTAACCCTGTTGCTAAGCTATTGAATACTTTGCTCCCTATGATGGAGCCAGGCTGCACTGTGCTTTATTTGTGGGTTTCTCTGTTGCCTGCATAGCGCCTGCTCTATATCTGTCAGTGGGGAGTGGTTTGATAAATGAATAAAAGAGCTCAGGAGGCATCTCAATCCCCAGGGGGCCCGCTGTCTAATAGCACAGATACAAATGACTTGGCATCACAAATATTGTCATCAACAAATTGCTGTGTGGGCAAAGAAAAGGAAAATATAGTTTTTACTGCAGAGGGATTGACTCTGAAGATTTCACCGTGGAAAGTGTTTCTGAGCTGGGCTGTGCGTGTGTGAGTTAAAAATGAAGCCTGAAGGTAGCATGTACGGTGGGAAGCATTGGATGGGAAAGGGGCACTTTGAACAGAGTAGTGAGGCACCTCTCAGCCTGTGCACGGGATGTTAACTGTGCCAATCCAGTCACAGTAGAAGGAGAGAAATCTGTGGGGTTAGAAGGATTCCATGTCTTGGGCATCCTCTATTTATTGTGCTGATTGTGTACTTGCATTAGGGCATCTGTAGTGATGAGGCTTCTGTTAGCATTGGAAATGTACTTATTGAAACACATGAGGCATGCTCTCTGAAGCCAATGGCCTTGACCTCCTTGGCCTGGAATCCATGCGGAAGGAGCTATTTCTTCTGAGTACGGGGTCATCACAGTTTAACACTATAGATCTAAGCTCTGCCTGTGCCAAGCAACAGCTGCTGACACAGACATGACAGTTTTCTAATTAAACTTACAAAAATTAAAATTTTGCTGGGGAAGATTTGTTAAAGGAAAGTGACACGTGTGCTCACTGTTCTAGCATCATAGTTCATGGCTCTTTCTATCTTTCTTTGCCTTTCTTTGGCTCTGCCATGTTTGTGAACAAGGTCTTATGGTTTTCTTTGGATGAATTATATTCCATTAGTTGACCTGTCACAGTCACCTTGGCCAACGAACACCTTTATTGAAGACATCAGATGGTCCTTTCTCCAGATGCCTGTGACACTTCACTGTTAGGTGAGCAACTGAGAGTTCAAAGCCCCATCCTATCTCAGTTCCATTCCAAGGTCAGTTGACACCCCAGTAGGTGGAGACAGCTCTGCTTTCCTTAAGCTGGTGCTGTGGTGGCTTGCATAAAAATGGCCCATCTAGGCCCATAGTGAGTGGCACTAGAAGAAGGTGTGGCCTTCTTGGAGTAAGTATGGCCTTATTGGACAGGAAGTGTGCTACTGGGGGGTGGGCTTTGAGGTTTCAAGTGCTCAAGCCAGGCCCAGTGTCTCTCTCTTCTTGTTGCCTGTGGATCGCGATGTAGACCTCTCGGGTACTCTAGCACCATGCTCCCAAACGTGATGATAATAATGGACAAATGCCTGAACTATAAGTCAGCCCTGATTAAATGCTTTCCTTTGTCTTGGTCTTGATGTCTCTTCACAGCGATAGGGCATTGTCTAAGACAGAAATATATCACAATGTCCAGGGGATGAGGTTAAAAATGACAGGCTGCAAGGTCTCAAGTATGCAGGGACCAAGCCAGACAACTGGGATCCTTAAAGCCCTTCAGTGATATTGGCAGATGCTTAGATTTGAAAGCCAGTGACAAGCATGTCCTAGAGCCTGGTTTACCATTGGCCAGGTGTATGACCCCAGGTCATCACCTATTGATCCCACCAGGTCATTGCCTATCAATCCCAACCTGATTTTGCATGTATATATTGAATTTTAACCAAGGAAGACAAGGTGATAAAGTAGTTGACTTGTAACTTGGTAACGACTTACTTTTCAGTCACACGGAACATATGAGGCAAATGTTTCTTGCAAGATTTTCTGTCAAGAGGCAGAGGCATGCAAGTTTCTGAGTTTAAGGCCAGCCTGGTTTACACAGCTAGTTCCAGGACAGAGAAATCCTGTCTCAAAAAAAATTCTGCCATGGGTCTCAGCTTTCCTTCCATGCATTTCCAGAGAAGGCAGAAGCAGAAGAGGGCATTCGGCCCGGTGGGTTCCCAGCAAGTCTATATATTTGCCTTTGAAGTAGAAGTTTCAGTCACTGAGGGTCCTTGGGATGATTCTGGATGATGGTTTAAAGAACTTGCTGGCAGTGAGAGGGAGGGCCTCCCCGGATGCTGCAGGGAGATGAGAGGAGGGACACTGGGCTGGGCAGCCATGCCTAGGACCTCTGCCTGAAGTTCTGCTCTACCCCTTTACCTTCATCGGGAGTGGAGCCTCAGTCTTAACAAACAAAAAAAAATGCAAATTCAGAGAGGAGAAATACCTGAACTATTTTATTGCCTACTGATAGATGAGCTAATTCGTCTTTGTGCTCCATCTCCAGTACATTTGTTGAGAAGGAATATTTATTGCTTTCATAGAATGATAGATTTCTTCCAGGCACATGTGCTGATTTAGTTTCAAGCATATGGCAGAATCCCTTAAAGACTCTATTTTTCACATACTTGGGAAACAAGATCTCAAGACCATTAATTTTGAAGAAACGGCTCTGACAAACTACGAGATAAATCAGATTGCTGTTACATTTTTACCCTTTCCAGGCAGGGGGCTGCAATAGCTGAAAAAACTCAGCTTAAGGGACTTGCCAGGCTGAGGCAAATTTTACGTCTTGGTTACTAGGACATTTCTAGAGCTTTAATGTGAACATTAACTGGCCATAAATGCTGTTGGAACACACATGTCATGCTGGGGAAAGAAAGCTTAAAAACTGCTTCTCTGAACACATGAGCATCTGAGCAAGTCTGAGGAAAGGGTTGGTGGCTCCTCAGCTCCTGGCAAGCCCGTTCTTTTCTCATACAGGGTTTCAAGTATCTTTTCTACTTGAAAACAAGATCTTGAGATCATTAATTTTGAAGAAAAGGCTCTGAAAAAAAAAAAGGAGATAAATCAGATCGCTGTTACATTCTCACACTTTCCTGGCAATGAGCTACAATAGCTAAAAAATTCAGATTAAGGAAATTGCCAAACTGAGGTGAATTTTACCTATTAGGCTCTAGGCAGACCTTGAAATGGTCATCCTCCTGCCGTAGCACTGAGTGCTATCATACTGCAATAAAGTTGAAATTTAAGTGCTTTGCCGAAGCTTGCTCTGACAATATTGAACAAATCTTAGATCAGGGAGCAAGGATTAAGAAGTAGTAAAAGAACAGAAATAGGAAACTGAGGCAAGAAATAGTCAGGAACAAAGGATAGACTCAGCAGCAGCCTTGGGATTGAACTCATGACCTCAAGCATGCTAGGCAAGTGCCTTACCCATCTCTCTATGAAAGCTCTCAGCCTAGAGGCCACAATGTTCTTTTTCTGAAAGTCTGAAGACCTTGAGTGTATACTTGACAGAACATCTTGTTTAATCATGGTCTTAGCGATTCATGTGATTCTTATGCTGGAGCAGAGGGCGTGAGAACGATGCATATGGACAGAGAGCCTTCACAAACATCTCCCGACAGTTCCTCCTTTTATATTTCAAAAAGTCCTAGTCTTCTGGCTAAGGCACAGAACTGTACCTGTTTTAGGCTGTCCTATTTAGGGAATAGGTCTTCCTCATCATTGCTATATGAATTCCATCATCCATGCACTGTCTTAGGTTGTTTTATCCCTAAGGGATCTTACTTTGACTACCAGCCTCTGGAGAGGACTTAGCAGTGCTTGAACTCTGACACTGTGCACCTCAGCTTGAACTTTCCAGAAGAAGCTGACCATTGCTTTGACCAAAATCGGTAATATGCTGATGCCAAGTAAGACATATATGATTTCCCTTTGTTTTCTTCCTCCTTGTCATCTGCTCTGCATGCCTGTGTGATCATGCTGTATTGGTGCTTGTATGTCTGGCTGTGTCACTTTGCCTAATGCCTCATTTTGTGATAAGTAGCAGGAGTGCCTTCATTTTTAATGCTTAATAATATTCGATCATAAGACTTAAATGCATATACATTATACACACACACACACACACACACACACACACACACACACACACCCCTTTCTCTATGTCACAAAGGCATCCTTCAATATTGTAAGATATTCTTTTGAGACTTCACACTTACTTTCCTGCTTAGGAGTTTAAATGCAATAGGAGCAACCTTTCACATGTTCCATTCTCTCTCTGAATTCAGTGCCTTAGTTCACTGTGTCAAATCACCTTTTCCCTGCATATCTACAATCCCTCTATGACACCAATCATTCTTGTGCAAATTCTCACATTGAAGATTCTTTTTAAATATTTATTTATTTATTACATATACAGTGCTCTGCCTGCATGTACATCTGTAGGCCAGGGGAGGGCATCAGATCACATTATAGATGGTTTTGAGCCACCATGTTGTTGTTGGGAGTTGAACTCAGGACCTCTGGAAGAGCAGTCAGTGCTCTTAACTGCTGATCCATCTTTCTAGCCCACATTGAGGATTCTTAATGCTATGCCTTTGGTCTATCCCTAAGTCCCTAATACCAGTTTTAAATTATCATCTAAATGAAGTCTTATCTGATAAAGAAGACCCCCTTTTTTTGGTCTTTCAGTGTGTGCTCATCTATGTGAACTTTGGGGTAAGTTTTTGTGGCTGGTGATATTTAGTTTTATTGTATTGGAGTCAAAGAAATTGTTTGGCTTTAGCCCTCAGTTAAAAGTCATATAGACTCTGATGGTAACTTTATTGAGAAGTGGTATGCCCTGGACCATGGCTTTCTAGAACCTTCTCAGGCAAGTCTAACACTTGGTAAAAGAGGCCTACAAGTAGTAAATGCTCCTGTTTGGAAATCTATTTTTTGTTTTCCAGTGCATCTGGCTGAGGTCAGATGTCTACCATCATCTATGTCTTTTAGCCTACGTGTGCTTGCTGGTTTTTGCTAATTGAGAAGGTGTCTCCATTACACTGGCCTTTGGCAATACTGTGAGACACTGTCTTTATTGATGATTGATGTGGAGAGCCTGTCTCATTATGGGCAGTGTTACTCCCGGGAGGATGCTACTGGGTGCTATAAGAAAATATGTTGAGGAAGCCCTGGGGAGCAAGCCAGTAATCAGTTCCTGCCTCAAAGTCTGTCCTAACTTTCTTCAGTGATGGATTGTGATCTCAGACTTAGAAGAAGTAATTACCTCTTTTCTCCCCAAATTGGTTTTGGTCATGGTATTTTTCATCACACCAGTAGAAACCCTAAGACACCATTTGACTTTGACCTCACTCACTTATTTTGCTTGGTATCCTGTGTGTTACTGGATGGCTTCTACTTGTGTGTGCTTCACTTGTTTACTAAGTCCCTCTGTTTTCAGTCAAGGGAATCTCCACCAATGTATTTCTTTAACTTACTTCCTCTGCCCCCTAGAAAATGAGTGGTTCTTTTCAAGCAAAGAAAACAGTCTTGATTTCCACTCTATCACATGTTTCTTCAGTTCACACTTGTACTTTTTAGTGCTGCATCTTCTTATGTATCTCTGGCTGGCATAGTGCTCACTATGTGGCCCATGGTCTCAAACTCATGGCAAGCCTACTGCTTTAGCAATGTTTGTGAGGAGATTGTAGGTGTGCAACCACACCCATTTTTCTCTTCTTTATATATACCAGATACATGACTCAAGCCAAGGGTGGTGGTAGTAATTGATTTAGTCTGTTTAATTTTATGTCTTGTTTCTTTTTTTTTAAATTGTATTTCTTTTTTTACATATACATTTATATTATTTTACATATATACAATAACTACATATGGCAAAAAGAACCACAAAATAATCAAGAATTATATAAATGTTACATTCATAGTATTTTGGCTTTTTATATTTGGCAGCCTTGAAGAAAACATCTTTCCTATCTTGGTGAGTCTAAAATTCTGAACGTAAATCAGTATCTATCATATCTTAATTTTTAAAACCAACATAAAACACCTATCTAGACCTAAAAGCATCTTAACCCCTAAACAACTAAGCTTAATTGTAAAACTAAACTATCTGGTCTTCAACCTATCAGAGATTTGAGAAGGAATAAAACTAATTTTCTCAGTAGACAGGAAGTGCAGGCTATCAGATCTCAAAATGAGACCATAACAAAGAGAGTTTGCTGCCTGAACAGTCACCCAAAAGTCTTTATAATATTGGAGCGTCATTTTTAGTCTTCTGGCCTATATATCTTGCTTTTGTGATTTGTAAAATTGATGTTATTTTTTTGCCTAATTTTGTTTGTATTTAAACATATTAGGTTAAAGTCATTAATTATTTCATTGTTTTTTGGGGGAGTAGGTTTTATGTCTTAGTTACTTTTCTATTGCTGAGATAAAATACCACTAAGACAACCTATAAAAAAAAGTATTTAATTGGGTGTATGATTTCTGAGGGTTAGAGTCCATGGTGGTGGACCAAAGGCATGGCAGCAGCAATATACAAGAGCTCACATCATAGTCTGTAAGTAGGAAGCAGACAGTGAGAAGCCATACCTCCTTCAACAAGGCCATGTGTCCTAATCCTTCCCAAACAGACTAAGTATTCAAATGAGCCTAGTAGGGACATTCTCATTCAAACTACCACAGTTTGTTAGACAAAAGGAGCAAAAATAAGATTAAGCAGTTAACTTGACATTTTTACATCAACAAATGTCTAATATTTTAGTTTAAGTATAATCTACAGATTATGGGCATGCGCTTGTGCTAAAACTTTTTGTTTTTGTCTTCTTGCATTTGTCCTGGCAGTTTTGTGCCTGCTGAGGCACAGCTGGGAACCTGTGAGATGCAATGTGAACAGCTCCCTGCTTAATGTGATACAAAGGAAGCTGCTGAGCCACAGCTCTGCTTCTGTTGCCTCCTGAGATGAGAGTGATGCCTTTTGTGGCTTGTTATCTAGCTTTCTCAGTGCTCATTAACTTGTGTCATTTGAAATTATAGTCAACAGTTATACTTCTATTTATTTATTGAGACAAGGCCTCGGTACATAGCTCAGGCTGGTCTTGAACTCATGATTATCCTGTCTCAGCTGCTTGGGTGTTACAGGGACTATAGGCATGTTCTGCCATTGCTATATGGAGCTGAATTTAAGTGTGCCATTTTTTAGAGCAATCCTTCTTATTGTTTTTCTCTTTCTAGTCTGGTGACCCTATAGTTATCTTCACCTGGTCTTCCATGGCTCCATTTAGAAGTTACTTTTACATTAGTAGCTTGATGCCCTGGCAAGTTGGAGAGACTGCAGATCTAGTCACTGAAGCAGTGGGCACTTGGGCTCAGGACAAATGTGATAATTCTTTCTGACTTTACTTTTGTACAGCTTAGTTTCATATAGAATTATGACCATGTGACCATTATGGTCTACATATTGTTTCTTTTGTGTTTTAAGTGCAGCTGGCTTATTTAAAATCTCTCTCTCTTTCTCTCTGTCTCTCTGTCTCTCTGTCTCTCTCTCTCTCTCTCTCTCTCTCTCTCTCTCTCTCTCTCTCTCTCTCTCTCTCTCTCTCTCTCAATCTCTCTCTCTCTGTTCATTGAAATATTCAAAAGAAGGAAAAAATTCGCAGTGTCAATGCCACCTTTATGAAATGTCTTTTTCAATATTTTGACACAGTAAGAAATACGCCATTGATCTTCAATTCTAGATTTCTGGCACAGAACTCTTAAAATTCTTCTAACTTCTGTGTAGCAGACATGACAGAAGCATCTTTTGTTATATTTGGTCCTATTCCCATGTTCCTTGGGATGAATGAATGTTGTGTATGCCAATGAGGTTACTGATGGCTGAGAGCCCAGAGATAGCTTCAGGATAGGGTCTTGTCCCAGAAAGACCCAGGCAGTAGAGCATCAGGCTTTCCTGATCCATCTATCCAGGAAGAGTGGAGGCTGGAGAGCAAATTAGCCACCAGAAGCCAATTATGTTATCAGTCATGGAAATACAAATAGGAGCTCAGTTTCCAGACTGATGAATGCGTTCCTGGGCCATGAGGTCAGAGCTTTCATACCTTAATGGGAAGCTCCCATGCTTAGCACATCCAACTACTTACTGCACACTCTTTCATTTGTAGCCGTCCTAATCAACCCACACAGAAGTGCTGCATTCCGTGAGCTGCTGCCGTAAGCTATTGCCCTGAAGTGGGAACAACTTCAAATCCAGTCCACGTGTGCAGAGGCTGCACGTTGAGCTACTATACTTGGTGGAGCATTCCCCGAAGATATTTATTGTCATGGAATAAATTGTGTCTCTGTAAATTCCCTGTGTTAAAGTCCTGTCCTAAATCCCTCACAATGTAACTGTACTAAAAAAAATCTTTAAAGGGATATTTAAAATGAAATGGGGCTATCAGGACAAGTCTTTCTCTGATACGATGTGTGTCATTATAAGAAGATGTTAGGACAGAATCAGGAATGATGTGCAGACCATGTAAGCACACAGGAGAGGATGGCCAGCCACAGATCAAGAGGAGAGCACTGCAAAAGCAAACTGACAACACTTTCATCTTTGGCCCTGTGAGAAAATGTGTTCTTTTGTTTAAGCCCACCATTCTACAGTTCTTTCTCATGACGGCCTGTGATGGTTAATGTTCACTACCAAGTTGACTGGATTTAGAGCCACCTAGGAGACACTCCTCTAAGGGTGTCCATGAGGGTGTTTCCAGAGAGGTTTAGTTCAGGAGGGAATACTACCTGGAACATGGATAGCACCATTCCATGGGCTGGGGCCCTGAGCTGAATAAAAACGAAAAAAGAAAAACACCAGTGGAGTGCCTGCATGTACCTTGGTGCTTACATCTTCTGACCCACCAGATGTGCCTTATATGCCTACAACAAAGTCCCCAGATGTTCTCACTACTATGCCTTGTCTTGCCATGAAGGCCTGCATCTTCGAACTGTGAACTAAAATAAATCCCCTTAAGATGTTTCTGGATAGTGAAGAGAAAAGTAATGAATAGTCCTAGCGATGTTAAAGCATACCAACGTTCAGACATGTCCAGACATGTCTAGGCCTTATGCCTAGCATAACCACAGCTATTTTGTTTTTAGTCTCCATTTCTTCTTCTTCTTCTTCTTCTTCTTCTTCTTCTTCTTCTTCTTCTTCTTCTTCTTCTTCTTCTTCTTCTTCTTCTTCTTCTTCTTCTTCTTCTTCTTCTTCTTCTTCTTCTTCTTCTTCTTCTTCTTTTAGGAAAGAGTTTATTTCAGTCACATTTCCATATAACAGTTCATAGTCAAGTAAGGACAGGAACTCAAGCAAGGCAGGAACCTGAGGACAGGAGCTGACACAGAGGCTGTGGGGGAATATTGCTTACTGGTTTCTTCTCCATCGCTTTCTCAGCCTGCTTTCTTATAGAATCCAACACTACCAGCCCAGGGGTAGTGACACCCACAATGGGCGGGGCCTCCTCCATCAATCACTAGTTAAGAAAATACCCAACAGGCTAACCTAGGGTCTGATCTTGTGGAGGCCTTTACTTACTTGAGGCTTCCTCCTCACTTCAGCTTGTGTCAAGTTGACATAAAATGAGATGGTACAGTATCTTATACATGACTAGTAACAGCAGAAAATAAAAATACATAAGTACTTATCACACAAAAAGTCACCAAATGTACCCATTTTGCTTTTAAAAAACTGGAAGACTAATGCAATTTTAAAGCCAATAGGAAGTATCTTATAAGAATAGAGTTTTTGGGAGACCTGGTGGCACTCAGAGGAAGGACAGCAGGTAGCCAAGAAGAGACTTGATACCCTATGAGCATATACAGGGGGAGGTAATCCCCCTCAAGAACAGTCATAGGGGAGAGGAACAATGGGAAAATGGGAGGGAGGGAAGAATGGGAGGATACAAGGGATGGGATAAACATTGAGATGAAACAAGAATAAATTAATAAAAAAAAAAAGAGAGAGAAAAAAGAATAGAGTTTTTAATTTTATTTTGTTCCCACAGTTCACTTGTAATTAAGGAAGAAACATGTCCAATTTTAAGAAGTGCAAATGATTTCCAAATTTTAGATTTCAACAGTCAAGATGAGAGTGCAGATTTCTTTTTTTAATTATTTTTAAATATTTTTTATTATTTACATATACATTTATTTTATTAGACATATATACAATAAATTACCTACAGCAAGAAGAACCATGAAACAATCAGGAATTATATAAATGTTGCATTCATAGTGTTTTTGCTACTTGTATTTGGCAGCCTTGAGGCAAACATCTTTCCTATCTTGGTGGGTCTAAAATTTTAGTCTCCATTTTGATCATAAGGTAAAATTAAGTTCAGTTTCTCAGGTCCTTCCTGACTGAGCGCTTGAATAGCCTTTTACTTACAATTCAATACTTGTTGAATGTTCTGCTTGAATTGATGATATATATTCTACTTAAACAAAACCACAATACCCTCTATGTTCTTTTCTTCTGGAAAGTCTCCAAGCTTCCCTACCTTATATCTTAGCCAATCAGCTTAAAGTGCTTTGTCTAGCTACCTAAATACAATGTACTTAGAACAAAATTGATTTTTCTTACTTGGCTAGACATAATATACCTGGAATAGAATTGATTCTTCCTGCATCATAGTTTGGCCCCCAAGTTCACCCTGCGTCCCTGAAGGGTCAGCCTTTGTACAGCCTTCAATAAAGTTTCATCATTCTGAGTCTGGTATCCTGAGTGGCCAGTGTGGGTTATTCTCAAATGCAACAGCAAACGAATGTCTGCCTCAGTTGCCTCACATTCACTGGTTCACTGGTTCACTGAATAGACTATACATATCAACAAAGGAAGCAGCAGACTTTTATTGATTTTTCTCTAAGGTGACTACAGTTTGGTAGTTGTCCACTGGTCATAGGTGTAATTTCCAGAGACATTTTCTTTCTGCTTAAACATGCTAAGCTCCAGGTGTGTGGACTAACAAGGGGTGATAGTCATTAGTAATTATGTATTGCTGTGATAAACACCATGACAAAATACAACTTAAGGAAGAAAAAGGCTTATTTGCCTTACATACCCCAGGCCAAAATCCACTGAGGGAAGTCAAGGCAGGAATCTGGAAGTAGGGACCGAAGCAGGTGTCTAGGGGAATACTGTTAGCTGCTTTCCTTTCATGGCTTCTCAACCTGCTTTCTTACATAGCACAGAATTACCTGTTCAAGGATAGCACTACTCACATTGGGATGGGCCATTCCATATAAATCACGCATCAAGAAAGTGCCCCCAAATCTGAAGAGGACACCTTCTGAACTAAACAATTCTCCCTGAGAGGAATACCAACCCACCCACAAAAACTTCAACCCAAAATTTATCTTGCCTACAAGATGTGCAGCGATAGAGATAGAACAGATAGAGCAGAGATCGAGGGAACATTCAACCAATGCCTGGCCCAATACAAGACCCACCCCTTGGAAGAGAGACACTAATAATATTACTCTGCTATGCTTGCAAATAGGCCTATCAGAGTTATCCTCTGAGAGGCTTTACCCAATAGTGCATCAAAAATGATGCTGAGACTCACAACCAAACATTGGACAATACGAAGAAGACCTGGTGGAAAAGTGGGCGGAAGGAGAAAAGACCTGGAAGTGACAACAGCTTTACAAGAAGACCAACAGAGCCAACTAATCAGAGTCTAGAGTGGCCTGCTGAGACTGAATTAGCAACCAAGGACCTTGCAAGGACTGGACCTACGCCCCCTACAAAGATGTAGTGGATGGCCAGCTCAGGCTTCAGGCATCATGTGGGTCCTCTAGTAAGGGGAGCAGGGGATGTCTCTGATATGGACTCTGTTGCCAGCATTTTGATCACTTCCCCCTGCTGGGGCTGCCTTGCCAGGGCATAGGAGAAGAGGACACGCTCAGTACTGATGAGACTTGATGAGTTGGGGGTGGATAAAAAGGGGCAGAGAGAGGGAAGGTGGGATTGAGAGGTGAGGTGGGATGGGGCTACAACCAGGATGCTAGGAAAATAAGTAAGCAAGCAAGCAAGTAAGTAAGTAAGTAAGTAAATGAAACTATAAATGCTCCACCAATTTATAGGCCAATCTGATGAAAGTATTTTCTCAAGGGACGTTTTCTCTTCCCAAAATGATTCTGGCTTGTGCTAAGTTCCCAAACAACCAGCCAGCAGTGACGTAACCCAGGAAGTGGGTGTTCTTCTGATGCCAGCATCGTCATCATCCATAAATGTTCTGCCTCGCGGTTTGGTTTTGGCTGTATAGACAGGCTTCTTGGATGCTTGAGCTTCTGAAAAAGAATGGACAGTATAGAAGAAATTACCTATAAGGAAAAGTGTCTCCACAGCATGCTCTGCAAGCAAGCTTTTAACCCATAAGGAGATGGCTTTTGTCATTGTCAGAACAAAGGAAAACATCTGGTAGAATTCTAAGGTGGCCCTTGGTACTGCCATTTCATGACTGGAGCACATCTTTATGTTCTACGTCTGCATCTTTATAATGTAGGTTAGTTAATTTTTAGCTAAAGTACAGTTGTATCATTTCCTTCTCTTCTCCTCCATCCCCACCCCACCCGATGCCACTCCCTCTTAAATTCATGGCCTCTTTTTCTTTTACACACACACACACACACACACACACACACACACACACACACACACACACACACCACCATGCTAGAGCCCCAAGGTAGATTGTTCTTATCTCTTTCACCGGAGTCATTTCCTCTGTTGTTCACTGCAGCTCCTGAGTCCTTCCCAAGCTCAGAATGCAGGAGCTGAGTGATGAACGGCCAGCTGGTCCTTACTTTTGGGAGACAGGTATAAAGAGCAGCTCAGACCAATGTGGTAGAGTATGAGGGGAATCCACCACACCCTGAAACTTTATTTCATCCTCTCCTAGCCTATGTTGAGGTTGGGGATTCCTGTACAGTCATTCTCGATTTAGAATCATCTTACTGCAAAGCATCTGTAATTGGCTTGTACACAGCCTTCTATTACAGATTAAGTAATAGCACAGGTTCCCTAATCTTTACCGTCACATGGCAAAAAGAAAATGGGTGCCACGGGAATAAGATTGACAGGAAAGATGGAAGAGCTCCAAAGATTCACTGATCAAAGCCATGTTCTAGAAGCCACAGTTTGCTCAAGAGTCTGATGCTCCCCTGCTTTGCCTGAATCCCAACCTCCAGTGTGCCTGCAGGGAGTTGGGTAGCAGACTGAACTTTATAATTTCCCCCAGAGAGATGAAAGTGAGTCCTAGGAAGCCAGGCTGTGGTTCGTAGACACTCACTCCAGTGTGGGTTAATGGAGAAGACGGGCTCCTTTATTCAGAGTGAAGATAGAAAACTCAGGTTGATATTTTTACCTTCAAAGTGGAGGAGTTGTGGGTCTTGGTTTAGAAATGATATTTTACTCAAGGTAGTGAAAGACATGTTGACAAACCAAACAGTTAAACTCACTCTCTTGTCTTTGCCATGATCTGATCTGGCCTTTGATCGCTGCTCAGTAGGGGACAGTTTATCATGGTTCCAGTCCTGCCTCAGCGCAGCTCTTGCTTGGGTCTAAACTGCTTGGAAAAGTTTCTCACTGGAATTCTATTTCTTCATCACAGAGTGAATGCATGAGTACACACACACACACACACACACACACACACACACACACACACGGCCACAATTAATGTAAAAAAACACAGATTTAGAATCTATTCATTTTTCTCATTTATATCTATTATATAAAGTGTCTGCTCCTCCAAAATTCTCTTGTTTAAAACACACCTTTCTAAAATCAGTTACATTTACTCAGTACCAGTGTGTGTGTGTGTGTGTGTGTGTGTGTGTGTGTGTGTGCCATTGTTCATGTTTGGGGAGTCAGTTTTCCTTCTTCCGTGTGAACCCCAACATACTTTAATCACCTTATAGTTTTGTCAGCCGTAGGCTAGGTCATTGTGTTTGATAGTTTTATGCCAACTTGACACAAGCTGCAGTCACCTGAGAGGAGGGAGTCTCACTTAGGAAAATGCCTCCTTGGGGTCTTGTTGTAGGCAAGCCTGTAGGGCATTTGCTTAATCAGTGATTGGTGGGGGAACGTCCAGCCTACTGTAAGTTATGGTGGTGCCAGCCCTAGGATGGTGGTCCTAGGTTCTACACAAAGGCAGGCTGAGCAAGCCGTGGAGGGCAAACCTAAAAGCAGTACTCTTCGATGGCCTCTCCATCAGCTCCTGCCTCCAGGTCCCTTCTCTATTGAGTTCCTGTCCTGGCTTTCTTCCGTGATGAACAGTGATGTTGACGTGTAAGCCAAATTAACCCTCCCTCCCCACCTTGCTTTTGGTCATGGCACTTCATTGCAGCACTAGAAACCCTAACTAAGACAGTCATCAACTATATGAAAAAGTGGTGGGGTGACTGAGTTCAAGTTGCTCCCAGTTGTTGCAGGTGGGAGAGAGGACAGGTAAACAGAAAACTCCACTGGGATGTGTGCATGCGTAGGATCAACTCAGCTGTCACCACAGGGAGTTCTCTTTTTATCCTTCTGTAAGCCCCTGGATTCACACTTACATTTTTTTAGGGAGGGGGTGTAAAATTGGTGTAAGAGAACTGACTGAGTTTGGGTTCTCTAAAGGAGAAGTGATCACTCTTAATCACCGAGCCATCACTCTAGTCCCTCCTAATGGTTAGTACTAGCTGTGACCTTTCTCTGTCTATACTTATTAAATCCCAGGAAATAGGCTTTTCTAAAGTACCACTTTTATTCTCTCTCTCTCTCACTCTCTCTCTGTCTCTCTCTCTCCCTCTCCCTCTCCCTCTCTGTCTCCCTCTCTCTTCTTCTCCCCGCCGTGTGTGTGTGTGTGTGTGTGTGTGTGTGTGTGTGTGTGTGTGTGTGTGTGTGTGTGTATGTGTCTTTTTGTCTCTGTCTCTCTTTCTCTTTCTGAGACAGGGTCTCTCTATGTAGTCTAAGCTGCCCACAAACTTCTGCCTCAGTCTCCCAAGTTCTGCATCACAAGTGTGACTTACAATGCCCACCAACAATCCTGCAATCTTGTCAAGCAAAGTCCTTGGCAGCCTTTCAATGTTCTGTTTTTTTTTTGTTTTGTTTTTTCCTTTCAATGTTCTGAATAAATTCAGATTGGGAAATAAAATTTTCCTCAGAATTCTAAAATCTTGGTGAACGAGTTTTTATTTCAAAGGGCTGTCCTAAATTCCTAGCAATCATCTTTCCAGTTTTACAGGAACTGGATAAAGCCATGAGACTTGAACCAGAAGCAAAAATTCTTAGGTTCCCTTCCCCGCCCCCCGAATGATGCAGAACTCAAGCAGTAAGAGGAAAATGCGTTCTGACAGCCATCGTGTTATCCCAGGCTTTGTGCGCAGCCTCTGGTGATCTGAGCCACTTAGCTCGAGATTGTCCACATTGTAGGACCAAATAATTAGTTAGACTTAGAGGGAACTAGGGCTTTGGCTGAGCCCATGGGCACCGCACATGCTGCTGTTAATTCCAAGTTTCCATTTACTCCTGTGATAGAGGGTCCTTCTGGCTAGGAATTGCTCAATATAGCATATAGGAAATGCAATGTCCACTACTTCTAATTATGCTGCTTTCTCTTGAGATTACATAAATCTTTAGTCTTTTACAGTTCTACCATGAAGCACAGTAGAGCCATCTAGGCCTATATTGTCCCCACAAAGTGACCTTTACCTGTTCCTGAAGGCACTTCATGTAGGCTTTCAAAAGAAAAATAAGAACCGAAGGTCCGAGGTTCAATATGGACACAGGGTGACAGCACTTGAACTGGGGTGAATATAACCCCTGGGCTCATTTTGGCTTCCGAGCATTCAAATGGAGTAGATATGTTCATTCTGGTAAAATTAATATGCATCAGAAATGAAAAGCCAGATGCTGGTCATATCTATATAATTACTTTTTTAAAACTCATTGAGTCTTTTCAAGATAGGGAAATCAATTAGTGAGTAGTAAGTTACTTTCAAAAGGAAAATCTTCTCATAGCTTATTGTTCAGCGTTATTATTAGAAATGTATTTTTGAGCAGTGAATACCTTCTTAGGTTAAAAATAAGACAACTTGACTAGAAAAAAGAAATTAAAACCACCCACCAGGTACAGTGATGTATGCTATGCCTGTATCTAACGAACAGCGAGGGTGAAGCAATATTGTTGCTTGAACCCAAAAGTTTGAAACTGGCCCGAGCAACATAGTGAGAGTTCATCTTTTACAAAAAGAGGCTGATAAATTTTCCAAACGCTTGAGTCACATGCTCTCTTCAGTGGCACATGTACTAAAATGGAAACAATACAGGAAAGATCAGCATGACCCCTACACGAGGGTAACATGGAATCTACAAAGTATTCCATAATTTAAAAATAAACAACTAAATCAAAATCAATTTGTCTTTAAGACAATGTGATGGCCATTCCAGCTCTGATTTTCACTTTAATATTGAGGCTGAGGCAGAAAGATGGTGAAATCAGACTGCGGGCATCGGGAAAGGGGTAAGCTGCTTCTCTTTGCAATAGTTGGTTTGGTGTTAAGTAAAAAACCAGCATCGGTGTGGCTAAGGCACCAGCATAAAATGCCTGAATGGTCCAAAACGCCAGAGGTGAAACAATGAGAATTTCCTTTCAAAGTGAGCCGAATGAAGGAGAGCTGCTTTCTGACGATCTGCTCCCAGGGTGTTAGCGTTAAGGTGAGGACACTTGTCATGTTCCTCTAATGAGCTTGTCCTCCTTCAGTGCCAGCAGGAAGCTTTGCAAAGGCAGCCCCATCTTTGCCTCTCATGAGCTGTTTCTACTGACAGTTGGGAGGGACACCGTGCAGGAAAGGAACTTTGTCGACAGGCAGATGATGTTCGTGTGTCTTTACTGTGTAAATATGTCCACATGCCTCGAGAAACAAAGTCTGTCAGACAAAGAGTATCACACCCAGTTAATTCTCCTGAAAAACAAAGATCACTGGGACAGAGTGAGCTGGCCTTGCAAGGATTAGGAGAGAAAGGCTAGCCCTTTCTCTTATGAGGGCCTGCACAGTCCTGCTCCACACACAGGTGTAAGATCTGATTATGGGAAGCTGCAAAGTTGAATTTCCCACAAGCCTTTGCAGCACAGCACAATAAAACCACACTATCTCAGTCTTTGGGGAACTCGCTGCCTCTCGCCTCATTGTAAGGTCCTTGACCCACTTTTTTCTGTTTAAACAACCCCACTTAAGAAATGAAATCTTGAAGGGACAGGAATAATTTCAACTGTTATGATTTATGCAAAACTGTTATTTACTTTTCTGTAAGTGTGACATTTGTGCTGCTGTTTACCTTTCCACTCTTCTGATCGTATCGAAACAGAGGCAGTGAGGGAAGGCAGAGCTTACTTATGGCAGATGGCAGTCATAGAGAGCTGACCGTTGGAAGCATTCTGGATTGGAGCTAGTGGTGCCCAGAGTTACGTCTTCCTAGCTCAAAGATGCCTAGTTCTCAGTTAGATGAAGAGGGGGTTTTTCTGAGCACAGAACTTCAGCACTAAAGCTAGGATTCTGGGAGAACAGAGGCAGTCAGATGGCATAGGGCAATGCAATGGGAGGGGGCATCCATGTTAAGGTCCCAAACAGTACATTCAGAAGCCTGGAAGGGTTTTCATATACCTTTAATTTATTTATTTTGTCTAGTACCTATTTTAATGACTTAAACTTCTATTTTACTTAATTTGGAACTTCTCACAGACAAACAAAATTGTAGTGCATTCATAGCATGTGGCATCATGTTTTCATGCGTGTACCCTAGAATGACTAACCAGAGGTGCTTGGTATATCTGCTACCTCACATAGGGCTTTGTCATTGAGACCATTTCAAATCTGCTCCTTGAACGACTTGCAAGACCGGGATGTAAATGTAGTCACCATGCTGTACAACGTATTAAGTTCATTTCTGCTGTCTGATGGAACTTTGGCGTCTGTTGAACCACGTCTCTCCAGCCTCCCTATTCTCCATTTCATCCTGTTCCTATGAGCCTGGTTATTTTTTAAACACTATGGATAGAGGTGAGACTGTGCAACGTTTGCCTTTCAGGACAGCTTTCTTTGGGGACTCCTTTATCCATCTATGCTGTTAAAAACTGAGCATTTTCTGTCTGAAAGGCTGAGCAGCATTCCACTGTATAGTTAGACCTCACTGCATCTCTTCATCAGTGGGTGGAAACGTGATTTGATTCCATGCCTTGGCTATTGGGAATAATCATGGGAGTCAGACAGCTCAGCACCTCCAGGGCGAGACTGATGGATCATTTGGTAGTTTTAGTTGTATGTCTGTTGGAGGGCTGCGTATTTTTATTTTTAGAGAAATATTCTATTGCTTCCCACATGGCTACACCCCCGACCCCACCTGGCCAAAACACCAGCAGCTTCATTTGTTTGTTTCACAGTAGAGATTGAACCCAGGGCCTCACATATGCCAGGCCAGTGCTCTACTTCAGAGTAACCTTCCCAGCTCCTCATCTTTATCTTTTTAAAAAAATTTTTTTACAGCAGTTATTCTAATAGGTGTGAAGGGATGGCTCATTGTGATTTTAACCCTGGTGGTTAGCAGTGTGGGCCATTTTTTCCCCCACACACCTGCTGGCCATTTGTATGTCTTCTTTTGAGAAACGTCTGCTCAGGTCTAGGCTCCCTGAATTTCAATGAACGAATTAAAGCTAGCAGCTAAGTGATTTGTCTCTTCCACTCACTCATTAATTCATTAAAAATATTGAGTGCCTGCTCTATGCCAAACACTGTCAGGAGAAATAAATTCAGGGATGAAGCAGTGCCCCTCTTTTTGTGAGATTTATATTGAAAATGACAACACCGGCTCTCATTGAACACTTGCCTCATGCATAGACTCTTCCCTAGTGTTCTCATTTGCTCCCCACAACTCTGTCTAGTCCCCCAATTGTCCCACTTTCTTACATAGAGAATTAGAATTCCAGATACAGAAGTGCCTTGTCCAAGGTACAACAAAAGATGCAAAAACCCTGCATCAGAATACCCAGTGGATGCCTACATCGTGGTGGTGGAGGGAGGGGCAATACCAGACCCTGAAGAGAAACCCCAGACCTAGGTATGCCTCACAGCCTTCATGTAGGTTCTCCTATCTGCTCATGTCTGATGGGAAGCCATTGTGCCATCTAAAAGGAGCTCTTTTGTGCCCTGGTTGGTTTGTATTGTTCATGTGGCATAATATAGAGTCATCTTGGAAGAGGGAGCCTATCCTGAAGAATTTTCCCGGTCAGATTGTACTGGGTTGTCTTGGTTGATGTTTCACATAGAAGGGCTCATGCCACTGATAGCGGTGCCATCCCAAGGCAGCTGGGTCTGAACCAGAGAGCCTGTTGGCCAGCATCCTCCTCATGGTTCCTGCAGTATTTTTGCTTTGCAGAATAGTAAGCCAGACTCTTGCTGGGTTCCTACCTTGACTTCTGTCAGTGATGACCTATAATCTAGAAGGGAAAGACATATACAACCTTTCTTCCCGCCCCCCGCCCCCCACTGCCCCTTTGGTTTTTAAGACAGGGTTTCTTTGTGTAACCTTAGCTTTCCTGGAGCTTGCTTTGTAGACCAGGCTGGACTTGAACTCAGAGATCTGACTCCTGAATGCAGGGACTAAAGGCATGTGCTACCACTGTCTGTCTGCCTACCTTTCCTCTTCTATGTCACTTTTGATTACAGTGTTTTATCACAGTGTCAGAAAAGTAAACTAGAGAACACTTTCTCTAGGACCAGAGAAACTCTCTGTTGATAAGAAAACAGAGATGAGCACTAAGAAAAATCTCAGGTACACAGGTTTATTCAGGACTAAAGTATATTGATTTTCCTTATAAGATAATACTATATTATTTAAAAGAGCATAGTATACTATCCAAGCTACAGAATTTTTCCTGTACTTTCTCCTTTGCCTGTCTAGCTGATCACACTTTGTACTTGAGTTGAACAGGACTAGGTCTTTGGCTTAGTCTGTGTCCTAACCAGCTTGAGTTCCTGTAACTAAAGTACTATAGACCAAGTGGCCACTCATGGATGGAACTTAATTTCTAGAGGCTGGGAGTCCTCCATCAAGAGGCCAGCAGATGTGGTTGATGGCGAAGGCCTGGTTTATAGTTGAAAGCTTCTGCCTGAGTCCTCATGTAGTGCAAAGGGAAAGGGCCATGAAATCTTATTTTTATACAGTGAATGATCCAGTTGGTAAGGACCCCAGCCTCATAATCTAAGCATCCCGCAAACGCTCCAGCTCCTCCCGCAGTCACATCACGGGGTCCAAATAAAATTTATGAAGAGGTGGGTAAGTCTAAGATATTTCTTTGTGAGAAAGAGCCTGCTACATCCCTAGTGTCAGATTTTGTGTGTGCTCTGCCCTGGACAATTTGGCCACAGATCAAGGGAATAAATATCAAGGCAACAACCTTGCTGTTCCCTTAGGACAAGCAGGGCCACTTGGGTGAAGCTGACATTTGATTAGACTTTTATCTTGACATTTTTCACTGAAACCACAGCCATCTCTTTAATGATTCATTTAATGTCTGGAATTTTCTTCACAGTTAGTCGTCATTCCCTAGATCAATAAAGACCAAAATATATAGAGATCATACAACATAAAAATAATTTAGTAGAGGGTAAACTGCCATTTTTTTCTTTTTTCTTTAAATTTTTTTTATTAATTTATTCTTGTTACATCTCAATGGTTATCCCATCCCTTGTATCCTCCCATTCTTCCCTCCCTCCCATTTTCCCCTTATTCTCCTCCCCTATGACTGTTCCTGAGGGGGATTATTGCCCCCTGTATATGCTCATAGGGTATCAAGTCTCTTCTTGGTAACCTGCTGTCCTTCCTCTGAGTGCCACCAGGTCTCCCCCTCCAGGGGACATGGTCAAATGTGAGGCACCAGAGTACGTGAGAAAGTCATATCACACTCTCCACTCAACTGTGGAGAATGTTCTGACCCTTGGCTAGAACTGGGTAGGGATTTAAAGTTTACCACCTGTATTGTCCTTGGCTGGTGCCTTAGTTTGAGTGGGACCCCTGGGCCCAAATCTGCCTATCATAATGTTCTACTTGTAGGTCTCTAGGACCCTCTGGATCCTTCTACTTTGCTATTCTCCCATGCGTCTCTCATCTAGAGTCCCAATAGGATGTCCTCCCCTCTGTCCCAGTTTCCTCGTAAGTGAAGGCTTTCATGGGACATGTCCCTTGGGCTAGTATGCAGATATAAGTGAGTATATACCATTTGAGTCTTTCTGCTTCTGGGTTAACTCACTCATTATGATCACTTCTAGCTCAATCCATTTGTCCACACATTTCAGGAATTCCTTGTTTTTAATAGCTGAGTAGTATTCCATAGTGTATATGTACCACAGTTTCTTTATCTGTTCTTCTACTGATGGACACTTAGGCTGTTTCCATGTTCTGGCTATTATGAATAAGGCTGCTACAAACATGGTTGAGCAAATTTTCTTGTTGTGTGCTGGAGCATCTTCTGGGTATATTCCAAGGAGTGGAATATCTGGGTCTTGAGGAAGCCCTGTTCCCATTTTTCTGAGATAGCACCAGATAGATTTCCAAAGTGGCTGTACTAGTTTGCATTCCCACCAGCAATGAAGGAGTGTTCCTCTCTCCCCACATCCTCGCCAGCATGTGGTGTTGCTTGAATTTTTGATCTTAGCCATTCCGATGGGTGTAAGATGGAATCTCAGAGTTGTTTTGATTTGCATTTCCCTGATTACTAAGGAGGTAAGCATTTCTTTAAGTGTTTCTCAGCCATTTGATATTCCTCTGTTGAGAATTCTCTGTTATGTGTGAAGAACAGCACTGCTAATGTCTTTCAAAAACCATTACTTACTAATCAGATGAAGAAATGTCTTGATATCTGGAGCTCTGCACACAAGGACTTTCTGAACTTTTATAAAGAAACAACATAGAGGGGAATTGTACATACCTTTCTCCCTCTAATAATCTAATAATTGAAAAATAATAGGGAATATTAATTTATTTGCTAGACAAGCTAAGGGAGAGCTTGGCAAATTTATATTCTAGTAGGCTAAAACAGGAATTTGAAGATGGTAAATGTGGTAGCTTGAATGACACTGCCCCTCTAGGGGCAGTGACAACACTCTGTCACCAGCTGGTGGTGCTGCTTGGGAAGGCTTAGGAGGCATGGCCTTGCTGCAGGAAGTTTGCTGTTGGGGATGGGCTTTGAGAGTTTATTGCCTCATCTGACTCCCAGTTTCTTCTCTCTGCTTGGTGCTTGTGCTTGAGATATGATCCCCAGGTTTCCTGTCCTTGGAACCATGCCCGCAGCCATGCCATGATTTCTGCCTTGATGGACCTCATCTCTCTAGACCCATAAACCCACATACACTCTTTCTTCTCCAAGTTGCTGTGGTCATGATGTTTTTATCACAGCAACAGAAAATTAAGCAGTGCACTGACTGTGCCTGAACTTACTTGATTGTAAGGGATGCAAGCCAGCTATAAAGACTTTACATGTCCACATTTGGTGGGGTATGAATAAGGAATGGGTTAATTTTCTCCCCATGATTGCTGTTGGCCATCTCCCATCAACTGTGTTCTTTTTCAGTTCATAGTAAAGTCACAGGAAGTACGCTTAGATTATTGTAATGTTCCGTTTTTCGAATGTCCAAGCCAGTCTTGTCTAGTCTATACACTTAATTTTCACCTCTTTATTTTCTCCCTGAATCAGTCCTCATCTAATCCTGCTTCTTTTCTGCCTCCCTCTTCTGGGAACTCCTCAGCCTCCAAGTGCTGAGGTCGCCTCTCCTAGAACCTGACCTTTTGTCTGGACACAGGGAGTGCTCAGTCCAAGGAAACGTGTGCACCCTCGCCATGTCCTCCACTCTCTGCTTGCCACCTGCCTGCTGTCTTGCTGTACAAAGCTAATGTCCACCCATGGAAGTTGAGCTCTGCCCCTTCTCTCTGCATGCACAGCTTTGTGTTCATTTTCTTACGGACTCTCCTTCATCCATGTCCTCCACCGTCTGCTTGCCGCCTGCCTGCTATCTTCCCATATTTCGGAATGAGTAAGGGAAGGAAATGACTTTGCAATGGGTAACTGAATTGGACAGTCATTCCTTAGGAAGTCATGGATAGGGTAACTACCTTGCAATTTGAGGAGATGGTGATGCCTCTTGGTCTTTAGTTTTGGACCCAGCTCTCACCTGAGGCCATAGGGAAGACCTTCTCAGCATCCAATCACCTATTGCTGCTGCTCTGGAGCAGCCTCCACCCCGAGTCGCACTGAAGACCATGCATCAGGTCACACTGGTCCAGGAGTCGGCTTGGTTTAGGGTGTAGAGATCAAGGGCATGTGGCATCTGTCCTTGGCTTGTTGAACAGTGGGAGCAAACTGGCTTGAGGACAGCACCTGGCCGGATTAATACTGCTGGAGTGGGTCAGCTTGGCAGGGGAGTCCCGTGTCTGTGTGTAAATCACTTTGCATAATTATGCCAAAGGAAAAGGTGATTTGTCCCTGCCAGGCCCATCTGTACAGGCAGAGCTTGTACATGTCTGTTACCTAGAGTCTAGAGGCAAAAACACATTTGTGCCTAGCTCTCATTTAGCTGTGGCAGCAGGAGGGCAGACAGCTTCTTTTCAACCCCACATGCAATGGGAGCAGGCCTGGCAGTTTAGAGATAAGCCTTTCCCATCAGTGGCAAGTCATACAACCATCCACAAACCCTGTTCCTGTGGTGGATACACTGGCTCCCATTCAGAACATGCGGCAGTGTGTTGTTTTTCCTCTGAAAACAGACTTGTGAGAGAACAGGTGATGTTTGTCCACTGGAAGAGGAACCGACTCTTGTGGGGGCATGGTTGTTGCCAACTGATAAACATCCCAGTACAGACTCTGAGAGGATATATATATGTATCTGAGAGGATATATGTATACCCCCAAATCAAAAGGCAAAGCTTTTTGGTCTTGGCTGTTCATCACCGCACTTTACTTCAAGACGCTCCTAGAGAGAACCGCTCCAGCGAACACGAACACTTCAAGGCTCTGGGTTCCAGCTACTGCTCCAGGTGCCAGCGGCTGCGGTTGCAGTCACCTTCACTGAATTGCTGGGTTTCTGTTTAACTGGTCTATTGGAATCCTGTTGATTTCACCAGTGGAATCGCTCCAAGGAACTGAGTCTAAAAAGGTCTACTTTTCCTGTTCCTATTAACCTCTTTTCTCTTCTATGTAGGGTTGGTGATAAAGTAGGCTTAAAAAGTTCAAAGCCAACAGAGGACTCCCTCCACCAGCCTCCCAGCTGCATGGCTCTGAAATGCCTTAGTAAAAATGGTCTCAGACCACAAGAATTTCACATTGCCGATACCATTATATAGCAGAGTGTGGTCAGCAACAACTACAAATGCCCGAGGAAATGGAACTTAGCGGAACACAACTTATATGTTTCTTTTAACATTATGCAAATGCAGTCTAAGGCACAACTTTATTTATTTACTTTTATTAATTTATTTATATTACATCTCAATTGTTAGCCCATCCCTTGTATCCTCCCATTCCTCCCTCCCTCCCACTTCTCCCCTACTTCATTCCCCTATGTCTGTGACTGACGGGGACCTCCTCCCCCTGTATATGCTCATAGGGTATCGAGTCTCTTCTTGGAGACCTGTTATACCTCCTCTGAGTGCCACCAGGCCTCCCCATCAGGGGGATGTGGTCAGAAATGGGGGCCCAGAGTTTGTATGAAAGTCAGACCTCACTCACCACTCAACGGTGGAGGATGTCCTGTCCATCGGCTAGATCTGGGTAGGGGTTCAAAGTTTACTGCCTATATTTTCCTTGGCTGGTGCCATAGTTTGAGCAGGAAGGACCCCAGGACACAGATCTGCCCGTCATAATGTTCTTCTTGTAGGTTTCCAGGACCCCCTGGATCCTTCTATTTCCCCATTCTCCCATGCTTCTCCCACCTAAAGTCCCAATAGGATGTCCTCCCCTCTGACCCACTTTCCTGGTAAGTAAAGTCTTTCATGGGACATACCCCTTGGGCTAGTGTCTGGATATAAGTGAGTATATACCATTTGTCTCTTTTTGCTTCTGGGTGAACTCACTCATTATGATAACTTCTAATTCAATTAAGGCACAATTTTAACTCTTAAGGCTTAGGTATGTGTTTCCATAGAACAATGATACATTTTGGGGATTGTTCAGATTAGAAAAAGAGGGGAGCGTTTCCTGCTTGTACACAACACCTTCCCATGTTGTCTCCAGCTTATAACCAAAGAAAAGGAGGTATGATTTGTACGGACATTGAAACTCACAGGTTTCTGGTGGTTCAAATTGAAGGTCAGTATATGAATGTCTTTATCTCTGGCACAGTCCATGTCTCACTCTTAAAACTGCATGCACAAGCCACTTCCTGTTGCTGGGAACATTAGACTGTCAGGGCCAAGATTTTCTGAGACTTCACCTCTGTGTTAATTGTTCTCATCTCTAAGCTGAAAGCCCTGCTGACAAAGGCAATGAGTCACTTGGCTCCTGGTCAGATAGATGGTTCTGGCCCCACCAAGCAAACGGGTTTTTGACCCATGGAATCAGAGGCTGAGGCCCAACTGAGACTTGCTATTTATTACTCTCAGGATCCCTTGTGATGCCCCTGGCCTGCTTTCCATAGTTGGTGAGAAAGCAAAACCTGTCGGTAATGAGTTGGCAGTGCTGTCATATGGCCCTTCCATCCATTTTGGCTCTGCTGATCGGATGCTGAAATGAGGGAGTGTGCTGCCAGGATGAGGGGGAGACAGAGTTGGCCAGGAGCTCTGCACTTCTCAAGCTCAACAAAGGGTGAAGGAGAGTCACAAGGAGTAGGCTACCAATATTTACACAGTGGCTCAGGAAGGTGACAGCTGGCAATTAGTAATGAATGTGTGCTACTCACCTCTGCATCCCCCCCCCCCCCGACACACACAGGGTCCACAGTGAAAGCGACCTGCTCCAAGTTTGTTTTCAGTGGCAGCAGGCCCTAAGAAGGCATCCTTCCAAAACGTGGCCTGCAGAGAAGTCCTCTCTCCACCACAAGCCTCTGTTTCCCCAGGCATCCCTCTGGGACTGAGAAATCTGACCTCCCAAACAGCCTGGCACCGGTACTGAAGCGGTCCCAATGCAGTGACACGGTTCCTGGCCAGACCCTTGGCTCTTTGTGAAATCCCATCTCTCCTCCCAGCCTCCGCACCTGCTCTGTTCTTTAACAGCTCCCTGGGGCCAACCTCCAGCTGGGCTTCATTTCGGTGGGGAGCAGGAAAACACGAACCAGAAGGAGGACAGGTTTCTCAAAAGAAACGGCAGTAGGACTCACATTGCTGACATCACTTTAGAAATGAAGAACGGTGGCCACAAGGGGTAAGGTTACTTCCCTGGGTCATGAGAAACTGCAGGGAATCAATGCAAATGGATGGGCCTGTTCTTAGTGTGAGGTCAGCTGAGCCTGTACACATCTCCCCAGTGCTCATGGGTGAGGGAACAGAGAGCAATTCACACAGTGAACACGGTGTACTGTATTAATATGGCAGTATGAACAATTTGGTCAGATGACCCAGGAACACTTTAATTGTGCCTCCAATCCATTCGATCACTATATGCCTGTTACTCCTGAGATTCATTGGAATAAAAAAATTCCACTATTTTGGGGCACATTTGGGCCACAGCCAACTCATCTGAGGAGATGAATCTTGGTCAGGACCACTCCCTGGAAAATCCCAGTGTAGTGATTCCAAGACATGTGTTACAGGGGCTTTTATGGAGAAAAATCTCATAGACCACCATACTTTCCCATGAGACTTTGTTATTTTTCTAAGAACTACAACTCCCAAGACCCAAGGAGGTTACCTGATCTTTGGGCAGGTGGGGCTTACAGGTTAGTTTTGGGCATCACAGTGCTCACTTGAAAGAAGCAGACATGGAGGAAATTGAGCAGGAATACAGAAGAGGATATTTTTCAGGTGGTTGGAGCTTGTCTCAAACCTATGAGAAATCTGTCAGGATGAGTTCAAGGTACAGCATGACTGGTGTTTGAGCAGAGATTGCCTGGGCTACTTAGTTCTAGTGCTCAGCAAGCTAGTGGCCATAGCAATAGAGTAAACTTCTGAAATTGTTGGCACTGGAGTAAGCTTCAAGGACTTTGTTGATAGTTCTGCAAGGGAGGAAATAGAAAGGGAGGTGATGGTCAGTGGAGAAGATAGATTCTGCATTCCGAGGCTCTCTAAGCTGCCCTTTCACTCCCACCAAAGCTAGTAGAAGCTTCAAAAGTAATTTCTTGAATCTTCAGTTGTTAATTAGAGTCCGAGGGTACTGAAGTATAGACAAGTGAGGCAAATTCTCTTCTGCTCTGACAAAGGTTTAGAACCTTGATGCAGACCCTGGCCTGGCATCCACTCCAGTGGGCACTCATATGATGGGATCCTGCAGGGCTCAGGGCTCAACAAAGGTCCGTCTCTCTATTTAAGAAGCTACAGCATTGAGAGTTTGAGGCAAATGGGAGCATTCTTCCCTTTCCAGAGTCACCTAAACTCTGACACTCTGGTAGACTTTTTGCTACTTCTGTTCATCTCAATCTCTGTCCATCCAAGAGCTGCCCTGAGGAACAGAAACAGGATAGAAATCTGTGACCCTGGAAATCTAAGAGAGTCCCATAGACTGTCTGAGCTAGCTACCCACTGCTCGGCCACAGAGCCTGATCCAGTATCAAACTATGCAGTTCTGAGGGTTCCTTCGTATTTACTTCTCACAGGTATGTACAGAAGACAGAGACATGTATAAAGGAATGAAACAGTGAAGAGACTTTTTGAGATTGGGCTACAAATATTTTCAAAAGAGAAACACATTTGTAATTTGATCACTCAAAAGGTGTCTTTAGACATCTCTTCTCCTCCCTTCTTTTTTTTCTCTTCCCATCCTTTCTCCTCTACTTTGCATTCCCTTCTCTATTCTCTCGTCTTCATTTCTTTTGTTCCTTCATTCTATTCTTCTGTAAGAAAGGGGTATTTATAGGGAGCAAAGAAAGTCCTGGGTCACCATTTTCTGGGTATATGTGTTGTTGACTTGGGCATGGCCATGTCAAGGACCAAAAACTAAAGACCCATGGGAAAATGGCAAAGCCCCCTTTCTCCCAGCAGCGGGGCACAAGGAAGTGGCAAAATCATTCTCTGGTCCATGTGTGGATGTTGAGTGTGTGTGCAGAAAATGTCCACCACAGCTATCTCCCACATCCCCTGGCAGGTGTTTACAACCTAGAGACCATTCCATTATACAGACCACTCCTACAGAGATGAGATAAACTCATCTCATTGTTCAGACATACTCTTGCCTTTCTGTTCAACTATGTACAGTGAATGTGTAAGTTCGGGGTGCTGACGTTTTTTCATCAGAGACACCTGATCTCCACTTTTGTATGTGTCTCTCTGCATATCTTTTGTTCATTGTCTCACTGCCTTAGTCAGCTCTATCCCTGAAGCTGTGCTGGGTGAAACCAGATGTTCCTATCAGAACGGATACATTTGGAGCTTAGGAGCTTGCTGTTGTCAGGGACACATCAGAGCTGAGAGTAGCCCCAGGACTTTCTACTTATTTTCACCTTGCAAATGTGCCTCATTCTTTTCCTTGAGTAAGTGGGATTTCATTGCTTATCAATGCAAGTGACAGGTAGAGAAAAAGGCCAGTAATATGAGCTCTTCATTCTGCTTCCAGCCAATTCAGTCTGTCAACTGGTATAATAGTGCCCACAGTTATATCATGTTGTATGCAGTTTCTCAGGCTTTTACATGTTCTTCAAGAGCAAGCTTTAAGAATATTCCATCAAGCAAAGATAACATAATTTTTTTAATCAGTCCGCTATTGAAGTCATTTAGATAGTTTCTAATTTTTTATTCTGATGCACATTTTTGTACACATGGACCATAGCCAACATTTTTTTCCTGTGTAGTAAACTCCCACATGCTGAGAAAGGAGATTTTGGTTTAAAGCTACATACATGTATTCTGGTGGTCTTGATACATTCTGCAAATTTTTTTAGAAGAAGCAAACTAATTCACACCCTACACAGCTAGCAGAGGATATGTCCATCTCCAGCATCCTCAGGGCTGGATCCTTCTCATTTTGATAGCTGAAAAAAAAAATAGTATCTAATTTTTGTTTCAATTTACATTTTTTTATCTTTTGAGATTATAATATATTTATATCATTTCTACCTTCCCTTTCCTTCCTCCAAACCCTTCCGTACCCCTCTCCTTGATATATGTCGAATTCATGGCCTGTGATTCTTCATCAGGGTAGAAGCTTCATGGGCTTTCCCCTTTCTACCACTCACTTTACCTTTTTAAGAATTCTTTATATACTGTAAACTAAATTTTGTATTTGTTTCATTTTATAATCTAATTTATCTTTTCTCTATTTTTATATGTGATCACTTTACAAAAAAAAGTGTTGTTTGTTGCCCCATGGAGAAATATAATACAAACTTCACACAACTGAATGTATCAGCTCTGCAGGGATATTGATAAATTTTGTTGGAGTCTCATATGTACACAACTAGTCTTTATACACAACCATCTTTTTAAAAGATGCTCCTTTTTTCCAATACAAAAACTAATTTTTGAAAAAGTTTCCATTGTGATAGTTTTAATGCTAAGTTTTGAGGTGATATTTCATGTAGCATCGCTAGTGTAGGATGGCTGTACTTATGCCTTTTTGAGGAATTCCTGATACTGGGAATGGCAGAGAATGTGCTGAGGACACAATTCATACACCTGCTGTTGTTCATCCCCAATAAGGCCAAGTCTGATTCATTTCAGAGCTGTTGTTCTTGTCTTTTGACTTGACTTGAATGAGAATGGCCCCAAGAGGCTCATATATTTGAACACTTGGTTCTTAGATCCATTGTTGATGGAACTTTTTGGAAAGCTTGGTAGAGGGGGCAAGCTTTGAGCTCTCTCTCTCTCTCTCTCTCTCTCTCTCTCTCTCTCTCTCTCTCTCTCTCTCACACACACACACACACACACACACATGCACACACACACACACACACACACACACACACATCCTTCTTTCTCCATCATTTTATGGATAAGATGTAAGCTCTCAGCTACTGATCCAACAGTATGCCTGCAGCCATGTTTCCACCAAGATGGCCATGGACTCTAACTCTGTGGAACTATGAGCCCTGTATAAATTCTTCTACAAGTTGCCTTGGTCAAGGCATCCTCTTCACAGAAAAAGAAAAGCTGCTAAAAGAACTGAGTCATATTATTCTTTTGCAGAAGAAAAATGATTTGTCTAGATATTGTGAATGTTATGTGTGGTCCTGTCTTCCTGTTCATGGGTTCTATCATGTTGCTCAAAAGTGTTGATTTTATTTTAAGGAAGAAATTAATCTAATTTTATTTGGCAAATTCTCTCATGCTGGGTGGTTCAGGTCTGTTAAGCTAACTTGCATAGCCAGGGGCTTAGCTAGAACTGATACACCAACTGGCTTCTGCTTCTCTGCATCTGTCTTTACAGCGTTTCCTCCTTACTTCTCACAGTCCTGGTTACCCCAGGATCCTTTATATTTGGTTTCTCCCTCCAGAGACATGCAGACTTTTCTACTGTGACATTAGTTGTATGTCATTGCCATCTTGACAATAACTGTCCTTGGAATAAAGCAATTGAAGAAAATGTAAAACTTTCATATGCTGATAATACCTTGTGGGTTTTCTTTTTATTTTTTTTTCCAAGTCTGCCAGCTCTGGGTCACACCCAGATTATCTGGTTAGTTGTTTCTATTTTACCCAGAAGCTGGAGTTATCTGAGAGTGACAACATTTGCTGAGCTCTTCTGATCTGTATCAGGTGGTTTAGTTTCCAGGTTAAGTTTTCTTGAATTCTGATGTTCTTTCAAGTTTTAGTTTCACTGGGTCATAGTTTTGAGTTAAATCTTTTGGGAAAAATATCTAAATTTGTGCATTTTTTCTAGGTTTATCAACTTGTTTGAATAACTTGATTATAATACATTCTGATGATAAAATTTCAGTGTCTGTGAGATCTTAGTGATGCTTCCTTTCTATATTCTTGATGTTATTTATTTGTGCTTCCTCTTCTTTAGTCATCATTACTAAGGACTTATCAGGCATTTTAACCTTTCACTGAACCAGTTGTTCATTTTATTGTTCTTTATCACATGGTCCTTTTCCTTATGTGTGTGTGTGTGTTGATTTATTCTTTCTACATTTATTATTTTTACTGAAAAAAGATATTTTCTCTCATGCAATCCATCCCAACTACAGTTTCCCCTTTCTTCAGCTCTCCCCACCTTTCCTTTCACCCAGATCTACTCCCCCTTCATTTTTTCTTCATAAATGATCAGGCCTCCAGTGGATGACAGCCAAACAAGCCCAAACAAGACAAGGCAAAAGCCCTCATATGGAGGCTGGACAAGGCAACCCAAAAGGAAGAAAAGAGTCCCACAATCAGGCAAAAGAGTCAGAGGCACACCTGCTCTCACTGTTAGGAGTCCCACAAAAACACTGAGCTACATAACCATAACATATATGCAGAAGACCTGGTATAGATTCATGCAGGCCCTATGCCTGCCACCTCAGTCTCTGTGAGTCTTTGTGAGGTCTTCTTAGTTGATTCAGTGGGCCATGTTCTCCTAGTGTCCTCCAGCCCCTCTGACTCCTACAGTCTTTCTTCTCCCTATGTTATGGCATTTTCTGAGGGGAGCAAGGTAGACCAATTTCCAGTTTTCTGAGGAATACCATATTGGTTTTCATAGTTGTTATGCAAGTTTGCACATTCACCAGTAATGGAGGAGTGTTCCCCCTTGTTCTACATTTTGCCGGCAAGAGCTGTCACTTGTGTTATTGATCTTAGACATTCTGACAGGTATAAGATGGAATCTCAAAGTAGTTTTGATATGTGGTTCCCTGATGGGTAAGGATGATAAACATTTCTTGAAGTGTTTCTCAACAACTTGAGATTACTCTATTGATAATTCTTTGAGTAGATCTACACCTTCTTTTTAGTTGGATTATTCATTTATTGGTTTCTAATTTCTTGAGTTCTTTATATATTTTGCATATTGGACCTTGATTGGATATGGAGTTAGTAAAAATATTTTGCCATTCTGTAGAGTGCATCTTTGTCCAATGATGATATCCTTTGCCTTACAGAAGATTTTCAGTTTTGTGAGGTTATATTTTTTAAATTGTTGATCTTAGTGCCTGACTTAAGAATTCTGTTCAGAAAGTTGTCTCCTGCCACAATGTGTTCAAGGTTGTTCCCCACTTTCTCACTGGTGTGTCTGAATTTATCTTGAGGTCTTTGATACACTTGGACTTGAGCTTCTTGTAGGGTGATAAATATGGATATATTTGTATTCTTCTACATGTAGACATCCAGTTTGGCCATTACCATTTGTTGAAAGTGTTGTCTTTTTTCCAGTGTGTATTTCTAGCTTCTTTATCTGGGTCTTTAATTGGATTCCATTGATCAATCTGTCCATTTTTATGCAAATGTGATGTGCTTTTTACTACTCTAGATCTGTAGTACAGCTTGAAACCAGGGATGGTGATACCTCCAGAAATTCTTTCATTGTTCAGGATTGTTTTAGCTATCATGGGGTTTTGTTTTTTTCATATAAAGTTGAAGATGGCTCTTTCAAGTTCTGTGAAGAACTGTGTTGGAATTTTGATAGGGATTGCATTGAATCTGTAGGTTGATTTTGGTAGGATGGCCATTTTTTAATATGTTAATTTTACCAATACAGGAGTGTGGGAGGTCTTTCTCTTTTGACATGTTTTTCAATTACTTTCTTTAAAGACTTGGATTTTTTTTTTTAGACAGGTCTTTTGCTTGCTTGGTTAGAGTTACTCAAGATATATATTTTATTATTTGAGGCTATTATGAAAGGTGTTGTTTCCCTGGTTTCTTTCTCAGTCCATTTATCATTTGTATATAACAGGGCTACTGATTTTTGTTTGTTTGTTTGCTTGTGAAGGTTGACTCTGTAGTTTTTCATTTCCAGAATTTCTTCTATTGTTTTAATGGGGGCTGTGAACTATGCTGTCAGCACATAGAATACTTCATTGTTTTGGAGAGGGGACAAGTGTTAACAGCAGATTATTTCAATGTGGGGGGCAAATTTTCCTGCTAGTCATGAGAGACTTTTGTCACCTAGCAAGATAGATTTCTGGACATTGGTCCATGTACCTTGTCAGGAATGCTTTATGGTGTGTAAAATATAATTTATTCATATATTTTCCTCCACAATCAGTATAGATTTAATTTGCTCTTAAATCCAAAGACCTGCTGAGACTTGACCCCCTAAATTTGGTCTGTCCAGTATGTCAGACAATTGAGATTGGGCCCTGAAATCATTGATTTCTTTTTTTTTTTTTGAATTTTTTTTATTAATTTATTCTTGTTACATCTCAATGTTTATCCCATCCCTTGTATCCTCCCATTCCTCCCCCCCCCCATTTTCCCATTATTCCCCTCCCCTATGACTGTTCCTGAGGGGGATTACGTCCCCCTATATATTCTCATAGGGTATCAAGTCTCTTCTTGGCTACTTGCTGTCCTTCCTCTGAGTGCCACCAGGTCTTTCTAAGATCAAAATACATTACGTATATGTGTGAAAATATTATAGTGAAACCCAGTGCTGTGTGCGTACAATAAATGCTAACAAAACCCACAAAAAGACCACGAGTCTGTATTCATAGATCTGCCATTTTAATTGCAGGCCCTAAATGTCATTGACTTACAAAAAACTGTTAAGCAACACAGTCCATGTATAATGTCACTCTCTACTCTAAATTGTCCCTGCTTAGCGAATGAAGATAAGGTTTTATTGGACTTTACAGTAACTTTCAGATTTTTAAATTCCTTACAAGAGAGAGTTTGAATGCTGTATACTGTCAGTGATTGTCTGTCTAGGACCTCCTGAAGTGTCATGATTATCAAAATATTTTTAGTAACACTGGATGTAGTTTAGCATAGGAAAAATAACCCTAAATTGGTCTTACTCTAACGAGTTTTTATTGGTTCTTTGTGAGTTTCACATCATGCACTCCAATCCCACTCATATCCACACACCCTTGTACCTGCCTTCTACCCTTCCAACCTCCCCTCCAAAAGAAAAAAAAACTTGTTGTGGAAACTGTAGTGTGTCATTAGTGTGTTCCACAGTATACGCTTTGTCTATACTTCTTTGCTTGCAAATGTTCACTGCAACGAGTCATTGGTCTGGTTCAAGGTGTATGACTTCCGCTACGCTATCAATACTGTGACATCACTGGGACTCCTTTCAGATATCCTGTTATTGTCCTATGTCATGGAGATCCTGTAGTTTTGGATCTGTAGGACGAGCCCCTTCATGTGGTCCAACAGTTCATCAATGGGGTAGATGTTAGGGTAGGCCAACTCAGAGCCCCGGATCTGAGCCTGAGAGGTATCTGAGTTGGTCAGCCCACCAGCTGTTCTACACATACACCCCTGGGATGAGCTCCCCAAAACTGCCCTGGTTAGGTCATCTAAGACCACAGCCATGAAAGGACAGAGCCAGCTCTCCTGCTCTCATCCTCTCTGGCTGGCTCATCCTTGCCTATGCCATCAGGGCCAGTTTTACTGCATTGCCCAGGCAAATGCAGGGCCTGCTCTCCCAAGTGCTGCAGCTGGTGAGAAGCAGGGACCACCCTCCTGCTCTTGTTACCTGTGGACCCCACCTCCCTCGGAGAGGAGTGGGGGCAAGTAGGGGAGAGCAGACAAGAGGCAGGGCTGGCTCTCTGGTTCTCAAGCCCTAGGAGCCCGGGTCATCAGCAATCCCCACAACCAGGGCCAGATCTATTGTGCTTCCTGGGTGATGGGGGGAGGAGGACTCTCCCAAGTACTGTAGCTGAGGGTCAGGAACAGCTCTCCTGCTGTCAGGACCCCAGGGCCAGATTTCCCAGGCCAGGAATGGGGCCAGTTTTGCACAGCCCTTAGACATTAACGTGATCTTAGGTGGTACCCCAGACCATATGGCCTTTGGTGGTAGCAGCTCCCTGCTAGTGCAGGGTCACAACCCCATACATGGACCTCAGTGGCAGGATAGGCCAGGATCTCACCACGTTCTCGGTGGCATCACCAGCTATTCACATCAGGCTGTTCCTCACTGGCGTCGAGTCACTGTCTAGTTCTTTCTCTCTTCATTGTGTGCACGTCCCGCTTCTCTTTCTTTTCCGTTTCCCCACTACGAACTTGCTCCTCTTAGTGGAGCCTGGGGTCTCTGGCTGTCTGAGGTCATCTCAGGAGTGGTCTCAGGAGGGCTTTGCCCCACCCACGCAGTGTAGCACTGGGTAGCGATCATCTCAGCTGTGGTCAGCCCACCTAGGCCGGCACAACCTTGAACTGGTAGCCCCTGCTGGCCCTAGTCAGAGGTCATCTTGTCTTGGGCTTGCCCCTTGTCCTGGCAATGTGGCACCTGGCAGCGGTCATCTTGGGTGTAGTCTGCTTTTGCCTGGGCCTGCCCAGCACCCAATTACTTGTTCTCTCAGGCTAGCTCCCTGTCCAAGACCCATGGTGCTGGACTGGAGACGATCCTCTCTGACTCACTTTCTGTGGCCTCAGGCACGAGTCCCCTTGTCTTGGGCACACTCCCACCTGAGCTGCATGGTCCCATATTTTCATTTTTAACATAGTAAAATACAGTAAAATGCCCTAAATTCATTTTCGAGAATGAAGTTTGGTGACATCTATGACAATTGCACTGTTGTGCAACCGTTACTGTCATCATTCTCCAGAGCCTTGCACCATCCCACACTGAACAGAACTTGTGACACAGTGACTCTTTAGCTCCTAACAATAAACTCCATTCTACTTTCTTTTTGGAGACAGGGTCTCACTATGCAGCCCTGGTTAGCCTGGAACTCACTATGTAGACTAGGCTCCTTGAACTCACAGAGATTCCCCTGTCTCTGGCTCCTGAGAACTGAGATCTACTCTATTTTCTATGTCTACAAAGCAGCGTTCGAGGCACTTTGCATATGCGAAGGCATACAATATATTAAAACACTATTTAAAAACTAACTTACTCGGCTAGAAGACTCAGACAGTATGCAAGCATGGCAGGTAACTCTGTTCTGATCATTGTTATTGGCTGCAGGTTTTATGGATTCTGCTGATTAGATTTGAGAGGTGGTTTTAGCGAAGGAGGCAATTTTAGAAAATTTCAAATCGAATAAATCACCGCAGCCTTGTCGTGTCACACAGAGCTTCTAAGTGGATTAAAGAAAGCAAGCTTCACTACCGGGCCTACTTATCTACTTACATGCTGCTGTTATTGATTTCCTAATTGCAAATGTAAGTTTCTAAAGACCTGCAGGGTCCGACACTGTGTGGCTATGGGGTGGTGGTCCTGATGCAGAGGAGATGACTTCCTTGCTGTTCAGCATGATTTTGTTTCCTGAACCATCACCAAAATGATTTTGATTGATCATAACACAGGCTTTCCAAGCTGACTAAAACTAATTACAACTGCACTATTTGATTTAAACAAAACCCATGGTGTGGGGATAACTCCAACAAATGCATTACCAGCGTCACTCTCATTTACTGTCACTGTGCTAATTGAGTGGAGAGACATTTCCTTTGCAGCAGACAAATATTGATAAAACATCTCTCATAGTTCTGTCACCCATTAAATTGATGGCGGACAAGTTTTCATGGCCTATAAATTTGATATTTCTTCCATAAAGCCCCCACAGTTAAAATCTTGATGTTTAAGATTTTATGAGCTTTAAATATGTCTTAACTCCAGACCCTAAATATTTAAGTTATATGTGACTTGTATAGCCTTGAAAAAGGTGGTAAAAAATCACTTAGAAGCTTTCAGTTATCTGTCTTCTGAGTAAATCAGCTTTGGAAATGGGGATTTCCCTGCCTGATGGGAAGGTTGGGTGTGGTTTGCCCACAATATTTTAGGGCACAGACTACACACCCATCAAGGTTTCTACCCATGTCCCAAGGAGATCATTGAACATTGAGCGTATCCTATCAAATTAGAGGGGTGAAGGCTGTGTGACTTAACTAGAGAAAGGGGAGCAACAAAGGGAAGAGAGAGAAAACTTTTGGGCCCAATGATGCAAATGGATAACCTAGGCTATAACGTTCTGGTTAGAAGTCAACAGATCAACTTAGATCTGCAGTTGAGAAGCAAACATGGTGGTGCATCACACAGTGCCCAGTCCTTAGTTACTCGGCATATTTTATTGTGCGTCCCTTCTCCATCAGCAGAGCCTGGCTTGGCTTTGCTGGTTCCTCCATAGGTGTTTACGGCTGTCAGTATTGATGGTGATGATCTAATAAAGGGGAGAGGGGAGAAGGGCATGGGGAGGAGGAGGAGCCAGCTCACCTCATTCTGCCCAGTCCTCTCTAGCTGTGTTTTAGTGTTGAAAGTACTCAGGCCTTCTATTTTTTTCAAGTTGGAAATATATTTCACCTTAATTTCAAAACCCTTAATTCACAGTAAACTTAATAGGAACTAGGAAGTAAGAATTTTCTTGATAAGCCAAATGCATGAAAGCGCCTCGGCATTTAGGGAGCCAAGATAACAGCATTCAACAGTGCTGCCTTCTGTTTTCAAAGCACTGAGTGTCTTATAGTTTAACATTACAGTGTGCCCTGTTTTGCACACCGTGAACCTTGCAAAGAGAAGAAACTGTGTTACCTCACACAGAGGAGCAAGTGTGTGAGAACTGGACACTTTGAATCAAGCTTGAGACAGAAATCAATAAAAGCAGACAAGGCGGGAAGGGGACCACAAAGCAAGGCAGTCAGGTGCCAGGCCAGAGGTGTCAGCCCTCATCCTGTGACCCAGGAGTCCACCTTGACCTCCAGCACAGACTTGTTATTTATTTCCTTCCTTGTCCAGGACAAGTGAACAACTTTCACCTGAACTGCTGCTTATTGCTTTTTGTTTGTTTGTTGGTTGGTTGGTTGGTTGGTATTTTTGGAGATAGAGTTTCTCTGTGTAGCCTTAGCCAAGACCAGGCTGTCCTTGAACTCTCAGAGATTCACTTGCTTCTGCCTTCCTGAGTGCTGGGATTACAGGCATGGGACACCACAGCAGGCTCCTGCTTATTGTTCCTGATGAACAAATTCAAAACTACCTGTGAGTTTCTGTTGGGACAAGGAGATGCTGGTGAGTTTCTGTGTTATCAGGAGAACTTGACTAGCAAAGTATTCATATGGTTAGTATTCTTGTTCCTGTGCACACTTACTCACCACAACAGGATGTGTTGTGGGTGGGCAAGGTAATGTCCAGTTGTAATTTCATTTTGTACATCCCAAGCACAACGCAGAGCATAATGCATGGGGGGAGGATAAAGCCTTTTCTCTAACTCTGTGGTCTCTTTAGGTATGAGATGTTTAAAAAAAATCTCCCATGCATGCATACCAAAGATTTATAAAGAGGTGCTAGCAAGAATGTCACAGAAGAACTAGGACAGTCTTCTAGTCACAGTGTATGTTATAAACCACTCATTACGTGATTCAGCGCGCTGCTGAAAGGCCACAGCACATCGTTACCATGCACCTTTAAAATAAAAGACAATCCAAACACATTGGCACACACCCCAGTACCCAGGAGGCTGACACAGGAGGATGCCTGTGAGTTCAGGCATAGACTAAGCTATATCATAAGGTTGAGACCAGTCTGAATTGTATAGTGAGATTCTCCACCCCACCCACAAAAAGAAATGGCAGGGGAAGGAGGAAGGGGGGAGGTCAAGAAAATAGAGAGTCATTTTTAGATTACTAGGAAATAAAGCTATCCATCCAAGAAAGATTCTGTTGGACCCTAGAGTCCACTCGGGTAGGGGGTGGTCGCGAGAGAGCACTCGAGGACCACAGTGTTGATGTAAAAGCACAAGGTTTATTGCTGACGCACGTCAGGGGGCCTCAGCACTCACTCAGGAGGGAGGCACACCGAGTCACTGTTACAGATTGCTCTTAAAGGCTAAAACCTCAAAGGTTAGGAGGGGCTGTGTGCCCTATGTTAGGATTGGCTCGCTAAGGGTGCTTGTCTAAATGTTATTGGCTATTGCAGGGGTCGTTGGTCTTGGGGGCTATTCTTGGCAGGGAGGGGTGTTGGGGAGTTTCCAGAGAATTTTCAGATGGTACTTTTCTGAGAATTGTTTGCCTTAGTTGAAATGGTTTATCTCGGTTGGCCACCTTGATCTCAGAAATTGAAACTGGCCTTCAATTCTTTCTGGGTCACTTTCCCAAGCTTGTCTGGGTCACGGTCCCAGGCTTAGGCTGAGAGAGAGAGAGAGAGAGAGAGAGAGAGAGAGAGAGAGAGAGAGAGAGAGAGAGAGAGAGAGACTTACAATTCCAAGAAGGTGCCAATGTCCCTCTCTGTCATTCTTCATGGAGATACTGCTGTGTTTCAGCAGCAACCTCATGGCACACTCCTTGTAAACTACTCCAGCATGTCAACATAAATTCAGAAAAATATAGCCTTTTAGGAAGCTCCTAAACATCATGACAGTTCTTTACAGGTAGGACTATTTATGTTGATAGCTGCCTGATGGAGAGACAGACAGCTACCATATGTAGCCTTGTGGTATTTGGTTCAATGGGCACATTAAAAAAAAATCAAAGGTAGAAATTTCTCTCTCTCTCTCTCTCTCTCTCTCTCTCTCTCTCTCTCTCTCTCTCTCTCTCTCTCTCTCTCTCTTCATTCCTGGGACTGAGACCCAGAGCCTCACGCCTGTGTGATGTGCTCTCCCACCGAACCAAATCCCTGTCCATCCAAGACGTGCTACAGATCAGTGAGATGATATACATGGGCTGTTGCTCATGTGCCCTGCACAAACAGGTGCATCGTGGAATCATCATGCCATCCAGTCAGGCCTGGCTTCACTTTGAGCATGAATGCATTTGGTTCTCTGGCTTACCTAGTGCCTTTGATTAATTCCATGTGTACTCTGGGTGAACTGCTGTGCCTGTGCATCAGGCTGCCTGGCTACAGCTGCTGAATCCACTAAGTCTATGCAGTTATAAATCTACCTTGATATCATGAAAGCCAGTGTATTATCTTTAATAGTCACAAAGCACCAGGGACCTAACAGTTCTGTGATCTGATTCAGAGTTTCCACACCACCAATGCTCAGACACAGTTTCCTAGAGATGGCCAAATGATCCTATCCCAATGGCTAGACCTTTCCCAGCTTCACTTATATACCTTGCTGTGTCTTACAAATGCCACCTTTGGTTCTGAAAGCCCTGATGTGAAAGAGTATTGGCTAAGTGCCAGACCACTGGAATTCAAACAGGCCAACTGTCTCCCGAGTGAGGAATTGCAGAAAGAGAACATGGTCCTCCCACAGTGCCCATGGAGCCTTGGTTCCATGACCCCATGGGTATTCTAATCCTCAAATGTTCAAGTTGCAGGTGTAAAGTGGTGCTGTGTTTACATACACCCAACATAACTTACCCAATACTTTAAGTCATCCCAAGAGTACTTAGACTATAGAATAAATGTGAATGCTATATAAATTGCTGTTGTTCATAACTTCTTAGGGAATGGTGACATGAAAAATAAATGGCAGATACAACAGTTTTCAGTGTTTTTGATTTGTAGTTCCTTAGCTCCTCAGATGCTGAGATGGGGCTGTTCTGACTTAGGCCCAGGGGAGTTCAGCAGCAGTTCAGAACAGGAAACCTTGCTCCGTATCTCTGAACACCATGCATCTAGAGAGATGCAGAGGCTGGAGAGGGTAACCTGTACTTGGCATGGATATTTGTGCTCCTATTTAATGTACTTTCTGAAATGCTTCAACAGAATGTGAAGCATTAGCTGGTGGAGATTTGCGAAGGTGATGGATAGGAGAGTTGAGCCCTTTCTTATAGAATTGGTTCTCTAACATGAAATTCTAGGAAGTTCCCTGGGTCTCTCTCTCTCACTACAAGGGTGTGGGGCCACCTGTGAACCCTCACCAAATATCAAGTCCATTTGATGACTTGACATTGAATGTGTCAGCCTCTAGGATGGGTAAGAAGTGTATTTCTCTGGTTGATGAGCCACTGATGATGTATTTCCTTATGTTAGTCTGAGCTGAGGAAGGCAGCAGAGGACTGCACAAGTCACAGTCCTCAGGGAAAGGACTCCCTATTTTCTACATTTTGGCAGAAATGATCATTGCCTTGCATATTGAAATTGTGCTGTAGGATGCTTCTTCTTCTTCTTTTTCTTCTTCTTCTTCTTCTTCTTCTTCTTCTTCTTCTTCTTCTTCTTCTTCTTTTTCTCCTTCTTTCTCTCCTCCTCCTCTTCCTCCTCCTCTTCCTCTTCCTCCTCCTCCCCTCCTCATCTTCCTGTTCTTCTTCTTCTTCTTCTTCTTCTTCTTCTTCTTCTTCTTCTTCTTCTTCTTCTTCTTCTTCTCCTCCCCCTCTTCCTCCTCCTCCCCTCCTCATTCTCCTGTTCTTCTTCTTCTCCTTTTTCTTCCTCTTCTTCTTCTTCTTCTTTTCTCTTGTTGTTGTTCTTCTTCTTGTTCTTCTTCTTCTTCTTCTTTCTCCTCCCCCTCCTCCTCCTCCTTCTCTTTCCCCTCTTCTTCTTCTTCCTCCTCCTCAGGCAAGTAGGTTTGAGACAGGGTTTCTCTGTGTAGCCCTGGCTGTCCTGGACTCACTCTGTAGACTAGGCTGGCTTAGAACTCACAGAGATCTACCTGCTTCTGCCTCCCCAGTGCTAGTATTAAAGGTGTGCACCACCACTGCCCAGCTAGGATGCTTCTTGTTAGCCTAAAGGAACAGTGTCCATGCTTCAAACATAGCTTTCTGGATACACCTGGTGAGGATTTCTTTACGAGTTGGGAATCAGCACACTGAGAGCATATGAAATAAACTATGATGTCAGTAGTAGGAGAGATGGAGATTGGGTTTCCACCCTGCTGGCCAAAACCCAATCTCATGTGAACACTACTTTGCCCTTGATGCAGCATGTCCTGCCTCCTAAATTGCAGGCTGGCCATGCACTGGCAGAGTGGCATATTTTTACTCCAGACTGTTCCCTCTCATTGACATGCCAGTTCCTGACAGCAACCTCATGAAGCTTCTAGTGGACAGCAGCAAAAAGCACATGTGGCTTTAGAAGCCAGCAAGTGCTCCTGCTATAAGGCCTAGAGATGTTGGGGAAGAGAGAGGAGGGAGGGAGAGAAAGAGGAGACAGAGAAAGAGAGAGAGAGAGAGAGAGAGAGAGAGAGAGAGAGAGAGAGAGAGAGAGAGAGAGAGAAGAGAGAGAGAGAGAGAAGGAGAGAGGGAGGGAGGGAGATTTGGGGGCACTTGATGTCTGAAATGACCCGAAGAAGGTTCCTGGTTAAACAGGAACTCACCTGTACAAGATGAACAGCTTATACTTCCCTAGTTTGCCTAATATTTCTGCTACAACTTTCCTGAGCACACAGAATGAGACTTGGGTGGGTCTTGCATATTGCGTGCTTTTAAATACATGCTCAATTACTTACAACAATTTAGTTACACAGTTGTGACTTTAAAAGCTGTTGATTCGTTTTGCCTGAATTTTGGGCACAGTTTCGCATTTGCATAAGAAAGTGAGTGTAATTCATACTTTCAGAATGTGTGTTTTGCAGAGCGGCTCCGAGAATAAGTGTGAGAAATTGGCTAATTCCTGTCTGACTCCTTCTATGGGCTCTTATCTATAATTCATGCTGTCTTGGCATTAAATATCACCAACCCAGAGGCCTTTTGGCTAGAAAAGGAGATAAGGTTAAGTGCTTGCATTTCCATCCTTTCTAGGTAATGTGACTGGGATTCTCAGGCATGGCTCATGGAGCACACTGGGGTGCTGAGTGAGCACATGGCTCAGACAGGGCAAAGATTGTGGTCTCCCAAGGTGCATCTAGAGTCTCAATCCTTCTTATCACAGTCAGTCATAAGCAGGCCATTTAGTGTCCCTGAGCATAAGCTCTTGTCAGTATCCTGCTTATTTTATGCATAGCTATAAAGGTCAAACAAACAAAAGCGCCCGGTAAGTTGAAGTGTGTCCCTTCGTATTACGAAGAGTCTGGGGTTCGAATCTAAACAAGAATTTCAAGAGGAGAAGGTAGTAATTATCAGAACAACTGAGAATAAGGTTTTCTGTGTAGTCTATGAGGAGCAAGTGTACTGACATAGCTGCTACTGTATTCCCTCTGTGCTTCCAGCAACTTCTCTTTAAGTAGTAGGAAAATGATCTGAAAGGGTTGTAGTTTAAGTATCCAAAAGGTCCATATATTGGGGGTTCCATCACAAGTTCGTCACGCTATTGAAAGATGGGACAACTTTTAGGAAGTGGGACCCAGTGGACGGAAGGGAGTTCACTTTGGGAATTGGACACCAACTCCTTCCTCTCTCCTTTTGTTTCCTGCCAACTACGAGATATGCTGCCATGGTGTCCCACCCCACCACAGACCCAGAGCCACACAGCAAGTGACCCAAAACCATAGGAAGCCACCAGGCAAAGTGAACCTTTCTCCAAGTTAATTTTCAACATCTAATCACAGAAATGGAAAACCAGTTCACACAGAAGTGATCAGAACACACAACCTCTACTGCAGTCAAAACTCGTAGAACTGGAGGCTGCAGGCAGACAGTGTCTCTGCCAAACCCTGGCATGCCCAGCATAGTCCTCATCTCTTCCTTACTAGGTGGTCTCATTTAGTTACTTACTGTTTAATATTTTTTGTATACCAAAAATTCTCCAAATTACAATTTTAAACTGAGACTTTCCCTGAGTTCCGGATCATGTCAAATTAAATCTTTAACCCATCATTTGTATGTTATATGAGCATTAGAAAAGTAATACAGCCATCCCAAGCAGTCACTCTCTTAAATCCACCTTCTACCATGCCCAAACTATCTTAACAAATAATGCTACCATTGACCCCACGCTTTAGGTCCACATTATAAGAACCATCTATGCTGCACTTTGCATTTGGGTAGTAACTCTCTCTGTTTCCATTTTAGGGGGCACTGAGAGGGATGGGTGATGAAGGGAGGGAGGGAGGGAGAGAGGGAGGGAGGGAGGGAGAGAGAGAGAGAGAGAGAGAGAGAGAGAGAGAGAGAGAGAGAGAGAGAGAGAGAGAGAGAGAGAGAGAGAGAGAATATAACATTTGTATCTATCTGCATGGAATTTTGTGAAGATTACATGTAAGCTCTGCACACTGAAGAGACTCTGTAGGGTCCCTGCCAGCATCTGTATTTCCCTTTGTCTCAGCTGTTTTTTGTTTTGTCAGTTTTGACAGCACTGTTGTTAGTTTGTATTAGTTACTTTCCTTCTAGTTGTGATTAAAGACCTGACAAGAAGCAGCTTAAACACAGAGTGGGAGCTGGGTGATAGGTGTAGACTGCTGGGTTTCCTCTCATGTCAATACACCAGGATGGAGAGGACAGGAAGTGGGTTAATACTATAAATATGTACCACAGTTTCTTTATCCATTCTTCGGCTGAGGGACATCTAAGTTGTTTCGAGATTCTGGCTACTACAAATAAGGCTGCTACGAACATAGTTGAGCAAACGTCCTTGTTGTGTGGTAGAGCATCTTTCAAGTATATACCCAGGAGTGGTATAGCTGGGTCTTGAGGTAGACCTATTCCCAATTTTCTGCGAAAGCACCAGATTGATTTCCAAAGTGATTGTACGAATTTGCACTCTCACCAGCAACGGAGGAGTGTTCCCCTTTCTCCACATCCTAGCCAGCATGCGCTGTCACTTGAGTTTTTGATCTTAGCCATTCTGATAAATATAAGATGGAATCTCAGAGTTGTTTTGATTTACATTTCCCTGATGACTAGGGACATTGAGCATGTCTTTCTTTAGGTGTTTCTTGGTGATTCGATATTCCTCTGTTGAGAATTCTGTTTAGCTCTGTACCCCATTTTTTAATTGGATAATTTGGTTTGGTAGTGTTTAATTTCTTGAATTCTTTATATATTTTGGATATTAGCCTTTTTTGGATATAGGGTTGGTGGAGATATTTTCCCAGTCTGTAGGCTGTCATTTTGTTCTGTTGACAATGTCCTTTGCCTTACAGAAGCTTTTCGGTTTCATGAGGTCCCATTTATTAATTGCTGATCTTAGAGCCTGAGCTATTGGTGTTCTGTTCTGGAAGTCGTCTGCTTTACCAATGAGTTCAAGGCTCTTCCCCACTTTTTCTTCTAACAGATTTAGTGTGTCTGGTTTTATGTTGAGGTCTTTAATCCACTTGGACTTCAGTTTTGTGCAGAGTGAAGAATGGATAAAGAAACTGTGGTGCATTTACATTTTGGAATACTACTCAGCTATTAAAAACAAAGAAATCTTTAAATTTGCAGGTAAATGGGTGGAACTAGAAAAGATCATTCTGAGTGAGGTAACCCAGACCCAGAAAGAAATGAACAGTATACATTGACCTATAAGCAGATATTAGTCCAACAAATATGTCCTCTAAGATACTGCACACAGCAGGGGATCTGGACAGATGTTGGGACTTGCAGCCAGACTCTGGGCAGAGCACTGACAGTTGTATGGAAGAGTGGGGGAATGGAAGGATTCAGGTGGTTCAGGAGCCCCACAAGGAGACCATCAAGGCTAATGGATGTGGACCTAGGGGAGCCTGCAAAAATTGATGCATCAACCAAGGGCAATGCAGTGTGGACTGCCTCTGACAGGAACTCTGGTGCCTGGGATTTGATCATTTCTCCTTGGTGGGGAGGCGCTGGGGACATACAGAGCAAGGGGATGCAAGCTGTCCAGATGAGACTTGATAGGCTGTGATCATATGGCGGGGAAGAGGAGGCCCCCTGTCAGAGGTCTAGGGGATGGAAATAGGGTGGGAGAGGGAGGCTGGGAACAGGAAGATAAAGCGTAGGGATAACAATCGGGATGTAATATGAATAAATTATAATAAATTTAAAAATGAAATAAAAAAGACTATAAACATTAAACCCTCCTCTAATAATCCACTTCTGCCAGTTAGATTCCACTTCCTAAAGGCGCCAAAATTTCCCCAAGCAGCTCAGCAGCAGGGAATAAGCGCTCACATGGGAGCCTGTGAAGGGTATCCCAGCCAAAGGCCATACTGAATTTGATTATTTCTTACCGTCCTAATACCATGGATCTCAATTCAGATGGCTTTTCAGTTTCTATTCAGTTCCTGCAGGCTTCCGAATCCATTCTTTGTCTTTACTTTCCCTGACTATAAGAACAGCCAGAGTCCAGTTCCTCACGACACTGTACCTGTGCCACTGCGCTTCCCTTTCTGTCCTCCTTGCTGCTCTCATGTTGTTGCTCAGCAGTGTCTAACCTGCCACACAGCTCCCCAGGATCAGTTCTTTCCCAGCTAAATGCAGCCTCTTCCAGGATCCCGTGTCTACCAGTCACGCCGCATCTCTGTGTCCACATCAGCCTGTTTTATTCTTTGCACTTTACAGGGTTTGCTGCGGCTACATTTTTCAACAGGTCTTGGGATTCCAGCTCATCTCTCCCCATGGAATTTGAGATGAGAGTCTATTTTGCTGCTGTGTCCTGACAATCTTGGACCTTGCCTGTTTCTTGTAATATGAATCCCCCTACCCCTGTTCTCTGGGAAACGACCAGCACAGAACCTTTCTTCCCTAAAGGGCTTAGGGGACACCCACGCCCCAACTCTTTGCCTCCTGCACAATTGGTCACCCATCCCTTGGTTAGAGTGAGCATTGGCTAACTAAGCTTGCTGACACTTTTTCTTTTGCTTGGGCTACCAAACTTGTCTCAGTGGCAGGCAGCTCATGTGTGAATTTGTTGTCATTTGAGTTGAAATGGGACTAGCCATTTTCTTTTTTTTTTTTTTAATTTTAATTTTATTAATTTATTCAGATTACAACTCAATTGTTATTCTATCACTTGTATTCTCCTATTTTTCTCTCCCTCCCACTTTCAATCTATTCCTCTTCCCTAGGCCTAAGACCGAGGGGAACCTCCTCCCCCACTATATGGTCATAGGCTATCAAGTTTCATCTTGGTAGCCTGCTTATTCTTTCTTTGAGTACTACCAGGCCTCCCCACCAAGGGGAGGTGGTCACATATGGGGCTCCAGAGTTCATGTCAGAGTCAGTCCCGGCTTTCCACATAACTGTGGAGAATGTCCTGTCCATTGGGTAGATCAGAGTAGGGGTTCGATGTTTACTACTTGTATTGTCCTTGGTTAGTGCAATCGTTTGAGCAGAGCACCCTGGGCCCCGATCCACCCATCACAATGTTCTTCTTGTAGGTTTCTAGGAATTACTAGCCATTTTCTTATTCTGTTTTTCCACACTGAGATCTTTCAAGCCTTTTCCCCCTTCCTATCAAACAAAAGCCCTGCTTAGCAAAATTTTTGATACATATGAACTTCACAACATACTCCTTATTACAACAGCCTTTTTTACTCTAATGCAATCATTCCATTACCTGCTTGCAATAAACCTTCCAATTAAACCGCTGTTTAATAAATATGAATTTGATTTAATTAGAGAGTCCTGGTACATTGGTTACTTTTTTGCTGCTATGATAAAACATTACGACAAGGTAGAGAGAAAAGGGCTTATTTGAGCTTACGGTTGATGGGATCCATCTTGTCGTGGGAGTGTGGCAGCAAGCAGGATGGCAGGCTTGGTGGCAGCAGAAAGCTGAGAGCTCACATCTTGAAGCGCAATCCTGAGAAAGAGAGTGAGAACTGGAAGTCGGTGGGTTTTTAACCTCAAAGACAGTCCCCAGTGACATACTTCTTCCAGCAGGGCTGTAGAACCTAAACCTCCCTCCTATACACCACCAACAACTGGTGAGCACGTGCTCCAGTGCCCAAGACTGCAGGGAATAGTTCTCCCTGGAGCGCAGTGCATGGCACACGAGGGACTCCTAATGTTATGTAGAAGAAGTAGATTGCTATGTGAGATTCTAAGGCAAAATGCTTTAGCTGTAGAATGTCGCTAGTGAATCCCAGTACTGATTGCTTGACTTCCACCATTGTGGCTCCCACAAAGAGGCAGTTACACTTTGAGCTGATTCTATGGAAGCAAAGGCAGAACATCAGGGGAAATAGTCATTCTGTGAAGAATAGGTTGCGTAGGTAAGAATGGAGTTAACCCATTAACGTATTCATTTTTATGCACTTATGGGGGAAAGAAACATGTTCTGGATACCTGGAGCTTTATTTCCTATGTCGGCCACCTGGTCCTTCATAGCATACCCAATGAAGAGGTGAAAGAGGCATAAGGGATATGCCCTTATATATAGAAGAAGCCAAGTACCCATATAATCAAAAGTCTTTAGTTTAAAAGAAAGACAAATCTATCTTTAGTCAGAATTTATCATTTAAAATGCACATATAAATTTGTATTGTACGTCTGGCTATATTGAAATTAAATCCAAGAGAAATAACAAAGCATAATAACCATAAACACTCCCATTATCTCTAATACATCTCTATAATCTTCTACCATAATTAGAGTTTCCTTGGTTTAGGTCACATAAGGTCAGTCTTCCTCATGAGCATGGAGAATAAAGGTGACCATGGTTTTTAAAAAGTATTTTGTATGCAGCTCTCTCGTAGCTCAACTGCTATGTAGTAAATGACTTTGGCCTTCCATCCTTCCTGCCTCCTCCTCCTGAGACCTGAGATTATAGATGAGCACCATCATGCTACTGATGTCATGCTCTGCATGGTGGGCAAGCACTCTCCCAACTGAGCCACATCCCCAGCCCTAGATAAGGATGACTTTATAGGAAAAAGTACCTTTGGCTTTGAAAGACAGACAGCTCATGTTTTTCATATACTGTTTAAACAGCTGATTAAAAAAATAAACAGATTTCTATCTGAGTTTTAGCTTTTCCTCTTCTTGTGACAAAGCATGCCTGTCAACAGTAAATAAATTAAATGGTAATCACGACTGAGGTACATAGCTAATTTGGGTTTATTGCCTTCTTACATGTACAACAAATATAAGCTTTCACAGTTAGTTTCATTATGTTTCAAGACCCATAAAATGTGCTCCAATTTACTGTAGCTATATCGCCATTTTAAGCTAATTTACATAGGAAAATTCTGCTCACTGCTATTCAGGAATCTGTCTTAGGGCTGAGCATGGAAAGGGCACTAACCAGACCTTTATTGATGGATTGAAGAGAGTGCCGTTCACAGGCCGGGAGATTCCGTAGCATGATCTGAAAGTCCCGATGGCAGCAGCTCCAGGGCTGAATGAGAATTTCAAATCTGCAAAAATTAGATATGGTTAATTCTTCTGGCCTAACTTCTTTAAAAAACAAAACAGCATTCAGAAGTATTTTTAAATGTTTTGACAAATATCAGGGACTCCACACTAATTTACTAATCAATGCCATTGTGCCCAGCCCTCTGTTACCAGCCAGGGGATGAGTACAGATGGTAGAAGTTGTCTGGTCTCAGTACTCTTAGGAAAGCTCCTCTATTTTGTCACTGTCTGTTTATGTTACATTAGCTCTCCTTGGGCTCCATTTCCCCCTGCACTGTTAGCAGATGTGTTCGCTTATTTCAGCTGAAATTAGCCCTGTTTCCCCAAGTCTAAATCTCCTCGACAGTTATTGATAACGCCATGTCTGTTTCCTGAAGAATCACTTAACCAAAGCCATAGTCAATTCTTGAGACTCTCGTCTTTTTTTTTCCTTTCTACTCTTCTATCGTAACCGAGCTCTGATTTGTGAGCACAGTACTGCATGTACGTGGATGTCTTTACACATTTAACAAGTTTGAGCTGTCCCATCAAGTGGAGAAATTGCTGCTGTCCTTTTTCGTCACTCTCCAATTGATTTTCAAGCCTCAAGAATTTATCTCCATTTTGGGGATGCATCAAAACAAAGGATTACACAATCACTCATTAATTTTAAGTTTTGATGACTCAAAAATGCATATTTTTGTCCAAAGTTGCTTGAAATATAGTACCGCTTTCTTCAATTGATCGACCTTTGCCGTCTCTTACACCTTCATAATTAATATCACCATCTTTCTACCTCTCCAAGTATAAATAGGCCTGTCAGACAATGCCAGCTTGTAATCATCGAGCAGCGCATAAAGAATGCCACTGAAAGAGTGATATATGGCTTGGTTATGTGGTGACGCAATGAATTAATGAAGTTTTCAACAATGCCTAACTTGGCAATCAGAGGATACTTCAGATCCAGAGAGAGTTAAGTGAAAGAAATAATAACTATAAAATAATTAGAACTGGGGGGGAAACAAATAAACATCATCTAACTTGGAGATAACAAGCATAAGGCCCCAAGGCTTGCTCTGGTAGACAGAGAGCTTGTTCTTAGTTTGGATTTTGGGTGTCTTTGGGAAACAAGTTGGAGCTCCAGTTTTTCATGCTCCATCATCACCACCTACACATAATCACCTCATTTGCCTAGCACCTACAGGCACTCAAATCTGAGACATTGTTAACAGACTGGGGCATGAGGAGATGATGGCTGCAAGGTAAGTGATTGGCGCCAGGCGTTTTAGCTTGCATGGTGAAAGCTCTTCGACCCTCAAAGCTGACATCTGCATATATTAGAAGGCATTTCACATATATCCTGATTTCACATCTCGAGCCCTTTCCATCTTGTGTGCAGTTAAACTCATCAGGACAGTTTAAAGTCAGAATGAACGAATAATCCTGGACACTAATATAGGGTTGATACTGCAAAAGAGTTTTAGAAGAGCAGCCAGCAAAAAGGTAGCAGCTCCTCATTCAGACGTGGACTCAAATGACCAAACTGAGGAGGAAGCTGTGTCTTGAGTTGTATGTCCAATCCCTCTTATGGGCTGGTGTGTTGTTCATTTGTGCAATGATGGGAAAGCCAATTACTACTAACTAAATTTGGCATTTCTTCCTATGACCATACAATCACAGCTTCCAAATAGATCTCTGTGAGGCACTCGCTTTTAAAGTGCCATTGGTTGTTGAAAAGAATGTTGCACCAAATTAAAACAAGTAAAACCCGTGTGGCATGTGGAGAAATTATTTTCTTAGCCACTGTGTTATTTGTCTCTCATTCCCTTAATTCAATGTAACTTCCATTTAAAGAGATTATGTGAGGAATGGGGAGATTGATCGCTTAGTAATGTTGTCTTACAAGCTTGGAGCCGAGTACCATCCCCAGCAGCCATGTCCAGTTTCTAGGATTTATGGGGTGTTCTTATAATCCCAGCTGGGGAGGCAGAGACAAGAACATCCCCAGGGGCTCACTGGACAGACAATCTAGCCTAATTGATGAATTGCAGGCTCGTGAGAGAACCAGCCTCAACAGATCAGATAGCATTGCTGAGGGTGGCACTTTACTTTTGGGCTTCTACACACACACACACATACACACACACGCGCGCGCGCGCGCATTCACATGCTTTGACATAGAAACAGTGGCATTTTTTTAACCTGTGTTGCCATTAATTTGGAAAATCAAAAGCCATCCTGCATCTTGCAAGGCCAAAAGGGAACGCAGCCACGTTTGCATTGGCAACTATTAGATCCCTTGAACTTTCTGATTCAGAGCTAAACACCATTAAGAAAATGATGCTTCTGTGGTCTTAGACTTGGCACACACCATTAACAATCAGCAGGGAAGGTGACCACAGGATGAGGGGCAAAGTGCAGACTGCTAATTAGAAACACTCTCCCACTACTCTTGACCCCAACAGGTGGCATCCATACTCTTCACATTAGCTTCCACTCCGTTTTCAGTGTCCGCCTTAACCTTCTTATTTCTCAGCCCTGGTACAATCGATGAACTTAGCATGTGTCTCTTCTCATTATTCTGTTCTCTCTTCTACAAGGTGATTGTAAAGAGTCACAGCAGGAGATGCGAGCAAGTTGAAAGACTGCCCAAGAAACCCTTGTATGTATGCACTCCAATACTGTGTTTCTGGCCGAAGTCTCTTGTTTGTTTTGACATCTTCATTAAGCTAGACTCTTGGTTTTGAAACCTCCTCTGTATACTGTGGCTTTTTGTCACACTTGTCATTAACACTTCCAGATTTCCTCATAATTATTTTCTCACTCATTCCGTTCCTTCAGTTGACTCCATGTGCCTCAAGGACGAAGGATTCCATCTCAATCACTTTTGTGTTCTTAGCACCTAACACAGTATGTGCAAGGTTATTGAAGGAAAGAAATGAATTAATGAAAGCTCACCAGGGAAAGTATCCACGAAGAGTCCTATGTTTGACATCTCCAAGTGTTATTTAAGGAATGCAAACAGAAAAGAGACACAACTATAGGTTTGGGAGAATCAAAGAGGACAACTTATGCAGGGCCTGGTACTGCCAAGGGAGGGGAAGCTGACTCCTGTCCAGTGTCCCTAGCAGATGAGAGCACAGACGGAGTAACACTGCAGGCTCTGTGAAGTCCCTTCCTTATCCTGTACCTTATCCTTACCTTCTCACTACCTTATTGTTTCTTGGGTGGTCGGCTTAATTCACCTTTCAGATCTGCCCTTTTCTGTATCATTAGAACACTGCCATATTGGCAGATTTTAACACAAGAATGTATATCCTAAGTCTAACAGATAGATATGACTCTATTGATATATGAGGTAAAATAGTTGAATAAGGTCTTCAAAAGCCTCAGAAACACACAGAATATGGCATTTAAAGTTGTTCTTAGAATCCTAAATTTCTTTGACAACAACACAAGTTAACTCCTGACAACACCCAGCCGACCTCAAAGAATATGATGAGCATCAAAGAGCCTCCTTATGGATATGGCTTCAAAGGTGGCAAACTAGCCACTGGGCAAAATGTCCTCGTTCCTGCCACAAACAGAATCTGCCTAAAAATGGGCAACTTAGGTGCAGGCAGAGTTGATGGCCACACTCTGCCAAGTCAGGGTAAGCAAGTCCTCAATAGTTCCTGCCCTTTGAACAAGTCTGGCAGAGATATTAGGCCAGAAAGCTGAAGATGAGGCTCCAACGTTATAAAGTGTATTGGGTGTCTGGTCAGGCAGGAAACTGTCTTAAGTCAATTTGTACATTTTGGAAGCTGCTAACCTACACTGCTGGTTCACTCAGGAATTTAAGTTTTGTTCCTTCTCAAGTCTCTGAGGGGCATTGAAGACCAGATAGTATAGTTTTAATTACCAAGTTTAGCTGGTTAGGGGACAAGATCATTTCAGATCAAGATAAAGAAGTTAAGCTATTAGAGTTGAGATAGGATAGATATTAAATCTCATTCGGAAATTTAGACCCAACAAGACAGGAAAGACACTTACTTCAAACAGGACGATTGCAGATGGCCAAGTCACTATGAATGTAACATGTATAGGACTCATTATTCTCATGATTGTCACATGGTTCTCCCTGCTGTATGTAGTTTTTTTATACATGTGTAATAAAATAAAAGTATTAAAAAAAAAAAAGAACACCACCATAAGGAACGAAAGTCTCCCTTACCCACAGTCCCTTTTTGCTCTATTATTTGTTGTTTAGGTCCATCTGATAGGAAACATGTCTTGCTAGCTCAGGGTTCTTTCTCTTTCTCCATGTGACTCTCCCTCCCCCACCCCCCCCCCCCACCCCAATCTGCCTCTCTGTCTCTGTCTCTGATCCCTTCTCTCTCCCCAACCCCCAACACCAGTTAGTTCTAACCACAGCTTTAAATTTGGATGCTTGAGCAAGAGAGGACTTGAGTGCACTATTCCTCTGAGATGTTACTGTTCCCAGGGATATGCCCCACCAAAATTTAAATCATCTATCTATGTGTTTAGGACCCAGCATATAAGAATTTTCTATCTAAATGGCTTCCAAATCTGTGTTTAGAGCTTGTATGGAGCTCTTTCAAAGGTCTTGCTGCCAAAGCACCTTTGTGCTGTCGGCTGAGGGTGAGGTTGGATACGCTTTCCTGTGTGAACTGCTCACACACTGGTCTATGTGCCCTTCAAAGTTGCTATGGACAGCAAATTTTGTGGGAGGGACAAATAACTGTTTTAATTTTAAAGGTTGATTTTATTTTTATTTTTCTGCATTGTGTGTTTGTGCCAGTATGTAGGCATGTATCCAGGTGCCTGTAGAGGCCAGAGGCACTGGGCTCCTTAAAGCTGGAGTTACAGGCTTTTGGAAGCTGCCCAGCTTGGGTACAAGGAGCTGAAAGGTATGTGCTCTTAACTGCTGAGCTGTCTTTCTAGCACAAACTTAAATATTGAGAAGGAAGAATGCCCATTTAGCAAAACAACAGTGGAAGATTCTTTTCACGGACAAATGACTTCCCTAGTCATTGGGTTTTTGTTGTTATCAGTTTTATAGTACCACGTGTGAATTTCCTGTTATAAAACAGGCCTCAAATCCAATAAAGACATGGTTGCTTGCATCCACAACAGTAATGCAACTACTGCACAAGTGGGCACATATGGGAAAGAAAGCCTCTTCTTATGAAACTTCTCACATCTACTGAGTAAAACAGGAGTGATAATGTAGTAAACACGGGAAATACTCCATCTGAACAAGCAAGTAAGAAACGTCTTCACCGTTACTGCTTCAGTTCTTGTGTCCTGGCTCCTGCTTGACTTTGTGGCCTGACTCTCTTCCACAGTGGGCCATGACCTAAATGATGTAGTCTATCTTTTCTTCTCAAATTGCCATTTTGTCTGAGCTTTATCACCGTGATGAGAAGCAAACTGTTGACCAGTCTTAGATTGCTTGGGCATCTTTAAGCTTATCTACCTCTAAAATCTCAAAGTATTGTTTAATTTTTTTTTTTGTCTCTAGGATTGGTTTTCATTTTTTAATTGTATTTTTAAAACTTTGTATTGATTCTTTGTGAATTTCCCATCACGTAATCCCAATATCACTTAGTCTCCTGTCCCTTCCTATCTGTTCTCTTCCCTTGCAATCCCACCCACCTCCAAGGGGGGGGGGAACAGAACATCTATCCACTGAAGCTGAAGCTTGTCGTGGTGTGTTGTTACACAGTGTACCCTTTCGTCCAAAGATCATCACTTGGAAATGTTCATTTCACCAAGTCACTGGTTCTTGGCCTTTCCAACACTATCACCGGGACACAGCTAAGATATCCTTTTGTTGCCCCATGTCTTGGCGATCCGGCAGCTTCACAGATGAGGAGGACATTAGAGTAGGCCAACTCAAAGCCCTGGATCTGGGCCTGGCTGGTAGCTGAATTGGTCAGCCTGCCAGCTCTCCTACACCCACACCACCAGGGCCAGCTCTCCAGCACTGCTCTGGCTAGCTCACCCTGTGCTGCAGCTGGCAAGGGGCAGGGACAACTCTCCTGCTTTAATGCTCTTGGGCCAGCTCTCTGGCCTGCTGCTGGTGACAGCAGGGGTGGGAGTGGGCAATCTCTCCTGTGCTCATGGCACTACATGATATTCAAGGGGCGGGCAGGAGGGGCCTCTCCCGAGTGCTGCAGCCAGTGAGGTGTACAGCCAGCTTTGCACAGCCCTTGGACATCAACATGGTACCAGTACATATCAGGGACATACAAATGGCCTTTAGTGGTAACATGGACCACGGACATCTACACAGACTCCTCCTGCTGCATGGCCACAGACGCAGGCATGGTCCTCAATGGCTGTGCGGGCTATTCACATTTGGCTGTTCCTCATCATCCTCGAGTCTTTGCTTCTGCCCCTCTTCATAGCACACAATCCTTTCTAATTCTTGTTCTCTCCCATCTCTCCATCACGTACTTGCACATCGTAGTAGTGCTCACAGAGCAGGGGGCTGTCAGATATACTGGGCCAGAAGACTGAAAATGATGGTCCAACATTAGAGAGAGTTTTGGGTGGCTGTTCATGCAACACACTGTCTCTGTCGTCTTCTCTTATATTTTGGATGTGAGCCTAGCCTTTACTGGCTGAGCCATCTCTCCAGCCTTCATCTTCTGATTTTGGAAGCTGCTAATCTGCACTCCCTGTATACTCAGGTATTTAATTTTATTCCTTCTCAAGTTTCTGATGAGGTTGAAGACCAGATAGTTTAGTTTTACAATTAAGCTTAGTTGTTTAGGGGTTAAGATGTTTTTAGGTCTAGATAAATGCTTTAAGTTGATAATGATGAGATATGATAGATATTGATTTACATTCAGAATTTTAGATGCACCAAGATAGGAAAGATGTTCTCTTCAAGGATGCCAAATACAAATAGTCAACACACTGTGAATGTAACACTTATACAATTCCTGATTATTTCATGGTTATTCTTGCTGTAAGTAGTTTATTGTATGTATATTTAATAATATAAATGTATATGTAAAATAAAATAAAGTGTAGGCATTGATGTTTAAGAGGGAGAGGGGCAGAAAGCATATAAGAACTGGGGATGGTGGATGGCTGTAAGTAAACAGTAGGTCCTGGACACACTACAGTGACTGCACATATGAACTCAGTATTTGAAATAGCAAGCACAAGACCCATGTGAGCACAAGGCCAACTCCAGAGAGCAAGTGTGGAGAAGGCAGGTGAGAATGGAGTCCTACCTCTGTTCACGGAGCAATTGGCAATTTATAGCTGCTGAGAGAAGAACGGTCAGTTTTTTTGGGTTTTGTTCTTGTTTCTGTTTTTGTTTTTATTTTTGTTTTAAGAGTGTAGCCCTTAGTAAGTCAACAGCAATCATGTAGAAAGACTCACATCCAAGAATGTTTTGGCCCCACAAATTGGTGGTGATGGCTTTTTTTTTTTTTTAACAGAACGTGTATTTGGGTGGATGGGGAAGCAGGATGGATCTGGGAAAACTTGTGTGGGAGGAGTCAATATGATCAAAATACATTGTACCAAATTCTCAAAGAACTAAGAAAATTATTTAAAAACTACAAACTGTAAAAAAGATATTATAAGCTTGCTTGGTTTTTTTTTCTTGTGAGCATTATTTCTATTTTCCAAGCAGATATTTGAAAATGTCCTGATTTTACAACAAAGTTGTTGGCTACGACTTTGCATGCAGCAGTTCATTTGTCTGTGTTTAGTGTTAGTTGTCATCAGAGATGAAATGTTTGTGTGCACGAATATGTGTATGCATGGATATATGTGTGCATGAATATGTGTGTGCATGAATATTGCACTACATGCTATACTTTTCCTTTCTGTGAGTACTATATACATACATGTGTGCATATGCATATACAAATACACACATATACACATATACAATGCACAATATACATATTATGTATGCACACATTTAACACAAACATACACATATTATATATACGCATAAACATTATATACACACTTGCACAATATACAGGCTTACATATTATATACATGTACAATACACACCTATACATATTTCTTCTTCAAAGACAAAAGAACATTGAAATCATCTTCCTCCAGCACTCTTCCAGTTTACCACAGAGTCAAAAGGAAGGAGGGCGGGGTCTTTTCTTTCTTGGAAGGCTCTCTCATCTTGGAATCCCTGTGGCTAGGTTTGCTCCGGAACATGAACCAATCATCTTTTACCCAGTTCCATGCTCCAGGGTCCTTCTGGAATCTCCGGGACAAATTGGTGCTGAACACGAGAGCACTAAGAACCTCAGTTTGGCACAGAGACTGCAATAGTGAGGGGCTTTTCTCATTGCCTGGAGCTGCAGCCTCTCTGTAGGCCTTCGCCCTGTAGACCGCACACGGCTGACAGAAGCACCAGTATATTGGGCCAATCAAACCGTAGCTCTAGATATTGGGGCCATTCTCCTGTAGACTTATCTTCATCAGGGCTGTGGGTGGAAAACATGTTATATGTGAAAAAACGGAAGTGTTTCCCAGTCTGTTGCCCTCCTTACAACACAATTCTGAGTCTATGCTGACATGGAAAACTCTTGCTTCCGACCTGGCTCTCATGTGCCAGCTCAGCTTCGCCTTCCATGTGGCAGCAGTTGAAGGCCATTCTGTCAAGAGGATCTTTTGTTTCCCTTCACTCAAAAACCCCTCTCTCTACTTTCTGCTTTGCCTCCTTTTCCTGTTCCCTAAGACTGTGTCCCTCTGTTCTAATGGCCTTCGGAAGTAATGACTTGTGAATTACCAATTTAGAAACAAAACTCTTCTAGATGCTAAAAAAGATCTGCAGAAAAAAATTCTACAGGATTTGATTAATAATATTCAAATTTTGTAAAAGGCAGACCTTGCAGTGGCTAGAATCAGTTACAGCTAATTTGTACCTTAATTTCCCAAGCTGTAGCACCTAATCCCAGTGATGTACCCTCTGAGCACTCTGGGAGGACGGAAGGCTGTACACTTTACCTATACAATGAAAGCATGAATCTGTAATATCGACCCAATAGAATGTGCATATAAGTTTGATGCCCTGTAAATTAGTCATTTATGAATATATTGTACTGATTTTCAAACCTGTAAGATATGTTTCCCAGCTACAGAATCTCAGCAAAATTTGTGGCAAGATCAATGTAAATTTCATGACTAATCCTAATGATTTAAACTAAACTTTTTAATGTTAAATTTCAACTTAATGGCTGGGGTTGGGAAAATAGCTCAGTCTGTAAGCATTCCTGCTATACAACTGTGAGGAACTAAGTTCAAATCCCCAGCACCCATGTAGAAACATGGTGGTGTATATGCCCATAACCTCAGTGCTGTGTAAAGTGTAGGCAGGAGGATCTTCTAGGCTTGCTGGCTGCCAGTCTAGCTGCAGGCTCAGTGAGACAGCCTGTGTCAAGGGAAAGAGGCAAAGTGGTAGAGCATCCTCGTCCGGCCTCGTGCAATTCCCCCAATGTGAGGCTTCATCAGGCATAATAATGATTTTTATGGAAGTATAGGTTTATCTTTTTAAGACTTGATATTGGGAGGGAGATAGGAGATATGTTGGGAGATGGGGAAGACAGAAGGAGGCAGAAGAGAACAGATATGACCAAGATACAGTGTACACATATTTGGAACATGTATTTGAGTGGATGGGGAAGCAGGGTGGATCTGGGAAGACTGTGTGGGAGGAGTCAATATGATCAAAATACATTGTACAAAATTCTCAAAGAACTAAGAAAATTATTTAAAAACTACAAACTGTAAAAAAGATATTATAAGCTTGCTTGTTTTTTTTTTCTTGTGAGCATTATTTCTATTTTCCAAGCAGATATTTGAAAATGTCCTGATTTTTCAACAAAGTCTACTTGAACAAAATACTAGTATAAATTGCAAATATTTTATTTTGTACATGATAAAAATCAGCATAAACACTTTTGGTTCTGTTATCTGTTACATTATTCAAGGCACAAAACAAAAATTTTAATTTTAGACTTGTAAGCAACAAGTCTAAAATACACAGTTTCTGCAGTTTATCCTTTATATCAGATTGACCTTTCCTTTGTGGTCAGTTTTATCACTCATTTTAGATTATAATATTGGCTTATATTGGAACTGAAAGTGAACATGATAAGAACATTAACATATGTCAACAAAGTAGTGTTTAAGTAACCCAGGTCTTTTCTTCACTTGCTAATTTCAAATGTGACAGCTCAAAAGAGAGGAGTGAATTCTTACAGTATTCTCTGTAGTATGCTTTAACACAGTGCTTACTTATTAGTCCACACACATATCTTTTCAAAGCCTTTTCCTCTACAGGATATTAAAATTCACTTGAGAAATGCACTCACTCTTTGGATATGGAGTCAGTAAGAAATGGTCCTTAAATGGCTGCCAGGGAACAGATTTGTTGCATTTGTTTTATGTAAATTGTTCCTATTGAACAGAATCAACAATAAGTAGCGTTTTACAAAGATGTCCAGGAAGTCGCAGGGAAATCTGGGCCTGGTAGTACAAGTTTGCAGTCCCAGACACTTGAAAGGCCAAGGCAGGAGGATGTTAAGTTCAAAGTCTGTGAAAGACCCAGTCTCACAATTTAAAGTTAATAAAAGCAAGGGGTGTGAGCTAGGAATGCAACTCAGCGGTAGAATGCCTACCTAAGATGCACAAGTCCTAGGTTCAAGCCCCAGTACAAGAGAGGAGGCTAAGGATGGGAGGGGCACCTTCAGTAGATGATAAGTTCTTTCATCTGTCCTGAAACCATGAGATGGGCCAAAAGCTGCATCCACTGGTGAGCTGAGTCAGGATGAGGAGGGTGAATTGAGGGCTTGCTGTTTATAACCTAAAAGGTAAGGGAGTGCTGTGGACGTTACAGCTCCTGCTAGTTCGTGTGTTGAGTCACATGGTATGTAGAGAGCTCAATGGTGATGCACTCAGCTACTTAGAGCAAGGGCACAGGCCCTTGCTTCAGTTCCTAACCCATAAAGATGGTCACAGAGGCTGACACTGAGACATGGACCTTCTGGGAGTCTTATAGCCCTTACAGTGATGGATATCAGGATCATGGGCCACCACCATGATTTTAGGTCCTCATGTCCCAAGGCATGGAGTTGGGCAGAGACAAAAGGACATTAGGTAATAGAAGTGATAATTGTTTATATGAAAAAGATACACTTGTAAGGAAAGAAGCAGACTGGAACAGAGAGAAAAGTTTCAGAGTTCAACTACAGTGCCGTAGAAAGAATGGGAGGTTTTGTGGCACATGGCATTGGTTTTGTGCTCATCTGCTTAGGCAGGCTTTCTTGAGCATGCTTTTTCACTTACATAATTCTAATCCAATGCCATGCATCTTGTGTAAGCTCTGCCATCTTTACTGAAGATTTTGCATTTAGTAGTATAAATGAGCCACAGGACACTTTCAGACACTGTGGAGTTCTTCTGCACCTGTGCCAATGGCTGGCTTCCTTGGAGGGGTTTGACAAAGGATTTTTCTCATATACTACTTTGTAGCCTTTGTGTAGGGCTTTCCAGACCTTACTTTCTTCCTTGATCTATTGTCTCAGGAGAGTAGAAATATGGTTCAAGAATACTGGCCTTGGGAACAGACAGCGATGGATTCTGACCTAGGTTACTTTATTATGGTACTTAAACTCTATGACTCGGTTTCCCCAATAAGATGGAAACAATAAAACACCTGCCTCATGAAACTGCTGTGAGTGTAAAGAAATAATATTTGTTAAACTGCTCTCTTGGTTGTATATAGGAGCTGCTGATACATTTGAGCTGCTACCACTGTGTACTGTGTGTCTTCAAAGCAAACAAATAAATAAGATTCCACTCAATGAGTTGAATGAAAGTCAGACCTGCTTCTTCCTATCCAGAAGAGATGAAAACATATCATGATGTAACAATTCTTCTCCTATTGAGCTTTTTTTGAGAGTGCTTTTGTGGGAATATAGATTGGAGTAGTTGCTTCTTTTGCCTTAACAATGTGAGATCCATGCAAGGAAAAGTTAAGATTCCATAGTGCACTCTTATTTGGTGGTTAAGAAGACACCTAGGCAAATCCCAGCAAGGGGTGGCACCCATTGTGGCTTACTGATCATTTCCTTCTCCCGAAGGTTGTCATTCATTAAGACAGCGTGTTTCCTCTGAGGAAGGCTGGCCTCACAGAAGCAGGTGCTATAGAGAAATCAGCATCTGGCGAGTAGAATAGTTACAGACTAGGCCACAAATGGAGATGACATATTTCAATATCAGTGACATAAATACATTTATGGCTCACATGCCTAGGATAATTGCAGGAAGAACTGTAGGAAAAAAACCTTGGGACAGGACAAATCCCACAATAGTATCCTTAGGTCTCAGAGTTCCAACAGCTTTACTCCTTCCTGCTTTCTTAATCCACTCTGATGCTCTCCTAAAATGACTGACAGCAGGTCTGGAGTCTCTCAGTGCTTGGTCTGGAATAGGGATTTTGGATGATAGGAGAAGATATTCCTTTAAAGGAGAGTACTGGCGGTGTAGAAAACACATGTTTGTCACTGTAATTCATCTGAGACCTCCTAGCTAGCAAGGATTTGTTTTTTTTTTTTTTAATTGAAAAATAAAACCATTCATAATACATCTCATTTGCTATCCCACCCCATGCATCCTCCCATTCCTCCCTCCCTCCTGCTTTCACCCCATTCCCCTTCCCTATGACTGTGACTGAGGGGGGCCTCCTCCGCCTGAATATGGTGCTAGTAGGGTATCAAGTCTCTTGTTGGTAGTCTGCTAGCCAGGATTTGAATGAAGGCTATCTCCAGTTTCCATGTTCTCTCCTCAGTCATACTGTTACCGACAGACTGATTTCAAGTTACAGAAGTGATCATTTTGGTAACTAACGTTGTTTGGGCTTCCTACTTTGATGCTTTGTGGACATTCAGTACAGACTGAATTGCTTTATTGTTTCTTTCTGTAAAGAATTTCCAACCTTCTACTGTTTGATGCTACAGCCCTGTCCTCTGGGTGAGTATATAGTGCTGCACTTTTAATCTGTGCTTTTAGCTGTTCCTCAATGAGTCGGTACTTCCTCTTGAGCTTCTCTTGGATATTGAATCACCCTTCCTTGCCTATCTCTGTGTGGCTAGGAAGAATGTAATGGTTTATTTTGGACAAAATGATACAAGGAGTGAGTGGGTGTTCTCAAGTATCTATTTCCTCTGCCAAGAATGCTTCCACAAAGATGGAGCTTAGTTCTGAGTTTGACTCTTGAGAGTATAGACTTATTTCTTTACCCAATTCTTTCTCCATACAAACTAGCATTGAACTTCTAGCCTGTTGTGTTAAATTTTTCATATATTTGGCGTTATTTATTGCTATGACACAGATACAATTTCTTGAAAATGACTTCTGAAGAAAAAAGTCACACATGTTGATGATTGTTAGCAATATGTGGTTAGGAAGTGAAAAGAAAAAGCAAGGAGAGGAATAGTTAGTGCGCAATGGCAAAACACTTGGTAAAAACTGTCACTCTGGGAATGGAGAGATGACAAAGCAATTAAGACTACTTGCTGTGCACAGACATTTTTTAACTCCAATTCCAAGGGATCAGGAACTGGCTAGCATCTTCTAGCCTCTGGAGGTACCAGGCACATACATGCCACACAAACATATATCCAGGCAAACAATAGTACACACTTTTAAAAGCGAAAAGGAAAGTTGAAAAGGAGCTTTTAAAAACTTCCACTTGCAATATCTTAGGAGTAAGATTGTATACTTGTATGACTTTACACAGCATCCTAGCGTGTATGTCATAACACATGTGGAATTGTCAAGGTAATATAGAAAGAAATGGCCTGGTTTAAAAAAAAAAAAAAAAAAAGAAACAAGACGACAAGCTTCTAGAAATCTAAGATCTTCACATGTTGTAAAAAGCTAATTAGTTCATACTTTCAAAAAGAAGAGATAAATTGCGAAAGCACTTGTAACCTAGCCACCTGCTTAGGCTAGTGGACTCATAAATGGTAGAGGAGAACTTGCAAAGCACCACCTACCTAAACCGCACAATCCCTAACTGTAACCTACTACCTGTCCTGATGCCACAGATAAATGTAGTTCTCACATCAAGAACTCTTCTCCAGAGTCCATCATCAAAGCTCACAGACAGTCAGAGCTCAGAGTTGTGTGCCTCAATTCCAAAGGATTCATCTACAAAATAACTTGCACAACCGAGGCCCGGGGAACATTGTGGAAGGGAGGGTGGAAAGACTGTAAGAACCAGAGGATCAGGGAGTTTTTCTGTGAGACTGTATTTCCTAGTATTGTCACTATAAATTTTTGCCAAGATGACTGCATAAGCACGAGATGAATAAGAACAACAGAAATAGACATGTCAAAATGTTTAGGGGAAAAGACCACTGAGGCCTCAATCACTTACAACGAACTACCGGCAACAAAGGAGTGCTGAGCATGGGAGAAATAGTCTTTCCCAGGGAAGCGCACATCAATTGGTTATCTAGTGCCAATAGTCAGCCCTGAAAATGTAAATACAGTTAACAATCTACAGACTGAGAACATTATGTTTAATAAAATATGTTTATATATGTAATATATGTACATATACACATGCATATACAATGAGAATTAATGAGAAAAGAGGCTACGGATTTGGAAAAGAGGTGGGAGAACTATATAGAAGGATTTGGAGGGAGGAAAGGAAAGGTAGAAGCTATGCAATACTATTGCAATATCAAATATAAAAGAAAGAAATGATTTAAAAAGAAAGAAAACAGTTGAGAAAAACACCCTTGGAGCCTCCCTCCACTCTTTTTTATTGTTGTTTTTGTTGCAAGAATCATATTCAAGGTACATCTTTCCTGACACCTTGAAACACCACGATAAGCTAGAATTTCTCAACAAGCTGTGAAATTAATTTGACCTTAAGTTTTTTTTATTATCATGCCAAAGGAAGCTAAGTTACTTTGATAAGCACAGGGGCCTTTCACCCGGAACAGATTAGAATGTGTCTGTCAATCCAGGAACCATTCAAGCTACCTTCAGAAGTCTGAGTGAAACTTTGAACAAAAGGAATGTGAGGCTCATTACTGTCATCCACATCCCAGCTGGTGGAAACACTAGGATTCCTGCATCACCACATCTTTTGTGGTCCAGCCTGTGACAGCAGCTTACCAAATGTCTCCAAGAAATATCAAACTGTTATAGTTAATCACCAGGAGCCCTCTGCTACTGGTACAGACACAAAGACTGCTGAGCTTAGCGATCTAGTTTCAGCCTTCTTATTTTTTAAATTTGCTACTTAATTAGTCTTTTTGAGAAAGTAAATGTTGGACTATTTAAATATTTAATCCTGTGCTTTTTAAAAATGTTTATTATTTATTTGTATGCGTGCACGTTTGCATGGGTATACATGCATTATATGACTGCAGGTGCCTTAAGAAGCCAGAAGAAGGTGTTGAACTTCTTGGAACTTGAGTTACAAGAGGTAAAGAGCTGCCTGATGTGGGTGTTGAGAGCCACATCTATGTCCTCTGCAAGAGCAGCAAGTACTGTTAACCTCTGAGCCATCTCTCCAGCCCCTAAGCATATGCCTACTGACTATGTAGTTCTACTCAAAGAACTTAGTGTTTGCTCTGATCTCAGTTTTACTGCAATTGAAATTAAAATTGGAAACTGGAATTCAGCTGAGGACACTTTCCACAATTACCATTCTATATATGTCTGTGTAGTGCGATGGAAGCCAAAAGATTCTCCCAGACTGTAGTGCCATGTACCACAGAGAACAAGGCAACAGCATGGGAAACTCCTCCCAGGAAGCAAATATCCTAGCCTGCCTCACAGAAAGCCTTCCCTTAAACTGCCCAGTGAGATTTCAGAACTGAGAATTCAGTGACACCCCAGTGTCTCCATCTTTCCTGTCTTGGACTGAAGTATTTACCATCACCTGCTCTGTCGCTGTCTGCTATTATGTGTGTTGGTGTGTTATGAGAGGGGGTTGGAGATAATTTGCATTTTTAAATTCCATATCTATAGAACAGAAAGTTACATCTTTGGATATGGCAGGCATAAGACAGTCATATAAAATCTAGAAACCTGAGACTGGGCATGGATGTAGTGGTTGAAGGAATCTTTGGATATGGATTTAGTATGTTCTGTGTGATAAGAAAAAAAAGCTAAGATTGTTTTTTTCAACAGGTATAAAAACTGGCTGGTGCTCAGTAACTGGCCACAAAATACATTGATGACTAGCAACACTTCCCAGCCTTCTTGCATGCAGACTTATTCTGGCTATGTGCCATGTGCAGAAATGATTTGTGCTGAAGCATAAGAGCAGGTGCAAGTTCTGCAGGCATTATTGTTTCCTGAAGTAACAATCCCTCAATCCCACCTTCTCCCCTCATCCCTCACCTTTAGTGAGAATAAGAAAGAAGCCATCATTATGGGAAGCCACTAGACTGGCAGAGTTAGTTTTTATTTCATTATGCCCCAGGATATCCTCACTAGTGCAAACTCTGGAACTTCAAAACTGGCCTATACACTACGTAATAGAATTTTCTTATGAGAATATATTGGGATATATGTTACAGAACTGTGAATGGAATGAGATATGGTCTAGCTAGAATGTTTTCATTGACACAATTTGACACGTGTTCTTTTAGCCCTAAACATTCAAGCTAGGCAGGTATCCAGTGTAAATGTTGCTTGTATTTCCTCAGAAGAGGAGGTGACATGAAAGCCATTCACAAGTTTTATGAACATATACGGCTTAGGCCGAGGCCAGAGCATGTTTATCTAACCCTGGACCTAGGTTTGGAAGCTTCTGGCATTCATACAATCCAACCTTCTGCAAGCCTGGACTTTGAAAGCTTCAGCTTCTGTCTGCTAACCTAGGCCTAGAGTGTTTTCATCCTCTGAGATTAATGTTGGATAAGCTCACCCTTTCTAGTTCTTTCTGAACTCTGGCTGGCTGATTTAACTCAACTCTTCTGGCTTAAACTCCTCCGCATGCCAATTGATTCAAACTGGCTTCTCTTCACTTCTCACTAATTACTCTGCTTGGAAAAACTGTCTCTAAATTTCACAAATTGAACTGCATGAACTCAACTGAATTGCATCAAACTGTACTGTACTCTTGAACTCTTCTGTACTGTCTCCATGAACTCTCCTGTTCTCCCCCACCTCTCTCTCTTTCTGTGCTGCTCTTAAATTGCTTCTCTTTTCTGTTAGTCATTGTGAGAGTTGGGAATATCCTATCTCTGACTCATTGTGTCAAATCTTTCTTGAATCATCACTTTGTCTACCCTTCAATTAGACATGATTGTTTGGGATTAAATGTGTGTACTAAAGGTGTGCCTGTATTTTAGAAGGAGGAATTAAAGATAGGTTGTGTCTAAATTCTAGCCAGAGGGAATAAAGGTGTGCATTTCAGCTAGAGGGATTAAAGGTATAGGTTAAAAACATGTCAGTGTTTCAGCCAGATCACACAGACCTAGGTCTTTGGATGTGATTCCTTGCCAGAGCAGCCATGTTGCTGGATTAAAATTCCTCTATAGTACTGAAACATATTGCTTTGCCATTGTAATATCCTAATCTCTCTTTTATTATTATTATTATTATTATTATTATTATTATTATTATTATTTGGTTTTTTGAGACAAGGTTTCTCTGTGTTGCCCTGGTTGTCCTGGATTCCCTTTGTAGACAAAGCTGGCCGGGAACTCACAAAGATCTGCCTTCCTCTGTCTCCTGAGTGCTGTGATTAAAGGAGTGGGCCATCATGCCTGGCCACTCTTTCTTTTTTAAATATCTCTTTCATAAACACCATACTTTCTCTGGGTATTAATCCATTGTTGCACTCCCAACTTCAATGCATCCCCTAGGTAGATAAACTCTCACATGTTGCTGTCCAACCCATGCCTAGATTATAGTAGGTCACAGCCCATTTGGGAGTTCATATCAAATATTCTGCATATCAGATATTTACATTTGTTTTATAACAATAGCAACATTACATTTATGAAGTATCAATGAAATATGATTGGGGGTCACCACAACATGAGGACGTGTATTAAAGGGTTGCATCATTAGGAACGTTGAGAACCACTGGGATAGAAAGATGGAGGTTATAAACAATACAGAGCTATCAAGCAGAGTGTGAAAGGAAAGGACACACTGTCACTGTCACTTTGAGGGGAAAAGTATGTTTAATAATCAGTCTAATTGACCCAGCTGAGTTAAGTGACACGTAACTATAATTCTAGCACTCAGGGGACAGAGAAGAAGACACTTGAGTTCAAAGCCATCTTTTTGTACCATGGTAATTTGAAGGACAGCCTGGGCTACATGCAACTCTGTCTCCCAAACCAATAAAACCAAAACAAAAGGCCTCTTAAAAGGAGCAGTTTTGCATTCATTTCAGTGAAACTGAATTTTAAGCTTGGGTATTTAAACTTTAGAATGTAAGACAGTACTCCTCTAGCTAGTAGCTTCTGTGGTCAACACTCATCTCTCTCGGTGAACTACAGAGTTCACCAATAAATAAATAGAGTATCAACATTTACATGATAAACATATTATGATCTCAGGTATATGATTTTATTATATTTATACATTTATTATATATACATTTATACATTTATTATATATATAAATATATATAATTTTTGTATCTCATCACTTAGAGCCCTCTGTCTTGACCAAAAGGAAAAGTTATCAAAAATGTAACACTGGTTAAGCAAAGGCATCAAAGTACAGGTAAATTTCAAGCAAAGCTATTTTCTTTTTAGAATTACACACTTTTGAAATATCTATGTCTTGACTTGCGCTTCCGTTAGCAGGGATAGAATCGACAAAAAGTGTGTGTGTGTGTGTGTGTGTGTGTGTGTGTGTGTAGAAAGGGTGTCAATCAATAATACATCTCACATCTCAGAAGAAGGAAAAGTTTATAACACATTTTTTAAAAGTACATAGTCCAGGCTGGCATTACACCTGACCCCTCCCATGATAGATTCCTAAGGGATAGGATTTTTAAGCCTGCACCACCACATCCAGCCCCTCAAAAAACTTTTAAAATAGCATAAATCAAGGACAAATGAAGGATTAGTATGGCTGCTATGAAGAACACACACACAATAATGCTGGCAAGTACTGGGAGAAAGAAGTCTTTCTCCACTGTTGGTGGGAAAGCAAATTCCTCCAGTTTCTAAGAAAATAAACACGGAAACTTCTCAAAAACCTTAGCATAAAATTACCACATAATCTAGCTGTACCTTTCCCAGAGGTATACCTGAAGTCAATATACCACAGGAACATCTGCACAACCATGTGCACTGCAGCATTATTCATGATAACTAATATATGTATCTGGCCTAAGTGCTCCAGAACAAATTAATGGATAAAAAAGTTACAATTTTTTTTTTTTTTTTTTTTTTTTGCCACAGAAAAGAATGAGGCCATGTCATTTGGTAGAAAATGGATGAAGCTGGAAATCACCACGTCAAGCAAAATGAGTTAGATGCAGACAATATAAACATTACAGGGTTTTTGCATATGTAAAATCTAAAAATGGGGGAAAAGGATGACATGAAAGAAGAAAGGGGACTACTGCAGTACAGGAAGTAGATCAGAGGCGGAGGAAGACAGAGTAGGAGGAATGATCAAAGTATGCACATGCATGAAAGAACACAGCATAATGGGAATTAATTAGGGAAAGTGTTTTTCTTGGACAAGTTCACATTTAGTGCCTTTGCATGTGTCTATGATGAGCTGAGCTGCGCCTTTGAAGACATTCCTCTAAGCTTAAGTAATGAAAGCTCAGCATCCCCTGCAGACCATTTTGATGTGCTGAGCCTGTTCAGATCAATTCCTATATAAAATTCATAGCTGCATAAAATACTTTAAATACACATATATGTGTTGTGGGTTATGTCATTCATCCATTTACTCTTCTACTCAGGACATATTTATTGAACTACTGTGAAGTTCCAGGCAGCCTTCCATGGCTTGCAAGCATCAGGGAACAAAGCAGAGCTCTCCTCTGCCATGGGAGTTATATATAACACATACAGGAGAGAGAGAGCGGGGGCAAGATTATTTAAAGTCTTGGTGAACTATATAATAGATTGGAAAGAGATTCACATGCTTTTAGTTTTTAAATTAATATGGCAAATTTAGGCAAATATATGGAAGAAAATTAAGTCACCTTAGCAAAAAGCCCATTTACTTACTAAGGCTTCGTAGTATCCCATGGTCCCACCAACCTGAGAAGCAGAAGCTGGGCCTGGATGCCGCATTTGTTTCCTGTTTCCTTCGTTTCTATTTTGTAAGCATTTCCCCTTTGTCTTTACTCTTCAGAAATATAACTTTGATTTGGAAAATATTGCATCCTGAATAAAATTAAGTTTATGGTTTTTGATAATTGCTATGATCTTAAATGAAATTTATATGTATAGATCTTTACCAAAACAAAGTGCTGACTAGAATTATAAGACTGAATGCCGTACACATCTTAGGACTCTCGAAATGCATTCTGCTTTGGATGTGTAGGGAGGCTACACTTTCTCAGTAATATCTTAGGATACAGGATACTTTGTGGGTTTAAATTTTTCAATCCAAACCATACATCAGTGCTCTTTTACCTTCCTCTGTCTCTCTCTCTGTCTCTCAGTCTCTCTCTGTCTCTGACTCTCTCTCTCTCTCTCTCTCTCTCTCTCTCTCTCTTTTCTTCTGGCATTTCTTTGGTGCTATATTAAATTATGCCTGTCCTTTTAGTGGTAAAGTTGACTTTTAAAATGTTTGTTGGTCCTTCAGCATTTTTCTTTTTATTATGAAATATCTATGCATGAAACACATATTTGCTGTGATTTTTCCAAGTGATAATTTATGTGCACAGTCTTTGACATTAAGGAATAATTTATGTACTCAAATTTGCTGACCTCTTTCCTGTGATTTCTTCTATTATTCTGTTTAGAAAATGTTTCATATCCTGATATCATTAAAATACACATCTTTTGGTTGTTGGTAAATGTTTTAATTTGCATTGATGGACTTAACTTACCTGTATTTATTTTGACAAGATGGGGCCTTAATTTGAGCCTATTCCAACAGCCCATTTTCTGAATGTCATTTACTAGTAAAAATGATTATTTTTTTCCATAAGCATGTGGTGCTTTATCATTTGTCAGATTTACATACATGGAACCTGCTCTATTTTGGAACTCGAAATAATCTGTCTAAAATATTCTGCTTTAAAGGTGGGGAGTAATAAGTTTCCAGTACTTTTTGACCCAGGTGTTTTAAAAAATTGTAACAATTCTTAGTACCGTACTGCCGAAATGGGTGAGACCAACCTGCGGAGGCATTTAGGACCCAGGGGAAAGCCAGGGTTGGTATAGAAGGACAGAGTCTCTGGCGCACACGCCTCCTACCCAAATCACAGCCCCGTGCAGCCCGGGCTTTCATTCACAGCTTTCTAGAGAAATCTGAGCTCCAACTGCCAGGATAGGGGATCTCACCCACCCAGTTCAGCCGCGAGGACACCTGCAGAAACACACTCTCAAAGCAAGCTTGGGCGGCGGTGTGAAGGTATTTGTTGCCTTTTTCTTCCTTCTGTGTTCGCAGCGCCTCCCCGCCTGTCCCCGCTATAGCGATGCCATGGCTGCGGCGTTTCAGCACTCCGGCGCGTGGACAGCTCCCATCTGCAATACCACTGCACTCCATGCCTTCTGCACCCCACTCTCTACCGCCTCCGCGGTCCATCCTCCTGCCACGCCGCCCAGCCTGCGCTCCCCAGCCATCAGCACCCTATCTCCACCATCGCCGTCATCATCTCCACCATCACCGGCGCGGTAACTACAGTCCACACAACTGTGTCTTGTCACTTAGACAAAGCCTGAGGTTCGCAAGGTATAGGGGAAAGAGCTCAAGTTCACAGGCGTAGAAGGGAAAGTTCAGGTGGAGAGGCCCCTGAAAACAAAGAGAGATGCCTGCTTGCGAGAAAGGGAAAGTGGAGGCAGCAGGAAGAGACCCCAGCAAGGGGACAGATGGGGACTTGCCAGACACCAGCAGTTAGCCAGCTGCCTTTCAGCAGATTAGAGACTGTTTAGTTCAGGAAATTAACATGGCCTGAGGCATAGTGTGAGTCCACGCAGAAATGTTAGCTCAGCCCCAATGTTCTGGTTTTCCAATGGAGAGTCACCAGGAAGCAGGGCGGGGGTAGTGGGTGACTCACAGCACCCACATAGCTGTTTTTCTTCCTAAGCATTTACTGTAGAAACTCGAATTAAGTTTTTATCGAAATGTTCTTTAAAATGAGAAACCCAGAGGTTAACTCTGTGGCAAAAATGGAAATCAAAATGATGGTAGTGAGAACCTAACAAATAAGCTTCTTCAGTAGGAAATTCTATTTGCTCAAATGCCTCTTCTTGTGTACTTATTTCAATTTCCCCATCTTAAACCTCTCCTGGAAGGAGAGCAGATATATCCCTTGCCCAAATGGCCAAAGTGGTAATGATATTCAGAGCAGATGGCCTGGCTTTGTTCATTACTAGTCAAGGACTGGCTCAGATTTGGAAGACGAGATTTTTGTGTGCTTTCGCAGTAATCGGGCGATAACACCATTTTCCTATAATAGTAAAGGGTAATAGAGTGCAGAAACTGAAAAGGCATTTTATATAACTGTGGTTTGCCTGGCTCTGCTTTACCGTGCTATCATTTTTCTATCGATGGGGAGTTGGAACATCTTTCAAATAGCTCATTAATTTAGATCTGATGTTCCAGTCCTAGGTCATGGCACCTATTTGATTTATTCAGGATCATTTGCTTTATAAGAGCTAACAGACAACAGCAAACAAGTGCCTACACCTGCCATAAACCACTGTGTTACAAGGGACTCTTTGAATTGATTTTACTGAACTGCGAAGTATTGTAGTTTATTTTGTCACTGTTGTTGTTGGTTGTTTTTTTTTGTTGTTGTTGTTGTTTTTTGTTTTTTGTTTTGGTAAGTGTTTTTCATAAAATCAGGATCTCAATTTAAATATGTTGTCTTGAAGGGGGAATGTTATTGGTCACAGGAATATTTAAACCAAGCACAGAAGAGCTCCACTTGATACTGCCCTTATGCATTTAATCTGACTTTTGGAAAAGGGACACTGGAGCAAGTTCTGTTTTTGCTTATTTTTTGAGGCACCACCCAAAGTAAAGGGACTTACAATCAGATACGTTCTGGAAGAAGCTTTGTGCGAAAATGTTCAGTAATCTTCATGAATAAGGACAAGTAGCATCAGGTGAAAAGTTTACTTACTGTTACTAATTACATGAGCTTAAGCACAGTTCTATTTGTCTCTAAATTTTATTTGTTTTTAAGCTCAAACCAAGAAAATAATTGGCAAAATGAATTATGCTTAGTCACCTACCTACTGTCCTTGGATTGATAATATGCACTACAAACAAGAACGCTCTCAAGTCTCTGGGAAAGATTTCTTGAAACTCTCTTATCTGTGTGCAAAGAATGGTCCAGATGAGGAGGTTAAAAAGATGTGTACACATTGCCAATTCGAGCCGCTTCACCAGAAACACAGACCCGGAATGCAAGGCTTTCAGAGCATCTGTCTTCCTGTGCATAATGCAATTTCCTGAGGCTGGTGAGATTTCAAAGCAGTGCTGCTTCAGGGAGATTTACAAGCACCTGTCTCAGAAGCATTGCTTCTTCTCCCTGTCTGGAATATTATGCCAAGATTACTAAGTTTTATAGCGTGCTTCTGTTGGGCCTTCCACACATTTTTCAGTTGGGGTTGTTTATCTTTCATATTGATAATAACAAAACTTTCTCATTTAAAAATAGATTTAAACGTGAACATTTTTTTTGTGGACTTGCTTATGGAAGAGGGCAGCATTTTAGAATCTGAGTACACAACTGGAAGGCCCATTTCCTAAAAGATGAAATCTTAAACTCTTAGAACTGGCTTTGTCTGCTTACATCTCTGGGCCTGACAAGAGAGACACACTATTACCTCTGAGAAATCTGCCCCTGACTTCACAAACTCCATTGTTGCAGAGCCATCCTTCATAAATGGACTCTGGCTAGCTTTGATCTTCTCTGTTCTTGTGACACTGTGACAGAGGAGGTGACAAGTAGCATGGGGGATAAAAAGCATGGAGCTTGTACGTATATATTAACCCAGAAAAGCCCTCAGGGTCATCGAGAGAGCTGGTCCTCCCTTCTTTTACATCCTCTCCCAAATAGTCATTGATTTATTATCAGGCATCCATATTTCACTGGACTGTGGCTTCAAGAGAAGGCCCACAGTGTGAACGACCACAAGTCTGCAACCCTCACTAGCCCCAAGTGCTCTATCACTCTACAGAAACTTGGACTTAATTTCTAATCCAAGTTTTACTCAGTTTAAAGGAAGTTTGTGTTCTGTTTGGTTCACCTGGGTGTATAAACCAACTGGCCAGACACTGTCTGTCCCATAAAGAACCTTTATGCATTCAGATTTAAGTTCATTATTTTCCTCACCTTCTCTCGGTTTTCTCCATTGGGTCACCCTGTGCTGTTTTTTTTCTATGGACTTGCTCTGTGTCAGGAAATATTATGGGAAGTGCCCTTTCTGATAGGCTGATTTCCTGGGAGCTTTTGTTCAGCTTGACTTCTGAACAAGAAGAATTTTCCCACGTGTGTGTTGGGGTGATGTGCTCTGTGTCCCAGGCACTTGCAGCTGAATCTTTCATTCTTTAGGTATCACTTAGATGTCTGACTATCCCTTTCCCATTTCTGTTCCTTAAAATAGCATCGCCTAGATTCAGATTCTATTATTGCTCAAATGTATTATGTAAATGTCGATACCTTTATGTGTGTCACATGCATAGGTTACTTGGTGTTCTGTACTTTACAGTTTTGGAAGAGACAGGAACAAAGCTGTGGGTTGAGAGAAAATTGAGGGGCTCAGATTACAGGCCATATAATAAAACTTCTCAAAATGGAGTCACTTGACATTTTTTCACATTTCCTTTTTTCTTTCATTCTCTTTCTTTATCCCTCTCTTCTTTCCCTTTTTCCTTCCCTCTTTCCTCTCTCTGTCCCCATCCCTCTTTCTTCTCCCACTTTTTGCCTTCCTTCTCTTCTTTTTTCCCTCCTTTCCTTCTTTCTCTTTTCCATCTCTTTATATGCTATATAGGAAGCAGGTATATGTGGGTGTAATTTACAGGGCAATACAGTAAGCTACCATGGGTCCCATTGCCTATGTGAACCAATACCCTAGTGACAAGCTCATCCTTCTGTTAGTGTGGTACTGCTGTCCATGGGCATTGTAAAATTTGCTTCAAGACAAGTCACCCACCACAGCCCTTTGGGGTCATTGTCTCTCAGGTCTGATTTTACTGTTCATTCAGTGGGCCAGGGAGTGCATCTCAGTACGCTGTGTTCCCAATAACCTGTGAAGTTATGAGGCTGCTACTGATTGATAGGCTACCTTTGGTGAAATTCTTGGCTGAAACAGAATGGTTATGCATATTTGTGGGACACAGTGTCATTTTCATTGAATATATATATATATATAGAATATATATACACACACACACACACACACACACACACACATAATGATCAAATCATGTTAATTGTAAGTTCTTTGGGTTGAGAACCTTCCTACTTTTCTGCTGATTCTAAGATATATGCAGTCACTGTAAACTGTAGTTGGCCCACAGTGCTCTGGAACAATGGAGCTTGTTGTTCAAGTCTAGCAATACTCTAGGACTCATCTTACTTCTTCTCTCTGTATCTATCCTTCCTCCCCTTTCCAGCCTCTATTACTAGTCTCTTCTATCAAATCTCTTCCCTTTTTTGGTCTCTTATATGTGAGGAAAGCAGTGTTTGTTTCTGCTTATCTGCATTATTTCACTTAGCATGATGAATGGATCTCCCTTGAAGAAGGAAAGGCAACAGTAGCCTTGCTTTAAATTTCATACCTTCAGGTGTAGTTAGTAATGGCATTTGACTGAAACAAAACCCAAACCATTTCAACTTCTGATGCAGTGAAGGATCAGAAATCACAAGTTTAGTAGAGGAAATTGTTGTGGGGGCTTTTCTTTCCTCCCACCTTACCCCAAAGCAACTTTACCCATTCCATTTTGACTGGGTGTATTTTTTTTTCATCCTGGTTCTTGCTGCATCCATTTTTGTTGTCCCAGTTACATGCAGCAGTAAAGCCCCCATTACATAGTTACCATTTAATGACTATTTGGGGAATCCCTATTTTTCTTGCACCTCTAGATTATTTTTTACAGTTTATTTAGGGGGAAATATCACCCTTCCTTTGAAACAAAATATTCAAGCTCTTCCACCTCATCGCTTCCTCTCCCAATGATATGACTACCAAATGCAGGTGCTCTGCTTTGGATATAGAGTGCCAACTGCTTGTGGCTTCTTACGGTAACAGAGCAACATGACCCTAATTTTCCACGTGTCTATAGTCTTCTACCCCATGCACTGTCTTTCTGCTTGCTTATCCCCTTCTTCCACTGTCACATAGCAAACTAAAAGCATAGAAGATAACAAAGATTGTTCTAGAATGGAGGATTCAGCTCTGCCAAGTGACTCCAGTGCACCTGAGGCCCAGTCTATTTTCATTTCGATCTGGCATCTATTTTGGGTAAAAAGTCCTCAGTGTCTCTATGTTGATGGAACTCATTCCAATTTACTTTTAACCTTTCTCAAGAGCGGGCACAAATGGAAGCACATGACAGGGTTTGGTTGCTATTTTAAAAGGATCCAAGGGAGTCTACCCAATGAATATTTATGGGGCAGGAGTAAGCCCTGGGTTAGGGCTGAGCTAAAGGTGATGGAATGTTGACAGTGAGCCAGGGCTAAATTCTGATCATGCTTCAGTTTCTGATGATTATAGGTCTCCCTTTGTCCTTCCATCCTTCCAGACTTGCCTCCCCACCCCTGGTACAGAGAGTTCCTATCTGCAAGTTGAATAACGTTTGATGAAAGTCAGTGTGTGCAGAAGTGGTACTTTGGCGCTGAATGTGATAGGGCATGCCTGTAATGCCAACACACTCAAGAAGCTGGGGCAGGAGGCTTGTGAACCAGGGGCCATCTTTGCTTCTTTTCAAAAACAACAAAAATAACAATGACTAAAGATAAAGCAAGGTGAACAAATAAAAAAATCCCTTTGGCATTCCTAGGTGAATATATATGCTGTGTAGATATTTGGAATGATGTTTTAGATAACATATACTTAAAATTCGTTTTTTAAAAATATATTTTATTATTTATTCATATTACATCTCAATTGTTATCCCATTCCCCCTTGTATCCTCGCATTCCTCCCTCCCTCCCATTTTCCAAATGTTTCTTTGTCCCAGTAAATGAAGTGGTTGGTTAGACTTTTGTAGGTAAGGTTTATTATGAAGAATCATTTTTCATTCTTTTGTAAAAGATGCAAACTGATTAAATAAGCACAGACTTCTCGTTTCATATTTATATTAATATTTATGTGAAATTCATCTATGCATTACTAAGAATACACAGGAGTCTCACTACTCTAAAGCTTTATTTATTAGTAATTTATGTTTATATATTTCAAATAATATTAAGATTTTGTTGTTGTTGTTTTTGAAACAGGGTCTAATTTTGCATCCTATACTGGCCTCAAATTTATAATCCTCCTGCCTCAGCATCCTGAATCTTGTGATTACAAGTTTAGCCACTATGCCTACTGGAGTTTCATAGACAGTTTTATAGACAGTCACAACAACAATATACCCATCTCTCTAAAGTTCATGCTTGGTGAGTGAGTGTATCAGTGTGTGCGTGTCAATGAGTGAGTGTATGAGTGTGTGAGTGAATATGTGAGTGAGTAGGTATATGAGTGTGTGAGTGAATGTGTGAGTGTCAGTGTGTGTGTGTGAGTGAGTGAGTGTGTCAGTGGATGTGAGTGAGTATGTGAATGAATGTGTGAGTGAGTGAGTGAGTGGATATGAGTGAGTATTTCAATAAGTGTAGAGTGAGTGTGTGAGTGTGTGTGTGGGAGGGAGTGTTAGGATGCTATTACCAAGGGTGTGTTGTTAAATATGGCACCTCCTCAAAGAAATGAACAAAACATGGACAGGTAATTTGTGGTATGAAGATCTCAATCTGGTTTTTTCACCCAATAACTAACAACCAGTAACCTAACTATAAAGATTGGTTGGAAATTAGACAACATAATGTTAAAGCCCTTGACACATAACAAGCACTCACAATATTTGTTTCTTTCCTATGCCACCACTAGCTCATTAATTGACTTTAAGGAAGCCCAGAAGCTAGTGTTCATCTCAATATCTTTTATTTATCTGGAGACAACATAATTATGATATTAACAGGAACATCACAGCTAATAGAAGATAGATATTTTCATTTCATAAGCATCTTTAATTGACTTAGTTCACATTATTTTATCTTTGTATTTCCCAGAAAATTACTTTCCTTTGACGCACTGAAGGATCATTGTAACAAAGGAAGAAATAATTGTTGTAAAAGGCTTGGAATGTTACATACTTTTAGAGAGGACATGGCTACGTTTCCCCAGGTATAGAAGGTGGGTTTCTGAAGATGATAATGGATAGGAGTGATGGGTGAGAAAAGAGCCAAAATAAGCTACACTTGAAAAACCTTTGCTTCTCTAAGGGGCTCTTTTGTTACTCTTCATAAAGATAAAAACACGGTATGCATTTATAAGTCGCTTAATTAAGACTGAATTGTGCATGAGTAAACATGTAGCGGATTTAATTTTGCCTTACGTGAGATGAAATGCACACCTAGAATCTGCGGATGTCAAGTATTTAAACCCCAAGCAGTAGGGATGCCCGCTTCTTCCTCATTTACACAATAATGCTACAACCCAACTTTCCTGTTTATTAGAAAAATTCACGAATTATACGTGCAGCCATTCTCTAGCTTGGCCTCCCAAGAGATACTCCTGTTTCAGAATACGAAGCCATGAGCGACCCTCTAGCCTTGGGGAGAGCTGCTTTCTGCACCTGTCTGAAGCTCCCTTTCTGCTTGGTGAGCAGAGTGCACTGCTGATGCCATGTTTGGCAGTCTGTGAGGCATGGCGAAGGATGAGTGTCTCCAAGACGATGATGGGGTCTTGTATCTGTTACGTTGGCAAAGGAAAATATTAAAAAGAAGAGCAAAATATTAGTGACGTCTGGAAAAAGCACATCAACTGTTTCTTAAAATCTCCAGCCACTCCCAAATGATAAAAAGAAGATGGAATAGTGGGCATCTGTCTGTAAGGTACAACAGGACCTGGCAACCCAGAGGCAGATTTAGGCTTATAGATGGGCTAGTCAGAAAAGATATAAGTCAAGGAGAGGCGGGTTTGGAGCTTTGAGAGGAATGCCATACAGATGTTAAGTAGCAAATACTTACACCTCTGCTACACAGCAAAGGCAAACTAGCACACAAGTGAAGAACATAGTCCAGGGAGATTATCTGGACTGTCTTCCAGTTTCCACTTCTTGACAAGTCATTTAATTTCCTTGGATCTTAGAGTCTACTGCTTTTTCCTAGTTGTTCTAAAAAGTATTGTAGTATATAAAGAGACTATTGAGTGTCTGAGACATAAAAAACACAGTGATAGTAAATGATGAATTATAACTATTATTAATATGACTACCATAAGAAAAGTAAACCACTCTCCTTATGAGTAGGATATCAAGTCCAATGTAACCTATTCATAATTTTAAAAAGTTGAGTGATAGAAAATGCTACATTGAGATACACATTCTTTATTCAGCTTTTCTTGTGCCTTAATAGCATTGATTGGTGTTCTTTAAGTAGTCTGTTCAGGCTTCTAGTATGAAGGATTTGCATAAATATATATATGTATGTATGTATAATTTATTGATATATTTTATTTGTATATAATATATTTTAATGAGATATGTATATATATATATATCATCATATTAAGCATGGAATCCAGTGACCCTGGTTAGGTTGCTCTCACCTGAAGCTTCTACTGCATGCTGAGCACAGAATAAAGATGTAGATTCAAGCAAATTTATTTCAGATATTGTAGATTGGAGGCATGGCTATGTAAGGAGGCAGGGCATGAAAAATGCAACCTCAGTTCTCCCCTTGAACCCACAGTAATTTGTCTGGGAAACATTGTTGAGTTCCTTGGACTGTGAGGTAAGTAACTTCCTCTAAAGCAGTTTTAAATCTTCAGGCAATGAGCTGCTGCTATGCTTTGTGCTCTTAGCACTGTGTTCCTTGGCTTGGAACTGTGAACATTACCCAGAATGCCTCAGTGAGACTAGGATCTGAAATACAATGTGCCTAGAGGAAATTCTCTGGGGGGAAGGGGGATTCTTTATAGATAAGGGAGGGAATTAAAGGTTCCCTACAAGGCTTTAAGAAAAATTAGCTTGCCCCAGACTTGGGGGAACCACAGAATTGTAAAAATAGCATTTTGACTGCTGATTTCATTGATACTTTGTATAATTGGTAGCATCCCCTAAATCATGTGCCCCGTCCTAGCCACTGAGAAAATGTCAGTGGTTCCAGTGATCTTCTTTGCTCACTAAGCTGGCTCTCTTTATGGTGCATTTATTGAGAATTCACAGATAAGTGATAGACACCCTCTTTTTATAGGAGATTCTGTGTAAAATGGAGAAGGGGGGATGGTAATAAAGCATGGTGCAGTTACATGTTTGTGGACCATCAAATTTCTGATTCCTGGTGGTTCCTGGGGAAAGTGACTTTCAGACTCAGTTCTGAAGGATGAAGAGGAGTTGGAAGCTAATGATGGGTGTTAACCATAGTGTGATATGAGAGCATTTCAGCTGTAATACAAAGAATAATGGGAGTACAAAGAATAGACTGTCAACAAAGGCCACAGTAGAAAGCTTGTTTCTGATCAAACCACAGGGAGGTGACAGTCTTCATTATGCCAGCACTCATGGAGCTGGAAGGATGAGCAGATTTGAGAGCTATTTCAACAAGTTATTGCCTGGTAGAGGGTGGTGACAGAGGGTAGCATACGAGTCGACTCATGGAAGATGATGTCATTCACTAAGAGATGGAACTGGAGGATCAAGTACAGAATGGGAAACTATGACTAGTTCAGTTGTGTACATAACATGTTTGTACTGTCTGTGGGACATCTGCAGGGAGATGTTCAGTGTAAAACGGAATTAGGAGCCTGGATATTAGGAGAAGGCTAGGGACTGAAGCAGGTGGACAGATCATGGGGCAGGATCCTGAAAATTGTGGCATTGGCTTGCACAGAGGGAGAAGAAAGAGCAGGAAAAGGCAAGAATCCAGGGGGTAAGGATGGGCAGGACATATGGACAGAGAAAGGAACGAGAGAAGGAGAAGGTGGTCTAAGGAGGGAAACAGTCAGTGTCAAATATTGATGGATGTCATCTGAACTGGAAACTGAAAATTGTCTTTTGGATACAGTAACATGAATGTCATTCAACACTAGGTGGCCACCTGTCTGCCCTGCTTGGTACTCTTCCAGTTTATATTTGTTCCAGCATCATTATTAGTAGTGTCTGTCTTAGCCAGGGTTACTATTGCTGTGATGAAACACCATGACCAAAAGCATCTTGGGGGAAGAAAGGGTTTGTTTGCCTTATATATCCTGAATCATAGTCCACTGAGGGAAACCAAGGCAGGAACTCAAAGAAGGCAGGAACCTGGAGGCAGGAACTGATGCAGAGGCCATGGACCGGTGCTGCTTACAGGCTTTCTTCTCATGGTTTGTTCTGCCTGCTTTCTTATAGCAGCAAGTTCTTTTCATGGTTTAATAAGCCTGCTTTCTTTTAGAACCCAGGACCATCAGCCCAGAGGTGGTACCACCTGTAGTGGGATGGGCCCTCCTGCAACAATTACTAATTAAAATCTGTACAGACATGGCAATAATAGCTCAATCTTACGGAATAAATAGCTCAGCTGAGGTTCCCTCCTTTCAGATGACTCTAGTTTGTATTAAGTTGACATAAAGTAGCCAACACAGTGTCATTAGTGCCTATGTTTAGATAACAATTATACCTCCATCTTTGGTTGGTTGGTGAGAACATGTTCAACAGTGTGTCTAAGGGTGTGGTGAATGTAGGGATGAATCAAGGGAGGGGAGCATATAATTATACAATACGTCTTGTGGTGAGGCTATAGGAGAAGGTGTTTTGACATTGGGCAAATATTGAACTACCTAGAGTTTAAAGTTTCCATCAATCCTACAATAGCTCATAGCACTGTTTTCTTTCACTGTTGTAGGTCTTTAAGATTGGTGAAAAATAAAACTCTGTGTCATATTCATACAATATAGAGCTAGATGTTATTTTAAAGAACAAATGTATTTTTAAACATGTTATTTTTATAACATTACATTGCTTGAAGTGTTCTTCATCTCCCCCACCATGAACAGACATGTGTAGACATCTAAGCAGGAGACTCATTTTGTCTTTTGAATGATTTTGCATGACGAAGCATTATCAATAATGATTACATGGGAAGTAAATATTTTGCCTCTTATTATAAATACCGTTCACTTAGGAAACAATGAATACTTTGAAGTATTATTACGCCTGTCTTTTGGCTTTGAGAACATGAAGAACAGCCTAGACAAATGCCTGTGAGAGTTTAAGCCTTTATACGCAAAGCAAGAAAGATTCAAAGATTTTCTTCTCTATAGATCATTTTATATGGAGAAATAAGATGATAATCAAAAGCCTATTATTTTTCTGTGCAAAACACTATCTCAGGACAATAGAAATGGTATAGAAAGTGAACGGATTTCCGAGTCCATATGGATAAAGTAGAGCAGATTGAGAGCATTAGGTACCAGTGGTTTCTTTGCACAAGTGGAAGAAGTCGGAATAACAAGTCCTACATGAGCTGTAAATCTTCCTCATTGCTCTGAGTGTCCTTGTTCAAGGTCAAGCTTTGCCACAACCCAGCCCACTGTGACAATACTGATACCATTAAGTAGGCACCTTAGGGTTACGTTAGGGTGGCCATTAGTATTCTCAAGCTGCACATGGCTGCCTTTAAAAGATGTGAGAAGCAGATTTCTGTCTGAGATATTTCTGTTTGAGAAATGAAACTAATGGGAGACAATGGTATAGCAGCCATAATATCGTGGCTACATCTAGGTCCATGAACAGCCTCATAAAGCATGCTTTGGCAGCAACGACAAAACCTTTCATTAATAAAACAGCACTCCATTGCTAATCTGACCACAGACCATTATCTTCAGCAGTCACTCACTGTAACTAAAAATTTTATGAATATATTTCAAATATTTGCATATTAAATATTTAAGTTGATAACAATAAGGCCAAATGTATAATCTAAAGGATTATACACGTTTAGTCACAGGGTACGCCCTCACTAGGCTCACTTCTATCTCTATCTAGGCTCCAATCAATTTGCCCAGATTTTCCCTGCCTCATCTCTTTCTTGTTTCTCTTGTGTGCATTTGTTTTTCAGTAAGCAATGGCCTCAGGTTTCCTCCTCTTTTGGACTGCTACCACCACATAGGGCCTGAATGTCCTGCTGTTTGCCAAGGACAGACGGAAGAGTCTGCAACTGTCTGTTCTGGTGACAGTCTTGTAGGAGAACCATCGAATGGGCCACGGATTCAGCATCCTTTCAAGTGAATGGGACCAGTTTCTCTTCTTCCCAAACCTCAGAGCTTAAGCATTTGGAACGGAGGTTTGGCCAAGATGACGCATTTGCAGGCTGGGCTCAGCCCAGACACTATAGAGAAAGCCCGCCTGGAACTGAATGAAAACCCAGACGTTTTACATCAGGACATTCAGCAGGTCAGAGACATGGTCATCACCAGACCGGACATTGGGTTTTTACGTACAGACGATGCCTTCATCCTGAGATTTCTCCGAGCCAGGAAGTTTCACCAAGCCGATGCCTTCAGACTCCTGGCCCAGTACTTTCAGTACCGCCAGCTAAACCTGGACATGTTCAAAAACTTCAAGGCAGACGATCCGGGGATTAAGAGGGCTTTGATCGATGGGTTCCCTGGAGTGCTGGAAAATCGTGACCACTACGGCAGGAAGATTCTCCTGCTGTTTGCTGCCAATTGGGACCAGAGTAGGTAAATGTAGATAGTGTCTTTACTTGGCTTTGCTTTGACATAGCGTCATCACTGCATGCTGGTGTTGTATGGCTTCATAGTTCAAAAATTCATTCCACATGCATTCAAAGGAGGTTTTAAGGCCCAGGTGTAATGTCACCCAGACTCAAGACCACAAGAAAATCATCGCCTCTGAGTCGTACTGGACTTTAGAAGTAAGTGTTCCATTCATCAAATTGGGACACTTATTTTAATAAACTGGAAGCCGATATTTTAAAAAATCCATATATTCTCTTTAGTGTTATCACCCTTAGCAACAACAGTACAAAACTGGGTTCAGTAGATCGGTTTCCACACATGAAATAATTCTGTGGATGCTCTCTGTAACTTTAATATCCCCCCTTTCCTGGGTGACAGACTTCCTATCCAAAAGGACCACCTTCCTAAATGTCCTTTGGAGAGTCCAAAACTCTACATGCCCCAGGCTGAGCATGCCATCTTTCCTGTATACTTGTTCATCTCTCTACTCAGTCCCTCATTCTAAAATATGGGATCATCTTTGGTTTTGGTCCTAACATCTGATTTCTTTCCAAATTCTACCCCACTCCCATTTTCCTTAAAAAAAAAAAAATTCTCAGTATTTTTATTTCACTGCCCCCTTGCTATAGACCAAGTTTAGGTTCACGGTGTTTTATGAAAACAAATATAATAGAAATGTAAGATCGCTGCTCAGTAGATAATGAGTTTTGTTTTGTTTTGTTTTTCTTGGTGTTTATCACGTTTTCTACTAGGTATTTTTATGATCTCATTTAATCCGACCAAGACCATTGAAAGATAAATGTTACTGCCATTTCTCATACTTTACATTTGATAGTACAAGAATTTAAGAAGTTCAAGACCTGGGTCCCATGTCAGGGCACTACTGAAAGCAGGATGGAAACTGTCTGTGTCCTGGTTGTGTGGCTTCAGAGCCAGTTGTGTTGCTCCAGCTAAGTAATGTCTGTGTGTGTTAATGAGATTAGGGAGGATGGCGCCTTTTGCATGGTTATCTCTTTGCCAGGTAGCACAATAAGCAGCCAATGTCAAATGAGGGGGAAAGGGAAGAAATCAATCTTTGGAGCATCTGCTGTGGCTGGAGCTTTCTCAACAACATCATAGATGGAAATGTTATGTTCATGGGAAGACACAGCCTTAAGTGAAAAACAGATTTAAAAAAAACCTTCCCGATGCTATTTAAATGAATTCCTAGTCTTTCCACTGCCTTATGCCACTGCTTTCCATAAGAATAGCAGAAGTGCAGTAGGTCTTCACAATCAATGGCTATTTCTTGGTTGATAAATCAAGGCGGGACCATCTGACTCTGGAAAAGCACACCAATGTCTCAACGCAATCAGCCTGAACTTCAGTCAGCTCTGTACCTGACCCAGCAGTAGTGATGTAGAACAGAGACCGTGTTTATCTATCGAGTTCATGTGGCAGTTCATGGTGAGCTTTGCTTCATGTTGCTCCACTGATGAGAGAGACAGTTGGAGTTTTACACTCATTCATCTGCATTGCTCCATCAGCAAACATGTAGAAATCTGAGTTTGAGACCCTTAGGACGATGATGAGAACATGTGGTCTTCATCAGTGAAGACTCAATGTGCAGTTCATGGTCCAGTAAATGGGGCAGCATATAAATGGCTGGCCCCTACCCACTACTGAATACTTCCTCCCGAGATACAGGTGTTGTAGACACGGCATCAAAACTGAAGGGAACGATCCTGCTCCCAAGAATGGCACAGTCACATTTTGGATCTGGAAACCAGAGAGTTTTGATGATCCTACAAAATAATCATGCTGATGTCATCATGCTAAATTGTCAGTGTTCTGAGTCTCCATCTGCTAGGTCAGACTGTGCGCTAAGCGCCGTTGAGCTGTGATGTTCACATAAAGGAACGAACCGCAGTAAAATGTTTTATTTCATATTAAGATTCGGTCTGTATATATCCCCAAATATGTCATGAAGAAATAAGAGGTAACAAATCTCTGAGGAAATAATGAAAATGTTTATGACTATGATAACCTTGGACAAGTTACTTCCTTCTCTGTTCCTTGGATCCCTCATGTGTAAAATAAGCTTCTAGCTCTAATGACTCATGAATGAGAAGCCTAGTCAGCCTCATCCGATGGATGGGAAGGGATTCTCAAATTCACTTTATGTGCTCCCCATTCACTCCACTTTTTAAAAAATCACTTTCCTTTTCTCTTTCTCATAGTCCCATGAACTAATTTTCTTCTTATAACTACATAATTTTATCCAAGGCATTTTGCTTTTGACAAGGTGGTCTTGGTGAGTCTATCCACTTGACCTGAATTCAGATGCAAGTAAGCCAGTTTGAATGTGGATATGACTGTGTCACTTAGTGGTTCTATGACTCAGACAAGCAGCCTCCCTGTAAGGCAGGGACAAGAGCTAGCATCTTTATGTGGAATGGGAGAGAGCAGTGCCATGCGGAAGTTCATTTTTAACACAATACGCATTCAATAGACACTGGTTTGTGGTGTTATCGCTAATACTATAAAATCTGACTTCAAAAGGAATGGCGGACAGATGGTAAATAAATTAGATCTGGATACAGGAGGACAACATTTCAAAATGAGAGTGAGATTAAACATGCAGGTCAGTCACCCACCCACTTGTTTAAAGCACCTGCTTGCTTTCCCCAGATACTTGTCACACAAAGCCTGCTCAGATGAGTCCAAAAGGCCAGGCGAGCTCTCACAGCTTTGCAAAGTGATTACTTCTCTGGGCTGGAGGGGGGGGGTGAGGGTGTGGAGAGGTTCAGATCATCAGGTAGTGATTTTAATCCCTCATGTGAAAGGTTTACCGAGATTAAAATGATTATTAATATTTATTAAAATGATGTAAATCCATCCATCTTGACCTGACACATGTTTTTAAAAAAAAAATCAGCTTGGAGTAGGTTACAACAAAGGCATGACAGCAACTGGGCTCCCAGAATTCAAGCTGGCCTTGCCCAGAGGTGGAGGCTCCATCAGCAGAAGTCTATCTGGCTTCTGTGTGTCTGAGGGATGAGTGAGCTCAATACGTAAGAACCACACACTCATTCATAAAGTGAACATGCTCAGTCCTCCTAGAGCTAGCAGAGCTGTCAATCCAGCACTCAAGTGTGGCGTGCAGTGGGGACACAAGAAGACACACTTACTCCGCGATTCCTTTGATCTCTCACCTAATCTCATATGGCATAAGCAAGAATTTACAATTTGCCCCTAAAGAAAAGTCCATTTCTTGCTGCTTTTTCTTTTCCTTCTTTTTTTTTTTTTTCTGAAAATTTGGATGCGAGCCTTTCCTGTCAGGACCCCTGGTGCCGCTGAGGGAAAGACAAGCAGAGAGGCACACATGTTGTTCCTGGACTTCACCTCAGGAAAAAACAGAAGTTAAGCTTGGGTCTCATCATTTTACCTTTTGGAGACTCAGTTTCTCAAGTGGAAAGTGGGTAAGACATCAGGCCTCTCAGGCTGCTGCGAGGACAAACCCAGTCTTGGGAGTGACCAAGCGGCAGAAGAGATGGAATGACAGACTCCGAAGCCAAGTAGTGACCTTAAATTCCAGCTGCCTCCTGACCGGTCCCATCTTTTAGCAGATAGTTGAGATCCTATCATGCAGGATCTCACCTGTAAACCAGTAGCTGTGACTACCGGTTTATACTGGTTGATGTTCAGAAGTAATTATTTCTTAAGAATAAATAAGCCAAACAGGTAAAGCAATGGGATGTCAGCTCAAAGAGACTTTTTAAATGCAGAAGCCTTTAATAAAATTATCAACTTCTTGCAGTTGGGAAACTAAAAATGGTAACTGTGACACGCCATGACTCTAAAGTCAGGATGGGCTAGAAGGCTCTGTTGTTCTTTTTTTAAAATATATTTTATTAATTTATTCATATTACATCTCAATTGTTATCCCACCCCTTGTATCCTCCCATTCCTCCCTCCCTCTCATTTTCCCCTTACTTCTCTCCCCTATGACTGTGACTGAGGGGGACCTCCTCCCCCTGTATATGCTCATAAGGTGTCAAGTCTTTCTTGGTAGCCTGCTATCCTTCCTCTGAGTGCTACCAGGTCTCCCCATCCATTCGCTCAACCATGTTCATAGCAGCGTTATTCATAATAGCCAGAACCTGGAAACAGCCTAAGTGTCCCTCAGTAGAAGAATGAATAAAGAAACTGTGGTACATTTACACTATGGAATACTACTCAGCTATTAAAAACAAGGAATTCCCAAAATTTGTGGACAAATGGATTGAACTAGAAATGATCATAATGAGTGAGCTAACCCAGAAGCAGAAAGACTCACATGGTATATACTCACTTATATCTGGACACTAGCCCAAGGGGCATGTCCCATGAAAGTCTTCACTCACCAGGAAAGTGGGTCAGAGGGGAGGACATCCTATTGGGACTCTAGGTGAGAGAAGCATGGGAGAATGGGGAAATAGAAGGATCCAGAGGGTCCTAGAAACTTCTAAGAAGAACATTATGATGGGCAGATCTGGGCCCAGGGGTCCTGCTCAAACTATGGCACCGGCCAAGGACAATACATGCAATAAACTTCGAACCCCTACCCAGATCTAGCCAATGAACAGGACAGTCTCCACAGTTGAGTGGAGAGTGGGGTCTGACTTTCACACGAACTCAGCTCTGTTGTTCTTATAAGCCCAATTTAAAGGCCTCTTCTTATTGTTGGTCATACTCTTAGGTTATAAAAACAACAATCAGGGGATTCCAGACAACAGAAGTCCCACAACACTATGTGGAGGCCAGCTGTTTGTGCCCCAAGTTTTAGGCTGGGAGGATCTACTACAGGTCAGAACATGGGAGGATCTAGGGAACATTCTTCTGTCAGTACTATTGTTTCTCACAGGTAAAGATTCAGAAATCAGCAAGCAGGTTGCAAATTTGCTTAAAGCATTGTTTCTTCTTACAGCGGATGAGGTGCTGTAAGGAACAGTAAAATTTAGATAATTCACTAAAGAGTAAAGGAGGCTGGCGAGCAGCTTGATTAACACCTGCAAATTCGGGAACAACAGAAAAGACAGACATCCAGCAGGCTGTGTCGCCCTACGACACGGGAAAAGAGATAAGAGGTCTATGTGGAAGATTGGCAAGACTTCAGGCACAGAGCTGGGACAAAGCTGAGGATGTAGAGCAAAACTTAAAGAGGGACCAAAAGCGTCAGTAATTTCCTCAAAGTAAATCACATTTTAATTGTTTGTTTGGCTTTGGTTTTTTTGAGTCAGGGTTTCTCTGTGTAGCCTTGGCTGTCCTAGACTCACTTTGTAGACATCAATCCACCTGCCTCTGCCTCCCAAGTTCTGGGATTAAAGGTGTGTGCCACCACCACCGCCTGGCCTAGAAACTTACACTTGAGATAAAAATGCATAATTAATAATATTGACTGTTCTAAAGGCCAGACAAGCATTTTCGTTTCTTTCCGGTTTGACTAAGCTGGGCTCTGCTCTGGCAAGCCAGATATCCTGGGGAAAAGAGCCTTCACTAAGTCAGGTCCTGCTATACCAGGTCCAGGCTGTACTTCAACATCTGCACAGAGACACAGCTACAAGTGCCTTACATTTCACAAGCATTTCAATGGCCATTTTCTCACGATAGAGCATCACCAACTTGCTGATGGCTAAGAAAGGGGCTTGGGAGGAGACGATGCTGTCTTCTTCAGGGAGCAATGGAAAAGCTGGGGCTTATGGCTTCCACTCCAAGTTAATTCCAAGGACACCTGGAACCAATTGCTCAGCGTTGGTATTTTAGATGTTTCAACATACTGTTAGAGCTTCTGCAAGTGTGTATATGTGTGTATGTGTGTGTGCATGTATGTGCATGTGTGTGTTTGTGTCTGTGTGAATGTGAGTGTGTATATGTGTGAATGTGTGTGTGGGTTTGCATGTGTGTGTGCATGTACGTGTGTGTGTGTGTGTGTGTGTGTGTCTGTGTGTGTGTGTGTGTGTGTGTGTGTGTCTAATGAGGCATAAGACAGGAAATTTGAGGTCTGAGTAGAGTGAATCTCAGAAGCCCCTGTGGATGAATCCTTGGGTGTTAATGTGCAGGGTCTGTGGATCCCATGAAAAGTTTAAGTGTTCCCTTTCTCAGGCATTGTACAAGCTAAAAGACCCCTGTATTTCCATCAAGAAAGATGGATAGAAACTTCATAAAAATTTCTGCCCTCCATGTTGTAGTAGTGAGCTTTCCATGACAAGCCATCTGAAGTAACCAGTTTATAAAGGGTTTGTTTTGGATCAGACTTTCCAAGGCTTCAGTCTACACTCTGCGTAGTTGCTGAAGACGAAAGCTGTTTACCTCATAGCAGTTGAGAAACAGAAAAAGAGAAAAGGGTTCGGGGACAAAATATGCCTTTCAATGCCATACCTCCAATGGCTTTCTTCCTCCAACTAGGCCTGCCCCTCAGTGTTGCAGCCACCCAATAGCCTAATCAGCTGTGAATCTGTGAGTGGGTCAGTCAATTCACAATGGCTCCTCTGTTTCCCAGAAGTCTCGTTCTGAACACTGATGTATTACAGACCAAGCCTTCAATGCCCAAAGTTTTGGGGGGACATTTGAAACCCAAACCAAACACCTATCAAGAATTACCACCTTCCGATGTTTTTTACATCAAGTGTTTCCATATTATTGGTATTTGTGGGGTATCAGTTTGAGAACTTTCCATAGATGATAAAACCCAAAGATGCTCAAGTCCTTTTCATAAAATGGCATACTATTTGAACACTACTATACACATGTCCTCCTAAACACTTTAAGTCATCTCTACACTACTTATTATAATGTGCTATAAGTGCTGTGTTATGACTTATTACACTGCAATGGGGAAAAATGGCTAGGAATTAGTGTATGTTTAGCACTGATACAGTTCCTCCCTGCATATATTTTCTCTCTCTGGTTACTTGGGTCTGCAGAGGCAGAACCCACAGATACAGAAGGCCAACTCCACATCATTTCTGAAACCCTCTGTAGTTTCACAAAATCTATGGTGTAAGCAAGGGATTCCAAGACAGGAAGGAGTCTTTCCCAGGATGAATGTGAACACCATGTCCTCCCAAAACATTCTATGCATAATTTTTCTCCTTTCCAAACTTAGGGGTTCAAGTCATTGGCAAAAAAAAAACATTGCAGTCATTGTTTTATTACTAAGTGACAACGTAACCAAAGGATCCAGATTCAAAGTTTTCATTGCACTCCTCAGCTTTTCTGTCAGACAAGGAACACAAGGTGACTCACTGGGAACAATGAAGAAATTCTTGGAGCATCCCAGTGGAGTGCAGTCAGAGATGACTCTGCATTATAGGACGGTGCCCAGGGGCTTGAGATGATTCAGAATGACAAGAGTACATGACCTATTCAATCCCCATTGGGAGTGAGAAGAAGGAAAAAATTGGGAAGCTCATGATTTCAGTCAGAGCAAATAAGAAAGGATATGGGATCCTAACAGTGTGTGTGTGTGTGTGTGTGTGTGTGTGTGTGTGTGTGTGTGTGTGTGTGTGTGTGTCAGAGAGAGACAGAGGGAGACATAGAGATACAGAGACAGAGACAGAGACAGAGATCAGCATTGCAGAGGAGTTGGGGGGTTCTTCCTGGATCACTCTCCAGGGTCTCGCTCAGCCTGGAGCTCATGCATTCAGTTAGGTTGGCTTTCCAATGAGTTCCATAGATCTACGTGGTTCCTACTCTTCAGCTCTGGGGTTATGGCTTTCTGTCACTATGCCTGGCTTTTATGTGAGTTTTGGGTATTCAGCTCCGGTCCTTATGCTTGCATAGCACGCACTTTACTGACTGAATATCTACCCACCCTCTAGCCTTGGTATTCTTTACTATGATAAATAAGAATTCATCCCTCATCCATTCTCCAGCACCCAGAATAGCTGCAGTCATTCCTCCAGGCATGTCACAATAGGAAGATGATTGTTATAAAAGCATGACTGTTTGTTTCTTCGGGTGTCTAAAGGGGAGACCACCATATTTCTGTGTACCGTAGAAAGACATTTGGCTCTGTCTGTACTCAGAGATGGTCGTCTTCCAACTGAGTATGGTTTCTTGAATGGTGTTCACTTGTACCTTGTTTGCTGACAACGTGTGGCAATTCTATCTGGCGGATTTTATAGCTCCCCCAAACCTCACTGGTGACTGCCTACCTGCAACAACTTCCCCAGGACTTGTGTAACAAAATTGCCATGTTCAGCAGCTGCAAGATGGCTGAAGTGTCCTGGGAATGAGGTTTTAAAAAATATTTTATTATTTATTCAAATTACGTCTCAATTGTTATCCCATCTCTTGTATCCTCCCATTCCTCCCTCCCTCCCATTTTCCCCTTACTCCCCTCCCCTATCACTGTGACTGAGGGGTAACTCCTCCCCCTGTATATGCTCATAGGGTATCAAGTCTCTTCTTGGTAGCCTGCTATCCTTCCTCTGAGTGCCACCAGGCCTCCCTATCCAGGGGATGTGGTCAAATATGGGGTACCAGAGTTCATGTGAAAGTCATACCCCACTCTCCACTCAACTGTGGAGAATGTCCTGTCCATTGGCTAGATCTGGATAGGGGTTTGAATTTTATTACACATATTGTCCTTGGCTGGTGCCATAATTTGAGCAGGACCCCTGGGACCAGATCTGTCCATCATAATGTTCTTCTTAGAAGTTTCTAGGACCCTCTGGATCCTTCTATTTCCCCATTCTCCCATGCTTCTCTCACCTAGAGTCCCAATAGGATGTCCTCCCCTCTGTCCCACTTTCCTGGTAAATGAAGACTTTCATGGGACATGCCCCTTGGGCTAGTGTCCAGATATAAGTGAGTATATACCATGTGAGTCTTTCTGCTTCTGGATTAGCTCACTTATTATGAGAAATGGGGCTCAGAACTAAACAGAGAATTCTCAACAGAGGAATATCAAATGGCTGAGAAACACTTAAAGAAATGCTCAACCTCCTTAGTCATCAGGCTCCTGACAATCAGGGAAATGCAAATCAAAACAACACTGAGATTCCATCTTACACCCATCAGAATGGCTAAGATCAATAACTCAACTGACACCACATGCTGGCAAGGATGTGGAGAGAGGAACACTCCTTCATTATTGGTGGGAACGCAAACTAGTACAGCCACTTTGGAAATCTATCTGGTGCTATCTCAGAAAACTGGGAATAAGGCTTCCTCAAGACCAAGCTATTCCACTCCTTGGAATATACCCAGAAGATGCTCCAGCACACAACAAGAACATTTGCTCAACCATGTTCATAGCAGCCTTGTTCATAATAGCCAGAACATGGAAACAGCCTAAGTGTCCCTCAGTAGAAGAATGGACAAAGAAACTGTGGTACATTTACACTATAGATTACTACTCAGCTATTAATAACAAAGAATTCATGAAATTTGTGGACAAATGGATTGAACTAGAAATGATCATAATGAGAGGGATGAGTTTTAAGACAGGTCTTTTTTCTGATTGAAAGCCTGAGACTTCAGGTACACTAGGTTGGATGTACCTCTTTTTTGTTTTGTTTTGTTTTGTTTTTCAAGACAGGGTTTCTCTGTGCAGCCTTTGCTGTCTTTGACTCACTTTGCAGCCCAGGCTGACCTCGAACTCACAGTGATCTGCCTGCCTCTGCCTCCCGAGTGCTGGGATTAAAGGCGTGCGCCACCATGCCCGGTTTATGGGTGTATCTCTTAAAACTATAACTAAACTAGCTGACTGAGGCTCTCCTGTAGCTATTGCAAGATCATTTACCAGTCTTTTTATATCTGGCAGGGGTTCTGTGCCTCATTCAGTTTGACTTTCCTGAGTGATAAAAGGTCTTGGCATAATGAGAGACTGACTTTTCATACATCCTTTCTTTATAGGAGTTCAGCCTGTAAAGAAAGAAAAAAAAAAAAAAAAAAAGAGGTGGGGCTGGGGGAGATGCTTGATAACTCACTAGGATCAGGTGACCCTGTTCTCCAAATCCCAAAGGCTAGCTAAAGGGGAATCCGGCAGAATGTTTAGCCCTCTGTTCTTTATATAATAATAGCACCAGAATTTCTATGGCAGTGATCAGTTTTCCAAGTGTTGGAAGTTAAAGGGATGCACTGGAGAGTCAGTGTGATCAAAACACAAAACTAAGCAACACTGCATATTTACTAAATACTCACCATGTGCTTAGAAGAAATGTTCCTGGGTAGACACTAAACTAATAATACCCATATTTAACAGATGATGAAATTAAAGCTCAAAGGGTTACATCATCTATCTGAGGCCACACAGCTGCAAAGTGCTAACATGGGCAAAAACCTCACCCCCAACTTATCACTGGAACCACCTGCCCATCGGGGTGGGGTCACACATTTAAGAGAGCTCTAAGGGATTTATGGCAATTTGTCTGTCACCGTTGACCTCCAAGGACATGGGAAAGTTCATGGTCTATAAGGCAAATCCTTTATCATAGTCCACTCTAATCCCGTCGAAACCGGGAGGACCACAGGTTGAGAGTTCTTATCCAATAGACTAGTTTGATTTTCTGTTGCTGTTATAAACACCATGGCTAAAAGCAACCTTGGGAGTAATGGTCTTTTGTTTAATTGTTTGGTTGGTTGGTTTTGTTTTTACCTTACTGCTTCCACAGTCCACCATTGAAGAAAGCAAAGGTAGAAACTCAAGGCAGGCACCTGAAGGTAGTAATTGAAGGAGAAACTGTGGAAGAGCATCACTTACTGCCTTGTTCTCCCTGGCTTCCTCGGCTATCTTTCTTATACAGCCTAGGCACACCTCCCCAATGCCATCACCCACAGGAGGCTGGACCTTCTACACCAATTAACAAGTCAGAAAACGCTTCAAATGCATGGCCGTAGGCCAATCTGATCAGGACAATCTTCAGCTGATATTCTCTCTATGTAGGTGTGCCAAGTTCACTATTAAATTTAGCCATCATACCCAATCTCCACCAATAATACTTGACAAAGCCAACCATGACAACAAAAATAAAACAACTTTCATTAAAAAAAAAAAAAAAAAAAAAAAAAAAAAAAAAAACCTCATTGTCCAGCAAAGGAAACTTGGTATTACTTGAAATTTATTACAAAAGAATGACCCAATCTAAGCCAATAACAGGGCCAACTTTACCTACCCATTCTTTTTCGGTATCAAGGAAGTGTCCCTGTGTAGATTCTGAGTTGGTATCAGAATTTTAGCTCTTTGGCTTGCCAGCTGGTACCCTCAGAACACTATGCACTTGTGTTCAGTGTCCTTTTTTGGTTAACAATAGCATGTGTTCAGATGACATAAGGTACAGTAGAAAGGCTCTCACACACAGCGAGGCCTCCCCCTGACCTCCTGGTTAAGAAAGTTTTCTTACTTTGACATAATTCAAAGCCTCAAGTTCCCACAACAAACATTTCCACTCAAGATAAAATTTTTTCAAAAGTCAATAAAATCTGTTATGCAATTCCAAAAAAAGCTATTGATTAATGAAGGGGAGAAATTAAGACGGGCTCAGAATATGCCATCACTGCAGCTTCTTTAATGTAGCATGGTATGTGAGGGGACCAAGCAGTCCCTTGCCTCCTTCAAATCCATTCCTACATGGGTACTTGTTAGCAGACAAAACCCACCACTTTTGTTGTAACCAGTAGTTACAACTGCTTGGTGAATTCTGTTGACCGCCAACATCTCCTTGCCTGGTAGAAGCTGTATCTCATGTAAGCCAATGCACGAGAGAGCCACAGGTCAGAGTCTGGAGATGTTACAGTAATGCATGAGTGCCTGAGCAGGCTGCTACCTCCCAGGAAGAAATAGGTGTCTCATGGCAACCACTGTAACAAAGGTCAGTGGGTTTGAGCTTAAGGCGTTGTCCTTACAGGGAACAAAGTTTGACTGACAGAATGCCTTTCTCTGTCACTGCTGCCCCAAATTCTCATTGCAGATTAAACACTGTTAGGTGTGGAAGAAATTCAAGGCCACGAGAATAATTTCTGTTCATGGCAGGTTCAGATCAAGGCAACTTGGGGAAGCGTGGTGTCAATTTCTCCATGTGGAATGGTCAGCAATCTGAACGGTGACCTTCATTAGTCTTAGTTTGCTTTCTACTGATGTGATGAAACACCAAGACCAGAAGCAGCTTGGATAGGGAAGGGTTTATTTGACTTACACTTCCTGATCAGGGTTCCTCTCAAAAGGAGGCAAGAAGGATAACCTGGAAGAAGGAATGAAAGCATAAGCTATGGAGGAATGCTGCTTGCTGGCTTGCTCTCCAAGGCTTGCTCAGCCTGCTTTATTATATACCCCAGCACCACCTGACCAGGGGCACCACTGCTCACAATGGCCTGGCCCTTCCCACACCCATCATTAATCAAGAAAAATGCCCCACAGGTTTTGCCTACAGGCCACTTTGGTTGGAAGCGTTTTCTCAATGGAACTTCCTTTCCCTAGATGATCTTCACTTGCATCAAATCAAGAAAAAACTAACCAGCATAAGAATATTATCATTTGAAAATAATGTGGTGTGTGTGTGTGTGTGTGTGTGTGTGTGTGTGTGTGTGTGTGTTTATCAGTTTTCTTCTTCCTCCATGTGATCCCTCTGGGGATCAGGCTTGGCAGCAAAATCCCTTACTTGAGGCATCTTGTTGATCCCAGGGTTAGCACCTTAAAAGACCAGTGTCACTGAAAGAGAGCACATAGAACGAGCATTGTGCATCATGGTGTTCTGCACTCACTTGCAGGTTTTCCAGGAGGTGTTGCAGGCACTCGGATGCATGCATTGCTCTCTATTCCTGTGTTGAAGTGCTTCAAATTTTCTTTTTTTTTTTTTTTTTTTTTTTTTTTTTTTTTTTTTTTTTTTATTAATTTATTCTTGTTACATCTCAATGTTTATCCCATCCCTTGTATCCTCCCATTCCTCCCCCCCCCCCATTTTCCCATTATTCCCCTCCCCTATGACTGTTCCTGAGGGGGATTACGTCCCCCTATATATTCTCATAGGGTATCAAGTCTCTTCTTGGCTACTTGCTGTCCTTCCTCTGAGTGCCACCAGGTCTCCCCCTCCAGGGGACATGGTCAAATGTGAGGCACCAGAGTATGTGAGAAAGTCGTATCACACTCTCCACTCAACTGTGGAGAATATTCTGACCATTGGCTAGATCTGGGAAGGGGTTTAAAGTTTACCTCCTGTATTGTCCTTGGCTGGTGCCTTAGTTTGAGCGGGACCCCTGGGCCCAAATCTGCCTATCATATTGTTCTACTTGTAGATTTCTAGGACCCTCTGGATCCTTTTATTTTGCTGTTCTCCCATGCGTCTCTCATTTAGAGTCCCAATAGGATGCCTTCCCCTCTGTCCCAGTTTCCTGGTAAGTGAAGGCTTTCGTGGGACATGCCCCTTGGGCTAGTATGCAGATATAAGTGAGTATATACCATTTGATTCTTTCTGCTTCTGGGTTAACTCACTTATGAAGCCTGGACAGCATTTTCTGAGCACTTTGTGAGAAGGGTGGTGTAGAACTGAAGAAACGCCGTGGCACATGCCCAGACTTACCACCCCATCCTGGAACCTTGAGCCTCCTCAATACCCAACCAGAAGCTCTCTCGCCCTTTAAATATGGTCCCCAGATAATCACTCCTGAGCGGTGATGTCCGGAACCTTAAGCAGCTGCTGGCGATGATTAAGTGGCCGTGCTTAGCTGAGGCCGTAAATCAAGCTCAGAAGCCATTTGTTGTGAGTGTAGTGTAAAGCAGCTGAAGTTATGGCTGCTGTGCTGCAAAATATAACATTAGACAAGAAAATAAAGGGAGGCTAAGTGCTGCTGTGACGGGTTTAACATGATGTCTTCTTCTTCTTCCTTGGCCTGGTCTCCTTCCTGCTTCTTATCGTTCCATTCGCCTCTGTTTCACCCTGATCACTAGTACTCCGTGCTGAACTCATTCTGCTGTAATTTAAAATATGCTTCTCCTTCGAATAACAACCACTGACATTTTGGGTTGAGGGCATTAGCATCAATAATGGTCTCGGGCATGTATGTCCCTGGTTCCCATTGTTTTAGTTAGTCGTCATGACAATGCCTGCAAAAACTGCTATTATCTCCATTTTATTTATTATTTTTCCTTTTCTTGAAATAGATATTTTTTCATATAATATATCCTGATTATGGCTTCACTAATGACGGCTGAACAAAACACTGATCTTTGAGTGTAACCGAACGTGGTCAATCTGCAGGCTTGTTGTAAACTGCCCATATTGTGTCCCTTGTATCCCTGATCTCTCCAGGACTTTTATTGTGAAACGGTGTTAGATTTTTGTCAAAGTACTTTTCTATATCTGATGAGATGATTGTGTTTCCCCCTCTTTTCAGTTTGTTTATATGGTGGGTTACATTTATAGCTTTATATATGTTGAACTATCCCTTCATTTCTGGGATGAAGCCTATTGGTTCATGGTATATACTCTTTTTTGATCTGTTCTTAGACTCAGTTTGCAAATATTTTATTGAGAATTTTTTGCATCTATATCCATAAGGGAAAATGTAGGTTATTGTTGTTGCTGTTGTGTCTTTATATGGTTTAGGTATCAAGGTAACTGTGGCCTTGTAAAACAAACTGAGCAATGTTCCTTTTGTTTATATTTTGTTGAGTAGCTTGAATATTGGCATTGAAAGTCTGGTAGAATTCTGCACTGAAGCTATATAACTCTGGGCTTTTGCACGGGGTGTGGGTGGGGGAAGTTTGGAGATATTTAATGACTGCTTCACTGGAGGTTATAGATCTTTTTAAATTGTTTATCTGAAGTTGTATGTATTAAGTAAATTATCCATTTCTTTTGGATTCTCCAGTTTTGTAGAGTCCAGGTTGTTAAAGTATGTTTGGATATTCCTCAGTGTCTGCTGTTATGTCTTCCTTTCATTTTTGGTTTTGTTTATTTTGGTCAGTCCTTCAATCATTTAGAACTCTTTGTTTCATTGTATTGTTTTTTATTTTATTGATTTCAGCCCTTCATCTTTTGATTATTTCTTGTCATCTACTTCATTTGGGTGTAATTTGTTCTTCTTGTTCTAGAGTATTCAGGCATGCTATTAAGTGGCTACTATGAGATTGCTTCTTTTTTTTAACGTAGGTACTTATTGCTACAGACTCGAACTTGACCCTTAGAACCACCTTCGTTGTGCCCCATAACTATGAGTATGTTGTATCTTCATTTGCATTCCGTCCTAGGAAGTCTTTTGTTTCTTTCTTAATTTCTGTCTTAGCCCCACTTTTCACTCAATAGAGTTGCTCAGTTCCATGAGTTTGCAAGCTTTCTGTTTCTGTTTTCTGTGGTGGTCAGGATTCAGGGTTTCATTTCAATTTTATTTTTTAATATAGTTTATTAATTTATTCATATTACATCTCAATTGTTATCCCATCCCTGTATCCTCCCATTCCTCCCTCCCTCCCATTTTCTCCTTACTCCCCTCCCCTATGACTGTGACTGAGGGGGACCTCCTCCCGCTGTATATGCTCATAGGGTATCAAGTCTCTTCTTGGTAGCCTGCTATCCTTCCTCTGAGTGTCACCAGGCCTCCCCATCCAGGGGATGTGGTCAAATATGGGGCACAAGAGCTCATGTGAAAGTCAGTCCCCACTCTCCACTCAACTGTGGAGAATGTCCTGTTCTTTAAGGGAGGACATACTATTGGGACTTTAGGTGAGAGAAGCATGGGAGAATGGGGAAATAGAAGGATCCAGAGGGTCCTAGAAACCTACAAGAAGAATATTTCAGTTTTCTTATACCTTATAAAACCTGTTTATTTGTGTCCAGGATGTGGTCACTTTTGGAGAAAATTCTAGGAGGAGCTGAGAAGATATATTCTTTTGTGTTTGGGTAAAAGGTTATCTAAATATGTGTTAGGCCCATTTGATTTATGATGTCAGTTAGTTAGTTTCTGCATTTCTTCGTTTTGTTTTTGTCTAGATGACCTGTCTACTGGCCTGAGTTGGGTACTGAAGTCTCCCACTCTCAGCATGCAAAGGACAATGTTACTTAAGCGGTAGTAGTTTTTCTTTCACAAACTTGGGTGCAGAGATGTTGAGAGTTGCAATGCCCTCTTGGTGGGGTTTTCCTCTGATGAGTTATGTAATGTCTTCCCCTATTTCTTCTGATTAGATTTGGCTTGAAGTCTATTATGTTAGATATTAAAATGGCTGTACCAGCTTGCTTCTTAGGTCTATTTCTTTGGAATTGGAGAGAGAGAGAGAGAGAGAGAGAGAGAGAGAGAGAGAGAGAGAGAGAGAGAGAGAGAGAGGAGGGAGAGGAGAGGCGAGAGAGAGACGGAGGAGGAGCGAGGGCGAGAGAGAGAGAGGATGAGCGAGAGGGAGGAGAGAGAGAGAGAGAGAGAGAGAGAGAGAGAGAGAGAGAGTGAAAGGAGGCCATAACAGGGAGTCCGCTACTGATCTGGGAATGAGACTGGCATACTGGATGTGGAGAAGAAGATGGGGGGAAGGTCTGCAGTTTATCTATCTGATACCCTGGCCAGAGTTGCCTGTAGGTTCCCACGAAATGCCGGCTGTACCTGGGACCTGGGATAAAGGGATGGAGAGGAGGATCTGTGTGATCCCACTGGAGATGGGGGAAACAGATGGTCTGCTACACTGATAGGGTGAGATGTGGGGCCTAGATTTGGAGGAGAGATGATCTGCAGTCAGCCCACCTGCATCCTATGCTTGGGTCAACTATCTCCATTTTAAATAGAGGGAATTTGATCTGGACCCATTCACACTTCTGGTTAGAGCTTTGATCTTGAGGATCTCTTTCTCTCTTTCACTTAGTCTCCTGAGTTGGGGACCCGCTATTTAGAGGATGGGCCACCTAGTCTCTCAGTGCTCCAAGAGTGTTGTAAACTCTTGGCTCAGGAATCCTTACCATTGCCTGATACAGCTGGTTCAGCCATTCATTTTTAAAAATTTTTATTAATTCATTCAGAATCCAACTGTTATTATCCCATCACTTGTATCCTCCTGTTCCTCCTTCCCTCCCACTTTCACCCTATTCCCCTCCCCTAGGTCTAAGCCCAAGGGGGACCTTCTCCCCCACTATGTGGTCATAGGCTATCAAGTCCCATCTTGGTAGCTTGCTTATTCTTTCCGCAAGTGCCATCAGGCCTCCCCACCTATATAAACCCAGCATCACTTTCCTGATCAAAAGGGCACATTCTGGCTGAGGTCAACGAGTCTCCCTCCCATGCATTTCCCCTCCTTTTAGCTCTTCCTGCCTTTGCTTGTGTGGTTTCTCCATCTTCATCCCATGATGAGGGCATGGAAAGTACAGAAGCTGAGAAGAAACACCTCACCCCACTGGGTGCATGAGTGCCCCAAAGAGATCTTTCCTTAGAAGTTATCCAGGTTGAAGGAAAAGCAAGGGCAAGCCGGTGAAGGAGCGGAATGTATAGGAGACCTGCTGAGACAAAACTGCCCCAAACACAGTAATCCTCGGGACCAGAACCTGCCAATATGGGAAAACCTGTATTGGATCCTCGAGCACAGAGGATTAAGATTTACTTGGAAAGAGGCGAGGCTTAGGAGCTAGGCTGAGGCCAGAAACAGGAAATCTCATTTTATGCCAAGGACACATCAACTCCCACCTGCCTTTCAAGTCCCACACCTGCAGTCAGAAGCGACTTCTTTCTGTTTGTGTCACAGTGATCTTCAAGCTCTCAAGGAGGCTAGTGGAGACAGGGCTCTGCGTGGCTCCTCCCTGATCTCTGTGGCTACAGAGCAGGTCCCCCAGAAGCATCCTTTTGGCTGCCTGGCTTTATGGGAGCGTAATATAAAGCAACGGAAGGTATGGATGAGCCAGCACGTTCTAGGCTCTTCTCAGTGATTGAGTTATGTGCAATTGAACTTGAGAATCCAGGAGAAAGAGTCTAGGGTGCTCGCACAGAGCCCTAGGCTTCTTATTGTCTGCAAAGGCCACAGCAGGAATGGGTGGAGCACAGATGGGAGAGGCTTATCTGCTATGCGCCTTGGCTGTGGAAGGGCACGACTTGATAGTTTTCGCTCAGCTTCTAATCTGCATCCATACCCGGTGTCACTGTGTACCGTACACACTTAAGCAAAAGCTTTTTCATGTTGTAGAAGCCGCCATTGTTAGCGATGGAAAGTCCACACAGAACCCGGAGCAAATGGAAGGCCAGCTCCCTGCCTTGTTCTTGGTGACTAGCTTCCCTTTTTACTCAGCATTCCCTCACTCTGGAAAGGTTGTGTGAATTCTGGCAGTAACACACTCCCTCACGTGTTTTGGAGAGGTTAATCCATCATGTAATTTCATCGCATGCATGCATGCTAACTGTACCTCCCACGGGTAGAAAGCGCTGCTGCTGGTATTTGATCTGTGGACTCTTCCCGTGCCATGCCTTCTATCTCTGGAAAGGAAAAGGGTCTTTTGGACATGCCGAGTTTCCAAAGAACCAAGGGGATGCCTTTTGAGGCTCAATTTAAGGTTTGATTTTAATCAACTCTGTTTAAAGTAAACAAACCTCGCTGCACACACTTGAGCGCAACATGGAAAGCGGTGACTCGGAAGAACGTGAATCACCGTGGCACGGACTGTAAACACCCATCTTCGTAATGATGGTCCCCGGGGTGTGGGCTTTTTCTCCTGCTGTGCTGCCCACACGGCCATACTTTACTACTTAGCTAATACTTTTTAAGAGTTTTGTTCTTTCCTTTTTAGTCGTTAGTAGTTCTGTTTCAAAAAAACTTTCCTTCCTTCTTGTTTTCTGTGGATTGGGAAGCCGGGAAACAAAACTCACTGAAATATATGCTTTGGGTGTAGACCAGTGGGGAATCCCAAGGAATAAAGTAAATCAGCTGTGGCTGGGCCCGAATTTACAACCTCTTATCTGTATGCTCGGAATGACAATCTGCCCAGAGCAGTGAAAGGCGGGGCAGGAGACATCCCCGACAGCCGCTGTAGTCTAGGCTCCAGAGCTGTGCAGAACGGAAACTCTGCACGGTTTTTCTTCTAAGGTTATACGGCCTTGCGCTTTGCCGCCCTCTGACACCTGCGCCTGTCTTCTCCTTAGTAGTCACCCCAGGCTTGCAGAAAGTGACCTATATTTTCATTTAAACCTGGACTAAAAAAATCATTTTCCTCAGATAGTGACTACCTTTATTCTCCTCATTTTTAAGATTTCGCTAGCCATTATACATATAGGACTTTGTGTCTCAACAAGGCTATATAGGGGAAGAAAACGAAGTGTGTGTCATTTGTATTGCTGCCACCTCTTTTGCTTTCCCCTTGGTTCTTCATCAGAGCTGACATCACCTTCTCTTTCCTAAGTGATCAACATGACATACGTGGCTGTAGCCCTCCACGGAGGCCACAACTTTCGTATTTGCAAGTTTCTATTTATCTAGCTTGGCTCCCTACAGTACTGAGACATCCACAGGTCGGGTCAGAGACACCGACACCACACAGGGAGATAACCATGGGTGTTGCTTTCTTCCACAGTACCAGCAGTGGGCGGGGCAGCTGATGTTTCTGGATAAGTAAGGAACTGTAACCTGTTTTTTGTTTGTTTTGTCTGGGGTAGGGTCTTGATACATGGCCATACCAGCCCTGAACTCTGATCTCTCCTGCCTTCAGCTTCCCAAGGGCTGGGACCACAGACACACATAACTGCATTCAGCCTAGCCTGCCTTTCTTGACCCTAGAACACTACCTGAGGTCTATATGATTTACGATTTATATGCTCTCTACTGGGAATGTATGGATTTCTTGAAACTGGGTTCACATACATTTAGTAGAAGAGAAGGTAGTTTCTAGTAGATTCTTAGTAGTCACATCCCAAGGAAGTTTAAGAATCACCATCTATCAATCTCCTATTGGTTACTGCGAACGTACAATTCTGTGGTGTGCTGAGAAGGCCACTGTTCTATTGATAATTGTATTATAAAATGGGCTAATTGTTGTATTCTACAAACTGATAAGTGATTGTTAAAGGTAAATACTTTTCTTGGACCGAAATTCTGAAAACAGAAAAGGCATCTGGACATCAAAATTCATCTAAAATCCAGCCAGCCACTTTTATGTAGCCACCACTTTTTATTAAGAACTAATATATATTACACACAAAGGCAGAGGGGTTGTAGCTCGGAATCTAGACATACCAGCATAGTGGTGAAGTAAGGGCCAAGGCAGTAACTCTCTCCCAACAAATTTATCATGTTATCATGGTTTCTCTTAAATAATGGTTGCCAGGTATAGAGTTTCATAATAAAGTGATTTCCCCCTAACATTTGGAGATATTGATTGGTCGTCTTTAAAAAGGTTATCCATAGCCTGATTGCTGTTTCTAATTTGCTTTTCCTCTTGTGCCTTTAAATTTGCTGCTCTGTCAAGGTGCTCTGTTTACTTTTTACTGCTGCTCTGTGCTTAATTTTCTTTTTTGTCTCATTTTGTTCAACCTTTCAAAAGTGTTTACTGAGCATCTGTTACTACATGCTGGGTGTTTGCTGGATTCCAGGGGTACAGGGCTCACCGAGCGCTCATTGCTGGTTTTAAGGACCTTAAGAATGAGTAGACTCACATTCAGACTTTCAATCTCAGCACTCACAAACTCCTTTAGTTCTCAAATATTTTATTATTTTTTCAACTACTGTGTTGTTCTCCTTATTTTTACCATCTTCATATGAAAATATCATTCAATCTATTACCAGAAGTTCTCATTATATTTCTATGACATTTAATTTTTCTTTTACATTTTCTATTTTTTGTTCTTTGTTTCAGGAAGTTTTTTTTTAACTCACTTGACATCCTGATTGAAGCCCCCTCCCTCCTCTCCTTCCAGTGCCACTGTCACACCCCTCCCCCTTCCTACCATCCCCTTATTCTAGGAGAAGGGACCCCCCCCCCACACACACACACATGGGTACTAAGTGCTCTGGCACATCAAGACTCAGCAGGACTGAGTCAAGGTAGCCTAGCTATGTGAAAGGATCCAAAGGCAGGGAACAGAGTCAGAGACAGCCCCCTCGATTGTGAGGGGACCCACATGAAGGACAAGCTACACTTCTACTACATATGTGTAGGGAGTCTAGGTCCAGTCCATGCATGGTCATTGGTTGGTGGTTCAGTCTCTGTGAGCCCCCATAAGCCCAGTCTAGTTTACTCTGTAGGTCTTCTTGTGGTGTCCTCCACCCCTCTGACTCCCTCTATCCTTCTCACAAAACTCCCAGAGCTTGGCCTATTGTTGGGCTGTGGGTCTCTGCATCTATTTCCATCAGCTGCTGGATGAAGCCTCTCAGAAGACAGTTATGTGAGGCTCCTGTCTACAAGCATAGCAGAGTATCATTAATAGTGCCAGAGTTGGCTCTCTCCCCATTGGGTGGGTCTCAAGATGGGCCAGTCATTGGTTTGTCATTTCCTCAATCTCTGTTCCATCTTTATCCCTGCACTACTTGTAGGCAGAACAAGTTTTGGGTTTGTGGGTAGCTCAGTCCCCTTCACTCTACTGGAAGTCCTGCCAGGGTGCAGGAAGTGGCCTCTTCAGCATTCATATCCTCCACTGGTAGAAGTCTCAGCTACAATCACCCCAATAGACTCCCCAAAGACCCCTACTTCATCCCAGAGATGCCCCACATTTCTATTATGTCTCCCAGCTTTCCCCTTTTCCTACTCATGATTCCAACCCCTGTTTCCCTCCCTATTCTCCTCCCACTCAGTGCCCTCCCTCCATAAACTTCTGATGTCTAGTTTATTCCCCCTTCTGAGTGAGATTCAAGCATCCTCCCTTCAGTCCTCTTAGTTACTTGGTATCTTTTGGACTGTGGATTGTAAAATAGTTGTCCTGTATTATATGGCTAATATCTGCTTATAAGTGAGTATATACCATGTGTGTCTTTCTGGGTCTGGGTTACCTCACTCAGTAAGATACTTTCTGGTTCCATCCACTTACCTGCAGATTTCATGATGTTCTGGTTTTTAATAGTTGAATAGTATTCCATTGTGTAAATATACTACATTTTCTTTATTCATCCTTCAGTTGAGGGACATCTAGGTTGTTTCCAGTTTTATTACAAATAAAGCTGCTATGAACATAGTTGAGCAAGTGTCCTTGTTGTATGGTGGAGCATGTTTGGGATATATGCCCAGGAGTGATATAGCTGGGTCTTGAGGTAGAATTATTAACAATTTTCTGGTTATTATCAGAAGTTTTTATTATATTTCTATGATATTTAACTTTTCTTTTATATATTTTATATATCTCTCCTTTTTCAGTATATTTCTGGAATAGATTTTCAGTGTTCTAGTACTTTAATTTTTTTAAGGCCACGTCTGGTCTGTTTTAATTTTTATATAGTTTTTATTCTTATAATTTTTATTTATTTACTTAAATCTGTCTTCCCTTTCCCCTTCCTCCTCCTCTTCTTGGCGTAGTCTCAGTCTGTAGCCCTGGATAGGGCATTTAGTATATCCCTGAGGCTAACCTTGAATTTAGCAACTCCCACCCCCCCCCCCCCCCCCCCCCCCCCCCGCCTCCCAAGTATGAGGATTACAGGCCTAAGGCCTTGTATTCTTCTTATCTGGTGTTTCCTGTTTTTGTTTCTGTGAATACTTAAAAATTTTTCTTTATGGAGTCAAAGAGCTGGAATTTCCAGCAGCTTACTCAGGAATGCAGGCTTGATGGGCAGATGCTGTGCCCTCACCTAGGGAGGACCTGCCTGGGTTTCTCCTCATTCGGCAGCTGCCTCCCAGCACGCCTACAGCTAAGGACCCAGAACAACCTGATTCTATCATGAACTGCTTTCTAGGTGACCTGGTTGTTTGCTTCCAGATGTTAACACATCCTTTCTCTTAGTATATCCTCCTCCTCCTTCTCCTCTTCCCCCTCCTCCTCCTTCTCCCCCTCTTCTTCTTCCTCCTCTTTCTTCCCCTCTTCCTCCTTCTCCTCTTCCTCCTCCTCCTTCTCCTCCTCTTGCCAGGTATTGGGAATTGCTCCCTGTTTGTGCTTATCATGCCTTTTTGTTTTTTAAATTAAACATTTTTACATATACATTTATATTATTACACATTAATACACTATATTACCTACAGCAAGTAGAACCATGGCACAATCAGGAAGTATATAAATGTTACATTCTTAGTGTTTTGGCTATTTGTATTCGGCAGCCTTGAAGAAAACATCTTTCCTACCTTGGTGCATCTAAAATTCTGAAAGTAAATCAGTATCTATCATATCTCATCATCAGCTTCTGGCTCTGATCTCACTCCACCCACCTGCGGCTTTTTTTTTCTTTTTATTAATTTATTCTTGTTACATCTCAATGGTTATCCCATCCCTTGTATCCTCCCATTCCTCCCTCCCTCCCCACCCCATTTTCCCATTATTCCCCTCCCCTATGACTCTTCCTGAGGGGGATTACCTCCCCCTGTATATTCTCATAGGGTATCAAGTTTCTTCTTGGCAACCTGCTGTCCTTCCTCTGAGTGCCACCAGGTCTCCCACTCCAGGGGACATGGTCAAATGTGAGGCACCAGAGTACGTGAGAAAGTCATATCACACTCTCCACTCAACTGTGGAGAATATTCTGACCATTGGCTAGATCTGGGAAGTGGTTTAAAGTTTACCTCCTGTATTGTCCTTGGCTGGTGCCTTAGTTTGAGCGGGACCCCTGGGCCCAAATCTGCCTATCATAATGTTCTACTTGTAGGTTTCTAGGACCCTCTGGATCCTTCTACTTTGCTATTCTCCCATGCGTCTCTCATTTAGAGTCCCAATAGGATGTCCTCCCCTCTGTCCCAGTTTCCTGGTAAGTGAAGTCTTTCATGGGACATGCCCCTTGGGCTAGTATCCAGATATAAGTGAGTATATACCATTTGATTCTTTCTGCTTCTGGGTTAACTCACTCATTATGATCATTTCTAGCTCAATCCATTTGTCCATCAGGAATTCCTTGTTTTTAATAGTTGAGTAGTATTCCACAGTGTATAGGTACCACTCTGAGATTCCATTTTACACCCATCAGAATGGCTAAGATAAAAAATTCAAGTGACACCACATGCTGGAGAGGATGTGGGGAGAGAGAAACACTCCTACATTGCTGGTGGGAATGCAAACTAGTACAGCCACTTTGGAAATCTATCTGGTGCTATCTCAGAAAACAGCCACTGGTGCTATCTCAGAAAACTGGGAATAGGGCTTCCTCAAGACCCAGCTATTCCACTCCTTGGAATATACCCAGAAGATGCTCCAGCACACAACAGGAAAATTTGCTCAACCATGTTCATAGCAGCCTTATTCATAATAGCCAGAACATGGAAACAGCCTAAGAGTCCATCAGTAGAAGAATGGATAAAGCAATGCCTGTCTTGAAGAGTGACTTCATGTATTCTTGAGAGCAAGCTGTGAAAGGCCGCCGCATGTGCTTGGCTTCCTCTGCGTGCAGCCGTTTCCCTTTCTGCTTCTCCGTCAACCGAGGAAGGTCATTGCAGGGGTCAGCACCATTCTGATCAGACTGTCTGTCTGCAGAACCGAGTCAAACAAACCCCTTCAAAGTATGCAGACTCAGGCCTTTTGTTAATGCAGCAACAACAGAGGAATAAAACAGTAACCTGTGTTTGTAAGAACATTTAAGATTCCTGTTCCTGATTCCTCTAACTTAAACACTCTTAAAGATCTTATTTGAAAACTGTCTTTACTTTAACCATTCCTCAGTTGTTCCAAACTAAATTGGTCCACCCTATCTTAGTGTTGAATCTGTTACTATGCACAGCAAAACCATCCTTAAATACATTCTTATGTCAATAGTATGTTTCTCTTTCCTAATACATTTCAAGTATTAAAGAAAAAAGAACCATCTCATCTATTCACTGCTGCATAAGAACCAACGAAAGCTTACTGTGTCAAAAATTTATTATATTTTACAACTCTGGGAGCTGAATTCAATATTCTTCCCTGGCTTTATGTTAGCCTGTTCTGACAGATGAATTTAGTTGGAAGCAAGAAGCGAGGGTGTGTCATCTGGTCAATGGGTTCAGCTGGAATGGGTGACTATCTGGACTTTTCTTTCATCCCAGTTTTCTTTAGTGGCTGTGTTTTCCAGGGACTTTTCTAAGGGGCCAAATAGAACAGAAACTATCAATCTCAAGATCTGTGCACTAAAATTCCATACTCTTTGTTCAAAATTTTCTACCATCCTCTGATGTGGATAACACAGTGGACACTTGTGTCCCAGACAGGGACAAGCTAGTAACACAGAGCAATCCCTAGTCCTGGGCACTCCTGAAGTCCAACAGGTCACGCTGCTGATCCCCCAAAGGGCACCATTTAATATGAACTTATTTCTAATCCATTGAGGTGATTTCTTAGTCTATTGTTCTCTTTGGCCTTGGCTCTGTCCTAAAGCTCTTGGTACTTTCCTTCTTTGAAAGATGGGGGTTGGAGAGATGGCTCAGGAGTTAAGAGAGTTCCACATTCTTACAGAAGGCCTAGGTTCAGTACCCACAAGGTGGTTCACAACTATATGTAAATCCAGTTCCTGGGGATCCAGTGCTACCTTCTGGTCTCTGTAGACACCAGGGACACACTTGGTACACATATGTACATGCAGACAAACTCTCATACAAATGTAATAAAAATAAAAGTCTAACATGGGTACATTGGTCCATTATATCTCAGTGAAACTACAAAATAAGTAATGTCTTGGCAAATGAATAGTGTTCTCAGTCTTCTTCTCATCAAGCAGTAGAGACGGGGGTAGGGGCAATTTTCTTCACTTTGAACTTTGTCTATTGCTAGCCAATCTATGGTATTTTATCAAAACAGATTTCCTCTTAAAATGTGAGGTTCTTGTGCATCTTCTCAGTGCTTTCGCTGTGCCCCATCAGCCACGTGAACTGTGTTTGGGGAACAGACATGACTGACGTAGCTGCTATGTGGCAATACCTTGAGCTTCTTTGTCTACCAGGCACCGTTTAAGTATTCCCAAGCTTTTAATGAGAGCCTCAGGGTCAAGGCCTTGTCGTGATCTTCGTGTTGAGGCCACATTGCATACTGATCATTCATTTGCTGGCAGGACAGACTGAGAATGTGAAACAGCTTAATTTTCCAACTCAGCAAATGCTGGGCCCATTTATCTTCAAGTTACGCTCACAAGTTGAAATCTTTCTTCTTTAGTTCTCTCTCCTGACATAGTTTATCATGCACAGCAGAGTGCCAGCTGATGCTGTCAGTGTTCTGCCAGATCCATGAACTCATTAGGTAACATTTTTTTTCGATGCTGTACAGAATATCAGAAAACAGTCTTGTAAATGTTCCATCACTCCATAAATGGATTGACTTTCCCAAGCTTTTCATAGCAGTCTCCTTCCCGCACTTCCAGCCTGAAAAAAACTGCCTTTTCCCTGTCATTTAGCATTTGCCTGCCCTCACCCCACTCTGGAACTAAAGCCAAGATGATGTGTTTCCAGACATGGCTATCCTAGAACAGATCCCTACTTTCTGGTACCAGTGTGACTATGGGTTTTTGTTTGTTTTGTTTTTGTTTTTGTTTTTGTTTTTGGTATTATAAACTGTATCAAAACTGAATGGCTTATAGTAGCAATGAGTGAAGACTTTTTGTGGTTCTGCAGCTTGATTGGGTGAGTCTTCGCTGGATTTGCATGGCTTTCCTCACATGGCTCCATTCAGGTATTGTGTTAGCTGTGCACTGAGTGCAGTGGTAGCAGCTGGAGAGCCAAATCTCTGTGTCAGTGATTGTATTATTGTCTGTTTGTTCGGCAAGGTCACACTGCATCTCTCCAGGCTGGATTCGAAATTGCAATCCTCCTGCCTCAGGCTTCTAGGTGCTGGGATTCCAGATGGGTGTCACCATGGTAGGCTTTTCTATGCTGTATATTGTTGGTTTCATTGTGGAGTCATGTCTACACGGTTCTAAGAAAGAAGAGGCAAAAGCTACATCTGTGGAACTCTGGACTCTAGAACTGAGCTGTCCCTTCCAGCATACCCTGTTCTTCAATGCAAGTCACAAAGTCAGGTTGGCTGGAGGCAGTGAACGGAGGCGAAGCTTCTCTGCAGCACAGTCATGTTGGATGTGCATGTGGCTTGAGATGGGACTGCTTTGTAGCCATTAGACAAGTATCGCAGAAGCCAACTATGATTAATTTTTTTCCTTATGTCACGGAGAAGATCATCTGGCATAAATATGCACTGTAATAGGTACTTGTGGAAGAGAAGAAGGAAGAATTGAGGTCAAGTCCGATGCTCTATTTACAGCAGGCTCAGCTCCCAATGCTCTCAAAGGCGTTTTCTTCTGGTGATTTAGGGGATTTCTCTCCACATAATAAAGGCAACCAGAGAACTGCTGATTTTATCTTTTAATACTTGAAAACCCTAGAAAGATGGCTCAGTTCAGCTACTGGATTTTCGATTTAACAGCTCTCATGAATACGATATTTGGGAAATTGCTGAGAATGGAATAAAGTAGAACTCTAAGGCCGGAGAAAAAGATTTACACACATGTGAATATATTCACTTTTATGTGAGTGTTTTGTAGAGAACTGTGGACAAAATTCAACATAAACCTCATGTTGGATGATTTTATGTCAACTTGACACAAGCTAAAGTCATCTGAGAAGAAGAAACCTCAGTTGAAAAACTGTCTCCATAGGATTGGGTTATAGGCAAGAATATAGGGAATTTTAATTGGTGATTGATGTGTGAGGGTGCTGCCCCTTGTGGATGGTGCCATCCCTGGCCTGGTGGTCCTGGTTCCATAAGAAAGCAGGCTAAACAATCCATGAGAGCAAACCTGTAAACAACATGCCTCCATGACCTCTGCATCAGTTCCTACCTCCGGGTTCCTGCCCTTCTTGAGTTCCTGTCACTACTTATTTCAATGACAACAATATGGAAGTGTAAGCCAAATAAACACTTTCTTCCCAACTTGCTTTTTGGCCATGGTGTTTATCACAGCAATTAAACCAAGCCCTTCCAAGAGTAAGGTCATTTTTTTCTCTTTGGCAAAGAAATCACACCCATTATATATTATATACATTGTAATAAGTTTTATCCTGAGCTATTCTAAATGATTTGGTATTCAGTGGTGAACATAAACATGTAGATATTGGTGTAGGTTTTTTTTCTGTCATGGCTGTGTCTCTGTGTTTCACATCCATTACCACTTGTAACATTTCTACTGCTCAAAAAGCAGATCAGTAGACAGACATTTTTTTTAACTCAGTGACTCCCTCACTCATCAGTATTTAGAGCTAATGAAGTTAGGAGCATGTATTTCTTCTTTCATCAGTCGCCTGCGGTGTCTTTTTCTTGCTAGATTCCTCTACTTGGTGTTCGTATTGACCACCACATGCCTGACAGACAGACACTGTGACACTGAGAAGAGTACAAGAAAAAGTCTATGCTTTAGAATGCATGGAAGAAAGCTGACGAAAATCTGTTTCGGTTAGTGACGTAATCCTGCTAGTAATAGCATCACCGTGCCGTACTTGATTGTCTTTGTCAAGAGAGTTTCATACGCCACATTCAATTCCTCCGAAAACACTATGAGTTGGACAATGACTCTGTCCACTTACCACGTAGAGAAATAATAGGCTTTGGAAATGTTGTAACTTGCCAGAGACTGGAAATCAGTGACGGGGGCAGACTGTTCTCACCCTGCAGCCTAGTTTACCTTCCAGCCCTATCCACCCCGCTCTGGGCAGCCAGAGCCTTATCACTGGCATCACCACCATCACAAAATGGTCTTTGCTTCCTTTATCCAAGGCATCCCTACAAATCATTGTGTCCTTATTATCATGGAGCCTGGTGTAGACTGCTGACTAACTTCCTGATAGTCCAAAAGTCCCTGGCATGGGAGTTCATTTCTAACCTGGATGGGTCTGTGCTTTCACATTTCCTGAAGAAGTGGGGAACAGAAGGTCACTTCTGTGACAGGGAGAGATAGATCTCCTAGAAGTAGAGACTGTTTTGCTATAATTCCTCTTGTGCCCTCCTCCTGTTTTCTGCTTATACTGGACATTTAATGAGTGCTGACAGAGACTGATTCAGAGGCAGGTTGTGAGGTATAAACTAAGGCAAAAATCTTAATGGATCACAAACCCAAAATGCTCTGAATTATTTTAGCTTCTATTTACATTCCTGCTCTCTCCTAGGGAACTTTTGTTTCTGTTTTTGTCACTTCTATATTCTCTCACTACCTCCCCTCCCATCATATCACCTGAAAAGGATAATTTATGCCCCGGCCCCCACCGTGCTGCTGTGACCCATCACCCCTCCTCCACCCTTCATGGAATTCCCTTTGCCTTTCTTAGCTGTCTTCACTAATGTTCTCTGGATCCCACTTTTTCTTTCTTGGTTTACTGAGAGTCCACAAGCTGAGAAACATGCCGTATTCTCTCACTAAGCTTGGTAGAATCAGCAGAATAGCAGTGTAGGCTTCAGCGTTTTGAAGGCACCGCTTCATTGTGAGGCTTCTAATATAGCTGTTAAGTCTGGTGATCCTTTAATCCGTGGCCTTTCCCATGCCTTCTGCTCCTTTTCTTCTTCAGTTCTCCTGGGAACATCGCCTGCTGTTCTGTAATTTCATATGATTGCACTTGCTGTGGGCCGTCTTTCACACTCTCAGCCGAGAGCTCCATGGGGCCCATCCATTTTGAATAATCATAACCTTCAACCAGGGTGGTTTTTTTTTCTTACCTTACACATGGTTAAATTCTCTCCAACATTTTCTTTGTCATTTACTTCTAAATACTATTATTAATTAATTGTTTAATTTCTTCAAATTATTTCAAAACTTTAGACTTTTTTTTGTCTCTTTGTGTTCTTTTCTGGAGGCATTTCTGACATGATGGCTGCTTCTCCTTTTGTGGGGGTGGGTGGTGTGGTGGAGGAGAACAAAATAGTATAGTTTATTATTTGTGGTGGTCGTGCATATGTATTGTTTCCGTTTACTCCACAGATACTGTATCTTTTATCACCTTTCGGAGGATGTCTAATCTTATTCCCAGTCCCGAGTTTTCTACAGACCTATTGTGTTCTCTTGTTTAAAAGGAGGACCAATTGTTAATGACTATTGGTTGATGAGCGCTCTGCAAGTACAAGAGATGCTTAGATGGTCCACATTGAAAAGCTGTGTTACCGGTAGGATGTGTGTCATCTCATGGCCTCAGAGGTATCAGCTTGCTCCATTGCTGTTGGCTGTGGGGAGGTAAACTATCATGGTAGCTAAATCTTTTATCTTGAGCAGATGACATCCTCAGAGAGATTCTTTAATTTCCTGACTAGGGGAAGGGATGGACTGCCAGGTTCTGTGAGCAGGTAGAAAAGGAACAGCAATGCGTGTGGCTGAATGATTTTTTTTTTCACTTTAGGGTAGAGATTTTTCACATTGTCCTTTTGGGGCCTTGGACTTGACCTCAGCTGGGATTGCTTGAAGCTCCTCCCTGTCCATTTGCCTCAGGCACTGAAGTGTCCTTCTGTTGAGTGGCTATCTGGAAGTGAACCTTCTTTAAACATTTCCCTGGAGTCCCCTGTCAACCACCTGGCCTGTTTGCTGGGGCAGTCTATCTCTTGGGCATCTCCAGAAGTTTGTTACATCCCTTGACATGTTTCTTCCTAGTTCCCTTTCTCAGGAATGTTGGGACATCCAGTCCTTGCCCATCTGGTCAACTCCCCAAATCTGCCCCCATGCCTCATCTGCCACCAGCATCTCACAGGCATTCTTTGTCTTAGAGCATTGATCCCTTTTTTTTTAAAGTCACCCGCCCTACGTTCATGGCAATTTTGAGGAATATGAGGCAAACTCACAAGTTTACTCTGCCAGCTGTGCTTGTTTGCCTAATGAGATCTCACATCACAGCCCAGATGTACTACCTCAGCTTCCCAAGAGCTGAGGTTATAGGCATGATCTACCATGTCCACTATGTCAGCTCAATCACCCATCTTTAACTGAAAGCTTTATTAATGTTTGTATGGTTTTATCCATATATATTTTTCTTTATATGACTCTATGGTCTATTACTAACTGTATGAGTTAACAATAAAAATATCTGTATGAATTTTTTCTCAATTTCTAAATGCATTTATTCATTTTATTTGTATGAGTGTTTGGCCTAAATATATGTATATGTACCATATGCATGCCTGTGCCCACAGAGGTCAAAAGAGGGCACTGGATCTCTTGGAACTGGAGTTACAGATAGTCTGAACCACCATGTAGATGCTGTGAAATCAAATCCCAGTCTTTTATAAGAGCAACAAGCATTCTTAACTTCTGTACTATTTCTCCAACCCCTCTATGATTTGTTCTTTATGGTATCAAAGGTTTTAATTCATTTATTTTTCTATTAATGTATTGATTTTATTTTGACTATATTGCTCAGGAAGTGAATTTATTTAAAACTAGCCTTTGGATTGGGATAATTATCATAAATAAAAATATGGAGAAACTTAGGGGTTTAATGATTTTTACAAAAGTCGTGACATTTGTGTACACTCTACAGTATGAAATAATTATAGCTAAAAACCTTGAAAAAATCAAATCTCAGTCACCCGGGTTCTCTTAGGATGTGGTGACCCCAAGAATAACAGTAGCCCTCAGGAAAGAAAATGAATATTTAGAATGAATTTCAAATCTAACAAAAATAAACACAGTGGGTAGTAGAGAAGAGGGGCTGATGCCATAGTAGGGCTGCTGTGACCCCAAGATCTGCAAGAGCTCTGGGAGTGGCCTGATAAAGGTAGAGAGGAGAAGGATGAGGGCCTGGCACGACAACATAGCACATCAGAGGGTGTGCTGTTGTGCCCTGTGCAGAGGTAGGAGCTGCATGCTGGCTTTGTCAGAAACACGGGCCAAGTTCAAGGGCACGAGGGAAAGAAAGGATCTAACCCAAATTCCTTTAATAGGCATTTTGTTCTGATTAATCTCCGGGGGAAAGCAGCTCATCTAACTATTAATAAGGCAAAGGGCAAACCTTTGGAGGGGCTATGCCCAGCCTTGTCCTTGCCAAGTAAGGGGGTTGCCTGTTGGACCTGTATTATGAGTCTTCTGGGAAAGAGGTCCTTTGCAATCAGCTGGTCCTCAAAACAGAAAGAGTGATGTGATATCTAAATTGTTTGCTGTTCTCTAGGTTCTTAAGAATCAGGTCATTTGAGCATCATCAATATGAACAAGCATGATGACTATGCCTGAAAAAAAAAAAAAAACAACAACAAGAGGCTGGTGTGGGAGAACACAGAGGAAAGTATCTTAATATAAGGTAGCTGCTGAAGGGACAAATAAATATGCAGGTTGCCATGGTGACACAGAGAAGGAGGACCCGGCAGCCTAAGCTAGGTCTTAATGGATGCCCAGGACCTACTCAAGAGGAGAATAAGTCATCAGCTCCAAACCAGATAACGCAGTGGAGATCATGAAGGAGAATGTGCTTTGTACACTTGGTGCAGCCGAGCTTACCTGAGAGAAGATGAAGGAGAAAAGAGGCTTCTCTGGCTGATGGACGATTTCCTTCTAGGGCTGCTACATCCATTTTCTTCACACCAACATTCTATTTGCAAACATCTAGTAAACCCATGTAATACATGGGAGTTTATTTAGAGCTTATTTTCCAACACAAGGTCTTTGCTGTCTCTCTGCATCAAACTTATTGTCTCAAAAGCATCAACTCTTGCTTTATAAAAGCAAATATCAAAGCAACGTATCGTTTCACTCCATTCTTTTTTTAGCAAGAGACTGCTGTAAGAAAAGGTTTTGTCTTTGCTCCATGGAGGGAATAAATTATATCAAAACAATATCAGGACCTAAGGCACTTCCCTTTGCTTGCTGTTGATCACTGGCTGAAACCTACTTATGTGGCCCAATAGAGTCATCCTATGTGAGGGCACTTTGGCATCCCAACAAATGGGGAAAAAGAAGGAAGGGCCTAGATAGAGGGGCATCTAGGAGGAGCAGTACCTATGGTGGTAAGAATTCAGTGGAAGAAAATAAAGTAACCCTGTGTCTGCCCAGCTGCTGGGCCCTCCTGTCCACTCGCCATTACCCACCCGGCTCAGGAGCCTGTCCCAGCTGGTGCTGGGGTGCCGCTCAAATTTTCTTCCAAGGACAGTCTCACATTTTGTCCCCCTTGAGAGGAGCCACATTTCCCCCAACTCAAGGCCCATTCCCCAGCTTCCTGTTTGCTACTTAATCCTTGTAGCATTTATCATCATTTAAAAATGTGCTGTGAGGATTATAAGGGGAGGGGGAAATATCCTTCCTGAAGCGAGAGGTGAAGTTATACCCCTTAGCAGCATTTCAGTCACCTCCCATTGGCTGCCATGCCTCCTCTGCACCAGACACCTCTGTCTGGCACCGGGTTCAGTGAGTGAAGTGACCATAGCTGCATAGCCTTCCTGGTTCCCCCACCCCACCCCAGCTCTCTCTCTCTCTCTCTCTCTCTCTCTCTCTCTCTCTCTCTCTCTCTCTCTCTCTCTCTGTGTGTGTGTGTGTGTGTGTGTGTGTGTACGTGCAATGAGTGAGCTAAGCAAGAACAGGCAGCTTAGCGGAGTGAAAAATCAACCATCCTCTTAATAATAACAGGCAATGGGGAAGGGAGGAAAGAAATAAAACTTCCTGAGGAATCAATGTCGAGTCCAGGAGAAGCCCATTAATGTGCAAGTTCCCAAGCATTGATTGAAGTTGGTGTTACAAAGTGGGGACGAGTAAGGAAAGATAAAAGAATGAATTATCTACCAGTGATAAATAGAGCAGAGAAGGCAAGACAAACAGAAAAATCCATCTGGGTATGAAAACAAGATACAAGAAGAGCAGACAGAGGAACCCAGATACACGCTCGGGATCCGGCCTTTTCAGAAAGTCTGCTTCCAGGGTGAAGGCTGCCTGGCTTGTGCCACTTCTTTCTCAGACCATGACATCAGTAATTCAGAGTCCTCCTGTCCATGCTTGATGTCAACACCTGAGAAAGGTGACTGACAGATCCCACTCTGCAGAGGCCAGGGCACTTTAACCCTTATCTACTCCAACCCTCTTCTAGCCATAAGCAGTGAATAAGAGGAGTCCATCTACCTTTTGGGTGAGAAACCCAGTCTTTGCCCTCCCAGCCACCTGGCTCTCAGAATTCATCCTGTTCCTAACCCTACAGTGGTCTGGCAAACTTGGCTCACTTCTGATTCCTGATGCAGGCTCTCTTAGATCCCTGAGCAGTCTCTACCCTGACTTCCCATCATTCCAGGACTGCCAAGGCTTGCTTTCCATCTTTTAGAGCTAATTTCCAGCTAGTCAGTTTCAATTGATCTAAGCAATTGAAATTTTGTAATCTGTGATGAGCTTATGTGCGATCTCTTATTCTAGAAAATAAATGTGTGCGGTGGGATACTATTGTCTTTATTTTTTTAAATAAGTGAACCAAAGACTAGACTCATTAAATAAATGACTGGCCCATGGATAAGAGAAAGAGGGAGGATGCTAAGACTGACACCTAGAAATTACTTGTAACATCATCTTCTTAATGAACCATGCCCAAAGGATGCTCCTGTCCTCTTTCTTTTTATAGAAGACACCACAGAGGCTCAGAATATTAGGGAAGTTCTTAAGATCACACAAGTAAATAAGATGGCAGGCTCCCGGCCCTAAACATACCAGATTCCAAATGATGTCTTTGTTCTGTCTCAAATCGGTCTTCCTTCACAACAACAGATTCTTCTAGAAGGAGGCCCTGATCGGTGTCTCTGCCTCCTGCCTCGGATGTAGAATGTAGGCATAAGAAACACTTCCAGGGACCTCAGCTGCCTGCTCCTGCTGCCTAGACCCCAAGGAAATGCGGTTGCTTAGCTTTCCAGTGTATTCATGCCCAGTTGAAAAGAGAGCCAGACAGGGTCTAATTTATTCTGCACATACATTCCAGTATTACAGGGCGATGAGCCTGGTAGTGAGAACAACTGGTTGTGTGTGAGCTTGGCTGCCATTTTTCTGAGGGGGCTGAGATGCTCTGGGGAAAAACGAGAAGTGTACCTGTTGTCCCTTACTGAGTCAGGCGCAGCCAGCACGAGGTGTTTTCATGGGTCTAACCTGCCCATCCCTTAGCCTGTGTCAGTAGAAATGAGGTGACTGTGGTGATCCAGTGAAAACCCTTCTTGAACCTCAGGCCCATTTTCACTCCAGCACTTGACATGGCTGTCAGAGCTGCATGGACAGAGCTTCAGTGTGCTTGGAATTTTGCTTAAGATGCAAGAGAATTTTTTAAAATAGTCAAGCAACTAAGTACAGTCTGAGTATGGCTGTTGGTGGACCACGAGCAGCCCTCTGTGAATTATTCAAAGGTGAAGCCCTTACTTGAGGCAGGGACCTATGTCTTATACCCCTGAAGGTCACCACATGTCCCTCCAGGGGTATGACAAAGGAGCCAATTGCTAACCTGTCCTCTAAGAGGACATATTGAGAGTACCTCTCCAATTTGAAGTGTTTGGCCAAATCTTATCAGTAAACAGGTCTTCAGAATCACCATCCCAGAGGCAGGACTGTAAAGTATTAAAAAGTGAAAGGGGAGATCACCAATAGGTATTAGGATTCGCGAAAGGAACCTAGTAGAATAAATACATATCTTAAAGGAAATGTATTAGATTGGTTTATAGGCTGTGTCTGGAGAGGCCCAGAACCCAGTAGCTACTCAGTCCACAAGGATAGGTGTATCAGCGGTTCCAATGCCATGCTGGTGGCTTCCCAAGTATCTGAAGAGCTTTTGGTCTTCTGTCTTCGTCAGAATGGTTCTTTCTAATATCAGCTAAGGATGGCCCCAGCCACGGAATCTATGAAGTTGCCAGTGAGTGTGAGGGCAGGCAGGCAAAAGGCAGTTATCTTCGGTGCACCTATGTTTAGGGTGGGTCTTTCTGCTTCAAGTAATGTGATTAAGGCCTCACACGGGAGCGTCCAGAGGCCTGCGTTTTAGCTGGTTACAGATTCAGTCAAGCTGACAGTCAAGATTGGCCATCGCTCTCTCCTAAATTCTGGACTTCCTTCCTCCCTCCCTCTCTGGTTACTTTAATTGGTGAATTAAAAGTGCATGCATTTATGGCTAACAACATGATTTTTTGAACTATGTATGCATACATTATGGGAGGGTTAAATCATCGAATTAACATAATCATTATCTCACATACATAGTTTTATGAGGTGTCAACACTTTAAAAATCTAATCTCAGCTCTGTTTAAAATGAGAATTTTTAACTACAGTTATGATTATTAACTATAGTATCATGATATATGACAGGCCTCTTATATAGCTGAAATTTTATAACCTCGACCAACATCTGCCTGGCCCCCCTCCCTCCTCGGTGACTCTGCTCTCCTCTGTTTCTTTGTTACACACATGAGTAAGATAGTGCAGACAAAGCTTGTCCCGTGTCTAGCATATTTCACGTCCTATCATGCCCTACAGTCGAAAAGTCCATGTTGTCAAAGGCACAGGATTTCTTTCTTTTTAAGGCAGAGTTCCTGTGCATACACTGATATTCTGTGCTTGAGTCTTTCATCCATTGGTGGAAACTTGATTTGGTCCCATATTTTAGCTGTTGTGAACGGGGCCACAACAAACATGGCGGTGCGGTGTCCCTTCAGTGTGCTGGCTCCCTTTGCTTTGGTCACCCACTCAGAAGTTGGCTTACTAGGTCCGTGGTGCTTCCATTTTTAATGCATTTGAGGGATTTCTATACCATGGTGGCTGTCTTATCATGGGGCACATTTTTAATTTGGATGAATTTCAATATTGTGCTCTTTGGAAGCAAACGGGAATTTTGCTTCTGAATAATCTTTCTGTTCTTTTAATTGCCTCAATAACTTTAATCTCCACCGTGGGATGTTTTGAAGTTGGCACTTTGGGAAATGTGAAAACAATTTGATACGGTGGGTCTGAGCTGCTGTGTTTGGAGTCTTAGGTATCCACACTGCTGGCTCAGTGAAAGCGCAGCAGGCACAATGCAGGCCTGAGGACAATAGGCTTAAAAGTCCTGTTGATAAAAACACATAATTTCAAAATGCACCAAAAAGAAGAAACAGTGCCTAGTAGGAAAAGAACAGAAATATCTCCTTTTCAGCTTCAAATCACTTTGCTGTTCACCATTTCCAGGCGGCACAGCAAATAATCTCTGTTCCACATGTTGCTAAGTGCCTCATCCTGTTTAGAGAGAACCAGGTCTCCAGATTGCTCTGAGCCTGAGATTGGATGGCAGCATGAAGCCGTTACAGATAATAACCTGTGTTAAAATGCCCAAATGAATGAAGCGGTCCTCTGACTTGCCCAAGCAGGCTCTTTGTCATCCGTTTCCCATACATGCAGCATGCTCACAGCTGGCTGTCCAATTTCTTCAGGGAACCTTTGTGAATATGCGTGTTCAAATGATTGTCCTGCCTTCCAGACCAGGAACTTATGTCTATGTGCATTTCCTCAGACATCTATCAGGAGGCCCCTAATCAATTTGGGACCTGCCATCTGGTGTGGTCATGCTGGTGGCCCTCCCTGCCTAGGCTGCACAACCCTGCAGACAGCAAGCCAGCCTGATTTGTTCTGAACAGTCACTTGGATGGACAGCCCCCTTGGGGTTGAAAGAACTTTGTTTCAGACAAAAAAATAAGTATACACAAGAGACAGGCTGGCAGTGTTTACTCCCCTTCAAATTAAGGCTGGAGGGGAAAGCCAGTGTTGTACCAGCAGATGGGATGGCGCTACCTGAATCTGATTGATGGCTTTAAAAAGGATTCTGTAAGACCCAGACTGTGAATCTCCCGAGCGAGCACAGCTGCTGTCTCTCTTCTTTGAACGGATGCTGAATCCAGGGTCAGTGGACACGGAGGCCATTCAGCGCTCAGCAGGTTAAAAAAAACGCCATGAAGCTTTGTTAATTGGTTTTTTCATAAGAAGGGGGGGGGGTAGATTTTCTAGGCTTCAGGGAGCCACCTGTGAGCATCTAGGTTTTTAAGATATTTGCAAAGCAGATGTTTAGTGGTGCGCCCAGCATCTCCCTGGGAACTCTGAAGGCAGTAATCAAGGCTGCACCTCACTCCCCCACCCCCACCCCGACCCTTGGGAGTTTCCTACATGCTCTTCCTTTTCAGAACTCTCTTTCATTTGCCTCAGGTCCAACCTACTTTCATTCTGTTTCTAGCTGAAGGCAGCAAACATCTACCCAGACAGAGTAGCATTCTTCTCTATGCACTATTGGCTTGATAGGGAAAGATTTTTTCTTCTTTTTTAAATTTAATTTTATTTTATTAATTTATTCAGATTACAACTAAATTTTTATCCCATCACTTATCCCATCACTCCCGTCCCTCCCTCCCTCCCTCCTGCTTTCACCCTATTCCTTTCCCCTAGGTCTATGACAGAGAGGGACCTCCTCCCCCACTATATGGTCATAGGCTATCAAGTCTCATTTTGGTAGCCTGCTTATTCTTTCCTTGAGAGGAAAGAATACTCTTTTCCTATTGAAGGATGAAAATAACAGAAGGAGGAAAGGGCGCAATTTATGCAGTATTTGGCCATTGACCTTGAGTTTAGGCCCTGGCTACCTAGATTTCCTCTGCCCTTAATTCCCCTGAGAAGAGGATTTTCCCACTTTCCCACCCTAGCTGTGCTTGTGTGTGTGTTTTCTTCTATTCTTCCTGAATGGTGAGGTTAATACCAGAAATGGCTTTCACCTCCATCCCATGGCCTCTGCAGCTGGCACAGTGCTTGGCACGTTGAACCTAGGCACCTCTTGATGGAAAACGGAGTGGAAGCTGCCACTCCATCCACAGTTCAGTTTGAATTATGAGGCATCGGTTTGTGGAGGCTGCTTAACGCATCCAATGGAGCCACCTCGATGGGCTCTCTGGCGTCACTCCTAAAGCAGCAAATAGTGAAGTGACCCTCTCTGCAGAGCTCAGCAGTGCGAGGAATAGGTTTTTCTCTAGCCAGACTTCATTATTTCATGTTCTAATTGAACTTTGGAAAGATGGAACAACATCCAAAAGCCATGCTGGGTGCCAACATGATCAAAGGACACAGTGATTGACAGAAGAATAAAGATGTGGGAGAAATGAGGACCCAATATTGTAAAAGTCTGGATTCTTTTCCAAATGTCCATTTGGATTCTGATATTGCAATGAGAGTGGTCTTAGGTTCTCTACACAGGGGTAAGGACAGAGACTTCAACGTTTCACACACTTAGCAAGACTTGAAACGAAATTAACTAGTGTATCATGGATCTCTTGAAATGCATACATATGTGCCCAGAGATGCCTCGGTTGGCTAAGTGATAGCCACGAGGACCTGAGTTCAGATCCCCAGTACCCACACAAGGAAAGCTAGATACATATCGTGGCACACATTTATAAACCCAGTATCAGGGAGGTAAAAACAGGAGCATCTCTGAACCTGCTGATCAGACAAGCTGGCCAGATCACTGAGCTTCACGTATAGTGAAATGTCCCTTCTCAAAAACATGGTTGAGAATGACTGAAGAAGACACCTAAAATGGATCACTGGCCTCCACTTACATGCACAACTCTTGTGCAGGTGTACCTTCACCTACCATGCACAAGTGCATGTGCAAGTACACACACAGTGCATAAAAAGTGCCTTTGCTTGGTTGATTGGGCCTCAGTCATTCTGATTTGCGGATTTATAATCAAGTGTTTGCTATGTGTATATGAGGACAGTTGTTGGTTTATGGTTCAGCTTGGTATTAACAAATAAACTTTACTATTCTTCTAGGTGGCTAGCAACAAGAAGGACCTTTCTTTTTTTTTTTTTTATTAATTTATTCTTGTTACATCTCAATGTTTATCCCATCCCTTGTATCCTCCCATTCCTCCCCCCCCCCATTTTCCCATTATTCCCCTCCCCTATGACTGTTCCTGAGGGGGATTACGTCCCCCTATATATTCTCATTGGGTATCAAGTCTCTTCTTGGCTACTTGCTGTCAAGAAGGACCTTTCTTTAGATCAGATCCTGAGTAGAGGTTATTGAATGTCAGTAGGTCAGTTGTTTCACAACCAAAAGAGATGTGTCTGCCACAGCAGGTGCAGCACATCCACCTCTGGCTTCCTTCCTTGAGCATCTTCAGGGCAGTGCATCCAAAGACAAAGACAATGTACTGGGTACTTGGAAAATCTGAATCGGGAAAAGCATCCACAAAAAAGGGAGTGAAAACTCAAATGTGTGTGTCCTGACAAAGATCCGGGCAAACTGTAGGCAATAGGGGTCAGACCTGGGTCTTGGGGCTAATTATCAAATTAAGACTGAATAAAGTCTTTCATCCCCTTTCCAATTGCTCTGTGACTCTAAAGCAAAAGTCTCAGGGGCCACTTCACTTCTTAGAGATGACGAATTCCTTTTTGGTGATGCCTGTGAGGAAATGTCAGTGTTCTACTAGAAAGAAGACGCTACATAAAATAACGTGAGGCATATCCGTTAGCCTCATCCTCAATTTACTTCAAATCTCAACAGTAAGGCTGAGGAGTTATTCCATACCTATTTTGAAGAGCCATAAATAACCATGATATATTACATTACCATTAATAAAAGCCACATTATGCAATCATCAAAGGACCAGCAAAGACCATAATAAAATGCTAATGCTGTACGTGTTCTATGCTAGGTCTTCTCCACAGAATACCGGAGACCTGGCTCTCTCATCTTAATGTACAAACGGAGCACAGAGAAGTTTAAGACGATGAAACAACCCTGACCATGTAAGAGCCACTCAACTCACATACAATCTTCCAACCCGGAGGTCTGCCTCTCAAGCTGCCACATGCCCTGAGGAGTGTCGAAACAAAACAAAACAACAACCACCACAGTATCACTTCTTCCTCACGGCAGTAGGATCAGGCAGGGATGCCCAGAACAGTACCATAGACAGCGCTAGGCAAAGGGCAATTAGTTCTCTTAGAACTGGGCAGAGTGCTTACTGTGCAGATGAATGAATGAGTGATTGCCCCCATTGGCTTGCAGATATTTTCCCCCCTATTTAAGGAACCTGTTTTACTCTGCCTTCGCTGCAAAACTGCTTTTCACTCTTTGGGCTCTGGGGTTTGCATCTTAGGCCATTTGGCTTCTTTCCTCACTTTAAACTGAGGTTTAGCAGAAAGTGTAGTTTTCATTGACTACGATGAAGGGGGGAAAGGCACTATTTCAAAGAGTAGCAGAGTATATGAATTAAAGAGGAAAATTGCATGTGTGCCCTGATATGGTATCTAAAGGGGAATGTGTATTGTGTTGACTGAGGCTTGCTTATCTGGACTGTGCCTTCCTCCTAGGGCCTCTTTCATGGTAATAGGGACTATTTTCTAAACTGTCCTTATGATAAAAGTGATTCCTGTGTTGAGCGTGTGTTACCCTGAAGAGCCATGAAATCAGACTGTAAATCCACAGCAGCTGAATGGAAGCAGCTTTAGAGTCACTGCTCATGACCCTCTGCCCTGTGCACACCTCACTGGTTTCCTTTCACTATAGTTCTGTGATAATTACATTTTCCCAGTACTGCTAATGGGTCTTAGGGTTAGACAGTTACAAAATCACATTTGTATTTGTAGTTTTGTTCACAAAACAAGTTAGTCCAATATTCTGATATTTGCAATATCAAGAACATCTTGTGAAGGAAGCTACTAGGAAGCTTCCAGAGGCTGAAACACTGAGGACAGAGGTGCAGCTCGCATCTTCTTCTCAAAAGCAAGTGTGTGCCCAGGCACAGAGGCATACTGAAAGAAGGTCTAGAGAGAGACCCTTCTATCTGTGCTTAAGTTGATACATTCTAGGATGGTCTCAATGAAGCCTTCTTAGCGTGTGCCTGTGTGTATGTGTGTGTGTGTGTGTGTGTGTGTGTGTGTGTGTGTGTGTATGCGCCTGCATCTGTGTGTGCCTGTGTGTGTGTGCCTGTGCGTGAGTGTGTGTGTGTGTGTGTGTTGGGGCAGTGCTTAGGATTTGTGTCCCATCATGTGTGGCTACTATTCAGATATTAGAGGAAAAGAATATATTGTTAAAAGCTCATCCTTGATTAAGACAGAAAGAGGCAAGAGAGAGAACAAAAGGGGTAATGGGGCAAAGAAGGGGTGTGTGTGTGTGTGACAGAGAGAGAGAGAGAGAGAGAGAGAGAGAGAGAGAGAGAGAGAGAGAGAGAGAGAGAGAGAGAGAGAGAAGGCTAGCTTTTCTTAGCAGGGGAGGTGGTAGCTGTGAGTGGCGATGTTGGGGGAACTGGATCGCATGGCTGGTTATAGAAGCAGGATTAGCGTGAGTTCCAGGGCATGCATTTAAGCACTCAGATGAAATCACCAGGGAAGTCGCTGATGGGCTGCAAAGGCACCTATGCTAAATTGCTGTTTTAGAGACAATGAAGAGAGAGTGCATTTAGCTTTCTTCTAACTTCCTTTAAAATGAGGCTTTTGGTTGGCCTAATGGCCTAAAAGACATCTCTTTGCTTATCAGATCTTAACAAAAATGTTGAAATATGAGTAAGTATCCAATTTCCCTGCACAAAACCCTCCCTTAAGACATCTTCACATCTGGTATAAAGTGTCAGTCAGCGTTTCTTTGCTCAAGCTGCCTGAGATCCATAAAATGACTATACCAGCATTTCTGGGGGCAGAGGCAAAGGAATTGGTGTTTGAGAAAATCTTCCCATACATGAAAGTGAGGCTAAAAACTACTTCCCTAAGTAGATTCCCTATAGAAAAGCAGATGAGGAAATGAAACAATAAAAAAGCAAATAACAACGGGAATCTCTTGGGTACCCTTAAGATGTGTATAGATAGATGTGTGATAGTTGGGCAGTATTATAAAAATTCCTACCGAACCCTATTGATAATCTTTTGTATATCTCTAATTAGTTAAAAAGCAGTGGATAATTAATTTCCATTTGGCATCAGCTCTCCCTAGGAAACCTACCAATATGGTGCTCTCTGGAAGATTCTCTGTGAATTGATTTTCCTTTTCCCCAGATAATGCATTCATTCAATTGGCAGCCCTTGAGTACCTCCCATGTGTAAGGCACAGTGCCAGAACCCAGACAGATGACTGCTCTGTACTCATGGGGTTTGCCTGCTAATAGCAAAGGCAGTCACACAAACAACACTCCATCTGGCCATGCTCTGGCCATTATGAGGTGAAAACCCAACAGATCTGGCCACTTACTAATATGAGTTAGAGGGAGAGGTAGTCGAGAATACTGTTAGATTTCTACATAGGAACCCATGTTGGGGGTGGTTCTGATCTCTCCAGTGGAGGAGAGCCAAATCTTGGTGGTCAAGGCACACACTAGGAAGCTTCTCTCTCTCTCTCTCTCTCTCTCTCTCTCTCTCTCTCTCTCTCTCTCTCTCTCTCTCCCTCTCTCTCTCTCTCTCTCTCTCTCTCTCTCCCCCCTTCTGTGTGTGCATTCTGGTTTTGTTTTTTTGTATTTGTTTTTCCATTAGACCCTTAGTCTGAATGCTGAGAACATTCTCAATTTCCCAATTGGAGTCAGTAAGAAACAATTTGATGTGATTTGCAATTTTAGTGTAATTGATCCCAAGCTCTCCTGGTTTGAAAATGCCAGAGAGAAAAATTATGTAAATAAGCCTACATATTAAAGTTACCCACAAGAATGATCATTATTGGGGAGGGATAGTCTCCAGATTCTAGGGTGCTCCCCAAGCACAACACAGTGTGTCATCTACCAGTCATGTTTGAACCCCAATCAATCCCAGAGCCCATCATTGATTTGCCATGCAAGGAGTTTTTCAGAAAGGCTTGACTTTGTCTCTTTCATAGACTAATAAATGCATGGAATAGAAAATTAAGCAGAATTCATTAAGAGGTTGTTCCTATCTACTTGCTGTCCTCCGGAGGATTTTTTTGATCACACAACAGAGTGACATGTCCCATTGTTTACCTCCTTCACCACAGCACTTCTTAGTAGCTCTCACCTGGTAATTTTGCTTTAGTTCCTCTATTTCCCTGGTGAGCTATTCCTCTTGGAAGTCCGTACTTGGCATTATCTCATGCCACACTGGAACATACTTCCCAACATCGTAAAGTACCATGATAGTGCTTCATGGGGGGGCACTTCAGTAACCCATTAGAAGACAGTGGTTTCATTCCTCCAAAGATAAGCTTATGCTCTTATCTACCATCTTGTTAAATGCACACATTGAAATACTTTTTAGACTCCAGGCAGCTTTAAAAAAAATTATCTTTTCCTGTCTTCTAACAGACCGGTTTTTCTCATGTGCACAGAAGTCAGGGGCAAAGTACAAATGCATAGGTTCCATGCAGAGGACACAGGACTGAATGGAGTCTTTAACTCACTTGTGGCTCCCAGAACCCTCATTGTGATGTTGCATTGGGTCTAACACTGACTATTTTCTGTGAAGCTCCCACACACCTCTCTCTCTCTCTGGCTGTGGAATGAATAGAAATGAGGTCTTGCTCATCTGATAGGCAGTGTGGGCTGGGGAAAGTTTCTAAAAAAATGATAGAGGGATCGGGTGTTGGAAGAACATGGATGGATGTTTCTGTCTGTCCCTGGAGGATATGATTAATTAATATGACTATGGGGACATTACCCGTATATAATACACTCCCAGACTCATAAACCATTTGTAATTGAGCTGTGCTGCACTCCGGTGAAGGCTCCAGGTTTGCTGGGTGCTTTTAGTCTCCTTAAGCTTGAGGGGAAACATCAGAATAAGCAGGCATACCCAGCAAAAGGGAGCAGCCACGCCCAGCAAAAGAAGAGAGCAGCCAGAGCAAGCAGCCCTTACCAGGAACCCTTTTTGAACTTGTGGGCCTGAGTTTTGTTTTGTTTTTCTGCATAGAGTAGTTTTCTAGCCTGAGACCATTAATGAGGAGATCCCAACTCACATCTCTACATGGTTAGTACAGCAGTCTATGAAACTTTCTTCCTACACAAGACAGGAGAGTCCAGGACCAGTGGGAACCATAGCCACACCAGGTAACCTTGCAAAAGGCTTGGAGGGGGGCACTTCTCTTGGGATCATGAGTCAAAATGTCAGCATTCTTAACATGGGTGTGGAGTGATAGCTGGGTGTGGTAGCTCTCTCATGTGATTCCATCATTCAGGAGGTGAAGGTGGGAGGAGTCTCATAAGTTCCACACTGGTGTGGGCTACAGAGTAACATATTGTCCCACAAAAATCCCCAAAGCAAAAAACAAACAAACAAAAAAACCAACAACAACAAACCAAAACAATATTGAAATGTAGACAGGAGATGGAGGTTGCCTGGTAAAAATAAATGACTTAAATAAGACGTGGAGTCTCACAGCCTAACAGCCAGAGTATTGCAGCATAAGAAACAAAAATATGTGCCGGCGTATTTCTCAAGGGCAAGAAGAAAAGAGCTGCCAGCTGTGGCCTTTACAGCTGGAGTAAGTGCTTTTCAAACATGAGAGGAAATGCAGATATCCTCAGTGAGAATTCTGGCATTTTAGTTTCTTTAAAAACACAGAAACATTATAAGAATATGTTTTCATTTTAATCCCAGGTGCAGGGATATGGGGCTGCTTTGGACTGTCTGCAGCTGCTGACTATGATTGACCTCATGCTCTAGCAGAGGCATGGTTTTGCCAGCTGTAGATAGTTTCTGTGATTGTGCGATGTTTGGAATTCTGGGGACTTTTCAAAGGGTATATAAATGCTAGAGCCTCGACGGGTAGAGTCGGTGGTGGTTGTTGGTTGTTCGGGGGAGAGGGGAGGCTTGGTTGTGGCTTGTTAGTAGTTGTGCTCCAAGACAAAAGTAGAAGAAAGAAATTAGATTTCGGGCCCTCTATCTCTCTCTTTCCCCTCTATCCTTCTTTCTCTCCCATGTAATGATAGGGGGTGACATGGGGGCAGTGTGAAGGGTGGGAAAGAAGAGAACACACAAAGTAGCAAAGACAGACTGCACAAACACGAGTGGAACTTTGCTCCTGGTGGATCTCCTCTTTAAAAACTGGCTCACAAAATTTAACCCAGCAAACAGTAAGTGATGAAAGAGAACATTATGAGGTCTCAGTAAGATAGGACAGAGAAGAACAGAAGCAGGACACAGGCAGAAGACTGGGTTTTCTTTCATCAATTTTAGAAATCATACCTCCTGAGTGGTTCAGATTTTGGTACTATCTGACTGTCTACATAATGATAGTTCAAAGAGGTGGAAACAAGAGAGGCTTTTTGGAGGATCACATTCAACCCCCCCCCCCTTTATTAAACATGGATTCTTGAGGGCTGGAGAGATGGTTCAGTGGTTAAGAGCACTGCCTCCTCTTCCAGAGGTCCTGAGTTCAATTCCCAGCAACCACATGGTGGCTCACAACCATCTATAATGAGATCTGATGCCCTCTTCTGGCCTGCAGGTGTACATGCAGCCAGAACACTGTATGCATAATAAATAAACATGGACTCTTTTCTCATATAACATCTGAACACAACTTTCTTTCCTTATATTCCTTCCAGTTCCCCCCATCTTCAATCCAGATCACTCCCTTTCTGTTTCTCATTAGAAAAGAACAGGCTTCAAAGAGCCAACAACCAAACACGATGAATTAAATTATAATAAGAGACAAAACAAAAGCCACTACATCAAAGTTGCACACGACCCAAGCCAACAGATAAATAAAAGGGCCTCAAGAGCTGGCACAAGAATCAGAGAGCCAGTAATTCACACATTCAGGAGTCCAACAAAACCACTAAGTTGGAAGATATAATATATTTGCAGGTGACCTGGTGCCAACCTGTACAGGCCCTGTGATTGCTGCTTCAGTCTCTGCAATTTCATATAAGCTTTGCTCAGTTGTTTTAGAGGGTCTTGTTCTCCTAGTGCCCTCCATCCATCAGTCTCCCCTGCTCCTTCTGCTCCATTTTCTGTAGGATTCTCTGAGCTCTCCTTCCCTCCCTCCCTCCCTCCCTCCCTCCCTTGCTCCCTCCACATATAATGTCTGCTTGTGGAGTTTTCTCTGTATTTTTCCCCTTGTCCACAGGAAAAAGCGTCTTTGATTATGTCTGAATAAGGCACCAATCTATGAGTATAGCAAAACATCATTAGGAATCATTTTATTATTACTTTCCACTACACTATGTGTCCATACTGTCCTCAAACACCTTTCAGTTCTAGCTGTCTCTCCCCTAATTCCCTCACTCAATTCTATCTTTCCTCCCCAAATGTCATGATTCTTCCATACTTGCCCCCCTTGTGCCATTCCACTTATAAAATCTGTTTTTACCTCCAGTGAGATCTAACCGTGATCTCCTTCTTCTATTCCTATCCTCTCTGGGTTTAAGGATTATAAACTGATGAGCATTTATTTAATAGCTAAAAATCCATATATAAGTGAATACATACCATATTTATATTTCTGCATCTCGGCTCCCTCACTCAGGATGATTTTTTTCTAGTTCCATTTGTTTGCCTGTAAATTTCATAATGTCATTTTTAAAATAGCTGAGTAGTACTCCATTGTGTACATGTACCACATTTTCTGTATCCATCCTTCTGTTGAGAGACATCTAGGTTGTTTCCAGTTTCTGGCTCTTATGAATGAAGCCATAATAAACATGGTTGAGCAAATGTCTTTGTGGTAGGAGATGGAGTGTCCTTTGTGTATACGCCCAGAGCAGTATAACTGGGACTACGGGGTTAGATCTGGGGGAACAGAAGGAGAAGAGAAGATCCATAGTCAGCCTACCTGGTTTTCTGTCAGGCACGACCTGAGGGTTATCAGGGGGTGTCTGCCGGAGTTGGGCTTTGGGATAAAGGGACAAGTAGGTTGAGGGAGGATAGAAGGGAATGGTCTGTGGGCTACACAGAGGTGTGCGCCAACAAAAGGATTAAACTGAAGTTTCCACACTGCACTGGAAAGGCAGAGTTAGTGTTATCATTACTACACTGTTTATACTGAAACACATCCATAAATATACAGGTCCTTAAAAGGGGGAGGGGAATGGATTTCATTGTAAATGAGTCAAGGTGCACTTCTAAAAGGCGTCTAAGAAACACAAAGGAAATAAAAAGAGGGGAACTGAGAAGTGGTAACCAGAGAAATTAAACAGAAGACGATCAATGAAATGGCAAGTAAGCACAAATATACCAGCAATAATGTTAGATGCCAGTAGTCTAACTCACCCATTAAAGGAAAGAGGTTATCAGTGAAGTTTTTAAAATGCTGTAATATTTTGGCCATAAGAAATTCTCGTGAAGTTCAGTTATACTGGTAAATTCAAAGGAAAGATATGAAAAATACGTCCTAGTAAGATAAAGAGCAGAGCATGCTGGCACATACCTTTAAATGCCAGCACTCATGGAGGCATAGGCAGGTGGATCTCTGTGAGTTGGTAACTAGCCTGGTCTACACAAAGTGAGTCCAGGACAGCCAAGGCTAAACAGAGACAACTTGTCTCAAAAACCAAATGGGAAAAAAAAGGAAAGGAAAAGCAAAGATAAATATTCTTTTTAAAATGGCTAGATTAATGGACAGAACATTCTCCACAGTTGAGTGGAGAGTGTGATATGACTTTCACACGAACTCTGGTGCCTCACATTTGACCATGTCCCCTGGAGGGGGAGACCTGGTGGCACTCAGAGGAAGGACAGCAGGTAGCCAAGAAGAGACTTGATACCCTATGAGCATATACAGGGGGAGGAAGTCCCCCTCAGGAACAGTCATGGGGGCAGGGAATAAGGGGAAAATGGGAGGGAGGGAAGAATGGCAGGATACAAGGGATGGGATAACCATTGAGATGTAACAAGAATAAATTAATAAAAAATTTAAAAATATATATATGTATATGTGAAAATAATAATTTAAAACTTTTAAAAATAAAAAAATAAGATAAAATGGCTAGATTAAGATAAATTAGTTAAGAAAAAAATTATCGTAGCCTAAAGAGAAGTTTTATCACCACAGAAAGAATAATCTGTTGGGAAGAAGTCAACAGCTTAACTGTGTGCAAATTGAATAAGCATCTCAGGATACACAAAGCAACAGTTCATAAGCTTAGAGATGTGGGTAAGTCTACAGTTACACTCGGGGACTGCAGCATCTCTTCCCGGAAAATGCTGCAGGTACACATGGGAACTGTGAACCATAACCACCAACCAAATATAGCATAGACCATTCTTCCCAATGATAGCACAATACCCATTTTAGAAATTTATCGTATTTTTAATTAAAATATAATTTACCTCATTCTCCCCCACATTCCTCCAACCACTTTCATGTTCCCCATTTCCCTCTAAAATCCATTCTTCTTTTTCTTTATTGTTTTTGTTATGTATATGTATTTATATATACATTAATAAATATATAAATACGACCTAAGTATGTTTAGTATTGCTTGTATGTATGTTCTTAGGGATGACTACTTGGCATTAGATAATCAGTTTTCAAGTGCTTTTGGGACTTTATCAAAAAGACTATATCTAAAATCATAAAGTAAGCCTTAGCAAACTAAAAACATATATTGTACAAGTGTATTCTTTGACCATAGTATAATTGAACTACAAATAAATTAAAAAATAATTTTAAAAATCTGAAAGACGTGGAAATTAAGCACCATGCTTGTAAAGTAGTCCACAGATCAAAGAGGCAAACTCAAAGAAAATTTGAAAAGGTACATATTACTAATGAAAATAAACATGGGCTATATTCACAAATGTGAGTGCAGATAAAAATGCTCCTGAGAGGTGACTGGAAATATGACTTAGCTTGAACGAGTGCTTACTGCCAAGTAGGAGGACCCAAGTTAGAATCCCCAACACTCAAGCAAACCGAGGAGCCAGATGTAGCCCCACATAAGCATCTGTAATCCCAACACTGGGGTCAAAACAGGAGGATGGCTAGGGCTTATGGATGTTCGACTAGCTCAGTGAAAGAGGTTCAGTGAAAGAGCCTGTCTCGAAGGAATAAAGTAGAGGGTAACATTTGACTTCCTCCTCTGACCTCTGTGTATGTATGAGGACATGCACACATATGTGCTATTATATCACACACACACACACACACACACACACACACACACACACACACGAGAGACAAACAGCATGAGATACTAATATAAAAAATAATGAAGGCGATGAAGACAAAATTCTAAGTTCCCTCAAGAAACTAAAAGGGAGAATAGAGTAAAATAAACCCAAGAAAGCAGAAAATTATGATTTTTAAAACCCTCTTGAAATTAAAAGAACATAGAAAAATCAATATAAAAGGTATCTTTAGAAGTTAATAAAATTGGAGCTGGAGAGATGGCTCAGCAGTTAAGAGCCTTAGCCATTCCTCCAGGGGGCTGAGATTTGGTTTCCTGCTTCCACGTGGTGGTTCACAACCATTAATAACTCCAGTTCCAGAGGATGTGGTGAGAGCCCTGAAGGCAACAGGCAAGCATCTGATGCACAGATATACATGCAAGAAAAACACAGAAGCACCACTGAGCAGGACTCAGCAATAAAAGGAACAAGCTACGGCATATGCATCAACGTGGGTAGAGCTCAGGTAACTGTGCTGGGTACGAGAAACAGCCAGTCCTGAAAGATTTAATGGCATTTTGTTTATGTGATATGTCAAAAATGATATCACTTTAGAAATGAAGGACAGATTATTAATTACCAGGCTTTATGGGATGGAGAGTAGAGGTTAGGAAAGGGCATGGTATAGAGTCTGGTTTGTGAATTTGTCCAGTATGATCACTGGGGCAGCGAACACAGGCCCACTCGTGTCACATAAAGGTGCAGTAAATGAAACATATACGCATTCAAATGGCTACAGGTGCATGTGAACCCCTAATTACGTCAATTAGAAATATTCCCCCTGATCCTTTTCAACTACAGAGCTGATTTTGTTCCCACCCATGCCCACAACTGCTCGGACCAGTTGATGCTAAGCCTTGATGCCGCCTTAGACTTCCTTCAAGAGTCCTAGCGTCAACTCCCCGCTGGCTGAGATAGGCAATGAGCTCAAGTGCTGACCCGTCCCAGGAGTCACCCTGAACATGTGCTAGCTTCGGGAACACACTCTAGTTAAAGACGAACATGTTCAGAAACATCAAGAGAGAACAAGACCATCGAGAATTAAAAACACCCTACAGTGACTATGATGAGAAGATTGTGATGTGTGGGGGCGTTCGTTCAGTCCCTTCTAGCTGTCCACACACAGCTATGTATACGCACAGGCTGGATCGATTGAGCAACTCTACAAAATGTGGACAGGTTTTTAATCAAATGCTAACCGTATTGTTGTACTACCCTTTCACTTTTCTGTTTGCCTGAACATTTTCTTAATAAAAAAGAAAGTTGGCAGGGACAAACCTGGCTGCCTGGCTGGGGATTATATGATCTTTTCTGTTCCTTCTCTTAGTGCTTTTCAGACACTGAAGTTCAAATCTTGGCTCTCGTATTTATTAGCTGTGTCCTCTGGGTCTTAGCTTTTTCTCATGTATAAAGATGAAAGCTTCAGGAGAGTTCTAAAACTCTGTGTATCTTAAGGTCACCAGAGAAATTGATTTGAAATCTCTGGGTAACCCGTTCACATTATGAACAGCTCTTTGTGACAGTACATTTTTGCTTCCAATCTGTAATTTAATAACCTCCTTCTTCTCAACCCAAAAAGGGAAGAAAGAAGAAGAGTAAGTATTCTTCAAATGCTTGGAAATTGTTCTTTTCTCCCTGCTGCCTGCTTCTTTTCTGAGTCAGTTTTTCTCAGCTAGACCCACAGTAACCAGTGATGGCCTGTGCCCCAGTATGCTGTTTTTAGTCATATGTGCCACCCGGCCCTGTAAGACATTAGAGTCATCAGTGGCTAAGTCTTGTTTCTGGAACTAAATGTCCTTCAGTCTTCTAGTTGAGTAAACACTACCTGTGGGCCTGCACTGAACCTTAGGGAGGACATATATCCTAACCTATGAGACACCTGGACATGCTGCAGAGCTATTATGGGCATGCCTTGGAGAGTTGGGAGGGAAAAGGCACTGTGCACTGAGATCTAGAGGAAATAATTGGAGCCCGGGTCCTTCTTAGCACTTGCTGCTCCTTCCTCTCAGAGTGGGGCATGCTGTGGGTGTGTGAAGAGAAGACACTTAGTACTCACCATTAGTAGGTAAACCCAAGTTATATTTGTGACGTGGGTGATTCTGAAAGTCCTCATGCTTAGCCCCCACTGGCAAAAGCATCTCAGAGTCAATGAGAACTGTATGTGTTGTCTCTTCAAAGTCTCTAGTGTGGGACATCAAAGCTCTTCCGATGGGTCTTGAAAAATCTGTGACTTTTTCTTAATTACAAGATAATAAATTTTACAGTTGGCTTTCTCTTAAAAAGAAACCCTTTTTCTGACTCCTAATTATGACAAATGAGTTAGCAAAGCATCCACAGATGAGTAGAAGTGGGTGTGTCCATTCAGTGAGTATGGAATAGCAAAGGAATAGCTTGGTTTATGGGATGGTGTCCTAGCCCTTCACCCCACCCATATAATCCCAAACTACTGCAGTCAACCAGTTTACTGAAAGTGTATATTCTCTGAGCATCACAGAGACTTAAGACTTTCCTGCCCCATAGATTGACTTAACTGATGACCTTGGATCTAGACAAGGCTCATTAGTCCAATCAGATGCAACAAGTTTTCCCTGGTGGCAGACAGAACAATCCCATCTCTACTGTTTGCAGCCTATGAGGGATGCCTTGATGTTACCCACGAGAAAGATAACGTCTCTGCCTCCATCCAGGCCAACTTGGCCATTTGGGAATATTTATTTACATGGCTTATGCCAGGGACTTGCCCTCTTGATATTTATTGTACTTTAAAAAGAAAAGTACAATATTTATTCACCAGACACTTGCTAAGTGTGGCAAAGGGACTGCACAAGACTACTGGAGTAAGGTGTCAAGGTTACTATAATAGGAGAGAAAGATAGAATTAGACCACCAAAGCCACAAAGACAAGTGCACTTTGTACACAGCAGCACAGTGAAGGAGTAGATGGAAAAATCACAAAGTAGAACTTAGTGTAGGGGCTTCAAAGCTGGAACGAGGGAGAAGAGAAATTCTATTAGCTATCAACAATGGGAGATCCTCAGTAAATGGCTTTTCAGAATTCTTCATAACAACTGGTGTTGGAGTCAGAGTTCACAGACCAAAATGAGGCTTAAAGGGGAATCAGGCATGATTTCTGGTGAATGGGGTGTGCGTTTCCTGAATGAGATCTTTCTCAAGACTTGAAGTGTGATGAGAGTCAGTACCACAGGAAAGAAGGAGACCGACCTTAATGGGTGGGAAGAACGAGAAGAAATGGTCTCAGTGCCGTGCGTTCTTCAGCGCCTCCTTCCGGCTAATATTTCTTCCCTGAATTGTCCTCTAAGTCTCAGGCCGACTAGACAGGGGATCCGTGGTCCTTGCTCCAGTTGTGCAATGAATTGTTCTTCCACAGTCGTCAGGCTTATCTGGAAATGGACTTCGTGTTATCTAAGATAAGCGCTTGCTGCCACTTAGCATCGTCTTTTGGATTTATTGCACGTTGCAGGTTATTATTTATTACCATCTTCAGCTAAGTGAATGCTGGTAGTACTCTTCAGTGTTGGGAAAATCATCAATGCCCTTTCTCTCTGTGCACACAGCAGCAGAGATGCCCTAAATGGGGAGGGCAAGGGAGTCTAGCTCCTTTTAAGAGTCACTGTTGCCATAAATTTTCAATTGCTTCATTCTATTTTAATTGCAAATCTATTCTGTAAGGGGCAGTCTTAGCCATGATTCTGCATCTCAGCACTTCCCCGGCACTTGAGATTTCTATAGTCAGCAGTTACCTACAGTATTTACATGCTGTTTCAAGTAAAGGCGGAGAATTATACAGAGGTGAGAGCAATCCATGACTCCTGAGTCCAGAAGAGGGGACAGAGAGGTCTAGTACTCCTTCCTGGGAATGTGCTGTGTGAATAGTGAGGAAAATCATCCCCGAGGTTTGATTAACAGAAAGGAAACTGGCAAAGACTTGTCAATTTTAGCGTTCAAGGATTAAAGCAGGAATGAAAATTTGAGATAGAATTTTCTTTTTTAAAAATTTATTTATTAATCCATTCACATTACATTTCAATTGTTAGCCCATCCCTTCTATCCTCCCATTCCTCCCTACCTGCCACTTTCACCCTATTCCCCTCCCCTATGTTTGTGACTGAGGGGGACATCCTCCCCCTGTATTGAGATAGAATTTTCCAGAGGCAGAACATGACTTTTTTTTTTTTTTTCTCTCTCTTTGGACACTGAACAATTTATGTTCTAAAGTAAATCCTGTTTTTTACTGTTTTTTCATTTACCAGTCTCTATGATCTTGTTAAGTATAGACACCCAGTTTCTTCTATGGCAAAACACCAAGTCAAAATCTACACTGTCTCTTTTTCTGAGAATTTGAGATATATATGTATTTTTATGAATATACCATGCATTTTCCAAGTTCTGTTTTACTATTCAGCATGTGGGATATTTGAGACCTATTTTGAAGATAAACAAGATAAATGCTGTTGGTACTTCGCAATGTGCCCTGCAGTGTAAATGGCAGCGATAAATAATAATGCCTGGCACTGGCTGCTTAGAGAACTTCCAAGTGGTAATCTGCGATGTAACTCAATGAGAGAAGCCAATGCTGTCTTTAACCATCCCCATAAAATAATTACCCAGAGAGTTGTCTGATGGGACAAAATGAACTGATTCCACACCTAAGGTAGGAATCACTGGCCACTCACTCCTTTATTTTTATTTCTGTTTTCTGTTGTTGATAAATGAGTTGTGTTTCCCTATGTCCATTATTTTATGTTAGAATTTTGATATTAAACTCTGTCTCTGCCTCTCTGTTTCTGTCTCTCTGTCTCTGTCTCTGTTTCTCTCTGTCTCTCTGTCTCTGTCTGTCTGTCTCTCTGTCTGTCTGTCTCTCTCTCTCTCTCTCTCTCTCTCTCTCTCTCTCTCTCTCTCTCTCTCTCTCTCACATCCACAGTTAGAAAATAGAGATGGTTTTAACTGAGAGAATGAGAACTCCCAACTCCCTGGCTTATGAGATACTGCAGAGACCAGAGACCCCATATGGTAGAGATGAGTACAAGAATAAGAAGAAAATTGAATCCTTCAAGCTCTTCCATGTATACAGTCCTTTCACACACAGTAAAATAAACTGACAAACAGTGTAAATCTTAAAACTAAATTATCACTCTTATTCTTCATAACGCTTGGCTCAACTGGTTGTAGTGGGTACCTATGGTTCCTTTTCTATGGTAGAGCTAAGATTTCCATATTTCTACCTTAATATAAGCAGACAGATCATTTACATCTATGTCTGCCAATGAACTCTCATAGTCACAGCACTCTGAGATCTACCCCTTTACCATTTTTCCAGTTCAACATAGCCTCCGTTGTTGAAGTGATGGTGGAATTTGCAGGAGACTTTTTTCTCTAGGCTATTAAAGCACACCCACTCTGGTTTCAGGAGATAACCAAGCCAGGGTGCCAGTTATTTGTGAAATAATAAGCTTTAGAAGTGATCGATAAAGAAAATTCTTTCCATCAGACTTGCTCCTGGCACCTTAACTCTGAAACGATGTACTCAGAGACCGGCATCTCTCTGAGCTTGAGGGACGTAAAGGTCACACACATCTTGAGGTGTCTTGAAGATGACACAGTCACTGAACAGCAACAACAGGTAGAAAACAGCAACTTAGAATGCAGGAAACAAATTGCCTTCCCATCACTGAAGACTGTAAAGCTAGCCCCATGACGTAAATGTCCAAATACTGTCCTGTGGCTTCTTCTTGCTGTCTCTTATGAATGTAATTGATGGATGCTGGTTCTGTGGCTTGTAATTAAGAAGGCTAGGCGTTTTAAGAAGGAAAAACAATAAACTAATTTTCTAAACTCTAATCAGGTGGCAGAGTCTCTAAGTTCAGTCTCTATTCTTACAGTGGGAATTACAATTTGGAGGGCTCAGATATTTAGTCATAGACAGCTAATTTTAGCACCTGGGTTTCTCTTGATTTTTAGATCTTGTCATTCTTCCAGAATGTATTGATCTCTTTACCAAGGACAAAGTTTTGGCATTTTTGTCGTCAGTAGGCAAGTTTCTGAACTAATTAAAAATTATGAGATATAGTATACTGTCAACTCCTTATTGCATGCCTCCCATGACAGTTGGCACTATGAGTCTTTTTTTTTAATGCACTATTTAATTTGTGTTGCCTTGCACACTATTTTAAGAATTGGTTACACTGAAATATTTTCTGATTGCAAGCAACTACAGAGTATCAGGGAGAGGGAAGACTCTGGAGTGTAGAATCAGGCAAAGCACTGTGGTACCACAGATGATGTTCCCCACCCCCCATGCCTTCTCACTTACTATAAGGTTCCTTAACTTGAACGTGATTTGATTGTTCTGAGTCAGATCAACTCGGGAAAAAGATTATTCCATTTTAAGGAGTGACTGGCACGTTGCCGTAAGCACGGTACAAGGTATATGCAAATGCTCACTGAATCCGCCAGTGCCCACACGATGGGGAGAGGGCAATAGTTGAGGTCCTGATCTGGTGAGTATGATTCTAGCTGTATAGCTAATGCTCAGTAAAGTTTTTTTGGATATCAGCGCAGTATGTAAGTATGTAAGCCTAATAGTGATGGTGGTGGCAGTGTGTGTGTGTGTGTGTGTGTGTGTGAGAGAGAGAGAGAGAGAGAGAGAGAGAGAGAGAGAGAGAGAGAGAGAGAGAGAGAGAGAGAGAGAGCAAGAGAGACAGACAGACAGACAGACAGACCCAGAGAGACAGGGAGAGAGAGAGTGGGGGGTGGGGGGGGGGAGGAAGAAAGACATAGAGAGAGGTCTCCACTGTGAAATCACTCACAGGCATTGTACAGGAAGGTTGAGAAACTCAGAAAGTGGCCACATGCTTTTTGATAATGAAGGTAGGAAAGCCTTAGTTTGAGAAGCTCCAGTAGGAGGCAAAGCGGCCAGAGCAGAAGAACTAAAAGCAGTGCTTAGTTAACTATACTAAGTGCTCATTTGAATTCTTGACAGTCTTCCTAATTCTTACTTCTATGATACTTCTCAGCCTAGGGGGTTACCAAAATAGACAAGCATGAAATCATTTTTTTAAATCCTAGTTTAGTAATAGAATGCCCACTTGCACTGAAGTTTCTATTTTATTTTATTTTTTTATCCTTCCTGCTTAATAAAGATTGCTGAGTGAGGTAGCCCCCATCCTTAGGTGTAATGAAGGGGCCTTTGGGGAACTAATTCCTTCTTGTGAAACGAAATACTATGACATGCCAGCCTTCCTGTCAGTAAATATATACCAAGCATTCTTTACTAACTGTTCTGTAGTTTTATTTCCCTACTGTCTTCATTCACCCAAACACAAACCTTGTGAGAAAGCAAGCACAGCTTTTTTTTTTAATCAAAATCAAACCCAATCCACGTGTGATGGGACAGGCTTTTAGTCTCAGCTCCTTGAGAAACTGAGATGAAAGGGTCATCTGAATGAAAGAGTTTGGGAATGGCCAAACAACTTTTCAAAAAATGAAAACAAATACAAATCTGAAAGGCCCGATTTCTCTCTGTTTGCTGCTTGCTTATGCACATGGCGCTCAGCGGCACAGCACTCTTCCTTAATCTGACCCAGGATAGGACAAGCACTAGAAGATGTGCTTCTGCCACCAGTAATGATCATGAAAGGCATGGAGCTGGAGAATGCACCTGCTGGGGAGCACAGAGTGGGCTTGCTCTTGCTTCAGTGTCTTGAAATATGTAAGTATGTGGCTGCACTTGCCTGCCTGTCTTCCACCACTGGTAATTATTTATTGAGCATTATTCTATGTGAGAGAACAGGTGATTGCTTGGGATTTAGAGGAAGATACACAAGGCTCCCAACGCTGCTGGAGCTCTAGAGCAGCCCAGAGAGGCAAGAATACTGACGGTACAGAAGGACAATAAATAATCTCCCTTGAAGACACAATGCCCACTTATAGTGGCTTTTGTCTCCTGTGACAGGAGTGCCTCGGTGTGGGTTCATATTCTTCTGGGTGTGGGGCAAGCCACACACTTAAAAAAAACTGACTGTCCCCCAAAAACCATCCATTATCCATAGCTCCTTACAGGAGGGAGCTCAAGACCCCTGTTCTCACTCTGTCCTTGGGTATTGACTAGTTGACTTTGTGCGGGCTGTGCATAGGCAAGCACAGGTGCTGTGAGATAATGGGTGCTGTGGTCTTGTCATGTCCAGAAGACACAGTTTTCCTCTGGTCCTCCATTATCTCTACCTTCTTTCCACCTCCTTTTCCTCTATGGTCCTTGAGCCTTAGGGAGAGGTGTGAAGTAGATGTTCCATTTCTGACTAAACACTTCGTAGTCATATATTCCTTGCCCTTTGACCAGCTATGAGTTCCTGTGTTAACCTCCATCCACAACACAAAGAAACTTCTCTGATGAGAGCTGAGAGCTGCAGTAATCCTGGCTTAGGATGGCCCACCTTTCAGTTCAAGCAACTCTCACCATCTGCGTTTTCCCCAGTCATGGGTGCTATGATCTATAATGATGAGGCGACGGTGGCAAGCGGGAGGGTGACCATGGTGGGCCCATTCCAAGGGGTACTCCCCTAGGGGATTATGCCACATGACAGATAAAAGTAAAGGAGGCTTATTGAAGGGGAAGGCAGAAGAGTAAGCCATAAGGGGGGAGAAAGAGAGAGGACAGGGAGGGAGAGAAGGGGGAGCCCAGGACAGAGAGAGAGGTGGGGAGGGAGAGAGGGAGAGAGAGGGAGGAAGGGAGGGAGGGAGGGAGGGAGGGAGGGAGGGAGGGAGGGAGGGAGGGAGGGAGAGGGAGAGAGTGCTGGGGTGGCAGGAGTCCTTATATCTGGCACACACCTGGATCGCCTCAGGGCGGCAGGTGATGACATAAGCAATTGCTAGGGCCCTCTGTAGTAGCGTCTGCTGCAAAAGAAGGCTTCTTTAATATGAGTGTCAGCTGTAGGATCACTGCACTTGTGAATTCATAACAGCTGTGGTTGCCCACATAAGCCCTGCTCAAGATCAGGCCAGCCAACACTTTTTGTGATTGTAAGGGTAAGTGTTTAGAATACATTTAGAAATGCTATTAGTTTAGGAAAATGGCGGTAGTAGGATTTCCTCTAAGGTCTATGACCACTCCAACTACAGATAGTTGTCTAGGTTTACAGAACCCAGCATTAATCCCTTCCCACCTAACGGGCCTTAAGTCCAACTGGCCATCTGTTGGCTATCACCAAAGATAATAGACCATGATTGTATGATTAGGAATATCTTGCCACGCTGGTAATTGTGGTGGTTCATAGGCTTTACAGATGAGTAGGATTATCAATCGCTTTCCCCTCTGGGCAGCTTTCATAGAACCTACATTGTGGGAGCTAATCCTTAGGAAGAAGGCTCCTAAATCAATTTTAGTTCGAGTCCTCCAAGTTATCTGTTCAGAATATGTGGTGTCTTCAGAAATACAGTCTCACCTTCAACCACTGGGAAGCAACCAAGGACAACAATGGCCTATAGACTGTTTTGGGGGTCTCTTGGACACCTTCCCAACACCTACCAACATCTCAAAGGAAGGCTTCCCATGCACGGTACTATGGGTTTTGTTACATATGTATTTTTACATAAGCTTATAAAATGTTCCCTATGGACTTGTCAAACACCAGTAGTGTTATTTATTACACCTTCTTCTTCTCTACGTTACCCCTGTCCTTCCCAGTGGTCACTGCACTCCCATTTCTCTTTCCATCTTTATAGTACCTGCTCTCCCTCTTCTCTCTGCACTATTTCAAAATCAGGGTCCTGTTCTCGGATAAGATTGTGTTCTGTCTTCAGAACACAATGGCTAGGTTGTGACAAAGGGTGGTTGTCATACTTTATACAGATAGCTTCAGCCTTGACTATAGCTGATTTTTCTAAACCGTACTCCATTCTAAGTCAGACTTCTGTAATCTGAACTGAGCCCAAAAGTAAGAAAGTAGATACAATGCTATAACCTGCATTTTTCCCCTACAACTCCACATTCTGGAACTTAGCTTTTTGTGCAATAAGATATTAAATAGTTTTCAAGACATTATTCTACATGAGGTTGTGGCCTTGAAGGCTGAATTTCTTTTTTTTAATTGAAAAATAAAATCATTCATATTACATCTCAATTGCTATCCCATCCTGTGCATCCTCCCATTCCTCCCTCCCTCCCTCCCGCTTTCACCCCATTCCCCTTCCCTATGACTGTGACTGATGGGGACCTCCTCCCCTTGAATGTGATGTTAAGGTATCAAGTTTCTTCTTGGTAGTCTGCTATCCGCCCTCGGAGTGCCATCGGGCCTCCCCATCAAGGGGACATGGCCAAATATGGGGCACCAGAGTTCATGTGAAAGTCAGTCCCCAGTCTCCACTTAACTATGGAGAATGTCCTGTCCCCTGGCTAGGTCTGGGTAGGGGTTTGATGATGACTGCATATATTGTCCACGGTTGGTGAAGGCTGGATTTCTTATATTGCAATTACTCATGTCAATAAGAAATTCTTTATCTGGTATTACAAGGAGTCTTATTCTTATGCTAACACAAATTCAGAAGTTTTCTATACTTACAAGAACAGTATAAAACTAAAAGAAATTTATTTGTAATGCTTTCTTTATTTCCTTTGTGCTCCCCAACTCCTCACTTCGCTCTTACATCTCTTCCTTCCTTTATCCTTTTGAGAAGATAATTCTATCAGATTGTGGAACAGAATCTCGGATTCTTTTCTCTGTTCTCTTCTCTTGTTTAGGAAAGTTTGAGTTTCTAACTGAAACTTAGGAGAGTAAATTTAAGATTAAACTTTTATCCATATTAGCCCTGCTATAGGGAAGCTAAATTGTTTTGTTAGCAACCTTCTCAGCATGAATATTTTTAGAACTCAAACATTTTTCCTTTTCATTGGCACATTGACGAGAAAATTGGCCTAGGAAGACAATAACACATGAAAGAGTGGCATTGTCAAACCACATAGGAATTTTTAGAACCTACCTAACAGAGTACATCCCCTAAATTCCAAACCAGTTTCCAAAGACTCTTTGGCCTAAGCCGGGGTGGGGTGGGGGGACCAGGTTCACTTGAAATCAGTAATCTTGAATTTTACATATTTCCCATTGTTAAACCACTGCTAAGTCACCATGGCCAAGAAGGGTATGCCCACATCTCATTCCCTAGCGATGCCTCCAAATTCAAAAACATTGAGGGCACATTTCTCCTTGCAACATGCTCTTACAAAAAAGAAGCTTCCACATGAAAAAGCAAAAAGCTGCCTCTTGCTGAACGTTATCTTCTGTGGGTGTTTGCATGTGTGGGATGTGACAGAGGCAGAATGTCAAGCCTGTCACCTCCCTAGAGTATAGTCCCATTTGCCATCACATCGAATAGGGCTCTTGTTTGCCTGGGGGCCAAAGCAGAGGAGTTCCAGTGCATATGTCTTCTCCTTATTGCCTGGGCCATCGCTATCAATTAAGGCAGTGGTTAATTTGAAGGGGAAACGGGATAGCAAAATACAGAAGTGTGCATAGATAAATGTTTCCGCAACTGTGACCAAGACAGATACCTGGATAAGAACCATACTCAACATTACTCAGTGGTTTATTGTGACCTTTGAAATTCTTGTTTCCCTTTTTAATTATTTTTCTCTCATATATTGTGCCACTACTGCAGTTTCCTCTCCTTCCTCTTCTCCCTGTCTCTCCCCCACTGTCCTTCCTTTCCACCTCTTTTTCTCTCTCTTCAGAAAAGAACAGGCCTTACAGGGACATCAACTAGATATGGCATAACAAGCTACAATAAGACAAGAATACATATTCTCACATAAAAGTTGAATGAGAGAAGTCAGGAGGAAAGAGATCCCAAAGTCAGGCAAAAGAGTCAGAGACAGCACCTGCTTCCACTCTTAGGAACCCCCCAAGAACATCATGCTACACAAGATAACATATATGCAGGGGACCTAAGTCAGACCATTACCAGCTCGGTGGTGCCCACTTGGGTTGCGTCCCCATCAGTGAATCTGTGGGCCCTGTTTTTGTGGTATTCTTGATCTCTCTGGTTCCTCCAATCTTTCCTCATCCTCCTCCAGAGGACTTTTTTGTGATGAATATGAAATGTTCTTCCCTATCATTTTGTGATTAATTTTGGTTTGAAGTCTATTTTGTTAAATGTTGAAATAGCTACATCAGCTTGCTTCTTGGGTCCATTTATTTGGGAAATCTTTTCCAACCTTTTGCTCTGAGGTAATATCTATCTTTGATGTTGGGGTGTGTTTCTTGTATGCAGCAAAAGGATATATCTTGTTTCCACATCCATTCTGGTAGTCTGAGACTTTTTTTTAAAGATTTATTTATTTATTATACAGTATTCTGTCCAAATGTATGCCCACATACCAGAAGAGGGCACCAGATTTCATTATAGATGGTTGTGAGCCACCATGGGGTTAGTGGGAATTGATCTCAGGACCTTTGGAAGAACAGACCGTGCTCTTAACCTCTGAGTCATCTCTCCAGTCCTAGTCTGTGACTTTTTATTGGGGAATTGAGTACATTGATATCAAGAGATATCAATGGCCAATGATTTTTTTAAAGAGTAGATTATTTTTTTGTTCATTTTCTCATTTATTTATTCACTTTACATCTCGATTGCAGCCTCCTCCCTCCTCCCCTCCCAGTCCCACCCTCCCATTCTCTTCGCCCTCCCCCTCCCCTTTTCCTCAGAAAAGGGAAGCTGCCCTGTACCAACCCACTCCAACACATCAAGTCTCATCACAACTAAGCACATCCTCTTCCACTGAGGCCAGGCAAGGCAGCCCAGCTAAGGGGAAAGTGATCCAAAAACAGGCAATAGAGTCCATGTCAGAGACAGGCCCCACTCCAATTACTAGGGCACCCTCATGAAGACCAAGCTTCCCAGCACCTACATATGTAGGGATGGGGCTAGGTCCAGTCCATGCTTGCTCTTTGATTGATGATTCAGTCTCTGTGAGCCTCCATGGGCCTAGGATAGTTGACTCTGTTGTCCATATTGGGGAGTTCTTGTCCCCTCTGGGTCCCTCTATCCCTCCCCCAACTCTAAAAAAAGCTTTCTGAGCTCTGCCTAATATTTGGCTGTGGGTCTCAGTATCAGTTTCCATCCTCTGCTGAGTGGAGCCTCTTAGATGGAGGTTATCCTCTGCTGGAAGGAGCAGATGGAGGTTATGTTATGCTCCTGTCTGTCTTCAAGTATAGCAAAGTATCAATAATAGTGTGAGAGGATGGCTCTCTCCCATGAGCCGGGTCTCAAATTGTGCCAGTCATTGTTTAGCTGCTCCCTGAATCTCTGCTCCATCTTTATCTACGCACATCCTGTAGGCTGTGTAAATTTGGGGTCAAAATGTTTACGGGTAGGTTGGTGTCCCCTTCCCTCTATTGGAAGTCCTGCCTGGCTATAGGAGGTGGCCACTTCAGTCTCCATATCCCCCACTGCTAAGAGTCTTAGCTGTAGTCACCCTCATCTCCTCCCAGGAGCCCACCCTGTCCTAGGTCTCCAGCTTGTCCTAAAGACGCCCCTCATCTGTTTCCGTTCTCTCTCCTAGCCATATCACCTTCCACCCCAACTCTGCCCAAATCTCATCCCCACCCTCATTCCCATCCCTACCTCCTCTCCCACACAACTCTCTATCTTTATCTGTTTCTGATGTCTATTTTATTTCCCCTTCTGAGTGAGATGAAAGCATTCCTCCTCCCCCCACCTTGGGCTCTCCTTATTATTTAGCTTCTTTGGGTCTGTGGATTTTACTATGGTTATCCTGCACTATATAGCTAACCTCCACTTATAAGTGAGTACATTTCATGTGTATCTTGGCATGTCTGGGTTACCTCATGCAGGATGATCTTTTCTAGTCCCATCCATCAGCCTGAAATTTTCATAATCTCCTTGTTTTTAATAGCTGAGTAGTGTTCCATTGTATAAATGTATCAAGTTTTCTTTATCCATTCTTCAGTTGAGGGACATCTGGGTTGTTTCCAGTTTCTAACCATTATGAATAAAGCTGCTAGGAACACAGTTGAACAAATGTCCTTGAGGTATGGTAAAGCATTTTTGGGTATATTCCCAGGATAATTATAGCTGGGTTTTGAGGTAGAACTATTCCCAATTTTATGAGAAAGTGCCAGATTGATTTCCAAAGTGGTTGTACAAGTTTCCAACTCTACCAGCAATGGAGGAGTGTTCCATTTTCTCCACATCTTCGCCAGCATGTGCTGTCACTTGAGTTTTTTTTTATCTTAGCCATTCTCATGGGTGTAAGATAGAATATCAGAGTCATTTTGATTTGTATTTTCCTGATGACAAAAGACACTGAGCATTTCTTTAAGTGCTTCTCAGCTATTAGAGATTCTTTGTTTAGCACTGTATCCCATTTTTAATTGGATTATTTGTTTTGCTGTTATTCAATTTCTTGAGTTCTTTATTTCTTTTTGCATATTAGCCCTCTGTTGGATGTAGGGTTGGGAAGGTTTTTTTTTCCAATCTGGAGGGTGCTGTTTTGTTCTATTTACAGTATCCTTTGCCTAACAGAAGATTTTAGTTTTCACACAGTTCCACTTATTGTTGATCTGTTCACCTTCTAATAGCTTTTTCCATTTCTTTCTTCAAAAACTTGAAGTTTTTGTCATACTAATTTTTCACTTGCTTGGTTAGAGTTACATGAAGACATTTTATATTATTTGTGGTATTATAAAGGGTATTGTTTTCCTAATTTTGTTCTCAGACTATTTATCATTTATATAAAGGAGGGCTACTAAATATTTTTAGTTAATTTTTTATCCAGCCACTTTGCTGACAGTATAGGAGTTCTCTGGTAGAATTTTGAGGTCACTTATATATACTGTCATATCACCTACACATAGATACTTTGACTTCTTCCTTTCTGATTTGTATCCCCTGGATTTCCTTTAGTTGTTTTATTGGTTTATGACTTCAAGTCGTATATTGAAGAGATACAGAGTAAATGGACAGCCTTGTCTTGTACCTGGTTTTAGAAGAATTGCTTTAAGTTTCTCTCAATTTAAGTTGCAGTTGGATATAGGCTTGCTGTATATTGCCTTTCTTATGCTTAGGTATGGGACTAGTATCCCTGATCTCTCCCATACTTTTAATATGAAGGGATGTTGAGTTTTGTCATAGGCTTTTACAGCATTTAATGAGATGAACATGTGAGGTTTTTTTTCTTTCAGTTTGTTTATATGGTGGATTACATTGATGGATTTTTATATTTTGAACAATCCCTGTATCCCTAAGATGAAATCTACTTGACCATGGTGGATGATGTTTTTGATGTGTTCTTGGATTCAGTTTGCAAGTATTTTATTGAGAATTTTATCGAGCATTTTTGAATCAGTGTTCATGAGGGATATTGGTCTGAAATTCTCTTTCTTGGTTGAATCTTTGTGTGTTTGAGGTATCAGGATGACTGTGGCCTCATAGAATGAATTTGGCAATGTTTTTTCTGTTTCTATTTTGTGGAATAGTTTGATGAGTATTGGTGTTAGCTCTTTTTGAAAATCTGGTAGAATTCTGTGTTAAAACCATCGGTCCTGGGATCTTTTTGGTTGTGAGACTTTTCATGACTGCTTCTATTTCCTTTGGGGTTATAGGGCTATTTAGATACTTGATCTTTCACAGCAATTAGGGCTGGGGCCTGAGAAATAGCCCATGTAGGGTACAGTTCAGACTTTACCACTGCTGGGTTTCCCCAGAGGGACCTGGCCAGTGGGCTCTAATAGCTGTCAGCCTCTGGGATTAGAGGTAGAGCTGAGGCCTGGGACATGACACAAGAAGAGCATGGAACAGATGTCATTGCTCAACCAATGATTGTTCATTTCTGTTATTTTGGTGGTGGTGGTGATGGGGGGAGGGGAGAGAGAGAGAGAGAGAGAGAGAGAGAGAGAGAGAGAGAGAGAGAGAGAGAGAGAGAGATACATTTTTATAAAGTTGGTTTTAAGGTCATTTTGCTTTGGCTGTATTGGAATATTCAGGGCTTGTTAGAGTGGAATGACTGGCCTCTGGTGGTTACGTATTGCCCTGGCTATTGTTGACAGTGTTTTCATACTGACATTTACGCATCTGGATTTGGAGAGATTATAGGTCTAGGTACTACTGCTTTGTCTTTGTTGGATGGGTATTTTCTTTCTTGGGTTATGTTTCCTCTCTTGTCTTCTGGCTGGAGTGGCCTGTGGTTGAGTAGAGGGTCTCTACCCAAGCTGAAGACTGGAATTCTGATGGCTTAGATGGTCTCTGGTTCAGCAAGGTGTTGCTGCCTAAGTTGGGGGCTGGAGCTCAGGTGATGTGTGTGGCCTCTGATCTGGCTGGGGGTCTTTTGGGGCTTAGGATGCTGGCCTGGCTTCTGGTGGAGTAGAAGGTTTCTGTCTGGTTTTCAGTGAGCTGGCCTAGTCTGTGGTGGGGTAGAAGACTTGTGCCAGAGGTGTGGGCCAGGATGTGGTGATGAGGACCAGAAGAGTGGTTGGGGTTATGCTGAGGGTAGGGATGAATGCAGGTGGCTTATCTGGGGTACTGGAGCCTTCATCTGGTTTTCAAGAAGCTGGACTGGACCCTGGCGTTCAGGATGCTGGTCTAACCTCTGACGGCATAGGAGGCTTCCACTGGAGGTGTGGGCTGGGATCTGTTGAGAAGGAGAAGATGGGCAATTGGGGTTATGCTGGGAAGGCACTGGCAGGATGGGGAGGTTTTACCTGGGGTTCAGGATGCTGGCATGGCCTCTGGTGGGGTAGGAGTGACAAAATTGTTAAGGAAAACATTGATAGTGTTTAATCACATTGTTGGTAAATATGACAACTGACATGAAAGCTTTAACTACAACTATCAATGACTTCTTACTATAATATAAACATTACTGTAGGCATAGGCACTGTCCTTGTGTGACTGGCAAAGAAGATCTCTCCCATTCTTCCTGAGAACAAGTATTATTTTACCAATGTCTCTTCTGTCTCAGGATCTCACTGAAGAGACCATGTTACATTTATCTGTCATGTTTCCTTAGAGTCCTTTAGACTGTGACAACTGCTCAGAATTCCCTTGTGTTTTGACATACTTCACAGCTATGAGAAATACTGGTCATCTGTTTTGTGAAATGTCTTTCAAGTGAAATGTGCTTAGTGTTTCCTTTTTTATTGGTCTGACAGTAGGATGTGGGGGAGGACAGTTCTAGAAATAAAGTACCATTTTTAACATTATAGCAAGAAAAAATACTGTGGTTTCTCTCCAGTGATATCACCCTTGATGCCCTACCTCATGGTCTGTCCCCACCTTTCTCCATTGTGATGTGACTCCTGTCTTTACTCTACTCTTTGGAGGGGAGTCAGTATGTCAGTGTGCTCAGCCACTGTGTATGGAGTGGGAAGTTATGCTCCAAATCTTTCCGGGTGGATTATCTACATAAATTATTCAGTTTGATGGCTATTTTAAATTTCAAATAGCTAGAAGTATTTCACAAGTAAAGCATATTACAAAAAGAAAAGAAGAAGGGGGAATTTATATGAGGAAGCCAAGAAATCAGGGAAGGAAAGATGTATTTCTTGGGAAGGTAAGCTGTGAGGCCACACTCTTCAGTAGCAAAGAACCCCTCATGACCCCTGTTCCACCTGCCCTCTCCCTGCCAATCAGTTCATCCAGAAAAGTGAAGCACTTGAAGATTTTGAAGGGAAACTGAGTCCACAATCCTTTTACTTTGTTCCTGGGGCCACACAATGGTTGTAACATCGTTCTTCTTGCTGATGCCTGCACTAAATTTTGGATCACCAGATAGATTTAGAGGTCTCCAGACAGATTTCAGTATCTTTTCTTAGAAGTGGACACAAGTGAATATGCTATGTCAATATAAGAATCATATCTCTTACTAAAGAAGTAAAACAAGGCAGTGGATCGTTAATTTACTAAATATCTCCATGGTTACAAATATATTCAACTGTCAACTGAAGTGGTCTCCCAAAACTCCATCAAGGTGTACACTGTTGCTCAGAATGGTGGTTCAACCTATATTCCCAGTGCTCGGGAGACTAAGGTAAGTCAGACTTGGAATTTGAGCCTATCCTGGGATTCATATTGGGACCCAGTTTAAGAAAGTCAATCAACCAAACACCTAAACAACAATAAGATCTGCTTGTGAACATGTTGGTTATTTGTCCTTTCCCATTCTCCTTAACCTTGCTGCTGCTCTGACTTTGAAACCCACCCTCTTGTCTTGGACAGTTATTGATGCATAATGAACCAAACCAACACTAAAAAGCAATCGTTTATCCCCGCTCTTCTATGTTTGGGGAGTTCTTCTAGGCAAGATTCTGGCAGGCATCTCTGCTTCCTATGGAGACCTGACGGTCAGCTGGGTGTCACTTCCCAGTGTGTGCAACTCATTCTAGCTGTGGTATCATTTGACCATTTAGTAAGTGGTTTGCTATTAGTAAAAGGTCAAAAGACCAGGATGACATGCTGGGTCCTTGAACAAGGCTAAGAACTGGCAACATTGTGTGTGTGTGTGTGTGTGTGTGTGTGTGTGTGTGTGTACATTCAATTCATCAAGAGAAATCACATAGATAAGGAAGTATGTCCTGTTTTCACCTTGCATTATTTATTCACTTCTTTTTCCTTCACCTTCAATACTGTACATAGGGATTTTGCAAGACTCAGATTCTCAGTCCTGGCTGCAGTTCTAGGTTTGCTCATGCCTAGAGTGCTTAGCCAAGATCAGATTCCCTGGCATCCCAATGGTTATTTCCACCTTGCCACCAGATATTTCCATATTACCATTTGAAGTCACCTAGACACGGTTTAGGTTTTTTGTTCCGTGTTCCCCTTAAAAGTAATATTTCTTCACAAGACAAAGATGTATTTATAAATTAAGTAAGTTGCCTGGTAATTATCTAAGCTGAAATCTGAGCTACAAACAAAACCAGCTCCATTAACATTTAAGTTTCTAAGACCACAGCATCTCTAAAATAGGCAGAGTTTTTAAAAAATATTTTATTAATTTATTCATATTACATCTCAATTGTTACCCCATCCCTTGTATCCTCTCATTCCTCCTTCCTTCCCATTTTCCCCTTATTCCCCTCCCCTATGACTGTGACTGAGGGGGACCTCTTCCTCCTCTATATATGCTCATAGGGTATCAAGTCTCTTCTTGGTAGCCTGCTATCCTTTTTCTAAGTGCCACCAGGCCTCCCCATCCAGGGGACGTGGTCAAATATGGTGCACCAGAGTTCATGTGAAAGTCAGACCCCACTCTCCACTAACCTTTGAAGAATGTCCTGTCCATTGGCTAGATCTGGGTAGGGGTTCGAAGTTTACTACACATATTGTCCTTGGCTGGTGCCATACTTTGAGCAGGACCCGTGGGCCCAGACCTGCCCATTATAATGTTCTTCTTGTAGGTTTCTAGGACCCTCTGGATTCTTCTATTTCCCCATTCTCCCATGCTTCTCTCACCTAAAATCCCAATAGGATGTCCTCCCCTCTGACCCACTTTCCTAGTAAGTGAAGACTTTCATGGGACATGCCCCTTGGACTAATGTCCAGATATAAGTGAGTATATACCATTTGACTCTTTCTGCTTCTGGGTAAATTCATGATAAAGAGAGTCAAGAGCCACCATTTCCATCCAGAGGTCATATGAGTCCATGGGCATCATGTTTGCACAGTTAAAAGTGTAGGACGTGGGTAGCGCTGAGTGCTTCTCGGTCCTCATACATCGGGTCTAGTCTAACTGGGTATGTCGAGGGAAGGAAAATTTTAGCTTAATATCACGGGAAAGAACTTAACATGAAGATCAGAAACACAGCAGACTGTTTAGTTTTTTATTTTTACTTATGTCTTTCTTCAGTCTTGAAAGACCTCACTCCCTATTATTTGAATTATCCATCCAAAGTCTGTTCACTAAAGGTTCATCCCAAACCATAATCTCTTCATACACTCTCTCCAGACGGAGCAAGTGGTATCAATCCCTCACAACTCATTTCCATCCCCCTCCAGCTATTATCTTTGAAAGTAGAGACAAGGCATCCTAACTTATAACTTCTAGCATGAAACAGATCTCAGAGCTTGTAATAAGTATGTAGTAAGTCACTGTGGCCTCTTTCTTTCTTTCTTTTTTTGTTTTGTTTTGTTTTTCGAGACAAGGTTTCTCTGTGTATCTTTGACTGTCCGGGGCTCACTCTGTAGACCAGGCTGGCCTCGAACTCACAGCAATCCGCCTGCCTCTGCCTCCTGAGTACTGGGATTAAAGGTGTGTGCCACCACCGCCCGGCATCACTGGCCTCTTTCAATCGCAGATGCTCAAACTCTGTTTTGCAGGCATGATGGTTAGGGTCCTAAACCAGACTGGTCATCTTAGAAATCCAATCCCCCAACAGTGATGTCACATGGAGAAAGTTTCTGATTTTAGTGAAAAGCTGAAGAAAGTCATAAAATTAAAAGACACTTGATACCCAGGTTTGCATCTTCTAGCTCATCAAAGAAACTGATTATAAAACTCCGGCAGCCCACTAGAATTGCAACTCACCTTATCTGCAAGCGCTTATGTCATCATTCCTTGGCATCTGAAAACTATTTAAATGAAAGTCAGCCAGTGATTTGGATCTGTGATGTGGAGGCTTATATATAACCCCAGAGAACCATCATCCTAGTTTGTATTCAAGTCTGCCTGTTGCCATAGTTACTGGCGTACTCCGAGTGATTTGATTTCCCTTGGGAATCACAACCTGTAGACCTTAAGGGAAAATAAGCTGCTCTTCCTGCTTTGGTTTTTTGCTACCCATGATTCAAAACTAAAAACATAGCAACAATAGCATGGGTGCTCTCACACTGTCTACACAGTTCTAGCATAGAAATGGAATAAAAGATACTTTATCCATGTTAGCACCCATGACCGAGGCTTCACTCCATTTGTTTATCAAAGGCTCATTAAGTGCCTAGGTACTGAAGATGCTCCCTAGGTTTGTAGCCCAGTCCCTGCCCGGTGGGTATCAGAGCATGGCTGTGGTGTGTGTGTGTGTGTGTGTGTGTGTGTGTGTGTGTGTGTGTGTGTGTGTGCACGCGCGCGCAGGCGCATCTGTGTATGTACAGGGATATTTTTCAACAAGATGTGTATAGTGATGAAGTAGAAGCAGAGTACATAGAGCTATGGGATGCAAAACAGTGATATCCCATTAAGTCTAAGGTGCTGTTGTGACCAAATTAAAGGAAGCACCCATCTAGCGGTCTTGAAGCATTGATCCTGGATGTTTATCAAGGGTATTTTCATTCATCCTGCGTATAGACCCTCAATGTGACTTGGCATGAAGGCTTCATGGGGCCCGGGGCACCGGGGGGGGGGGGGGGGGGGGAGCGAGGAGTAGAGGGGGCGGGGCGAGGACAGCAGAATCACTCCACACAGTGTGCCGGCTGTCTACTTTCTTAACTCAGACACATTCTCCTTTCTGTTCTGGCTGCAGGAATTCCTTCACAGACATCCTCCGTGCCATTCTGCTGTCCTTGGAAGTCCTTATTGAAGATCCTGAGCTTCAGATAAACGGTTTCATTTTAATCATAGACTGGAGTAATTTTTCCTTCAAGCAAGCCTCGAAACTGACACCTTCCATCCTTAAACTGGCCATCGAAGGGCTGCAGGTATGTTCAACAAAGATGCAATGCCAGATGTGTTTGTACTTTGCCTAGTTATTGCAGCCAAAATATTATCTGTCTTTTCCAGTGGATAAAGGAAACAGGAATAAAACTAACCTGTGAGAGTTCCATATTTTACCTTCAGCCTAAGCTTAGGTGTTTATTGTTTTTTCTTAATTATCTTTTATTTTCATTAATAACATTAACTTACTGTCTCTTCGTGCACAAATTACCTGCCAGAACAGTAATGACTAAAGCTAGGAGATGTTTGGCTACGTCCATGAAGTTCACAAAATGGCAACTAGGAAGCCTGTGTTTCATAAATGTATCCCACAGAGACGGCACTGGGGGGCCTCTCTTGGTCTCCAGGGGCCTCCAAACTGCATTCTGCAGATCTTTACTTCCCAAAGTGTTCTATGCTGAAGTGTTTGTATGACAGGAGATTGCTTCCCTGTGAACAAAGAAGTCGGCGATGCGCCACGGGCAGTTTATATGACCTGTTGTTAGAATGGGTCCTTTCTGGAAGGGATTTTTGTGTCTAGAACAATTTTCAGGGACCTTCAGTGGTCCCCTTAGCTGCCAGAGCAGTGGGCATCTTAAGGGTCAGTGGTTCTATGAAAAGTAGCTAACTCAGAAATGTTGCTATTGGCATCCGTAGGGGACACACCCTCAAATACAGAATTAAAGGCATAATTTGGAGGCATTAAAAAAAAACACACACACACACACACAACATAGGTAAAGCTCACGTGTCTTCTTAATCTGATAGAAAGATTTACTCAAGGACCAGTTCCTTAATGTGTAGCCACAGAGCAAAGCAGGGACTGCAAACACTTCTCAGGTCAGCTGCTCATGCTCTTTAGCACTGGAGTTCCACCACCCACAGTATCTGAGCACCACGAGGAACTGGCGGCTCCATTTCTTAAACTGTGGTCTGCTTTTGTTTGGCCTCCAGAAAATACAGCCCTCACTGGCCTCTGAGAAACATAGGCCCTCTGCATGGATACTGTAAAATTAAAATGGTTTCCTGTTTCCCAGAGGAGTAGAGCTGACATTCCTGAAGAGGAGCAGCCAGTGCACATGGTCCCAGGGACACGAAACTGTCCTGGTGCATCTTGGCCACAGCTTAGTTATTTTGCGTGCAGCTTCCTTCCTCTGCTTAAACTGGCAAGCTTCACGCTCTTGCCCATCAGTTGCCCTCCCTGTAATGCTTTCTTACCTCTTCTCTTCTTAGCCCCTGAATATAGCTTCTCTCCCTAACCTTTTCTTAAGGGAGATTTTTAAGCTTTAAGACTTATCTCATATTCATAATTAGGCTGGTCGTTTTTTTCTAGGAATTTCTGCACAGGCTTCTATCTTTTTCTTTTAAAAAGATGATTTTACAATTGAGATATAATATGAATAAATTAATAAAATATATTTTATTAAAATGTGATTTTAAGTATGTAAGTTGCTATGAATTAACTTGTGTTCCTTTATAAGCTTTCTTTCCAGAAAAAAAAAAAAGATGCCCTTTAGTCAACCCCATGTTCTAATTTTTCTTTCTGAAAAAAAAAAATGTGTGCATTATATAACAGGCCCTTGCTAACCTTACCAGGCAGATGCAAGTCCTCCTGAGCTAGGGCGTGTGAGGTGGGCTTTAAAGGTGAAGCTATACACAAGGCAGAGCTGTTGTTGCAGGAAATCCCAGATGGACCTTGGTTGGTTAGGATGAGCCTCCTTTAAGCCTTCACTTTCCATGTGCAAAGGTCCAAGGTGAGCGCCACGGTGTCCTACAGCTCAGGGATGAGGGGAGATTTGTGAGGCTAGAGTCAGAGAGGGGAAAGGTATGAGCTTCTCCCATCTCAAGGGCACTGGGCGTCCATATTGTGAGAAGACATCAGACCATTCTGGATTCAAACTGTCTAATTGTGGCGCAGCTCTGTCTGTATGGGTGTGACGCCACGCCTATATATGTAGCCAGTGAATGCAGTAATTCCAATAAGAAGATGAAAGAGATGTTTTGGAAAACTGCTCCAGGTTCACCTCTCCTGGGATGAAGGGCTATGACGTTGTGTTTATCATGAACAGAACTCACGAGACAATGGGAAGCTGCAAGCCTTATAGCAGGATTCAGTTACTTCCACTGAAGCTCTCGGGCGTTCTGAACCTGGGATGACCCTTTGGAGTCATTCCCAAGTTGGACCGAGGATCTGGGCATTAATATTGCCATATTGTGCGCTCACTGTGTGCTGGCTGCTCCAGAAAGGGCTGTGAACTTAGTATCTCCACTCTGAGGCTGAGAGACAGGCACCACCAGAGGTCATTCTCCAAATGTCTTTCCCCATGGCTATGCATGTGCAGAATATCTGAAGCAGTAAGCAAAAGTTGTCTGGAATATCCTTCCAGTGAGTCACCAAGGGGAACTGTTTATTCTGGATCTTTTTCTTGGTTATCCCTAACTCAAAGTATGGATGGTCCTACACAGTTTAGAGATAATGGGACTGGGTTAGAAATTCGATGCCAGTCTTGGGTAGGGGGCCTGTTTTAGCAGTATTTCTATACTTCAGAAGGTAATTATTTTGTCTCTGGATATAATTTAAAATCTAGCATGTGTGTAAGACTTTTATTATATGCCTTATAGGTGAATTAATTATGGTAGTATAGAGAATACTGTGGTTTAAATCTTTTCACACCTGTTCATGTACTCAGAAAGCTTACTGCACTTTACTGATGGCTTGCCTTGGATTTATGTATTCGTTGTGGGTTTAGAGAATCATGTTCTTCACTCAGTTGAGGAAACCCAACAAATATTTGGCATTTTGTTCTTTTGTGCTTTTTTTAGGTTTCTTTTTCTCTCATTTTCATTTTCATATTACTATTTCCAGGCAATCTAGAAAGTTTATTAAGTCATTAACTCTTGGCTCACAATGTATCCTGGGACTCCTTTTTATAATAAAGATGTTTTCAGAGTATTCAGTCAACTTTGAATCAACATTTTCCAGACAGGTTTGAGTCAAACTAATGGAAGAGATACAGTTATTTCTCCTTTAAGGTGTGTATGTGTAGAGGCCAGAGGACAACTTCAGGTGCTGTTCCTTAGATGGTATCCATCTTTTTCTTTGAGACACGGTGGTCTACCACTGGTCTGATGCCCACCCTTCTAGAACTCCCTGGTCAGTGAACCTGAGGGAATCTGCCTGTCTCTGACTCTCCAGTGGCAGGGTTTTAAGTGAGTACTAACATACTTATGTTACTAATACGTGGGTCCTAGGGGTTGAACTCAGTCCTTATGCTTGAAGGCAATTACTTTATCAAAGTGAGGTATCTTCCCAGCTCTTTTCCTTAAAGTTTCTTAAAGATAACTTTTTAAGTCTTAACCCAGGTGGTAGAAGATTTGGAGCAAGTCTCATAACCTTGGCCAACTCAAATTGCCCATCTTCTTACGGCCTGTTTTGTTATCGCTTCTCAGTCCTGCCCCATTCTGTATGTACTCTTTCCTATTTTTCATCCCCTTTTCCAAATCATATATGTTTACTTGCTTTGGGGATTCCAAAACGCCGTATTCAACTGAAAGAATAGACAGACTTTTTGCAAGTCTGTCATGTCATGGGCAACACGAAAACTTCTGAATGTAAATGAACAGATGACGCTATGCTTGGGAATTTGGAAAAGCATTTGGGCGTGTTACAACCACAGCAGTAGGCTGTCTCCTGTTTGTGCTCCACATCCTTGGTGCATGCACATTCTGACTCATGTGTTCTTCAGAAAAAAATGGGAGTCAGATACTCAAATAAATGGGATTACGGGAGATGGCAAAGCTAAGCTGGCATCAAGGAACATTCTTTCCCAGTAAAAAGCTATATGTCAACAGTCCTCTGTGTGGTTTGTAGATACCAAGGCTTGAAAATCGCTGTTCTAACACATGGCATTATAACACAGTGCAAGTGATTTTGGCATTACATCATCATACTCACCTGCTGGCCAATTATCCCACATCACTGTAGCCTCTACCAGACTTTCTCACTTCTTAGCTCTGGAGCCCAGACTGAGAGTTGACCTTTCTTTTATTTAAATTATTATTATTATTATTATTATTATTATTATTATTATTATTATTATTATTATTATTTCACATTGCATCCCAATTGTAATCCCCTCACTCTTATTTTCCTGTTTCCACCTTCCCTCCCTTTTCCATTCTATTCCCCTCCCCATGACTTCTGACAGGTGGAGTCCTCCTCCTCCATTGTCCTAACACAGCCTATCAGGTCTCATTTGGATAGTCTGCATCCCCTTCCTCTGTGCTCCAATAGGACCTCTCCCCTAAGGGTCAGTAATCAAATCAAGGGCACCAGAGTTCTTGTCAGAGGCAGTCCCCGTTTCACCCTTCCCCATGTGCAGAATGAGCTGTCCATTGGCTACATTTGGACAGGGGCTCTAGAATCTGTTTGTCATGTCCTTGCTTGGTGCATCAGTTTGTACAGGGCCCTTGTTCAGATCCGCCAGCCTTGAGAGGTACCTGAACTGCAATTGTATGCAAGAGTTGGGGGATGGAAAGATGGGGGAAGGGGGAGTGTCAGGAGAGTTGACCTTTCAAATATTTCTAGGTGCTGATGTTGCTGGTGTGACCACACTTTGGTGTAGGTAAGAGCATAGTCAGCTCTCTAGGCTTTGTTCTTATCTCTGCACATGACCACAGTCTCTCTCTGGGTTCTAGTTCTCCATCTGGAAAATGGAGTAGTCTACCAATATGTATGTCACATGTTTACAGCAGAAATTAAATAAAAGCTATTTGTATATAGCCAGTGCTTCATGAGCATCCAAGTGATACTGAAAGGATGAAGAGCCTTGGCCTGTAGACTCATTTGGCTTTAATGCACTTGTGTTAGTGAAGTCTGCATTGCCCGGCTCTGTACACCTGGGTTTCTGATCACTGGACCTTGGCAGCCTCATCACTACCCCAAAACAAGGAAGCGCCTTATCTATCTGTTAGCATGACCCGGGCCCAGATGGTGTCACCCGCTCAGAACTGCCTTCCTTTCTATTCTTGTGGTGTGATCTTTTCAATTATCACCTGGTAGTGGAAGGGTAAGTCCAGTCTCAACATCTTGGCACTGGGTGATGGGTGGGGCTGAAATCCTCCTTCTCTCCCTAAGACTGCTGCAGCTGTAGTGTCTGCAGCATCTTTGATTGTGTACTAAAGCCTGTTAGGATCCGATTGGAGAAAAACATTAGCATTTTGGACAGTGAAAGCTAATGAATCTGTGTCTTCTAAAGTGTTTGGGTTTTGTTCAAAGAACATGTTTCCTCTAAGCAAACACCGTTTTGCCTTCTCTCACCACAAAGCTGCAATTCTGAGTTTGCAGTAGCGCAGTCTGTTGTTATGGAAAAAACGAGAGGAATAAAACATCTCTTCCAAAGCTCTACCTTGTTAAGAGTCAATTAAACTCAGGAAGATAATCAGAGCCAATGACGTCCTAGTGATCCTGATGCACATAGTGTGGCCCATTTAAAATGGTTCCAATTAAATAGGTCTATCTATGGCATGCTCTTAATAAATGGTCTTTTGCACTCTTGTGTTTTATAAACCTAGCCAGTCTTCAATGCAGTTCGATCCACGGAAAAACAATCCCTCAGCCTTTACTTCTAGTTAGTCACAAAGGTAAAGAGACATAGTCTCTGACACTGGGAAGGCCATGGTACAAAGCAAAGGGAGACTTACAAACAAACAATGAAAAAGCATTCAGAAAAGAAGAAAAGCACTGAGCAAATATAATCCCAGATGAAGAAAACAATATATGAGGAGTCAGGGATGGTTTCCTGGGCAACGGCACCAACTCAGCTTCTTCTTAGTGGAATAGGCGAGTAAAGACAGAAGGGAAGGAATTTTAGGCAAAGGGGAGACCATAGCCAAAGACACAGAGGCCACGTATAGCTCAGTAGAAGAGAAAATTAGGATTCATTTCATACCCTGCAGCTTACAAGCACTAGGAAGGACTTTGGTGTATCCATGGTAATCTGAAAAAAAAAAAATGGATGAGCTTAGAATGTATTACTGAAGGAAGAGGGCAGATTCATATTTCCCATGGCGATCATTTAGAGCTTGTGAGTAAGGGACGTGCTTTAGTTATTTTCTTCATCATGATGACCAAAATGTCTGACAGAAGCAACTGAAGATAAAAACGATTTATTTTGTCCCATTATTCCTGATGGAGTCGACCACTGTGGCAGGGACGCTGTGGCCAGGGAGTTTCTCCATCATAGACGTGGGAGCAGACAGCGGCTGCTTGTAAGATCTTGGCAGATCAGAAAGCAGAGAGTGTGGATGAGCCCTGCGCTGTAAGCTTCAAGGGCCTTCACCAAGCAGTTCTGTGCTTTCTAGATTGAGCCCATGTTACAAAGGTCTTCCAAGCCCCTAAAACAAGGATAGCATCTGGGTTCCTATGCCTGGAAAGTGTGTGTGTGTGTGTGTGTGTGTGTGTGTGTGTGTGTGTGTGTGTGTGTCTGTGTGTGTGTGTGTGTGCGTCTGTGTGTGTGTGTGTCTGTGTGTGTGTGTGTGTGTGTGTGTGTGTGTGTGTGTGTGTGTGTTGGGGGATGCATTTCACAATGAAACCATCACAGAAACTTGAAAGGCTGAATAAGCCAATTAAAAGGCAACTTCAATAATACAAATAAGGAGGAATAAAACTCCAAACTAGGAGATGTGGAAGTGATTCAGTAACCAAACAGGAAGCAAGATAAGATCATTTGATTCCTGAAACTGTGGAAGGGGAAGGTTCAGGTGTGAAAGTGAGGTAGCAGGTGAAGCAGCCTAACGGGATGATACTGAGAGACTTGGGCAGATGAGGGGAGGGGGGTAGGAAACAGTGCAGATCATTAGTTCTGAGCCTCGAATACGGTTTGATTTTATTCTCCAAAGGTCCATATGTTGGAAGTTTAGTTCTGTGTGCGGTGATGATAAAGTTACCGTAGATCCTTGTAGAGCTGGAACCTAGCAGGAGTGCAGAGGCCATTAGGGGACAGTTTTCGGGAGAGACCAGTGTGGCTCCTGTGGACCTCACTGGTTATCACAAGAGTGCTTTGTTATAAAAAAAAAAAAAAAAAAAAAAAAAAAAAAAAAAAAGCAAGACTGGCATTTCCTGCCCTCTGCTTTCCTGACTTTCTATGGACTTTCACTCTTGTCCCCAGCCCTGCCATGTGCTTCTGAATGCTATAGCCAATGGGCCCCTTAAGAGAGGCTAGCCTGATGGGACAATATGATCACGGACTTTCTGCCTCCAAAACTAAATGCAATAAGCCTCTCTTCTTTATCAAGTATTATTTTATTATATTAATAGAAAATTAGTTAAAACATGAGACATGTAACCTTAAGATCCTATGAGGGAGTCTAATGATTTACACTCAGTCTGATATGAAAGGAGGAGTTTGGGCGAAATCAATAGATTTCAGGTTTCTTTATTTTTTAGTTTTAAATAATTTTTAAATGTATTTTTATATGAATGACTGTTTTGTCTGCATCTATGTCCATACATTATGCACATTCCTGTTTCCTACCAAGGCCAAAGAAAGCATCAGATCCCCTGGGACAGGAGTTACATACAGATGGTTGTGAGCTGCCATTTAAGTGCTGGGAATCATAACTGAGTCCTCTGGAAAAGCGGCAGATGCTCTTAGCCTCCGATGAGCCATATTTTTAGTTCCCATTTTTAATTAAAAATCACTTTATGGTAATGGGTTTATAAATAAAGACATCACACAGCTAGATACAGGAATCCACTCAAACAAGCACTTGCCCTGTCCAAATTCTACACATCTCAGTGAGCCTCTGTCCAGTTAGCATGGACAGTCTGACACTGTGGAGCATCTCATAGTGTTTTACACTTCTGCTACCCATTACATTTTAATGCACTCACACACCACAAGAAAAGAAAAATTATGATGGAGTTGAAACTAGAAAAACAGTGAGTTTTATATCCTCATGTGTCCATTGCCTGCATCACTCATTCCTTATCACCTAGTATTTTCCTGTCTTAGTCTCCTTCTAAAATGGAATACTCTACTTACACATACATTTATGTGTATGTGTGTGTATACACACATACAGATGTACACACATACATATATATACATATATAGTCCATAATGTATACACATGTATATGTATACATTATACATATATGCATACCTAAAAGTATATATGTGTATATAGTATATGCTGGGATCCTCATATTAAGGGAACATATATTCTTTTTCTTTCTGAGACTATGTGACATCACTTAATAGTATACATTTTAAGTCCATACATTTACCTGCAAAGTTTGTAATTTTCTAGATTTCACAGTATCTGAAATTCTAGGAATGACAACATTCAGGCAAAACTAAGTAATGGAAAGCAGAAATGGAGAGAATAACTCAAGTGAAGAAAGAGCAACATCAACCCAGATGAAGAGCAGCCACAAGGAGGGCAGGAAACCTGGGCCAGGGAGCTACAAGGATCCACACAGGAGCTGAGAGTGGGGCTCCAAGGAGGGACTTGCTGTGATGCTATGAGCAGGTGCCAGCTAGCTCTGGGTTGAGAGGGATGTTGAGAACGGAAGATAAACATGTCAGTTAAACATACCTCACCAGATAGCGGCTCAGGGACATGGAAGAAACTAAAGCAGGAGAAGCAGAAAGACGGCAGCCAATGGGACACTCAAGATCACTTTTCAGCCGACAGAGGGCAACCATTACAGGAAAGAACTAGGGCTCCTTCATACAACTGCAAAAGTTCAGTCTGGACACAGGGTTGGCCTCCGTGAACTGTTTAGTTACGGAATGATAGTTTTCAAAGAGTCAGGGATTCTGTCCTGAGCGTGTCACTGTAATGCATCTGCAGTAAGATGCCCTTACAGTGTTCTGGGTCATCAAGTGCAAGCAGCACTTTAGCATCCCTAAAGGGTCTTTCCCTGCATAACCCACGTTCTCCTGAAAACTAAACCGTGGATAGAAAAATAACATCCCTTGCAAGATGAAAATGGAAACCCTTGTTTCTCAGAAACCAATAAACATTGCTAACCCCCATTTAATTAATACAAAGAGAAAAATTAAAATGCAGGGCTTTTTATGTCAGAAGGATCTGGTCTTATATATGGAGATGTTAATATATAAGTTACATTCACAAAAGGTTCAGTTTAGGTAAATTTTTCGAAATGGAGAGCATCTAAATAATTAATGGAAGAGCAAGAAAAACTGGATATTTTGACCCAGGAATACTGTGTATTAAAAATTGACACCAAAAAAAGCCACTTTCCTGACTTTAAAAGCACAGATCGGTTTTTTGTAGAGCACGATTTAATCTCACCCATACCCCCCCCCCCAATGAAAGCAAATGAGAACCATGCCCAATTGTTGCTTTCTGGGCCAATCAGGCTCCAGAATACTGGGTCCTGCCTTGAGTGTGTTATTTTCATAAATGATCTAACATTCTCTGTGTCTCCATATAGAATTTGATTCAAGAATAGAATTATGTTTGAAAACTTGCAGACAGAGAAATGCTGTGGCTCATTCCTTAAGGAATTTTGGAGCAATTGTGTCACATAGACTAGAATATGCAGCATCTCGATCGAGCACTACAATTTCGCTGCCGTCAGTTACACACTGCCGTTAAGAGATGCTCTGTTAGAGCTGATTTGCTCTCATTTTACAAATACTTCTTGCTGGTGCATTCTTCACTTAGTATATACACAACGTAGGCAATATTAAAAAAAAAAAAAAAAAAAAAAGACAGTTGTCTGGAGGTGTTGCTCAGTGAAAGAACATGTGCCCAGAGTGTACAAGGCCATGGAGTCAGCCTCTGCCCTCCTATCTGTGCTGTTAGCCAGAGAATCTGGACAAATGATGTAACTTTTTACTTCTGAACCTGGAAACTACAGAATTTGGACTGTTTGGTGTAGATGCTACTATTCAACTGTGCCTGAGGGAATCGGTATAGCACGGCATCAGATCCAGACCCAACGTGCACAGCTGTGATCCTAAGCAAGCTAGAAGAGTCTCTGTCACACTTAGCCAGCAGTACCAAAGGCGTGGACACCTGCAGACCATCAGAAGGAATTTTGTCTACAACAGTTACAATGTGATATAAAATATTTACAGCTCCCTTAGTTCCTTGTACTGCTTGAGAGTTATGGAAACAGTTACCAGTCCACTATCCATGTTTTAAAGAGACTAAAAACAGTGGGTAGTAAAAACAGTTCCCACACTTCCAGGAAAGCTCTTTAGAGGTTCTGGGAAATGAGTAATCAGTTGGATACAGGATACAATAGTAATAACAATAATGATAATACTAATAGTAATAATGCAAAATTGAAATAATAATGTGCAATACCATGAAAATCAAGTTCCTTTCACAATCATTCATTACATGTTCTGTCACTTACTTTTCACAGTGCTCTGGTCTCATTTCCATCTCAGGGAGGGAAGAGAAGGAAGAAGGGATGGGGAGGGAGGGAGGAAGGAAGAGGAGGATCACCAACAGTATCCAACACTCTGCTTCCTAAGCCAAAGCATTTCTGGGCGCTAAACATAAGCACTTAATATTTGATGACGCACGCTACACACAGCCTCTTGTTTTCGGTCTCCTGAGCACTGTGATTGGTAGTGATGTTGCACAATTTTCCATATGTTTATTAAATGTTTTATCCTCTTCTCTGCATATTGCTTGATAATAGGCATCAGCCAATTGGGGTGAGGGTTAAAACCTTATTACTAGATTGTAAGGTTTTTTTTTAACTTAAGGATTTTTATTTTACCTTTTGCCTTATGTCACAAGAGGGTTTACACAATTTACACTAATTATTTAATTGTGTTGCTCTTATTTCCAATAGTTGCAAAAGGTACAATGAAAAATCTGCTAATTGCCTTTGCTTAGACTTACAGTGTCATCATTTTCCCCAAATGTTAAATAAAATCCACTAGTATTTTCTAGACTGGGATTTCTTTCTAATTCAACATTTTATTGAATCTGGGATTTGTGTTTAGAAGATGCGTGGAAGGAATCTAACTTAATTGTGTTTCAGAATGTCTTGATGCCAGTTATTGGGTAATGCATCTTGAAGTGCACTTTAGAAGGCAGATAAATGAATGTCAAGGGACGCGTAAGACAGCGAGGGCAGAGCTAGAGCCCTGTCTGCTTTCTCTGAGAAACTGACCTAATATCTGATTAGCACAAGCTCCCTTGGAGTCAGAAACTATTTACCACTGGCAGAAGTAAGGGGCGTGGTTTCCCAGCAGGTCAAACTACCAGGACTGGATGAAGATTAGCTTAGTGTTTTTTTGGGACCACCTGTAAGAAAAACAAGCAAGCAAGCAAACAAACAAACAAAGACATAGGCCAACTAGAAGAAAGGCAGTGATTGTAAGGCTCAGAAACTATTCTAAAGAATTTTTAAAATACTCCTCACTGCTGAGGAGTTCTGGAATGCATAGTCACAAAGGTAATTTATCCTGCCTCAATAATAGACTGGGATTTAGAAACTTAAAGACATTTTGTAAAGAGTATTAAGAATGTGAGGGGAAAAAAGCAAGAAGCTAAGCTAATGCTAGCTCAGCTGAGTGTCATTAACTGAGAGGACTAATTCCTAATGCCCTAATCTGTGGACTAATTAAGCTTTGGAAGGAATTATGAATTTCCTGTTCCATTAACTTGAATGAGGTTTCAAAGAAGATATCACTGGAAAAACAATAATATAGGACAGCATTAAAACGGATTTTAAGTCCTTGCAAGGGAGAAGTCAATTCTGAAAGAGTCTATACCAGATTCAACTTAGGCTTTGAGGTATCTTTACATGAAGGAACAGCCCTTCCAGCTGCTGCTGTCCTAGGTGATCACATGGGTCCATTCCAGCTGCTGTCCCAGGTTTCTCGGTTGCCTGGTGCTTGCGTTGTTTTGTAGTTTGAGCAAATATGAGTAATGCGGTTATTACCATCTATATTGAAGATTTTTTAACTTTTATTTTGTATGTGTGCATGCACATGCATAACATAGCTCATGCATAGAAGTCAGACAGCCATCTGTGGGAGCCTATCTTCTCCTTCTACCATGTGGATCCCAGAACTTGAATTCAGGCTGTCAGGCTTGGCAGCAGGTGCCTTTACTAGCTGAGCTGTCTTGCTGGCATGTAATACTGTCGTAAGGACATATGTTTGGGATAGATGTCTAGGACTAAATTGCTGGGTCATGTGGTAGTTGTTGGTGAATATTAATAATTAGTATTCAGTCATATATTTAGTAAAACTTTATTTATTCATTAATCAATAATTGCCCCCAAATAACCACACATTGAGGCAATGAATCATTCAACATTAGGCATAGAGGTGAACGTAATCCCACTATCAATTTATCTTCCTCCCATCAATGTCCCACGTCCTTGCATTATTGCTTTCCCTGGACTCTATCCGTTCTCTACCTCTCCTGCACCTTTCCTTTGCATCTCCCCCACCCACCTCCAGCCTCACAACCTCGAGACTCCACCCCCTTCTCTTCTGCCCCATCCAAACCTTCAGCATTTTCTATTAACCAATCAACTTTAAATTAGGTGGAGCAAGGTTTGTACAACAAGGACAGGTGTGTGTGAGAATGTGCTTATCTGAGTAGGGACCAGATCTTGGGAGCCTGTAATTATCATAATACAAAGTACCAGACCATTACCCAATAGCTACTGAATAGTTTTCCAAACTTGTTGAATTATTTAGTGTTCCCACACTTGCAAGGTATGAGGATTCCAGTTTCTCCATGTCTTCATGAACATCAATTACTCACCTACTTCAGGTTTTGGCTATTGGATTTTAAATGAAAGCCATGATTGTTATTACGCAGTACCCTGCTGTGGCTTTGCATTTCTACTGGTGATGCTGAAAACTGTCCCATGTACTTGTGGTTACTCATGTGCCTTTATGGTGAAATATCTATTAGATGCTGTACCAACTTCTAATTGCATTGTCTTTAAATTACTGAATGGTGTGAGATATAGGTATGTTCTAGATAATATTTCTTCTGTCACATAAGACATTTTCTCCATTCTGTAGTTGTTTATTAATTTATGAACAGAAATCTATAAATAATAAAAGGTTTCCATTTCATGGAGTCCAATTGGTCGACTCTACTCTCAAAACATGGGCTCCTGGTTTCATCTCTAGGAAATGATACTAAGCAAACCCAGGAGACCTGTTCTTGTGTTTCTTCTAAGAGGTTTACATCAAGACGCGTGTTCCAACTGGAGACTTTTTGGTGTGATGGCAGGAGTCAAGCTGAATGTCCTATTGCGTCAAGCTTGTCCTAGCCCTACTGTTAAAACACTGCCCTCTTTCTTGAGTGCTTCCTCTTCCCTATAGAAATCAGCTGACCACAGATCGCTCATTTCTGGTCCTGACTTTAATTCCATGGGTTGACGTGTTTCTATGCTGTGAGTCTGTCTTGACTACAGTAGCTTTGTAGTGAGGATTTGTAATGACAGAAAATGTGAGTTGCCCGGCCTCATACTTGTTGTCAAGGTTGCTTCTGCTGCTAAAGATTTTCTATACTTTCACATCAATCTCAGAATATGTTCACCAAACTTGTGAAAACAAATCAACCACTGACTTTCACACATACTCTGGTGCCTCATATTTGACCATGTCCCCAGAATGGGGAGACTTGGCGGCACTCAGAGTAAGGACAGCAGGTTACCAAGAAGAGACTTGATACCCTATGAGCATATACAGGGGGAGGAAATCCCCCTCAGGAACAGTCATAGGGGAGGGGAATAAGGGGAAAATGGGAGGGAGGGAGGAATGGGAGGATACGGGGGGTGGGGTGGGAATAACCATTGAGATGTAATATGAATAAATTAATAAAATTTAAAAAAAAGAGTTTTAGCGGAAACAAAAGGAGTCACTTCAAAAATGCATTAGCATCACCGAGAGAGGTGAGGGTGGGGCAATTTTCTCCCTAGCAACTGTAGAAACCCTCAGAAGGTGTCTGCAGTGCCTTATAATCCTGGCTGTGGAGCACGAAGACCAAGATACAAAGCCGTACCATACAAGCAGGGAGCCTAGGTCAGTCACATGCAGGCTCCCTGACTGTTGGTTCAGTCTCTGTGAGCCCCTGTGAGCCCCCTGCGAGCCCCTGCGACCCCCTGTGAGCCCCTGCGAGCCCCTGCGAGCCCAGCTTAGCTGATTCTGTGGGTTTCCTTGTGGCACCCTTGACCCTCTTTGCTCTTCCAATCCTTCCTCCCCCTCTTCCACACAATTTCCTGAGCTCATTCTGGCTAAATTTGTATTCCTACATATTTTACACTTCTTGACATTTTAAATAAATTTAATTTCCTATTTTTAGATCCTTCATACAAATGTGTTAAAATACAACCGATATTGGTATAATAACATTATGTTCTATGATCTTCCTTTTACAACTTCTAACAGTTTTCTAAAAAAGGGTTCCTTGGGGTTTTCTGTGTTCTGAAGACAGAAATAGTTTTACATTTCATCTTCTTTTTCACTGCTTACTAGATATGATGAGAGAAAACAGATATCCTGGATTTGCTTCTGATTTGGGGCAAATAGCCTTCACTCTTTTTTATCATTAGGTGTGAGATAAGTTGTTGGTACCTTGTTAACTATTATTAAATATGCACGCTCTATCAGATTAATGAAACTTCCATTACTCTCAAAATGTTCAGTCAACCACTACCATCACTTTATCTAAAACAATCCCCAGTGTGTCCTTATTTTCATCTCAAATGAAGTCTATGCCCCATAGCCTACTGAGAGATCCCAGCCTAATTGCCCAGCCTTGTTTGTTGGCCCCACTCCTGCAATCATCTCTTCTAGTCCCATCTCCCACAGACTATGCTCCAGCTACACAGGGAACTATATACAGCATTTTATATTATATATTGCCTCTGTTGCTCTGGTTTCTCCTTGTCTTATCTTGAATAACCATTCGATTACTCCTCAACGAACAGATCAGCTGGCACTGACGTCAAAACTTTGCGGGTGAACTAGAGCTGCCTTAGCCACTCTTCTTCTTCTTCTTCTTCTTCTTCTTCTTCTTCTTCTTCTTCTTCTTCTTCTTCTTCTTCTTCTTCTTCTTCTTCTTCTTCTTTTTGTTTTGTTTGTTTGTTTATTTGGTTTGTTTGTTTGTTTTTTGTTTTTGAGACAGGGCTTCTCTGTATAGCCTTGGCTATCCTGGACTAACTTTGTAGACCAGGATGTCCTTGAACTCACAGAGATCCGCCTGCCTCTGCCTCCCGAGTGCTGGGATTAAAGGCGTGCGCCACCACCACCTGGCTACCACTCTTCTTTTGTATACTTGCAACAAGGTGTGTATGTTTCTACATTAGAATCAATGTGTTTTTCTACCTTGTCAATTTAAATTTCTGCCTCTCCATGCAGAACACAGTTTTTCAAGTCAGAGGCTATATTAGAAATCTTTCCTAGACAGGACCTAGATTCTACCATGTTGATGAACATATGTGTGCATGAATGAGATTTATTCCACCTTTTATAGACAGCCTTCATAAATTAGTAAAACAAATTCACACAATTCTACAAAAAGTAAGGGGCCATAAAGGCAAAAGCAATTATTGTTCCAAGGCCTTTGGAATATGAAAAGAAAAATGACTAGCAAATAAAAAAACACATCAAGCAAAAAAAAAAAAAAAAAAAAAGTATTAGAAGCTAGAGTTGCCAGAAAGTTTTCTCTATTTTTAGAAATAGTACACACTATGACATTTCACCTAGGGGTCCCATTCCCCATATCACCCACTCCTTACCCACAATCTCCAACACAAATTATTCTGTATTCTATTCAACTGAAGCATTATGGTAGTCTGGGTTTGAGTGAAAGCCAACACCCCTTAATGCACTACTTTGTTTTCCGCTCTGCGAATGTTTAGCGAAAGCCATCACAGATATAGTTATGAGTGCTTGGGATACAGCAGTGAATCAGAATAAATAGACTTCTGCCCATATAGAGCATACATTATCCTGAGAAGAGCAGGCAGTAAACAATAGCTGCATTGTGTCTTGTGTGAACACACACACACACACACACACACACACACACATGCACAAGATGCTAAACATGATGAGTACTGTGGAAAAGAAAAAAAAAAGCCAGTTAAGAAGACTGAGACTAGTGAGCATATATCCATATAGTGAGAAAAAGACTCTGAGTGTTGCCCCTCACTGTGATAAATATTTAATGAGGCAGATATGTTTAAATGATTTTAGAATATTATACAATCTATATATCTACTTAAAATCATGCAGAATCCGATTAATGCATATAATGTTTATTTTTATGCACTGTCAACTTGGAAATTTTAGACTTAATAAAACAGGGAATAACTAAGATTTTTGAGCAAAAGAGTGATGCAACCTAATTTATGTTACAGACAATTCCTGATTTCCAGTGTGTGACTTTTTTTTTCACTTTATAATGGCACAAAAGTAAAATGCACCATGTTCTGCCCATAGAATGATCTAAAATAGTCATACTTCTGGTTTTAAATGAGTGAGCCTGTTAAGCACACGATAAGCAAAAACAGAAGAATAAACAGCAAGTGGCAGGTAGATAACATAATCTAATATGGGGCTTAGCTAAATCAGCAGAAACAAGTGGGAAATCCCTGCTCGGTCATGCTGGAATCCCTAGTTGAGATTTCCCAGTAAAGCAGCGCCATCTCACCCTGAGTGGGTTTTCAGCTTTTTGTTCCCACTATAAGCATTTTTATACCACGGGGCAAACAATAATCCCATTTCCGAGATGGTTTGCCTGTTAGTTGTTTTCTAGGGTACAGTGCCGTGCTGCTCTCTTCTTCCTCCTTGTTACAGAGCCAGGGGCCAGCCTGACCCAGAACAGGGAGTCTTGGAGAGTATTTGAAATAAACATTATTGAAGCTGATGCAACAAACCAGTCTCTTGTTCTCAGTCAGCTCTCAGGAGGCACACAGAGCACCGGACAATTTATCAATATAATTTATAGTACAACTCAATAGAAACTGTATTTGAAAATAAGCTGTGCAATGAGGGAGTGTTCCTCTTTCTCCACATCCTTGCCAGCATGTGGTGTCAGTTCAGTTATTGATCTTAGCCATTCTGATGGGTGTAAGATGGAATCTCAGTGTCGTTTTGATTTGCATTTCTCTGATGACTAATGAGGTCGAGCATTTCTTTAAGTGTTTCTCAGCCATTTGATATTCCTCTGTTGAGAATTCTCCGTTTAGTTCTGAGCCCCATTTCTCTATTGGGTTATTTGGTTTGGTGGTGCTTAATTTCTTGAGTTCTTTATATATTTTGGATATTAGACCTTTGTCAGATGAAGGGTTGGTGAAGATCTTTTCCCAGTCTGTAGGCTGTCGCTCTGTTCTCTTGACAGTGTCACCTGCCTTACAGAAGCTTCTCAGCCTCATGAGGTCCCATTTATTAATTGTTGACGTTAAGGCCTGGGCTGTTGGTGTTCTGTTCAGGAAGTTGTCTCCTGTGCCTATGTGTTCCAGAGTCTTCCCCACTTTTTCCTCTAACTGGATTAATGTCTCTGTTTTTAGGTTGAGGTCTTTAATCCACTTGGACTTGAGTTTTGTGCATGGTGACAAATAGGGGTCTAATTGCTGGTGGGAATGCAAACTAGTACAACCACTTTGGAAATCTATCTGGCATTTTCTCAGAAAAATGGGAATAGGGCTTCCTCAAGACCCAGCTATTCCACTCCTTGGAATATACCCAGAAGATGCACTACCACACAACAGGGACATATGCTCAACCATGTTCATAGCTGCCTTATTCATAATAGCCAGAACATGGAAACAGCCTAAGTGTCCCTCAGTAGAAGAATGGATAAAGAAACTGTGGTATATTTACATTATGGAATACTACTCAGCTATTAAAAACAAGGAATTTCCGAAATTTGTGGACAAATGGATTGAACTAGAAATTATCATAATGAGTGAGTTCACCCAGAAGCAAAAAGAGCTAAATGGTATATACTCACTTATATACATACCAAGGGGTACGTCCCCATGGAAAACTTTACCTACCAGGAAAGTGGGTCAGAGGGGAAGACATCCTATTGAGACTTTAGGTGTGAGAAACCTGGGAGAATGAAGAAATAGAAGGATCCAGAGGGTCCTGGAAAACTACACGTGGGTCTGGGCCCTGGGGTCCTCCTCAAACTATGACACCAGTCAAGGAAAATATACGCAGTAAACTTTGAACCCCTACCCAGACTAGCCGATGGACAGGACATTCTCCACCGTTAAGTGGAGAAGAAGATCTGACTTTCACACAAACTCTGATACCCCATATTTGACCATGTTCCTTGGATGGAGACGCCTGGTGGCACTCAAGAAGAGACTCGATACCCTATGAGCATATACAGGGGGAGGAGGTCTCCCTCAGTCACAGACATAGGGGAGGGGAATGGGGGGAAAGCGGGAGGGAGGGAGGAATGGGAGACTACAAGGGATGGGCTAACAACTGAGATGTAATTTGAATAAATTAATAATAAAAAAAGGAAAAAAATGAGCTGTGCTGTTTGCTCAGGCCCCAGGTTTCTCTTTTAGTGCTAGCCAGCAGAGTGAGCCCCAGCCCCAGCACAGGGCACCCACAAGATTAGGAGACACAGAGACTCCACAGCAGGCTGTGTGTGGAGCTATGGTGTCCCATATATTAGGTATGCAAAATGAGTTTTGGACATAGGATACCTTCATCCCCTGAGCAACTTTTCGAGATATAGCCCATCAGAATCTTGGGAGTGTCTTCACTTTCTTCTTTATTCTGAAAAGTAAACTTAAAGTTCAAAGGCAGGTGTAAAGAAACCAGCCAAGAAACTATTAGTATAATTTAAGTTTGAGATTTTTTTTTTTTTTTTTTTTTTTTTTTTTTTTTTAGTGCCTGAAATTAGGATGTAAACAATGGCAATGCTAGGAGATCTCAGATCCTATTAATATATTTAAATTGTTTAAATTTGAGGTAACAGATAGACTTAAATTTAAGTTAGAAGAATTGGGTGAGTCATATGAGACAAAGAAGGGGGTTAAAGTTGCCTTCAGTGTTTTGGACAGGCCCTTTCCTTAAGAACACGGGGAAGAATGGGGAAGAATTCAGGTGACAGCACCTGAGCTAGGGGCAGAGAATTCACCCCAGAAAAGCCATCACTGAAGCAATTGGGTCCGGAAGTGCTATGGCAGAAGAAGATGGCTGTAAGAAAGGACACTATATACCCATGCGGGCTTCCTGGGGAAATGAGAAGTGCTGCCCTTGCAAAGGAACAGGCTGCTAGTGCAGTCAGGAAAGGCTGGAGTACTGAACTGGCCACTGGACAATGAAGAGCTCATGGTAAGAGCGGTCCAGACACTTCGACAGGAGCAAGCATGGAGTTTGTGATAGTCAGCAGAGAGCCAGCTGGAAGAGGGGTACTTATGGGAATGCTGAGGACATATGGGCAGGTAACCAAGGGACAAATGTCACTTAGGGGTCTTTAAAGGTGAAGCTCCCTCAAGATCACATGCTAGGCCCATTGCCAAGAGATGGCTCTAAGCCCCCTACAGCTACTGTCTACATTTTTTTTTTATCTTGGAACTCTTCCAGAGTATTCTAAGAATCTATTTATTTTTCTCTCAGTCTGCAAGATTCAAAGTTATTTAAGAACAAAGGATTCATATTTTTCTTCTTCTTTTTAGCCACAATGATTTACCCAAGAAAGCCGAAAATTTGCTTGTTCAAACAGTAACTTATTTTTTACCATGTTCCTGATTCTATCTTACTTCAATGTCTGCACGAACATTTTCAGTTAAAAATAAAAATCTGTCCTTATCGAATAGTAATAGGCCCTTAACAAGATCCCACCGCAAAAAAAAAAGTTAACATGATAGAAAAGTTGCAAAAAGCAGTTTTTCTCATATTAATTGCCAATGACAGAGAACACCACATTCCTCAGGGATGTGACAAGATAGAAAATTTGGAAACTTGACAGTGGACCAAAAAGTAGATTGTCACAAATTCATAAAAGGAAGGTAAGTGGCTGCTGAGGGGTTTGTAGATGAGTTATGGTAGGGCACCATCGCTGAGATGACATACTACAGACAACCAGGTTCAAAGGAAGAAAGATTTGTTTTGGCTTGTGGCTTCAGGGGCCATTGTATCTCATGTTTGGGCCAAGTGGCAGCTTAGTGCACCACACAAAAGAAATTTCACACCTCACCAGGGATGGGAAACAAATGAAAATTCAGGAAGAGGCAACAGGTCATCCAAGGGCATACCCTAGTAATCTGAATTCTTTCCATCAGGTCCTACCTACTAGAGGGTCTGCCACCTCCCAGTATTGCAACACAATGGGGACCAAGCCTTCAGCACATGGACCCCTGAAGATTGCTCTTGCATTAGTTGTACCTATTTATTTATTTTGAATATTTTTAAATTATATTTTCACTTTACCTTTCTACCACAGGCCCTCCCTCCTTTCCTTTTGGCCTCTCCACCCTCACTCTCTTCCCCTCATCCTCAGAAAAGAGAGAGACCACCCCCCTCTACCCACCCCAGCACACCAAGTCACATCAGAACTGAGCTCATCCTCATCCACTAAGGCCAGGCAAGGCAGCCCTGTTAGCACGAAGTGATCGAAAGCAGGCAACAGAGTCCATGTCATAGACAGCCCCTGCTCAACTTACTAGGGGACCCACATGAAGACCAAACTGCCCATTAGTTACTAGTGTGTAGGGGACCTAGGTCCATGCATGCTTTTTGGTTGGTGCTCCTGTCTCTGTAAACCCCTATGGGTCTAGGTTAGTTGACCATGTTGGTCTTCTTACAGTGTTCTCGTCCCCTCCCTTTCCTTCTATCCTTCCCCATCACTCTTCCACAGGACTCAGGCAGAGCTTGGGGAGTTGTACATTTATAAGGATGAAAATGTTGAAGCACTTACATGGGTTGGTGACATGGGCTGTGACAGTTAATACTCCTCACGTCAGAGACCTAGAACAGAGTGCTCAGCTCAGCATCCCCCAAGAGCCTGTCTAATAACCTCCATGCTGATAGAACAGAGAAGTCAGTATCAGTGTCAGCATCCAGCAGCCCTGGCGGGGGGGGGGGGGGGGAGAGAGAGAGAGAGAGAGAGAGAGAGACTTGCCATGGCTAAAGAGCCTTAAGCTTCTACCACCTGAGGGTTAGCCACAAGAAATGAATCAAGGGCTTTGCTGAAGACAGGCAAAGGGAGAGGGGCAGATGGTTGAGTCTTGGGTACCACACTCCTGGGTGTGTCTAAAAAGAGCTCTCTGTGGGTAGGTACTCATTTATCCTAAAATAGCACCCTGTTAGTCATTGTAGCTCGCTCTGCTTTTACTGTGGCTTCTCTGACTCATGTATATGTTAGCTGATTTACAAACACTATTACTTGTTTTCCTCAAAAAGACAGGGTTAATTCCTTCATTTCAAAAAAAAAAAATAGTCTGAATATTCATAGTCTGGCTTTCTGTGATTCTTTTATATAAAGGTCACTCCTTGTCAAGAGTAGCTGATCCATGCAGCCCACGCTCAGAGAGTAATGTCCTGGCGGCATATTCTAGTCTGCTAGAGGACCGCTACACCCTCACGCAGAATACTAATGGTTGGTATTTGAGAGTGAGGATTAAATAACTTCACCACCTTTTTCTGTCTCATCAAGGATTCCTTTTGGTGAAACTGACTGATTCAACGCCTGGACTATGGAAGTGGGGGAAATAATTTCTAGTGTGCTTTTTGTTACTCTCTAAATTTGTTAGGTCATGATGCAAATGGCAATGCCTTTTTTTTTTTAAGTCAAAAGATACTAAAATAATTTTGACCATTTTGTTTCTGTGAAAACATCTCAAGGACTTCCAAGAGATGCTGGGTTACAATTGAACATCTGCTGCTCTAACGAGCCTTGAAATTCTTGGATCAAATCTAAAAAAAATGTTTAAGTGCCTGAGAATATTAACAATTTCCAAGAAGACATGGTACACTAAGATCTATAGAGCGTGGTTTCCTGACTGGCCTGTTTGAGGGAAGAGAAAGAACCCAGGCTAGAACTCATTCACAGCTCTGTCCTGCTGGAGAGAGAGGTAGTCATTTCTTTTCAATTTTCTTTGCTTCTTCCATCTCATATGTCTGTACTATTTGATTGACTGTTGATGTAAACACCAAACCAACTCCTAATACCTCTCCCCACAGATTTAAGAATTTATAAAAGAGAGATAGAGACAAGAATATGTGCTCTAAGAAAATATTTCTCTTCCACTGACTTAGTACACAGACACCAGCATTCAGCAACTCCGTTTATTTAAAATGTGAGTTTATCAGTGCTTTCACTGTGATAAAATTATACCACAAGTATACTTAGTGTGTAATCATAGGAATTGAAGGAAACAGGAGATAGTGTTGGGTTAATTCACATGAGTGCTGGAAGATTGACATAAAAATCCTTCAACCCAAAGTTATAACGAAACACTCGCATAAAGATAAGAGTCTGTAGTCTTAGGGACTTCATAGTGTAGTGTGTGCCATTATGATTACTGGTAAATTTAATAAAAATAAGATTTACATTGATCCCAAATCAAAGGTGCCTAGTCACCAAGGGATGGCTTCAGGATGCAGACAGCATACAGCAGAACAATCACATGACAGAATAGTCACATGTCAGAAGTTCCCCAAAGCTACCATCCTATCTAGAACATGTCTCAACATCCAAGATGCCTATACATTTCCCTCCAAAGCTTGGTGATGGATGACCTGTAATTTCCCCTCTTCAGAAAAAAAAATGTCTTCAAATAGCAAATCACTCTTCTAAAGAGAACTGTCAGTCTCCTGAAAACCCATATGCCAGTACGTTAACTGTAATTAATCATGCTTAAAATTTAGGACTTGTGTTTTAAATGTGTTGTGTTATAGCTAATGCTTACTAAGCCAATACAAACCTAGATGATTGTAAAAATCAAAACATCTATTTTCATACTTATAAAAATGACATTTAAAATTAAAATAATATCCCTTAGGGCTCTTTTTCTTCTGTTGGCTTGGCTTGTCCAACTTTAATATGATGGTTTTGTTTTATCTTGTGATATTTCATTGTGTTATATCTTATCTCTTAGAAGTCTGTTCTTTTCTAATGAAAGACAGAAATGGAGTGGATCTGGATGTGAGGGGAGGAGAGGAAATGGGAGGAGCAGAGGGAAGAGAAACTATATTCAGATTGTATTGTACGAGAGCAAAATCTATGTTTAATAAAAGGGAGGAAATTACACCCTTGGGAGAAATAGTCTTGCCCTTGGAAGAGCAAACCAATTGGATATTCATTACCAAATGATCAGCCCTGAGAACACACATACTTTTAATGTGGTGTGTGTGTGTGTGTGTGTGTGTGTGTGTGTGTGTGTGTGTGTGTGTGTGTGTGTGTGTGTGTAGCAATAATTAATAAAATAAGATGCCATAAATTTGACCAAGAGCAAAGAAGGGCATATCAGGGTGTAGAAGGAGGAAAGTAAAAGGGAAAAATGGTTAAGCTATATTACAATCTCAGAAACAAAAGAAATAAAAAAGGAAAATGTAATAAAAATAAAGGAAAGAAGAAGAAAATAAATTGTAATTAAGTACCTACAGAAAAATTTCATTACCAATGACAAAGAGTCTTGTACAATTGTCTTAGGGCTTTAGTGCTATTAAGAGATACCATGATGACAACAGCTTTTATAAACTTATATAAAATATCTAATTGGTGCAGGATTACAATTTCAGAAGTTTTGTTCATTATTATCATTGTGGGAAGCATGGTGTCACACAGGCAGACATGGTGCGGGAGAAGGTGCTGAGAGTTCTACATCTGGAACAGCAGGGAGCAGGAAGACAGTGACACTGGGCCTGGCTTGAGCATTTTAAGCCTAAAGGCCCACCCACAGTGACACATTTCCTTCAACGAAGTCACACCTACTGCAACAAGGCCACACTCCTAATAGTGCCACTCGCAAGTGACCAAGCCCTCAAATCTATGGGCTTGAGGGAGCATTCCTACTCAAATCACCATAACAATTTTAAATCAGTGATTGAAGAAAAATACATTCAGTTGGTGCAATTTCTACAGATCCTCACAAAAGAAACTGCATGTTAAATAAGTAAGTCTTATCATCCTAATTTCAAATGAGACCCTTTTAATTTAAAAATGAGTCTTTCAGGGGGACATGGTTGCCTGTAATCCCAGCACTCTGGGAGACAGAAGCAGGCAGATTGCTGGGAGTTTGGGACCAGTCTGGTCTACAAAGCAAGTTCAGATCAGCCAAGGCTACGTAGATAAACGATGTCTCAAAACAAACAAACAAACAAACACCTATCTTTCAATATACATTAAAGTTATAAACAAATCACATGAGACAACTATATTTTTATTCATATTTTTGAAGAGCTTAAAATTTCTGTAAAGGGGGGTTTAAAAAGAGGAGTTTGTGGTGAAGAGCACTTGTTCTTGCAGAGGACCCCAGTTCAGTTTCCACCACCCACATGGTGTCTTACAGCCATCCTTAACTCCAGCTGCAGGGAAATTGGCATCCTCTCCTAATCTCTGTGTATTAGACATGTGGTGTTATAGTCTAAGAATCGTCTCACAAAGCACCCAGACACTGATCTCAGTCAGATAGTGATGGTTTATTGACCGCACACACCAAGACTGGTCATACCCAAGGACACAGTGGACTGGAGAGCCAAACTGACACCAAGCTACTTTCAGAGTAAGTTTTTAAAGGAAAAAGACCATATCCAAGCAGAAAGAATCAATTCTATAACCAGGTACATGGTACCTAGTTGCTAGACAAAGCATTTTAAACTGATTGGCTGGGATATAGGTTAAGAGAACTTTGGGGAACTTTCCAGTTTCCCACTATTTTGGGAGAAAGGAACAGCACAGTATTGTGGTTTAGCTTAAGTAGAACATACATTTATTATCAATTCAAGAAGAACATTTCCAAAAAGTATTGAATTGTAAGTAGAAACCTATTCTTTTTAAAAATTAATTTATTTACTCACTTTATATCCTGGGCATAGCCCTCTGAGCCCTCCTCTCTTTTCAGTCCCTCTCTCTTTATCTTATCCTCGCTCCCCTACTCCTCGGAACCCCCTACCCACACACGCACCCAAGATCATCAAGTTGAATCAGAATTGAGTTCATCCTCCTCCCTGTGGCCTGGCAAGGCAGTTCCACCAGGGGAAGTGATTGAAAAGCAGGCAACAGAGTCCATGTAAGAGACAGCCCCCGCTCCCCTTACTAGTGGACTATTCTCATGTAAGACAGGCATAAAAGAGATTGAACTCAATCTCACCTTATGAATAAAATGAGATGAAAGACAAAATGGCTTCAGTTATACTAAAGATGAAAACAGGTATGAGCAGAGGAGCTACAGTTATACTAAAAACTAAAGTAAGTCCCAACAGAGATGCTATAGTTATGAAAAAAGTTTAAGTAGGCCTCAATAGTGGTACACATGCATGCATGCAGTCAAAAACCACTGACCTACATAAAATGATATAAATAAATCTGAAGATTATTTTTAAATCTCTGTATGGTAGAAAAGAGTGACCATCACACATGGAAGGGTGAGGTTGCCTTTTCCTTGTCAGTTTCAGAGTGCCAAAAGACAACAGATATGTCTAATGTAAGTATTACTTACATGGATTTATTCCTAGAATATACATGTGTTACCATTTTTTTTTTCATTTGCTAGACTTTGTGTTTAAATTAAAACCACAGCGTTTGACTTGGGCTGATTTCATTAGTGAGGTCTGAAGTATTGCTGTGAATCAGACACTACTTCAGGCACAAGAGCATTCAGAAGAGCAATGGAGGCAAGGCTGCTACTCTCCTGGTGTCCACACTGGTGAGGAGAAGAGGGACAACACTTGGTGAAAAAAAACTAGTCAATGAAGAAGATCACTGAGACGGTGGCTTGGCTCTGCTGAGAAAAGAAGTTAAGAGGATGGGAGGAGGCCATAGAAATATATCTCAAGAGTAAAATGTGAGCTCAGACCTGAGGGACAAGGTGAAAGATGACTTTCAAAGAACCTGGGCAGAAATTTCCTCACAAAGGCAGGTACGGGTGCTGAAGAAGATTCAACTTCCACGGCAAACGGTAGGCAAGAGAGATGGCTCACCAGATAAGAGCACTGACTACTCTTTCAGAGGACACTGGTTCTATTCCCACCATCCATATTGTGGCGACTGGCCATTTGTAAACCCTGTTCCAGGGTATCTGATGCCATTTCCTGGCCTTTGAGGGCACTTCACATACATGGCACACAGCCATACATGTACACAAAACACCCTACACATAAAACAAAACAAACAAACAAAAAAAGGCAATCCAGCAGTGGTATTGCTCACCTTTAATACCAGCACTGGGAGGTAGAGGCAGGCAAATCTCTTGAGTTTGAGTCTAGCCTAGGCTACAGAGATACAGAGAGAGAGAGCAGCCAGGGCTACACAGAGAAACCCTGTCTTTTTTTTTTAAAAAAAGTTTCCTTTCTCACCTGTTTTAAGTTAACTTCACCTGGTGTTAGAACCTGCCTTACTTTCTCTCAACCTAGCAACACATTTAGAGACTGAATAATATTTTGTCTATATTGCATTTCAAAGTGTTTACACCTTCTGAGGGCATTGACAAGCTAACAAGCCTTGTTTTTCATTAAGGAAGCTTGTAAAAGCAGAGACAGACAAGGCCAAAGGAACTCTGACGTCATCACTCACCACAGAGTGACACTACCCTTCAGTCACTCTTGGTTGATGCTGGTGGCTGCTGCTGTATGTAAGCATGACTAGGTGGCTGATGACGGTGACCAACAGATACAAAGAAAAACACTGGGAACATTAAGAAAAGCTGGTGTCTTGGAGACGGGCGGCCAGCATTAATAGGAAAAGAGACAGGCTCCATATTGTTGTGACACTCCAAACCCTCAGGCTACTTCTCATCATGGGCATGTATTTTGTGCCTCAAGTCAAAGGAGGAAATATATCAGGTATGAAAGACCTAGTGGGAACAGGATCAAAATGGAAAGACAGTGTAACTTGTACAGAACAGTTTTGAGTGTTGTTTTGATTTTTGACAATCCTTAAGGAGGGCTAGCCAGTAAATGATTAAAATTGGACATACTTCAATGAGACTGACATATGTGATACATGAGAGAGTTTAAACAGATGATCCACACACACTGAACGTAAATGAAAACAATATGAACATGTTCAGTAAAGCATTTCTACTCTGTTCTGTGCCTCATTCTCTCTAGAATAGATTGCTGTTAGCTTTAGATTCTGGACAGGTATCTTTTTTTTTTTTTTTTTTTTCTTTTACTATGTTATACAACAGGAGAACATATTTATTTATTCTACATATTTAAGTGTTTTGTCTGCATGTATGTTGGTGCGCCATTTGTGTGCCTCGTGCCCATGGAGGTCAGCAGGGAACATCAGATGCCCTGAAGTGGGGCTGGAGTCACATGACTGCAATCCTGCATTTAGATATCAAACCTAGGTCCACTGCAAGAGCAGAAGGTGCTCTTAACCACTGAGCCCTTGCTTCAGTTTCACAAGCATATTCTTATACAAGTATATGTTCTTATATATTGAAGATATTAGCATATTGCCCCCAGTCTGCCTAGCAACCTATGACATCATTATCTGCCTTCCACTAGATAGGTCAGAGACCCAGTATATAAAAGGACAAAACCCACCCCTCTCTCTCTCCCTCCCTCCCTCTCTCCCTCCCTCCCTTTCTCCCTCTTTCGCTCTCTCCCTCTCTCTCTGGGCCTCAGGGGTACCCCCTCCTTCTCCCCTGTGCTCATATAATATACTTCGCTATATCATATCTGTTGTGTGGTGAATATTTCACATGTCGTGTTTGAAAGAAGGCATAGTGCTATCTATGTGATTGTACCACTGAAAATTGTAGCCCATCTTTTCAGCTATCAGAGCATAGAAAGTCATCATATTCTTTCACACATGCACAGTACCCACTATGTGGACATACCATTGCCTGTTGCACATACTCTGTTCCAATTCTAAGACCTTGGTATATAAACAGTGCAGTTGTGAGCAAGGTTATGCATAGCATTCTTTATTTTTTTTTTTCCTTCAGGATAATTCTATCTGCAAGATAAGTTTTCCAAAGTGGAAATTTTGTATAAGCTGAAAATTTTGTAATTGGGATAATGAGATGGGGCGGAGGGTAGGGTGGGGTGGGGGTGGGGTGATGCTATAGTGTCCACCATTGACAATAATGCCTAGGAATGCCTACTTCTCTGATGAACATAGCCTCCCAATATCGTGGTTTTGATAAGCTCATAGGCCAAAAAGTCTCAATAAGATTTTATTTTGCTGTTTTCTAATTATGACTGATATATACACATACATATACATATTATATGATATATTTGATTATATGATATATACATATTATATGATATACAATATGTCATATGGTATATGGTATATACAATATATCATATATATTATATGGTATGTATAATATATCATATACATAATTTGAATGGAATTTGTATTTTCTTTCTATTCCGTTCATATTCCTTCTTTATTTTTTTACTATGGTAGTTTCTTCTCATAGTTATTTGTATTAAGTAGATAGCTTTCTATGATATAAATAACACATACTTCTCACTGTTTTCATTAATGACCTTTTGACTTTTTACCTATCGGATATCTCCCCCTCTTTATCTTGTTTTTGTTGGGTAGGAGGACTCTTGATTGTAGTGTTTATCAGTTTTACATGGCTTCTGAATTGTCTTCTAAAATTTGAAGGCTTTTATTTAATTTAACTTTTACTTGTCTTGAGACAGGGTTCTACTATATATTCCAGGTTGGTCTAAAACTTTTGATGCACTTGTCTCAGATCCTGAGTGTTGTGGTTACATGCCCATTCTAGCACAGTTGGCCTAAATGCAAATCTTCCATTCATTTGCAGTTTATCCTACTGTACCAAGAGAGGTGTCATACTTACCTGTTTGTTTCCTAGAAGGCTGACTGCCGCTGCAATACAGTTTGCAAGGTTTTATTTTGCCTCTTCCGATTACACTTTCCATCTTCATTCCACACCATATATCCTTGAGTCTATTCAAGCGGAGATACCACACTGTTTTAATTATTGAGACTTAAAAATAAGTTTCACATCCAATCACTCTGGTTCCTTTAATAATTCTACACAGTATAAATTTATCTGCTGTGAGCAGGAATAGAGCTGATTGCCCAAAGCCAAGGGCATGATTTCTGAGATCAGAGTCACACGGTGCCCACAAGAGCACCCTTCCCTTCTGTTTACATTCTTTGCAAATCCACAGCCTCTCCACCCACAGGTTTCATCTTTACAACTGCTGTTCATGAGGACAGTAAGCCTCTTCCTTCTCCCTCCACTGTGCTTTCCAGGCACAGACATCCAGACACAGGGAGTGTGTTATAAGCATTCCAGGCTACTAAATTTAAATCTTAAATCTTTTTCTAGGTAACAGAGTCATTGATTTTTTATAGAGTCCTTATAGAAATATATGTGCCATCAAAATGTATGAAGACCAATTAAACAAAAAAAGTGAACAAGGGAAAGGGGGGCGCACTTTTGAGGCTCTCGAGTTTGATGTGTGGCTTTCAGAAAAGCACTGAATACCTGTCTCCTGAGGAGTTTCTGCTCAGGCTCCTCCCACCTTCAGGCCAGGAAGACAGGTGACAGGTGACCCCTGGCAGCTGAGAGAATGGAAGAGGAGATTAACTCCCTCAGCAGAAGGCTCAGAAAGCATCTCAGAAGAGAAGCTAAGAAAAAAAATTCTAAAAGCTGGGAGGGTGGGGTAGGTGTGAAATGCTGCTTTCTGGGTATGGCACGGGCTTTCCCACTGGTGAACTCACAGCAGTTGTGATTACCTGACAGGAACGGCACACCATCAAGCCATTTAAAACTCCATCAGCTACGAGAGAGGTGCTCTCCAAGTTACATCCCTTACTGAGGTGAGGCACTATTGATGACTGATAGCCCCAGATAATGGAAAATAATTCTTTCTGAGGCTGGAGTAGGTTTCTCATACTCCCATACATGGCCCCACATTCATGTGCATTTGGATAGCACTAAGACGTGACATGGAGAAGACAAGTTGCACATCCACGTAGGATATGGAGGGAATTAGAGGAAGTAAATGAAACTTGATATGATTACATTTCACTACAAACTTGGATACAATTAAGAATAAAGAATAAAGCACGGAGAAGTGGGGAGAAGGAGGTGAAGAGAGGACCAAAGAACTTGGAGGACGAAGGTTGACGCAGCACTAACGTTGGAGGCATCATTAAGAACATAAAGCTCAGATCTATTCAATGGACAGCTCATTCTTCACACTTGTGTGGAGAGTGGGTACTGACTCTGACATGAACTCTGGTGTCCCTGATTTAATCACTTCTGCTTGATGAAGAGGCCTTGAAGGCACACAGAGGAAGAGGAAGCAGGCTATCTGAATGAGACCTGATAGGCTGTGATCATATGGTGGGGGAGGAGGTCCCCTTCTGTCAGAGGTCTAGGGGAGGGGAATAGGGCAGAAAAGGGAGGGAGGTGGGAATGGGAAGATACAAGCAAGGGCATGACAATTGGCATATGACCTGAATATATTATGTTAAATTAATTTTTTTAAAAAATGAACATATAATGTTGACTTTTTTTTTTTTTTTTTTTTTTTTTTTTTTTTTTTTTTGCTGGTGTTTCTAAAGAAACATGAGCCTAGAACTAGAGACTCTGTGCACCTCCCATTGTTCAAGGCCTAGCTTCTCCATCCTTGGCCTTCCATAGCGGAGCCTTCCTCTCCTCACTGTTCCCAGTTAACAGCTACCGTGAAGTACTTGATACCCCAGAATTTGAAACCAACCAGGGTATTTTAGATAGAAGACACAAATACAAGTCCTACTGTTATCCCCTTGGACCAATATGTTAGAGGCATGCTCCCACTGTTGGCTCCAAGGATCACCTCTGTCTCCAGTTATGTCATTCCAAATATACAGAGGTGGATCAGGTGCCCAGCATTGGGAAAACAGGCCAAGGCACCAGGGAAAATGAACCGCAAGGGGAGCAAGGAGGATGGGCTGCAGAGCTGCAGCATGGCTCAGTGTGGAAGAGAGGGTCCCTGCCCTTCCAAGATGTTCAGGGCTCTCTTGCCTCTCCCAATTCTCTCTCTGCTCTGCCGTCTGGCAGGACCAGCCAACTCCACTGCCATCACCCTGAGCTCTGAGGAAACCATCATAATACCGGAGGCAAACGCTCTGTCTTGTACCTGTGCACACACATGCATTCTGACAGGCATCCATCTCATACGGATGTCTCACACTCAGTCACACAAGCATAGTTGGAGTCCCACACCCACACCTATGCCCCTTCAATTCACCCACCTCACATAGCCACTCTCCTCCTCCATACTCACATGTGCTGGCGTCAGTTCCACTCCTCAGTTCCAGAGTCATTGTCACTTGTGCTCTAGCTCACAGTCTCATTCCACACACTGTCCCTGCTTACAACCCGCCCCGGCATGGCCATTCATTTACACTCACTGTCACTCTTTCCCATTCATGCATCCTTCATGCCTATTTCCCTCTAAGTTCTTCCTTCTTTCTTCAGAACAAGTATATGATGCCCTTTGTCCATACTCCACACACCCACCCTCCTTGTCCTCTGTTTCTCTTCCTTCTCCCAGACAATCTTGTTTGTCCTTTCATGTCACGTTATAAATGATTTTATATATCTATGTAGGGGCCTAGATCCAGTTTATGCTTGATTTTTGGCTGGTGTTTCAGTCTCTGTGAGCCTCCATTGTTAGTTGGTTCTGTTGGTCTTCTTGTGAAGTTTTTGTCTGTTCCACCTAATGTTTGGTCGTGGGTCTCAGCATCTGTTTCAATCTGCTGCTGTGTGGAGCCTCTCAGAAGACAGTTGTGCTAGGCTTCTGTCTGCAAGCATAGCAGAGCATCATTAGTAGTGTCAGGGGTTGGCTCTCTCCCATGGGGTGGGTCTCAAATTGGGCCAGTCATTGGTTGGCCAATTCTCTGCTCCATTTTTATCCCTGTGTATCTTGTAATTTTGGGGTTGAAGGTTTGTGGTCGTGTTAGTGTCCCCCTTCCTCCACTAGAAGTCCTGCCTGGCTTTAGGAGGTGGCCACTTCAGTCTCCATATTCTCTGCTGGCAGGAGTCTCAGCTGGAGTCACCTCCATATCCTCCCAGGAGCCCACCCCATCACAGGTTTCCAGCTTGTCCCAGAGAGTCCCCCTTCTCTTTCACCCAGCTCTCTCACTTCCCACCCCTGCTCTCCCCACGCCTGATTCTCACCCTTGTGGGAGAGGGGATGGGGAGGGGAAAGAATTCTTATTTTCAACCACATAAAATTTCCATGTTTTTTAATGAGAAATTTTATACACTAGCTCCTCCTGTGTTCCCACTACATACTGTAGGCAAACACTGCTGCCAGTTTTCTTCCTCCTATCCTTTTCTCTTTGCTCATACAAGCATTCTGAAATAAATAGCAGGTTTTTCTTTGTACCAAAACATTTATCATGAGATAGATAAATAGATCAATAGATAGGTCAACGTGAAGTCAGGGCCTCTTTGTTCAATCTACTGTTGTTTTAAGGGTCAAATAAGATGGGACTCAGGAAAGAACTTGGTGTGAAATAACCAGGCAGATAACTCCATCAGATTGTTTGGAATTTGATTAATCTCTTCTTTAGCATCAGGAAGTGGGGTAAAGGAAAGAGTAGATGAACGAGCTGATGGAACACAGATGAATTTAGAGACTCTGTTGCATAGACTGTAGTCCCAAATGCCTGGTTGGGGCAGGGCATAAAGTGGTGGAAAGTTATTAGTGGGACCCAGAGGCTGGGAAAGACAAGGCTATATGTGCAGAGTTGTCCATAGAAACTGAGTGGCCAACCCATAAACACAGGGGGAGAAATGAGAGGTGTCAAGTGGACCAAAGCATAAATCAGTCACATTTTCAAATGAAACAAAGAGGCTTAGTGGGATGACTCAACCTAGCTGATGCACACAACTATCTGGATTTGGTCCAGAGAACCCGCATGCTGGCAGGAGAGAGAACCAATTCCCACAGGTCAGGTTGTTCTCTGACCTCCACATTTAATACAGGTAGTAAGAGGAACAAACAAAGGACAAAGAAGACCACCACCTGAGTCTGTTCATGTAAGCACTGTTAAGGTGAAAATAAGGAAGACTGCGTGGTGAAATAGGGAATTTTTCCTCTAAGAGATTTAAAATTACATTTGAATAAGCAATGGGAAAAGTTGCTGACACACTGAAGACTGACAGCAGGAAACCTGCATTCTCCAGCCGTGGGGACTCTGCAGACCCTCTCACAGAGGATGCTCCCCCTGGGAGCATCTGTGCTCCAGAGCTAAGCACCTCACCCCTTAATTTTCTTTAGGTCTCCATATTGTCTCAGGTTTTCTGGCATAACATCCTGATTCTAGATGCTTCTGCGTTCCATATTTGGAATTTGCCTGGACATCTGTAAACCTGCTAATAATTCAAGTAATGCCCAAAGGACCAAAGGCGAACTTCTAAATTAGAGTTCCCAAGACTCATTGTCTGATCCCTTGGTATTTGCCTATTACATGTGCTGGCTGGATAAGACAGGCAGTGAGGAACTTACTTGTAATTTCTACAAGCCTGGAACCTTTAAAAACAGGATTATTTTTATAATATCTTTCTCCTTTTTTACACTTTTTTAAATCTGCACACATGCATGCTCACAGGCATATGCATGCACATGCAAGTGTGGGAGTGTGCATGTGTGTACACGTGTGTGTGTGTGTGTGTGTGTGTGTGTATACACATAATGGAAAAGAAGAGTCAACTCCCACAAGCTGTCCTGTGACCTCTGCATGTGCACACACTAAGCAGAAAGTAAAAAGGAAGAAAGAGGAAAAAGATTACTTTTCTTTCAAGTATATGATGTCCTTTGTCCATACTCACCACACACCCTCCCTCCTTGTCCTCTGTTTCTCTTCCTTCTCCCAGACAATCTTGTTTGTCCTTTCATGTCACGTTATAAATGATTTTATATATCTATGTAAAATCTAAGTTCTACAGAAAAAAAGTGATAATAATATGTGACACTTTTCTTTCTGAGCCTGGATTACATTGCTTAACACAATGATCTCCCTTCTCTAAAAACAATATATATTCATAAAATTCCAGTCTATTGCATACCACTTTTTCTTTCTTTTCTTTTCTTTTCCTTTTCTTTTCTTTCTTTTTTTTTTTCCTTCTTTTTTTGGTTTTTCGAGATAGGGTTTCTCTGTGTAGCCTTTGCTGTCCTGGACTCACGTTGTAGACCAGGCTGGCCTCAAACTCACAGGGATCTGCCTGCCTCTGCCTTCCAAGTGCTGGGATTAAAGGCATGCGCCACCATGCCCAGCACCATGTTTTCTTTATTCATGCATCGGTTGATAAAAACCAATGCTGATTCCACAGTTAGTTATTGTGAATTTATAAAGCAATAAACATAGACATGAAGAGATCTCTGATGTGCTGACTTAGTATACTTCAGATGCGTGTCCTGGGGTGGCACACCTGGATACTATGGCCCTTCTAGTTTTAGGGTTTTGAAGAACCTCCACATTGATTTTCATAGTGTCTATGCTAATTTTCATACTCACCAAAAGTAGAATTCCATTTTCTGCAAATCCTTGACATTTGTTCTTATTTGGTTTTGTGACAGCATTAGTTATGACTGAGGTAAGATAAAACTCAATGTAATTTTAACTGTATTTTCTTAATTGGCTAAAGACCTTAAACATTTTCTTCGTAAGCTTATTGACCATTTATAGTTCATCTTTTGAGAGTTGCCAGGTCATTTCAAAAGGCCCATTTAATGATTGAGGGTTGGGGGGTTATTTGGGTTGTTTTTAAGTTCTTTTTGTAGTCTAGACAGTAATCCTCTGTTACATGCAATGCTAACAAAGGTTTTTCTTCAGTTGTAGGTTGTGTTTCATTCAATTATTTTCTTTGCTGCCTAGAGAGTTTTAATTTAATATATAACCTCATTTATTAACTCCTGGTTATATTTCCTATAGAGAGAGCCCTTCAGAAAGTCTATTCCTTTATCCATACCCTGACGTATTTTCCTTGACTGTTTTAGAGTTTGGGGTCTTGCATTAAAGATGTGTGATCCATTTTTAACTGATTATCATTGTGGGTGAGAGACAAGGCTCGTGTTTCATTCTGCAGCATGTGGCTATAGCATCCTTATCACCACTTATTGAAAAGGTTGTGTTTCCCCACAAAATCTGTGTTATTTTCCTTTTCAAAAACCAGGAGGCTGTAGTTGAGTGCTTTTATTCCTGGCCCTCGATTCCTAGCTTCTTACACTACTGATAGTGACCTGAGAGAGTCACATAATGGAATGTGAACATTGTAACCATTTGGCAACAATAAAAGATTTCTGAATGATCAGTGACCAGAAGTTAACCCAAATCAAACATACAGTCAGTACAGGTCTTTGCAGTATACACACATGTTGCATATGAGACTCCATCACAGCATTGGTTCTGAGCTCACATGTGCACTTTGCACTGTGGCAGCTGAGACCCCACACAACATCAATAACATGGCCCAAAATAGATTGACTTACATTAGCGACTACTGTTTGTAAAGCATTACAGTACTTCTCTGTGCATAGGAAGTGTTCTGCACTTACAGAAACAGTCCCTTAATTGCAGGAAACACTTTAAATATTTTTCTACCGAAATTCTTTAGCATGTAAATATGAAATTTTTTATATCTTTGGATTGTATTGTTTTATAGTGTTTGAATTGCTAGTGACTTTATTTTTTTTAATTGCTATGCTAACTTTAGTTTGGGATTAGGATAGAATTTTCAACAATTTCTAAAGTGACCCTGAATACACTTCTGCCATTTTTTCTAAGTATTTAGGTGATGAGGTACTCTTGGCATTGATGATAAAATAAAATTATCAATCAATAGGATGAAGATCTCCTATGTCCTGTAGTGTAACTATTCATCCAAGATTTAATTCTTTAGGTAAATATAGACAGGCAATTCCATCTCATTAGTATGCAAATGCGTTCATCTCTTATAAATAGTACATTTGTATCATGCCAAAGAATTGCTTCAAAATAAACTTTTGTGATTTACTATCAGTAAATGTTCCATTTGAATATCTATTTTATGTACCTATATACCCAAGGCCACATTATAACTCAGATGAAAATAGGACATGAATGGGAAAGTTTAAGAAGCCCTGTTGTGTTCTCTTCTATGGCCCGCACTTCTATTTTAGTTCAATATCATGCTGGTTTTGTTACAACAGATCAGCAGTATGGCTTCAAATCTTGTATTGCACTATCTCCAGCAGAGCTCTTTTTGTTCAGGGTTGTTTGACTGAGTCTTTTGTGCTTCCATATGAATTTGAGGGTTGCTGTTTCTAGTTGGCAAAAAAAATTTCATTGGAATTGTGGTGAGGATTTCCTTGAGTCTGTAGACCACTTTTGATAACAACCATCTTTATAATATTTATTGTGCCAATCCATGGGCATGGAAGGCCTGTCCATCTTCTGGTGCCTTCTTCAGATTTGTTTTATTGTTTTAACATTTTCATTGCAGAGATCTTTTACCTTGTGGTTATTGGTTTTGTTTGTTTGTTTATTTATTTATTTATTTATTTGAAGCTAATACACATAGAATTATTTTTCCTTATCTCTTTCTCAGCAGGCTCATTATTAATATATCATAAAGTATCTGATTTTTTCTTGTGTTTATGTATTACACATATGGGGTGTGTGTGTGTGTGTGTGTGTGATTGTGTGTGTTTGATTGTACATGAGTACTTCTTTATGTACAGATGTGCATGCACACATGTGCCGTTGTCTGTAGGGGCCTGAAGCTGATGATAGAAGGCTTTCCTCAATCATTCTCTACCTTACACACTGAGAAAAGAGTCTTTCAACTGAAACCAAAGCTCACCGATATGGCTCTTCTGGCTAGCTGACGTGCTCCAGGGATCTCTCTGCATCTTCTGAGTGGTGGAATTACTGACCAGTCAGCACATTCTTCTTTCAGGTGTGAATTCTAAGCCCCAGTCATCGTGCTTGGACAGTAGCCGTTTTAACCATTAAAACTTTCTTATCAGCCTTCCTGATTTGTTCTGTGCTGACTTTTAATCCTGTTTTGGCCTTTTCCAGATAGTATCTTTTCGCTGTAAACTTTTGCAGTGGAGTGATTACAACCTGTGTGTATATAATTGTATCGTCTGCAAATAAGGATCTTTTTTATTTCTTCCTTCCTCGTGTATCTTTTATTCTTTTTCCTCTCTTATTGCTCTAGCTAAGAGTCTGAGCATTACACTGAATAAGAATGGAGACAATGGGTATCTTTATCTCATTGCTGATGTGAGTGGAGACACTTCCAGCTTTCCCCATTTCCATTGGCTCTCGGTTTGTCGAAGATAGTCTTCACTATACCAAACTGCATTCCTTCTCTCACTAACTTTTCAGGGTTTTGAAGCATAGTAACTCTGGACTTTGTCAAAGGTCTTTTCTGCATTGGTTGAGGTGATGTGATTTCTGTCTTTGAGTCTACTAGTGTGACGTATTATATTCATTGATTTGCATAAGCTGAATGTAATTGCATCCATGGAATGAAGCTAACTTGATCATTACAAATGCTTTTTTTAAATATGATCCTGAACTCAGTTTTCAAGTATTTTTTAAATATGTATTCATTTTGTTTTATGTATATTGGTGTTTTGCATGCATGACCGTATGTGTACCACACAAGCCTTGGGCACACAGAGGCCACATGAATGCATGGATCCCCCTTGAACTGGAGTTACAGGTAATTGTAGACTATGTGGCTGCTGGAAACCAAACCCATATCCTCTGGAAGAGCAGCAATCGCTCTTAACAGCTGAGCCATCTCTCCAGCCCCAAGTGTGCAAGTTTACTATAAAATTTTAACATTTATTTTTATAATGGTAATTGGCCTACTTTTGTCTTTGTTATTGTGTCCTTGTCTGGTTCTGGTATTAGGGTAAGCTTGCTGTTGTAAAATGTTTTGGTAAATTCCTTTCCTACTGTTTTATACTATGTTTGAGGAACATTCTTGAAAGCCTGGTTGAGTTTAGCAGTGAATCCATCTGGGCTTGCTCAGATTTTAGATGGAAGACTTTTATTATTGCTTTAGTCTTGTTGCTTGCTACAGATATGTTTAAGTTGTTCATATCCTCTTGGATTAATTTTGAATATAGTTTTTCATAGTATACCTTAACGATCCTCTTGAGCTTCATAGATATCTATTGTTATGGCTTCCTTTTCTTTTCTTTTCTTCCCCTGTATCTTTTCATTTTATTTATTTCATATATATTTATATTATTACACATACATAAAAGAAACTACCTACTGCAAGAAGAACCATGGAATAATCAGGAATTACATAAATGTTACATTCACGGTGTTTTGGCTATTTGTATTTGGCAGCCTTGAAGAAAACATCTTTCCTATCTTGGTGCATCTAAAATTCTGAATGTGAATCAATATCTAAGATATCTCGTCATTATCAACTTAAAACATCTATCTAGACCTAAAAGCATCTTAACTCCTAAACAACTAAGCTTAATTGTAAGACTAAACTATTTGGTCTTCAACCCCATCAGAGACTTGAGAAGGAATAAAATTAATTACCTGAGTATACAGGGACTGCAGGTTCGCAGCTTCCCAGATGAAGAGATGTCTCCCTTTTAACTCTGATTTTATTAATGTAAGTGTTCTCTTTAATTTGGGTAGTTTGGCTAAAGCCTGTCAAAAACGCATCTTTTAAAAGAACCAAATCTTTTTGTACTGATTCTTTCCATTTTTAAAGTTACGTTTCATGCATTCCTGTCTTGCTCTTTATTCTTTTCATGTACTAATTTTGCACTTGCTTTTGCTTGATTTTCCTAAGACTTACAGGAGCATCATTAGGTTATTTATTTGAGGTCACTCTCACTTTTTAATATAATCATATATAACTTTAATTTTCTCTTTGGGACTCCCTTCGAAGCATCCTACTGGTTCTAGTATGTTGTGTTTTAAATTCCACTTGATTTTTATGAGGTTTTTAAAACTTTCCCACATGATTTCTTTCTGATCCCTTCATTATTCAGTCATGCCTTGTTCAGGCTCCATGATTTTGTATATTTCCTATAATTTTTCTTGCTATTGATTTCCATTTTTATTTCACTGTGATCAGACAGAATACAATAAATTGTATCTTTTTTGTATTTGATAAGAATTACTTTGTGTCCTAAAATATGGTCCATTTTATCGAGCACTCCACAGGATTCTGCTGGGAAGAATGTGCACTCTGAAATAATTAGGTAGAATGTAAAAGGAACTTTTATTCTCCTGGCTCAGTTGTTGTCTGGGAGGCTCACTGCCTCCTTCTGCTAACCTAGGCCTAGCCCTGGAAGCTTCTAGCCTCTGTACAATCTAACCTAGGCCTGGAATGTTTTCAGCTTCTGAGACTCACTGCTTACTAACCTCACCCTCACTTGTTCTTTCTGAGTTCTGGGCTGGCTGGTTCAACTCAGCTGTTTTGGCACAAAATCTTCTAGCTGACTTATTCAATCTGGCTTCTCTCTTGGCCCAGAATCGCTCTGCTTGGCTTCAAACTAGCAGCAATCTGCTTTCATCTTCTGGCTTCTCATTTTCTGGTTCATTTCATCTTCACCTGAGTTCTCTAAAAACTGCCACCTCTCTATAAAACTGCCTCTTAAGTAGCTTCCCTTTCCTCTTCTCTTCTCATGAGAGTTTGATGTATTCTATTCTGTCAAATCGTCTCTGATTTGCCACCTTTTCTGCCACTTAATTAGACATCACTTTCAAGCATGGGTGCTTCCTTCTACAAACTAACTTTACCTTCCTTTGGGATTAAAGGTGTGTACTACCATCCCTGGACCTAAGCTTTTCTTTACCTGATACTTCCTCTATACCAAGCTGGCCTTGAACTCAGAACTGTTTGCTCTGTCTCTTGGATTAAAGGCATGTTTGTTTTCCAGCCAGATCACACAGACCTAGAAGGTCTTTGGAGGTGACATCTTCCAGAACAGCCATGCTCTGAATTAACATTTCTCTACAGCAGAATGTTTTGAAGATGTCTGTTCAGATTACAGCTTTGGTGCGTCTTTATAGTCTTTTTGTCTAATGACCTGCCCATTGGCTTGAGGGAGTAATTACAATATATACTATTATTGTGTTGAAGTCCGTGTCTGTACTTTACATTCTACCATGCTTGCTTATGAAATCTGTGATTGCAATGTTGGGAGGGTATATGCTTAAAATTTTTATCTTCTCTTAATAGATTGGTCTCTTAACCAATATGAAGTTACCTGTTTATCTATTATAATCTTGGTTTGAAATCTACTCTATCAGGCAGGTGCAGTAGCTCATGCCTGTGGATCCCAGCAATCTGAGGGACAGAGGCAGGCAGATCTCTATGAGTTCGAGGCCAGCCTGGTCTATGAAGCAAGTCCAGGACAGCCAAGGATATGCAGAGAAGCCCTGTCTTGAAAACAAAACAACTGCCCCCCCCCAAAAAAAATACGAAAATAAAGAAAAAAGTCTACCTTATCTGACAGTATATATGATATTCCATATCACACCTACTTGTTTTCCAATTCTGTTTACCTAGAATGTCATTTTCTATCATTAATTCATAGGGTTATTTGTCCTTGTCAGTGATATTAGCTGGCTTCTTGTTTTTAATCTAGTCTCATAGGCTGTGACTTTTGATTGGAGAATTCATATCATTACGTTTCTGATTTACTGTTGAAATATATATATTTATTCCTATTACTTCGTTGTTTTTTAAGGTCTGGTATTTCCCTAATCCTCATTTACACAGCAATAATTAAATTCAGTTATAATGAAATTTACTCTTTCCTGCAACCTCAAAAATGTGTTCATCTTTCTCTTTCCTCTGTAGAATTCCTTCAAGTATGTTTTGTATGGCCCATAGGTCAGGCATTGGGTGTTATAGTAAGAACAGGCTAACTAACGCCAAGCTTTCCACCAGAGAGCTTGAGACCCCAGTACCTTTAAGCAGTTGCCACTGCTTGTCTTTTTGCCAGGGAACTAGAGAGACTCACTGTATGGCTCAGATCAGATTTCCACAGCGTGGAGTACTGTACGGTTCTAATCCTGAGCTTTCTCCCTTCTCACTTAAGGTGTCCTTCAGGCTAGGACTAGGAAAACAATCCTCTGACCCTTGCTCTTGGTTTCTGGAGAGTCCTGTAGGAAGTTATCTTTGCTCTCAGAGGTATCTAGTCACCAACTTAGCATGGGTCTATTCAAAAAGAGCTTCTTGCTGCATCTCCAATGCTGTAAAGAGATTATCCCAGCCCCTGTATGGTCTGTGAACACCAGGATCTTTGTGTAATTGGATGGCAAGTCTGTTCAGTGATGTATTTAGTGGCAGCTGTGCATTCTTCGCGTCTAGGGTTTTTGCTTTTTAATTCTCTGCTCCTTTCTACTTTTATCCCCGCCCACCCCACCCACTCCCACCCCTATTCTCCCTACCTCCCATGTAACTACCTCTCTTCCTGCTCCTTCTCCCACTCCACTTCTCCTCCTCCTGCCCCATCCCCCATCTATCTCTCTCTATTTCATCTCTATCTCTTTCCCCTCTAAATATTCTCTGGTATTGAAATGGTGAAAAAAAAAATTTGAGGCTCTCGTTGTGGTTCCAAGACTCTGCAGTGAGCACTCACTCTAAAATGGAAGTAGAGAGCCCTCCGTTGGATGAGCTGCCGCAGACCAGGCTCCTATTCTGGCCTGTTTTCTAGAGCTTCTTTACTTTCCTTGGCACTGAAACGACTATTCCTGTTCATTCCTCCAAAGATTCTAGTTGGCTTTTAGTGAGTATTACCCATCATCTCTGTCTCTAAACTAAGCAGTTTTTGGTAAACAAATGATTATTATTATCTTAAGAATGATGCTTTTATTGCTAATTAAATTTTCTGTAAATCTTCAAATAGTGGATGCAACTGAGTGCCCAGGTCAACACATCTACAGCCCAGAGGAATATTTTCTTACCTGAGAAACAGAAATTAAAAACCAACATTCATTTCAGCACTGGCTGCTGGCTTTGTCCATTTGTTTAAACTGTTGGTGTTTTGAGACAAGTTTTTTTGAAGTATTGAAAATAACTAGATTCTAAAATGATGATAGGGATTGCCTCTCTTGGTGTATCTTAGCTGGATGTCACTACCAAACTGTGTGCTAAGGGCTGTATATACCAACAAATATGCTGTAATGATGTGGGAGAGTTGCTTGGTTGGGGTGGGGGTGGTATAAACCAACACTCAATGGAATAAAGGCATAAAGAAAGCGCTCAGCCTCTACACTCAGGGTCTTTAGAACTCTAGTATATCTTCCAAAAGCAATTTGAATTATGCCTGAGCTGAATACAGGAGTTTTCCTAACTTGGCCATGATACCCTAGCACTTTAAAACATCCTGGCCTTTCTCAGATCAGTTAAGGGAGTAGAAACCATTTCCACACACACAGAAGGTAGGCCCAACTCTAGTGGGTCAGATTCCAGCAGAACCAGAGGCCTAATGAGTCCCAGTTCAAATCAATCAGCATGTGGTTCCCCTGGCCCTGTCTACCCCTACCCCCTGCCCCCTCCCCTGGAACCAAGCAACAGGACACAGTTGCTATCTTCCTGTTGCTATTAGATGTAACGAGACAGCCTGTGACCGCTTCTCTTTGCTGTGGTCCTACCACTCTGACAGAGGAGTAGGAGGACTTGGGTAAACTTCGTAGAAGGTCTTGCCGCGTTCCCTTCCCCCGGGACCACGCGGTTTAAAACCCTAGATCAATCTCAGGAAAGGCTGGGATTTGTTGAAGAGATTCAAATATTGAACGATGGATTTCCTTGCTTTGAAGTATTTATTTTGAGGAAGACAAAGTTGCTGAAGGTCTAACCCAGGCTTAGATCTAACTCAAGTACAGAAGGTACGTGTGTTATCACTAAGCTACATCTGTGGCCCACAGGAATATGTTTTCTCTGAGAAATGCCATGCATGAATGAGTCAGCCTTGGTTCTGATCACATGATTCTTTTTCCCAGTGGGCTTTTGTTTGTTTGTTGTTTTGTTTTCTTTAAAGATCTCCAGAAACATGGCAGTTTATGCTGCTCAATATTCTAATTAAAAGCAAATCAAAAGTCAAAACCAACCAACCAAACACCTTAGACCCTTAAGGGTCTTCTAACAGTGTTATCTAGTTTCAGTAAGAATGCACAGATGTGAGCAGAAGTCACCTGCCAGTGGGCATGCGCTGAGTCACCACTGCATACCTGACATTGAGTTGGTGATGGTTTTGCAGAATGTAAAATCCATTCGATCTGCCATCAGAAGACTTGGGGTGCAGAGGAGAAGAAAGTGCGATGAAGAAAAGAGTGTGAATCGGTGTAATTCGATGCTTTTTTTAAAAATCAACTGTTTTTATCCTGCTAGTCTGAGTTTTTTGGATTAATGCTTCAACTACTTCCTTTCCAAGGCCAAATGCTTAGCTTTCCACCTAAAAACATAATCTACAGACATTCTAATGAAGAGGTATAACCTTACATAGAAACAGGGTCTCTATCTCTCTATGTCTCTGTCTCTGTCTCTGTGTCTCTGTGTCTCTGTCTCTCTGTCTCTGTCTCTGTCTCTCTCTCTCTCTCTCTCACACACACACACACACACGCACACACACATGAAATGGCATAAAAATAAAACCCTGAGACAATCATATGGGGAGTTCAAAGATTGTGTGAAAAAAAAAAAAAAGAGAGAGAGAATATTGCTCTGTAGCCCTAGCTGGACTTAGGTTTTCAGAACTGAACAATGTCTTTAAAGCCCCTGGTCAGCTGTCCTCAATCAAAAAGCCAGTAGAGTGAAAGCAGAGAGGGCCTCTGAGCCCTGGCCCTGGCCTCCTCACACATGCTCACTAAAACAAGTGAACGTGAGACAGGAAAAGTGGTTGCTGGGCTCTGACTATCTTCTCTCTGCCTCCCCATGGCTGACTGTCCCCACGGTGGTGAATGCCCACTTTGGACAGCTGAATGACTAGAAGATGCCCCGTGACCTAAGTACTGGCAGCTTCTGCTGGCATTCAACAATACTGGTTGTACTTGTGGGGAAACCATGCCTTGAGGGTTATATCAAAGGTTATGCCTCTTTCTGGTCTTCCCTCCCCACTGGCCCCATCCTACAGTGGAATCCACCTACTCCCCTTCTGGCCCAGGCTGCAGCATCAGGGAACAGGCACTTAGGTCAGTATTAGCTAAAGTGATCCTGACTCACAGATTCATCAGAGGGTCTCCATGCCTTAATTCAGCAATAATGCTAAATACGTTCTTTTGGCCAACCTATTCAAAGCATTAGCTAATTCACAGAGCATTTTAAACTAATGACTTTCATTAGCTTACTCAAAACAAGTTAGAACTTTTATATCTTTTCTGGGGCAGGACAAGCATAGAAATGCTCTAAAGGGACTTCTCCATTCAGAGGGCATCCACTTTCATTTTTGCACCTAATTATAGAGTATCTCTCCAAATGTCATCTGGACAGTGTTATGTAATTGTGTTTAAAATTATGTATTCATGGAGGGAATGTCTGCTAATGGAGAGTGTGTCCTAAATCAGGCTAGTGACATGTTAGAAAATAAGTGGATATGGTGGGGGTGAGAATATACCTAAATGAAATACTACCTAGCACCTGCAATGTTTTGAGGTCCATCCCCACTGACACACGCACGCGCGCGCACACACACCATACGCATACCTCACACACATGCATACATATGTACAAGCACACACACACTACACATACGCCATAAAACACACACATACCTCACATACTACACACATACCACATACATGCATACACACACACACACACACACACACACACAATTAAACCTGTCTGGAAAATAATTGTCTGTCCTCCCAGTTTCATAAAGTGAGCATTTTTGTAACACACATACAGATTTTATATAGGTTCTTAGTCTATTATCAATTCAACACACACAAACACCAAAACAAAATTCTAATGTCTCTCACATATAAGTGTAAACTGAACTGAGATAAAAATGTAAATGAGCTAATACCAAGTATTAGTTAATTTCCAAATACAGAAAAAACAAATTTTTGTGTATAGCAAAGGGACCTCAATCCCTTTATCCAGAGATATGAAATGAAATCATTGATCAGCATTGTGTGATGATACATGTGAGTCTCTAGAACAGACCATTGAGGTTTATTTCTGCACTCACTCTTCCCCTCTCCCTCCTTCTCTCTCCCTCTCTCTTACTCTCCCCCCTTACACACACACACACACACACACACACACACACACACACACACACCACTGTGTTACACATAGATAGACTTGTTGAGCTGTCAATTGTAACTGTGAGGGCCCACTAGGGATTCTTTCTGGCTCCCACTTTCCCCCACGAAGTTGTCAGCGGTGAGCATTCATCTGCTTTCCCAGAATGTTTGACATATTTTTTTTAAACCTGTGACTCTCTGTGAATGCAGTGGTTTCACAAAGATCTTCCACTCATCCACAGGGCAAAGACCACAGCATGTTGGGCCAGTGGGGAGGGACAGGCATTCACTTGACATAGCAAACAAGAGGCTGACTCCTGTGTTTTCTGTTCTGTGTCCCCATCAATGAAGAATACTCATACGGCAACATGGAGTGGACAAATTTCTGTGAATGAGTTATAGCTGGCGTATGTTATACGCTGTCATATGACAGTAGCCTTGTTAATTAAGTAATAATGTGGGCAGTGTTGCTTTAATTATTGACAAATTATACATGTTCTCTTAAACCCACAAATGTCATAATCACAACATGTATAACATTGTTTTACTTCTTGTGACTTCCTCCATCAAATGACCATCTCTCAGGGGAAGCTTTAGTCACATTATCTTTATATATCCAGTATCCCTAAATACAGTGGGCCTTATGGGATAAACCAGAGCTAAGCAGTTTATGCATGTTATTTGTTATTCTGAAAAGATTTGGGTTTTCTTTAATTGGGATTATTCACACAAAGGAAATGAACATAGACCATTAAGATAATTTGCATTATGCAATGCAAATGTAATTATCTATTTCTCCTTGCTGTGACTTTCTTTTTATCCACATGTATATGAAAAAGATAGTTTGAAAATGACTGCTTTATGTGTGCAAAGGGATCCAGCAGATTTTAATCCTCCTACTTTATCTGGCTCAGCTCCACAAAGCATCCAGTTGTGCCACCATAACATGACATTAATCCAGCAAGGGCCTGGGCTCAGTGTCTCACTGTATGATACAGCCACCATCAGCTGGGATGCCCTTTCAAGAAAAAAAGAATGTTGAGCATAGAATGATGTTAACATTACAGAATGACCTACAAAGTAGGCACGTAAGATCAACATCTCAAGCCTGATTCTCATCATTTCTCCTTATTTATTGGGGGCACTTGCCTTGTGTCTTTCTTCATCCATCTTGATTTTCTTTCTTTCTTTTTTATTTATTCGCTTTACTTCATGATCATAGTCCCTCCCTCCTCTGATGCCAGTCTCTCCCTCTCTTCCTCCCTCCCTCCCTCCCTCCCTCCCTCCCTCCCTCCCTCCCTCTTCCCCTTATCCCCCTCTCTTACTCCTCAGAGAGAAGAGCCACAACCCACCAAGGCACATTAAGTCTCATCAGGACTGAGCGTGTCTTCTTCCACTGAGGCCAGGCAAAGCAGCCCCACTTAGGGGAAAGTGATCAAAAATCAGGCAACAAAATCCTTGTCAGAGACAGCCCCCACTCCCCTTACTAGGGGACCCATATAAAGACCAAGCTGCCCATTGGGTACATATAAATGGGGGACCTAGCTCAAGTCCATGCATGGTCCTTGGTTGGTTCTTCAGTCTCTGTAAGCCCCCTTGGGCCCAGGTTAGTTGACTCTGTTGGTCTTCTTGTGTAGTTCTTGTCCCCTTCAGGTCCTTTTATCCTTCTCCCGCCCCACTCTTCCATAAGGCTCCCCACTCTTGGCCTAATGTTGGGCTGTGAGTCTCAGTGTTTTGAAGAGCTGTGGGGTGGAATCTTTCAGAGGACATCTATGTTAGACTCCCCTCTGCAAGCATAGTAGAGTATCTTAAAAGTATCGGGGGTTGGCTCTTTCCCATGGGATGGGTCTCAGGTTGGGCTGGGCATTAATTGGACATTCCCTCAATGTCTGCTCTATCTTTATCCCTGCATATCATAAAGGCAGGGTAAATTTTAGGTCAAAGTTTTTGTGGGTGGGTTGGTGTTCCCTTCCCTCCCCTAGAAGACCTGCATGGACTATAAGGTGGCTTCCTCAGTGGCCATGACCCCCACTATTAGACTATTAGACTACTAGATAAGGTCACCCCTATACCCTCCCAGGAGCCTACCCTGTTCTAGGTCTTCAGCTTGTCTCAGAGATGCCTTCGCTCTTGGCTTCTTTTCTCTCTCCAAGCCCTCTAGGCTCCCCTCCTCCCCACAATTGATTCCCACCCTCATGTCTCTCCACACTCACTCTCCTACCCTGTTTTCTCTCTTCATCCACTTCTTCTGTCTCACCTATCTCCCCTTCTGAGTGAGGTTCAAGCATTCGCCCCTGGGCTCTTCTTGTTACTTAGATTTTTGGGGTCTGTGAATTGTAATATTATTATTCTGTACTAGATGGCTAATATCTACTTATAAGTGAGCATATACCATGTGTGTCTTTCTGGGTCTGAGTTATCTCACTGAGAATATTTTATAGTTCCATCCATTTGCCTGAAAATTTCATGATTTCCTTGTCTTTAATGGTTGAATAGTATTCCATTGTGTAAATGTACTACAGTTTCTTTATCCATTCTTTAGTTGAGGGACATCTGGTTGTTTCCAGATTTTGGCTATTATGAATAAAGTTGCTATGAACATAGTCAAGCAAATTTCTTTCTTGTATGGTGGAGAGTCTTTTGGGTATATGTCCAGGAGTGGTATGTCTAGGTCTTGAGGTAGAGCTATTCCTAATTTTCTAAGAAAGTGCCAGACTGATTTCCAAAGTGCTTGTACAAGTTGTCACTCCCATCAGCAATGAAGGAGTGTTTCCATTTCTCTACATCCTCTCCAGCATGTGCTGTCACTTCAGTTTTTGATCTTAGACAGTCTGATGGGTGCAGAATGGAATTCCAGAGTTGTTTTGATTTGTGTTTCCCTGATGACTAAGGATGTTGACTGTTTCTTTAGGTGTTTCTCAGCCATTCAATATTCCTCTGTTTAGAATTCTGTTTAGCTCTGTACCTCACTTTGAAAAATTAGATTATTCTGTTTGTTGGTGTTTAATTTATTGCGTTCTTTATATATTTTAGATATCAGCCCTCTGTTGAATGTAGAGTTGGTGAATATCTTCTCCCAATCTGTAGGCTGCTATTTGTTCTATCAACAGTGTCCTTTGCCTTACAGAAGCTTCTCAGTTTCATGAGGTCCCATTTGTTAATTGTTGATCTTAGAGCCTGAGCTGTTGGTGTTCTGTTCAGGAAGTTGTCTCCTGTGCCAATGAGTTCAAGGCTATTTCCCACTTTCTCTTCTAATAGATTTAGTGTACCTGGTTTTATGTTGAGTTCTTTGACTCACTTGGAATTGAGCTTTCTGCAGGGTGATAAATATGGATCTATTTGCATTTTTCTACATGTAGAAATCCAGGTAGACCAGCACCATTTGTTGAAGATGCTTTCTTTTTTCCATTGTATGGTTTTGGCTTCCATGTCACAAATCAAGCATCCATAGCCATGTGCGTTTATTTCTGGGTCTTTTATTCAATTCCATTAGTCAACCAGTCTGTTCATATGCCAATACCATGTGGTTTTTATTACTATTACTCTATAGTATAGCTTGAAATCAGGGATGGAGATACCTCCAGAAGTTCTTTCATTGTACAGGATTGTTTTAGCTATTCTGGGTTTTTTGTTTTCCCATATGAAGTTGAGAATTGTTCTTTCAACATTTGTAAAGAATTGTGTTGGTATTTGATGGGAATTGCCTTGAATCTGTAGATTGCTTTTGGTAAGACTGCCATTTTTTACTATGTTAATCGCACAGTCTCATGAGCATGGGAGATCTTTCCATCTTCTTATATCTTCTTCAATTTCTTTCTTCAGAGACTTGAAGTTCTTTTCATACAGGTATTTAACTTGCTTGCTTAGAGTTACACCAAGATACTTTATACTATTTATGGCTATTGTGCAGTTTCCCTAATTTCTTTCTCAGCCTGTCTGTCGTTTGTATACAGAGAGCTACTAAGTTTTTTGTTTGTTTGTTTTAGTTATTTTTTATCCAGTTACTTTGATGAAGGAGTTCTCTGGTAGAATTTTTGGTGTCACATATGTATACTATCATACCATCTGCAAATAGCAATACCTTGACTTCTTCCTTTTCAATTTGTGTCCCCTTGATCTCCATCTTGATTTTGGTAGTCACGTTTTCATGCCTGAATTCTTGGACACTGAGATAAAGATCCTTTATCACTTACCCTAAAGGAAAGGAAAGGTTAGAGGGCTTTTGTTTTTTGTTGTTTTTAGAGGAAGGAAATGTATACTTTAACCTAATGTATTTTAGATATTGTCATTTTAATATGTAATTAATATTCACAATTGTTAAAAACAGTTTAGATTTTTCCATTTCTTATTTTTGAGATTGTAGGCTTTGTAGTTTTTCAAACCTACTTTATTTGAGATCCTTTAATGCTTACACCTCCCTTCCAACCGAGCTACCCTAGATAGGAGAGAAAGGATGTTAATAGGAACAGAAAAGATAGACCTTTTTTGGTTTGGGGGCTTTTGTTGTTGTTGTTGTTTTGGGTTTTTGTTTTGTTTTGTTTTCTTCCCAGACAGGGTCTCTCTGTGTTAGCCTTGGCTGTCCTGGACTCACTTTGTAGATCAGGGTGGCCTACTCACAAGGATCCACCTTCCTCTGCCTCTTGAGTGCTTGCATTAAAGGTGTGTGCCACCATGCCTGGTGAGATAGACCTTTTCTACACTCAGTTCCTTGGAGTGATTCCACTGGCATATTCACCAGGATCCAGCAGACCAGTTAAGCAGTAAACCGGCAATTCAGCAAAGGTGACTGTAAAAACAGCCACAGGAACCTGGAGCAACTGCCATATCCCGTATATATATGGGATAATATATATATCCTCTCGGAGTCTATTCTAAGATGTTTATCAGTTGGCAAAGACCATGCCCCAACAAGAGGCGGTTTCTCTTCCAGTGGACAAACATCACCTGTTTTCTCACAAGTCTGTTTTCAGTGTAAAAACACCACATACCCTCATAAAAATGAGTTTCACATCCCACACTTGGAGATCAAAACAAAAACATGTTTACTTCTACTCCATAAGATTATAGTAATGTAATTCTAACCTTTCCCATTTCCCGTTCCACTATCCCAACCCTCCAAATCCTCACATAATTCTTCCTGTCTCCTTCAAATTCATTGCCTCCTACCTTCACTAACTGTTGTTGAATACATCTATATAAATGTATATGTATATGTATATACATTCCTGAATATAATTTGTTCAGTATATATTCAGGGCTGACCATTTGGTACTGGACAACCAATTAGTGTGTTCTTCCCTGGGAAGGACCACTCACCCCCACCCCAGTTGCCTATCCTTCTTTGTGTAGAGTTCTGATCTTGTGGGCTTCTCCTTATCTTCTTTGGCATGTCTATTGGTGGTGTCCTTGCTCAGCTCATATGGGCAGTCATGTTGGTGAGAGTCCTGATCCTCTGGCTTTTACCATCTTGCTGTCCCATCTTCCACAATCATCCATATGCCTTGTATAGATATAGCCATTGTGACTGGACTCCGCGAGTCTGCATTTTGATTGGTTGTGGTTTTCAGTCGTGGTCTCCATATGTTGTAGAGAAGCATCCTTGGTGAGGGGATGAAGACTGCATTTATATAAGGATAAATGTTTATATGCTTAACCCATGTCTTCAAAACACCATGGCTATTGGATACTTCAAACACATGTCCATTTAGACAGAACATATTTCAAATGCTCAGTAGCTGCCCGTGTCTGCTTACTTCTTGACAGGACAGTACAAGCTTGTAGGCATTAGCTGCCATCAGCCACAGGGTGCAGAGGTTTGCATTGAAGGCTTCCCAGAGAATAGATAGATTTCTACACCAAAAATGTAGGAAAGGACTTTCCTACTTCTGTGCACAAAGCATCAAGATTTGTGTTCAAGATGAACCTACTTCTGTGGTCACTATATAAACCCTGCCCCAGTGTTCCATCTCAGAGATGTAAATTCTTCTTATTCAATAGATCTGAGTAACCTGGTAATATTTTCAAGTAGCCTTAGTGATGCTCAGCCTTTCCAGTGCTCCATGATTCAACTAGTGAAGGCATTTATTCTCAATAAATATAAAGGGAAAAAAACACCACAGGCTGTATTATGTTGAGGAAAGTTCCTTGTATCCCCGATCTCTCTAAAACTTTAAACATGAATGGGTGTTGAATTTTATCAAATGCTTTCTCTGCATCCAAGGAGATGATCATGTGGTTTTTTATTTTCAGTTTGTTTATATGGTGGATTACATTGATGGATTTCCGTATATTAAACCATCCCTGCATGCCTGGAATGAAGCCTACTTGGTCATGATGAATGATATCTTTGATGTGTTCCTGTATTCGTTTTGCAAGTATTTTATTTAGTATTTTTGCATCTATGTTCATAAGAGAAATTGGTCTGAAATTCTCTTTCTTTGTTGAGTCTTTGTGAGGTTTAGGTATCAAGGAGGTAAACTTTAAACCCCTTCCCAGATCTAGCCAATGGTCAGAATATTCTCCACAGTTGAGTGGAGAGTGTGATACGACTTTCTCACGTACTCTGGTGCCTCACATTTGACCATGTCCCCTGGAGGGGGAGACCTGGTGGCACTCAGAGGAAGGACAGCAAGTAGCCAAGAAGAGACTTGATACCCTATGAGAATATACAGGGGGACGTAATCCCCCTCAGGAACAGTCATAGGGGAGGGGAATAATGGGAAAATGGGGGGGGAGGAATGGGAGGATACAAGGGATGGGATAAACATTGAGATGTAACAAGAATAAATTAAAAAAAAAAAAAAAAAAAAACACCACAGGCTGGAGAGGTAGCCAAGCAGTTAATAGCAGGTACTGCACTAGCAGAGGACCTGAGTTCAGTTCCCAACACCCATGTTGGGCAACTCACAGCCTCACCACAGGAGGATCCAATGCCTCTAGCAGCTGAGGGCACCTAGAATCACTTCACGCATGCATGCGCGCGCGTGCACACACACACACACACACACACACACACACACACACACACTTAAAAATAAAAGAAATATTTTTAAAAGTAGAAATATTGGAAATATAAAAATACTAATCAGGTATTTCAATAACTGTGTGTTGGGCAAAGGACCAAATGAAACAATGGCCTACTGCCAGTTCTCTGTCAGGAGAACCATCTTCACATCCAGGTGACAGAGCCCATGCTCCTTTGTATGCTGGTCTTCTGCTTAAGTGGCTTTCACAATTCAAAAGAATAAATCTCTAGCCCAAGGTCATTATTTGCACCAGATTATAATATAAATCTCCTTACTTTCAATAATAGGCCTAATTTATTGCGCTATGCACAATGAACTCTACTTTGGATTTATGAGTTTTATGACATCTTGTTGAGACTGTCAATGATGGTTTTTAAAGTAACTTTATTAATATGTGATCCATATGCAACAAAATACCTGTCTTTCAAGTGCAGAAGTCTGTGGGCTTTAATACAGGCACAAAACTGTGCAACCATTGACACCATCTACTTTCCAAATATTTTTATTACCCCAGTGGAAAAAAACTCTTTTTCTATCAGCATTCACTCCACGGCACCCCCGCCCCATAATAGCTACATTGCAACTGGAAAAACACTTAAATGCAAAGCTTGAAATTTTTGCACTCAGAGTAGGCAGTGCACAATTAGAGCATTGTTTTTATTGTCTCCAAATCATGTGCATCTTCATCTGCTCTATAAATATCTGTTGGGTGGTGTTTCGGCTGCTAGAGCAGGGAAGCACAGACAGTTCTGTGTGTGAGGTGTGCTCAGAGTGCATAGGCTGCGTCTCATTTGCGTGCTCGGTTGCTGTAAAACCAGACCCAGCACCACTTTGCATGGAGTTCATTTTAAGTTACTCTAATGTCATCATCTACTGTCTCTGACGCTGAAGAACCATGAACAAGCCTTCATGGGGCTGTGCTATTAGGCCTGCGGCTGCCAGGTTTACTCAGATAGAATTTGGCTCCCTCAGAAGGGACCACAGAGTGTATAGATGGGTGTTTGCCCCACTTCTGTCTCTTTTATACGTCTGAAATCAAGTTGGACATGCCATTGGCTACCTTTCCTCATTTTTATACACCTGTGCCTCTATTAGGGGCTCCACAGTATTATCCTAGCATACTCCTACATGATTTCTCCTATTTGCTTCTGTCATGTGAATGCTTTGAAATAGGAAAGGTTAGCCTAGCAGATAATTCTGACAAACCATAATTAGTTCCAGATCATGACTTTTTTTTATTTATATGGACTTATATTGTTTGATAATTATATCTTGTATTGGCTTCTCAAAATATAGTGATGATTCCTTAAGAAAAGAATAGCAACCTCATGAGGAATATAGCTCAGTGTAAAGGTCTTGCCTAGCATTCCTAAGGCCCTAGGCTTGATTCCCAATGCTTCAAGAAAGAAAATAAGAAACTATACAGCTACTGTCACATGTTTCTGTCTCTGTCCATGCCAGAATCCCACTATAGTATGATCTTATACCATAAAAGCATAATGGTTGATGAAACTAGTATAGCTGTTAACCACATTTTTCTACTGACCCTATTTTTTTTCCACTCAGTTTTTATTAAAATATAGTTACATCGGTTTTCCTCTTTCCCTTTCCTGCTTCCAAATCCTCCAATATCTCCCTTTCTCCTGCTCAGATTCCTGGTTCTTGATCTTTAATTACATGGTGTGTGTGTGTGTGTGTGTGTGTGTGTGTGTGTGTGTGTGTGTGTGTGTGTGTGTGCATGTGTAGGTGTGTGTATGTATCACATAAATACACAAAAACAACCTGATGTGATTGTGTACTATTTCTTGTAAGAGTAACTTTTATTCCCCTGAGGCAATTGTCACTGCCTCCATCTGCTAACTTAGGCCTGGTTCTGGAAGCTTTGAGCCTCTGTACAATCTAATCCAGGTCTAAAATGCTTTCAGCCTCTGAGACTTACTGAATGAGCTCACCCTTTCTAGTTCTTCCTGAATTCTGGCCGGCTGTTTTAACACAGCTGTTCTGCCTCAGATTTATCTCTTAGCTGATTGATTCAAGCTGGCTTCTCTCACCTTCTGACTGAATTGCTCTGCTTGGCCTCAAACTAACTCTAGGGAACTTGTTCTAATCTTCTGGCTCCCTCTCATTCTCTGGCTCATTGTGTCTTCACCTGTGTCTAGTTTGTTCTCACTCTACAACCTGTCTCAGTACAACTGTCCTGCTAAAACTGCCTCTGAATTTCACAAACTGACCTGCCACAAACTCAGCTCCATTGCACTGCCTCTCAACTCGCTGACTCGACCAAATGACATGAACAGAACTCAAAGATCTGCATGCCTCTGGATCCTAGATGCTGGCATTAAAGGCGTGTACCACCATGCCTGGACCTAAGCTTTTCTTTACATAAAGCTTGCTCTATACCAAGCTGTCCTTGAACTCAGAGATCTGCTTGCCTCTGTCTCCTGGGATTAAACATGTGTCTGTATTCCAGCCAGAGTAGCCATGTTGCTGGATTAAAATTCTTCTATGATTGCTTATATGTATATGAGTTTAGGGCTGACTGACCACTTGGTATGAAACAACCAATTTGGGGGCCTATCCTTGGGAAAAACTACTTTCCTGCTTTCAGTACCCCTTAGCTGTCAGTAGTTCTTTGTCTAAGGGTGAGGCCCGTAAGATTTCTTCTTCTATGTTAGCATGTTTGTTGTTTTCCTTGCTCTGATACTGTTTAGGTAGTTATAATGTTGAGGTGTGATGACATGTCCCCTAAGCCTTAGGTAGAAGACTTGTGTTTTAGATATATCCATGGATACTGGGCACCCCAGAATCAGTTGTCCTCTGTGCTTTGACCAGTTGTGGTTTTCTGTGAAGGATAATGTCGGCTGCAAAACAAAACATCTTTGGTGAGGGTTGGGAGCTTCACTTACATGTGGGTATATAGGTAAGCATTTAGAATGCATTTAGAATTTATGCTGGCTTATTAAAGTGGAGATATTAGATTCTTCTCCAAGAACTGTGACCTAACTAGCCCAGAGGCAGTTGGCTAGGTTTCCAATACCAGTTATAACTTCCTTCCTGCTGCGAGGGTCTGAAGTTCAATTAGATAACTGTTGGTTACTGTCAAGATATGAATACCACTATTACATTTTGACCCTGTTTTACAATAATGGAGAACTGGGTTCCTGCAGCAGATGTTGCCATGTCTCCACATTTTTTCTGTAGCCCTACCAGTCTCTTAAGATGGATTTCCCTTTTATTTGAATTCTTGTTTTATGCCTGGCTCTGTAGAATATATTTAGGTATCATTCCTCTTGTGATCTCATATCATGTCTTCATTTCTGTCACCGCATTGAGTATTTCCCTCTGTAGACTGGGAACTTCCATAGCTAAGTGCCATTTTCATAGTCAGGATAGAGCCTTGCCTACAACCTGGTACATAGCAGGCCCTTCATCAATGATTGTTCCACGAATTAGCAAATAGAAATACTGTTCTAACAGCTTTCTGCCTACCTGTGAAGACATTTTTGAAGCAATGAATCAAGAAGCTAATATCATTTAGGTGCTAATTATGTAAATCAGACAATCTGTAAATGAATAGACTTTAGGAACCCATACAGCATAGAGCTAGCAACAGATAACTTTTAAGTACAAAGTCAGCCACCACTGTTCAATTACATGTGGATTGGATTTATTTTGCATCTCTTTTAGAAGTTAAAGGAGGTATCACTCACATCCCAGAGACACTTCATGCAATGTCTTTCTCCCATGTTTCTTTCCCATGTCTGGCTGTACCTACTTTCTGGGTGTCTCCCAGCCCTTCTTATCAGTGAACACACACACACATACACACACACACACACACACACACACATACACACACACACACAGCCTTGTTTATATCTTCTGTTCCCACTTTAACTTATTTCCCTAAATCTGTAACCATAAAGAGAAGCCTGAAGTCAACCCAGGAAACAGAGACTCCTTCCCTTCAGGAAGTAGGTAGGTAAGGGAGGAGGGGATGCACGGAGGAGATGTGGAAAGTGCTGTGATCTTAAACTATGACCATACAGTGGGGGAGGAGGTCCCCCTCTGTCATAGACCTAGGGGAGGGGAATAGAGTGAAAGTGAGAGGGAGGGAGGAATGGGAGGATACAAGTGATGGGATAAAAATTTAGCTGTAATCTGAATAAATTAATAAACTTAAAATTAAATTAAAAAATGTGAACTGACACCAGATGAAACAGAGCTTTAACCAACTCCTAATAATATTAAAGATGATAGGGGGTGAGGGAAGTACAGTAAGAATAGGAAACAGAAAATCTCTGCTTGGAGTTGCTTGGGGGGGCCTTCCTGTATGTGAGGTCATACCCTGAAGCTGTGTATTCATGGCAAGGAGCACATAGAAGTTGTGGATGATGACTTAAGCTGGGATGGATGGGGTGACGTCACTCCTCATGAAACATAGCACAGAACTCATGGAAGAGGTGATCTACTCTCAGCCCTACTGGGACATAGAGCTTTACACCTCTTTCTGTGGGATTTCATTTCCTGATCAAGTACGATCTATGTCTAGCGCACACAGAAGTCTTACCTAAGCAGACCTCACCTTTGTCTTCTGTCTGTCCACATCGACAGCTGTGCTCATCTGGCACCTGACACCAACTTGGTCCTTCAAGGCTTTATGCCCATTTTCCCAGAACGTCTGAGGATGCACCCTTTTGCATTGTACAGCTTGAGTTTCCCATCTGGATGCTAATGTACAGTAATTAATGACAACACAGTTTTTCTGTCTCACTTAGGGTCACACTAGGAGAAGATATATGACTAATATTTAATACTTAAACAAAAACTATTTTGCTTAATACAAGGAGCCTGCTATACTGACGCAGGGATCGGAAACCTGAGATGCTAAGCAGTGGCAGTGAGGAAAGCTATAAGGGGAAGCAAATAACTGGAGGCAGAGATAGCAGGCTACTGGGGTCCTGGGACTATAATTCATAGGCCAGTCCGAGGAAGTGGTACCCCAGAGGATTACTTGCCAAGAACAGAGAAGCTACCCACCTAGCTTCAGCTTTTTCGCCCACCTCTGTCACTTCAGACTTTCCAATCGTAGCTTCTGTGGACCATAGACAAAGAACTGTGAGTGGTGTGGGTAGGAGGAGAACGGTCAGACACCGCCCTCCAACTCAGAGGAAGAAAGGGACATTAAAAGAGCAGACCTGGGGGCCTGGAGAGATGGCTCAGAGGTTAAGGGCACTGACTGCTCCTCCAGAGGTCATGGGTTCAATTCCCACCACATTGTGGCTCCTAGCCATCTGTAATGAGATCTGGCCTACAAATGTATGTGCAGGCAGAGCACTGTATACATAATAAATAAATAAGTAAATCTTTAGAAAAAAAAAGAAGCCTGATACACATAGGCTTTGGTACACATGGTCTCTGAGGATTACTCATGGTTCAGCCAAGACACATAAACATCATGGTTCAGAGCTGCTTGGCCATGTGGTTGGCTGAGATTTACTTCCAACCAAGAGGGAGCAGTGGAAGTAAAGACTTGGGAGAGGCAAATGCCTGGCAAAGCCCAGTCCCCAGACAGCAGGTTACACCACTGAGCAGTCACTATAACCTGCAGAATTGTAAGGAAGAAAACGGATACAGCCTGGCTAAGTGACTTACTGGAAAGCCCCCTTTAAGGACAAGAAAAACTTTTGTGTCATATTCTCAAAGACGTCCATAAACACATATGTGTATGTGCGTTGAATCCTAGATTGAGGATGACCACTCATGTGGGTAGTACAGCAGACTTGAGTGATGTGCATAAGACACACCACTTTCCTTCTATATACTTCCTACTGGTGTGATTCAGCAAAAGTGTGTGTGTGTGTGTGTGTGTGTGTGTGTGTGTGTGTGCGTGATAATTTCATAAAGCAATTTAAGAAAGACAATAACAAATTCTAAATGAACTAATTAGCAATAAAATAGCTTACTGGTATAACATTCAACAAATCCAATGTTTACTATTAGTATAAAATATAAAACGCTTATGAGAATTTGTATAGCTAATAAAAACCGGGAAATCCACAATGCCCCGAGTAGATTATAAGAGTAGTGGTACATTTTCTTTAATGGGAAAATTCCTAATTTCATTAGTAATAAGCTTCTCTCTCCCGGTCCTTGGGCTTCCCAAGATTCTCATGGCTGAGGTAAAAGCACAAACAGGGCTGGAGAGATGGCTCAGTGGTTAAGAGCACTATCTGCTCTTCCAGAGGTCCTGAGTTCAATTCCCAGCAACCACATGGTGGCTCACAACCATTTATACAATGAGATCTGATAACCTCTTCTGGAATGCAAATGTACATGCAGATAGAGCATACATACACTAAATAAATAAATAAATCTTTAAAAGCACAAACAGTGGAGTGCAGACTGTAGTGAGTCTTACAGACGAGCGGCTGTTTTCTCTCTAGTCGCGTCTAACGTATTCAGCTGCACTTGCTTCTGCACATGCTCTTCTTCCCACGACTAAAAGTACTCAAGAGTTTACAATGGTTGACATGTACCAGGAAGCTGATTGTGCTCTTTTATATTGTGGCCCAGAAAGAGCACTCAGACCTGTGCAGTGCACAAACTAACGTGTCAAGGCTGTCGTAAATGACACATTCCATCACCGTTCTCCTGGAGACATCTTTAGACATATGAACATTGCCATTCTTCAGTCATGCTTAGGTCAAGTCTTACATCTCATCAAACTATTGGGGTAACTGTATGAAAGTTAAGAGTTTTCTCTGGACGATGAAGTTGTCACAGATTAGTTGAAGCCCCTACTCATAACTGCAGACAGGTGAGCAGAAAAAGTGATGCGTGGGATATTTTTTTTTTTTAATGTAGATTGATACAGGTGTTAATTTATGAGATTCAGTGTGACAGTACATTTACCAGAGGTACTGAATAATGGAATGAGAATTAACATTTGTTCCAGCTGTGACACCTTTCTAAAGAAGAAGAAATAAAGTTCCTCCTAAGTAATTTACTAGCACCCACCTTCAAAGTACATCGGTATGTTTTAATACACGGCAAAACAGCCAGGTCATGTGGGGGATGAAAAAGGAGATATAACTAGGCCTATTGTATTCTAAGCCATTTAGTAATGCACACCTCACTATGAAAGGGTTGTATTAGGCTCTTTTCTCTGTGGGGGACTTGGCACAGGGTCAGATGCTTGTCTCTTCTATGGGGACTCAGGTCTTAGTCTCTGTAGTTTTTGCTACTGATGGGATCCTACCCTTAATATGACACCAAATCTATTCTCCATATATACATTATATACACATATATATGTTAAATGAGATGGAGTGGAAAATGTATTAACACAGTTCTTGTTGCACAAGAAATAATTCATTGCATAGAGGTGTGTGTGTGTGTGTGTGTGATATGTGTTTATAGGTGCATTTAACCCTCTTTGCACAGGTAAAGACCAGAGCTTGATACAAGGGGTCTTCCCCTATCACTCTTCATGTTATTTTGGGGGTAGGATCCTTCACTGAACCTGAATGTAACCGTTTTGTCTAGACTGGCCAGAGAGCCTCAGAGACCCACCTATGTCTCTCCCTGTCTCTTCCTACAACTGGGGTTACACATGTGAACCCTTTGAGCAGCGTTTACATGGGTCCTGGGGAATCCTAGCACAGGTCTTCATTCTTATGCAGTGAGTACTTTACCCACTGAGTAAAATACTCAGTGTAACTGTTACCACTTTTAATGTTTTCTCTTAAGTTCTATCTGTTATGGTGGAAGTATTGCTATATGTGCCTGTTACAAAATCAGTTGCAGATAAAAAAGGATAAGTGACCAATCAAAACTTCAACATTTGCAGCAGTCTTACACCGACCTCTGTGGTCTTTCTGCTACACTTCCTTCTCACAGAGACATCAGGACTTTGGGAGCTTAAGCACTGGCTGGCAGGGTGAATCATCCAAAGCAGACTGCCTCTGCTGGCATCGATTTCCTCTGTGAATCAGCCATTCGAGGATCTGGGTTTCTCCATGAATTGGCTTTTAAATGACGAGCAGCAATCATCTCTTTACCACTTACAGGTCCTTAGGGAAACTTGAATGAAGATAAAGTATTGTGTAATAGCCGTAATGTATTTGCTACCTAATAGTCAAATATGAGCCCTCCTTAAGGTCAGTGTGGTTAGAAAAGCTGGACGTGAGTTTTATAGCAAATTAGGTTTCCAGTGCTTGGGTTCCATTCTGCTGATACAGAGTGATCTGGTGAATGGATTATATTCTACCCTTTCTATCTCCAAGTCCTAATAGAGGTCACTGCTCTGGTCATCCTGCTGGGCCAGCAATGAGATTGGCAGAGCTAGCAAAATAGATAGCTCTCCTATTTAGAGCTTTATTAAGGAAGAAGCAACAGAAGCAATTAGTATGTATAGCCTGTTTGGACTGAGTACTCTGTCTCTTAGCCTCAGAATTTTGACCAGTTACGCATCTCTGCGTTGGCCGCTGCCCATTGCATAATAAAGCTTCTCTGACCAAGGTTGGGACCAGCAGTTAAAGTCTATGGGCACAAAGCATAGCCATTTACCAAACTAACAGTAGCAGATTCAACCTCAGAGAACGTGGTCTCCCAAGCCATGGGCTTTTAACCAACCAAGGTTACAGTACCAAGTATATAGTTCCCTGCTGTAAATAAGGCATCAACTCCAATCAGAAAGCGTTTGTTTTTCCCATAACAATTGTGCTGTTATTGCACCAGCAAGCACATCATTCCTGGCAGGTCAGTAAGATAACATTGGTTTTCCTGTACTAAAGGATTTCCCTTGGGCACAAGGCAGGCACCATTATCATCACACGGTCTCTAAATGTATGGTCCAATTTCTGCTACCTTGTGGAAAACTCAACAGATACGTATCACCTGATTTTTAACCATTTTTCCCTTTTCTCCCTCATTTTATTCCTCCATTCCACCCTTCCCCCTTTTTTCAATTAATATATTATCAGTTTGTTCTTGGGAAAAATATGAATTCTAGCTGGCTCTTTTAATATTAGTGTTTTGACACTTATAATATTTAAGTGTAGTTTATGAGCATAGAATATGATATAACTGAATACTTAGGATCCACATTAAATTCTTTATTTCTTTTTTCCCTCATCCAATTTATTTTCAGGTTTTTGCAACTAAAACATAATTATATCATTTACCCTTCTCTCTAAACACCCATATCTGTCCTCTTAAATCTCATGTTTTTCTCTAATTATTATTGTTATATGTATTCATGCATATAACATATTATATGTATACATACACACCTGTATGTGCACATGCATAAATACAGCCTGCTGAGTGTTTTTTGTGTTGCATGTGAGTATATAATTTTGAGGCTGACCACTTGTTATTGGATAACCAGTTAGGGACACCTCCCTGAGAAAGGTTAACTCTGCCTTTCTCAGCATGACTATGTACCCATAGTTCTTTGTAACGTGTAGGGTCCCATGAGATCACCCTGTTCCATGTGAGTGTGTCCATTGGTATTATCATTGGTCAGGTATGATTTAGGCAGTTAAACTGTTGAGATGTCAATGGGGTCGCTTCCCTGTCATTCTAGAAGGCACAACACAACAGACATCCTGGTCCTCCGACTGTCACAGTCTTTCTGCCCCTCTTCTGTAAAGTTCCCTGAACCTACCATGTTTAAAATGACTAAGATCAGCAAAGCAACAGACCACAAGTGCCAGAGAGGATGTAAAACCCTCATTCACTGTTGGTAGCATTGCAAACTGGTGCAGCCACTCTGAAAATCAGTGTGGAAATTTCTTAAAAACCTAAAAGCGTACTCTAAGGCCCAGCTATACCACTCCTTGGCATATGCCCGAAGGACTAGACATTTTACACCACAGATAGCTTCTCAGCCTTGTTCATTGCTGCTTTATTCACAACAGCTAGAAAATGAAAACAACCTAAAGGTCCTTCAACTGATGAGTGGATAATGAAAATGTGGTAAGAAAAATGAAATCATGAGTACTGTAGGCAAATGAATGAAACTATGTTGGATGGAATAACTAAGACCTAGGACAACACCGCATGTCCCCTCTCAGATGTGGTTCCAAGCTCCAAATCCTCAAACATAGTCCATAGCCTGGAGTAACAACAGAAACCAAGAAAGTAAAAAGTGGTGATGGTGGAGAGGAAGGGGAAGGAACAGGAATGTTGAGTGGGGAATAGCAGGATACCAGTGAGGAGAAAATAAGAAAAATGGTGGGAATTTAATTGAGAAGGAGGAAGGTGGTTAATGCAGAAGAAGGAAGGATAAATAATACTAAAGATGTTGAAAAGGCCACAGGAAATGGTTTTACACTAACATGAAAGTATATATATAATACAAATAAGTTTGTCTATACACATTTTTTTCAGTGAAAGTGTACAAGTTTACAAGATAATGGTCCCATAATAACCATGACAGTGTGGTCAAGAGAAGCCTGTTTCTTAGGTGTTGGTCAGCAGAGTCCAAGAGACTCAAAAACCAATATAGGCTATTGCTGTTGCCCTCTGTTGTCTCCCAGAAGTTGAAGGCAAGCCTTTATTACTGAAGATACCATGCATTTTAGACACAGGACTTTGAGGTTTGAGGTGTGTCTGATCTGAAATCCTCTTGCCTGAGGACTAACTTGCATAGTACCTGAAGGTGTTATTGAGGCTGCCAAGGGAAAGAAGCAATCAATAGTCCAAGCCACCCATGATGCCCTAGAGCTGCAACAAGGACCAGCATGACGAAATATCCCTAAATGTGCAACAGTAGAACTTATATCTTGGCAGAAACTAAAATCTGTCTAAGAGGGCTTAAGTCCTCCTCAACAGGATGGGAACCGTGCCTGGTAATGGAAGCCTAGCCAACTGCATCAGGCTTGTGAGATTATGGATCTTATGGCAGAACCTGCCACTTTACTAAAGAAGTGCAATTCCTTCCCAAACTGCATTCTAAGTAGCTATCCTAATACCTGACAATAAGTCTAGCTCTCGCCATTCTACCAAAAGCAGTTTGTAGACTCAATACAATCACGATAAACATCGCCACATTTTCCACGGAAATAGAAAAAAAGGTAAACATTTTAAAATCCAAATGGAATCAGAAAAGTTGCCAAATTTCCTGAGCTAAACACAAACAGCAGAAACAATGCTGAAGGGCTGACCACTCCAGATTTCAAGATATATTACAAAGCTATAGTAAAAAATCAAAAATAAGTGTGGTACTTACACAAAAACACACACACTGAACAAAACTAATGGTCCAAACAGTACATGTAACTACAGACATTTGATAATTTGGGAAAGATGTCAAAAACATACATTGGAGAAGAGACGACATCTTCAATAAATCTTGTGTGGGAAACTGAATGTCTGTATGTTGAACAATAAAATTAGACTCATGGGTGTCACCCTGAAAAAACAAACAAACAAACAAACAAACTCTAAATGGATCAAAGATCTCAATTCCAAACCTGAAACACTGAGACTGCTATAGGAAAGCATAGGCAAGGCTCTACAAGACACAGATGAAGGACTTTCTGAACAGGACTCCATTTGCCCAGGAACAAAGGCCAGCAATTGACAACTGAGACCTCACAAAACTAAAAAGTGTCTGTTCAGCTAAAGGAAACAATCAAGCTAGAAGGAAGCCCGTTGCTTGGGAGCAGATCTTTAATCGCTATACATCCAACATAATTAATATCCAGAATAATAAAGAACTCAAGAAAAAGTCAAGAAAACAAGTAAGCCATTTAAAAATGGGTTATGATTTCATAGATAATGCCTAGTAATGGGAACCTAATAGAAGAACCAGAACTGGCTACTAAGAAGTATCTCAAAAAAGTTCACCATTTTTTACCAATTAGAAAGATGCAAATCAAAACACTGGTTAGATTTCATCTTACCCCAATCAGAATGTTTTGGAGTTTGGATTCCAGGTTTCCCTCTATAGCTCAGGCTGAATTTGAACCTGTATTCCTCCTGTCTCAGCCTCCCAAGTGCTAGGATTGTAGGTGTGTACCACCACACCTGGCCTTGCTGGGTCATTTATGTGAGGCTTTCAAATTTGGCTACGGGAGGACATGAATGTCCTCTTGATCTTCGTGCTAAGCTATTGACTGTTTTCTCTGGGAAACAACTGCAACGCTCAGCGTCTGAACCCTGAAGCCATGTCATTCCTTCACAGAGGGCACTGCCATTCCTGCTTCTCCCTGGACAGTGAACTTATTGGAAGCATGTGTTTGGGACACCCTGTACCTTCTACTTTTGTCTTTGTAAGGGAGCTTAGCATCTCTTTCTAAACTGTAGATCAGGGTGCAATTTGAGAAGGAAGGTCCAAGGATGTGGTGTAAGTTGCAGCTAAGCTTGGTTGACTGGCCTAACCTGCTTGGCAGGCTCATTTTGCTCATTGGGAAAGTTACCTAAGATATTTTTTTTTTCTTGGGCTCTAGGGGAAACTACCACAACACATACTGAGCTCAGCACACAGGAGCACCCTTTTCACCTTTGAACCTAAAAACAACACTGAGCTGGTATAGCTTCTTAGTGGTTAGCACTGCCCTCCAGGAGAACCTGAGACAAGCCACACTTCGTGGCCAGAGGCATCATTGCCAGCCTGCCCTGCTGGTGAGCAGGCTCTGTCTGCTTTCTCACATGCATTGCTGATATCTCCATCATATATGTGTAAATATACTCTCACACACAACTTTTGCATGAGTTCTTCGTTTCTTTGCAGACGCATGCATAGGTACTTCTATTAAGGGTTGCTATGTGGCATGACAGAACCCATCATCATGCAATATAGCATTTTTACAGGCTCCCTTGCATCAGTGAAGCCAATTTACATTGCTAAAGATGTTTTTTTTTTCCTCCTCCTGCTTTGAAGTGAGAAATGGATGTCATTGGTAGGGCGTGCATGAGCAGAATAAATAAAACCTAAGTGCAGGCTGTGTCCTTGCTGGGCCTGTAGAACTTCACACATGGAACAACATGAGTGAAGAGGCCTTTGACAAACCCTTGAAGACACTGGGGGTGTGGGGGGTTTCAACTAAAAGGAAAGAGTCTGTAGGTAAGAGGATAGCATCTGTGGCATGCCCTTTCACTTTTTTTGCATTTGTATTCTAGCGGCATCTTAAGTGATGAGGTGAGTTGTCAGTTTTGTGGGTTTTGGTGGCCCTGTTTTACTTGTCCTGTGAAGGCATGGGTGAAGGCAGCTGAGCGTTATTGAGGGCAGCTCCCTAGGCTTCCCAAAGCAACGTGAATTTGGAGTTCAGATGTGTTTTGAATCCTGTTGTAAAATACCTTAGCCTACAGGCATTACAAAGCTTAGAAGCAGCCCCAGTAAGTGCAACGTTACCCAGCAGGAAAGGGAATCCACAGACACCAGGAACAGCGGTATTTGATCATTAATGAAAGAGAAAGGAAATGCTTTGGCCTGTACTGTGGGGGTCCCTAAATTCTGATCAAACACAGAACAAGACAGCTAAGTGACATTTGAGCTGTGCCAGTGTGGAAGTAAGGTGTAGGCAGCGTGATCATTAAAATTGATGGACACACTCTATCTCTCATGCCCAGAGAAAACAGAATATCCTGAAATTGGTGCTTTCCTTGGAATTTTTTATTGTTGTTAATGTTCTGTGTAGGCAGAAACATCCATCTTTCTTTTGTGGTAAAAAGTACAGGGCATCCCATCCCCATAAGTTCTGCTCAAGTTCCCTTTTCCAAGACACTCCTAGCCTCCTAACCCTCTACCTACTCCTAAGTTTTATATTTCAAAATTACCACACAAATGGAATCCTGTACTATATAACTTCGGAGAATTTTTTTTGAGACAGAATCTCACTATGTAACTCTGGCTGACCTGGAACCACTAGGTAGACTAAGCTAGCTGGATTTGAACTCACAGAGACCCATACATACCTGCCTCCTGGATGCTTGAATTAAAAATGTTCACTACCATGCTTGCCGCACACACGCGCGCGCGCACACACACACACACGTATACACACACAACTGAGCAAAATATTCTAGCTTCACTTGGATTGTTATATATAGCGTTAATTTTACTTTTGTTGTCTGGTGTTCCATAGTATGGACACAATGGTTTAGTCACTTATTGAAATGTGTGCTGGTTGCATTCACTCTAATACCACAAATAAGGTTTCTATGCACATACTAGCTTTTGTGGAAATAAGTCTTCATTTCTCTGGGCTAAATGATTAGAAAACATTTGGTTGGTGATATAAGTGACTTCAAAAATTGGAAAATTGTCTTCTATTCCCTATTAATGAGTGAGTTACTCCATTCCTCTTGCTCTTTGCCAGCGTTTGGAATTTGCCTGGATTTTATTTCATTTTTTTATTTTTTGGTGGTGGTGGTGGTTTGCTGTATGTAGGTATGCATGTGTTTGCACAAGCATGAACAACTGTGTGCCTACATGAAAAGGCTGGAAGATGCCAGGTGGCTTGTTCTACCCTTGGGACAGAATGTCTCACCGAACCTAGAGCTCTGTTTGGGGTAGATCCACAGGCCAGTAACCCCAGCAATCCTCCTGTCTCTGCCCTCCACAGTGCTAAGGTTGCAAGCTCAAGTACAGCTCTGCCTGCCATTTTACATGGGTGCTGCTCATTTGAACTCAAGTTCTCACGCTTGTGCAGCAAGCTGTCTCAGCACTAGGACAGCACGCTAGCCCCCAAAGTGAGCCTGCTGTCAGGTTGGGAGTCTGGTTCTCTGGTGCAGTTTGCTTGTGATTAACGGTGTGCAGCATGTTATCATGTGCCTATTTGACATCTGTATGTTGTCTTTGGTGAAATGTGCCTCCACGTCTTTTCCATATTGGATTGTGTATTCCTGTTCTTCTAGTACTGTGTGTGTGTATGTGTGCACATATGTGTGCACGCATGTATGTATATACATGTGCACATGTGTGTGTTCTAGATACTGATCATCTGTTGTATAAATCACGCCTTTGAACCAAGTCTGAGAGTCAAGTCTAGTCTCTTTGTTTAGTCCTACTCCTTGAACATAGGTCCCTTTTTGTTTTCTGAAAGTGAGGGAGAGCTCAGGCAAGGGTTGTGTTTCTGTTTCTCACAGTAGAGAATGAATAAGGAAGAGAAAGGGACCTACACTGCTTTAAGATTGGCTAGTTTGAGTAATTTCAAGGACTGCCAGGTGTGAGTTCCTCCACAGCTGTCTGGGTTCTGACTCTGAGGGTCAAGTGCAAAGGAACAGCAGGCACTACAGTGTTCAAGGGCCTAGAAAGGAGTGTGTAGACATGTGGGAGATGGTGTGATTCATCTGCCTATGAGAAGAGCGCTCCCAGGCTCCTATTTGCTTTCTCACTCTTAAGTGAGACAACTTCTCTCTGGTAAGGAGGACCTCCTACATCAAAGTATCAGATGTAAAAGTCAGAAGATGTTAATCCAATTACAACAGCTGATTTTGAAATTGTACCAGACTGTTAGGCCTGGAGTAAACCCTACTTAGTCATAATGTATATAATTGCTCTTATAAATTGCTAGGTTCCACTTACCAAAATATTGCGAAGGAGTTTTCATTTGCACTCCTGAAGAACAGAGCTCTGTAATTTGATTTGTTAGTGTCATTCTTATCTTGTCTTGACATAAGCTTCACAAGTGAATTGGGACATGTTCCCTTATTTTCTGGATTAGAGTATATGGAATTGGATTTTCCTAATGAAACCAGGTAAGCCTGAAGAGTTATTTTATGGCAATTTTAATTTTCTTAGTTATTAAAGGGCTGTTAGAAATGCCTGTTTCCTGATGGGTTGTGGCTGTTTGAAATTCAAGAGTGATTCCTGTCCTTGAGGCTGTCATGTCCCCAGGTAGAGCTGTAGCTTTGTCCGGACTGTCCTTTTGAAGCCTTGCGACAGGCAGTTTTGCTGCTGACACTGGTACTTTGTGATATCCCTTTTTGTCGATCTTGATAAAGGGCTGGAGAGAGTGTTATTTACCTTCTCAAAGAATCAACTCTTGGTTTCATTGATTTCTTGACCATTTCTCCATTTTAAACACCATTGATTTCTGCCTTTACTTTCATTGTTCCCTTTCTTCCCCTTGCTGTAGCTTTGTTTTCTTCTCCAAACTCAAGTGGGGTTCACTTTTATTGATTGGAGCTTTTCTCCTTTTGTTCAGCACACACGCGGCATTGAAGACCTCCCTGTCAGCAGCAGGTCCGCTGTGCCCCATACATTTTGATGGGCTCTATTTTCATTTCCATTTAGTTTTGCTTCCAACTCTTTGAGATTTTTCTGTTTCCTAGTGTGATCCCCTTTCCAGCTTTGAACGTAGTGTTGTAACTGTGCTTATTTTACTTCAGAACTTTTTTTTTTATGGCCTGGGTTGCTCTGTCTTGGTGTATGCCCTGTGGGTATTTATAAAGAAAGTGCTTTTCCCTATTGGGTGGAATATTTTATAAATGTACAAATAGAAGTTCCCACTGGGAAAAGGAAAAGAAGCCATCACTAGTGATGCAAGTTTGGGGGAGACCTGACTCTTTAGATGATCTCCAAGGACATAGGTACGGAAGAAGGCATAGGTGCCGACCACAGGAGTGAAAGGGTAGTTGCTAAAGAAGGGTGGTTAGGGTGAAGGTTCTGGATCTCCCTTGGGTCTTTCACAGCATACCCCATGCAGGAATGCTGCTTGTTTAGTCTTAGCCTCACTGGGGTGACAGCTTAGACTGCCTTTTCCAGTGTGGGAAGAGACACGGGAACACTGAAGTTACAGGAGACAGAAAGAGGCCCTGGCAACTCACCGTGTAAGGCAAGTACGGTTTAGCCAATGCAGCTCAGCCTTTGAGCCAGTGTTTGGCATAATAGGCACTCAAAGGTTGACAGGTCAGAAAGCGTAGTCCAAAGCAGACTAGAGCCTACCTGTAGCCTTCATGTTCACACTAAAATGAAGAGGGGGCAAGGCAGGAACTAAGCGAATCAAGGCTAACCAATCTGAGATGCGTCCTAGCTCCTAAGGCACGCACCTCCATTAAGTCCCTTGCGAATGCCGGAGACGCCTGAGTGATGACAACTTCCCCTTGACCTGCAGGTGGCTACTGTGATCAGCCAAGGCTGCCACGCTGGCAGGTGCTAACTTAGAAAGCTTGTTGTACTTGTCATTTTCCTCACTATTATTGTGCTGTGACAGAATCCCGGCCAGAGCATTTGTAGGAGGAAGAATTTGTGTCACTAATAGATTCAGAGAACACTGCTGACCGTGGTGAGCAAGGCTCTGTTGCCGAAGCAGCGTGCACTGTGGTGGCCAAAGGTTGGCAGATCAGAAAGCCTAGACCAAAGCAAAACTCCAGCTAGCCTGTAGCCTTCAAAGGCCCACCCCTAGATTCCACTTACAGTTCTACAACCTCCCCAAATATCCCTGCGCCCAGGGAGCCTCAGGACTTAACACATGAGACCATGGGGGACTTTCCAGATTCAAACTGTAACAATGGGTTTCTTAATTTTTGTATATTTCCTCTGCCCACACACCTCCTCGGACAATTAATACAAAGCCAGGCTCTACCCAAAACATTTGCACATGGCTATTACCAAAAAAGAAGACCTTCTCTTTGAACTTTATGGGAGGTACCTGTAGAAAAATAACCTTGTTTCTACTTGAACAGGAGCCCAGAATTCCAAGGCTCAGGCTCATGTGTTTCTGCTTGCATTTTTTCACTGGGTGACTTGAGTCCTCATTCAACAAAAGCCTGCTCTGTCTCTTTGGCAGATGCATGAAGCTGAGCTAAACTACAGAGAACTTACAGTTGCTGCTAGGGAAAGCATCTTTTCACCCTCCCCCAATACAAACAGAGAACAGTTTTTGATGTCTTTCGTGATTAAGGCTTTGTAGACTAGAACTAAATGTCTCCAGGCATTTTTAAAGGTTAATATTGTCATTGTGATTTTTTTCCTAGTGTCTTTTGAATATTTTTTTAGCATTTTCTTCCACTTTACTAACCTAAAAATATAGAATACAAAAGGCTACAAGAAGAACTAGAAATGTTCTTACTGGTTTCAGTAAAAAGAGATAGTAAAGTCTGGCTTTTAAGAATAAATGCTTCATTCCTGTTCTTTTTATAGCCTCTCAGAGCTCGCATTTGTCATGTAAGTTATGTTTCTAAAGAAGAGATCAAAAGGTCCAAAACGAACGAACTGAGGTGTAGCCCTTGTTACAAAGGAAGAGCTTTGAGGGATGGTCTCTTGGTCTTTAAGAAACCCAAAACATTGCTAGGTCTTCAACTAGACATAAGACAGCAGTGGGCTAGGGTGTAGCTTGCTGGTATGGAACTTGCCTAGCATGAACAAGACCCTGTTTTCAAAGCTTAGTAAGACAAAACTCCAACTCCCCTACACACACACACACACACACACACACACACACACACACACACACACACCTATTTACATCTTGGACTTTCAGATGTAGAGGAGCAAGATCATCACTGTTTGTGAACTTCCTGGGAAACATTCACTCTACCAAGACAGACCCAAGAAACAATTTCACCCAAGTCTAGCTTGATGAGTGTGGGTGAGGCACTGCACGGGGTGCTCCTACACCAAAGGGAAGCGCCCTGATTGAGCCTTATCGGGCCCACTACAAGGCCTCCTTGTAGTTCACTGTCTCCCATGCCCCTCTCACTCTCCTTCACAAAAGGAAAATGGGCCCACATTTGTGAGAGATCTCTTTCAGTAAGCAGAGTTGTGGAGAGTTCAACAGGGCAACAGCCATGAATCATCTTTGGAGAGCGTTACACGTGATGGCAAATACTTAAGTTAGTGTAAGTGATTGCTTAGCCCCTATATTTAGTGGTGTTTCCATTGAACTTTAAAAGTCTATATAAATAAAATGAATAAATAAACTGGAATTGTCTAGCTTAGCCTTCAAAATATTTCATTCTTCCCTATTTTGTAAAATGTCTAGCTAGAAGGAAAAGTTCTTTTTCCGATTTTCAAATGTCAGCCTTTAAGTTCAGTTCCCATATACTTTTGGTGAAACTAGGTCTCCTCACGGCGGATGCCTAGGCATCCTGTGGGCGCAGAGAGTTCTGGAAAAAGTTAATAGCCCTCTTTGCTTGTTATTATACTAAAAAAGAGCTGGGCATGGCATTTCCTACACCCACGGAGAGTGCTCACTGCTGGGACTGTTAACTGCCTTGCTTCTTCTTGTCTTGTTAGCATGAACCTTAGAGACAGCAAGCTTGGTGACACAAACAGCATTTAGATAGGTATCCCCCCTTTTTCAATTCCATTAGCAGTGACAAACCTACTCTGCTGAAACCACACATCACGACTTCCTGGCCAAGACCCTCCAACTGTGGATTCCTTAAGGCTCCGAGCAGCTTACCAGCTTGCAAATCACAGGCTCCTCTTCTAACCTGGAGTCCAAACTAAAAGCCGGTTTTAAAATGCTCAAATGGCCTATTGACAAGCTGTGTTCATCTGCGGAGAAAGGAGCTCTTGTTCTGTTAGGGTGGCCAACCAGCCCTGGTTCAGCATCATCTCTTCTCGAGGATCTGTTGTGTGCTTCCAGGGTGGAGTGGACAGGTAGATCCAGAAAGTGGCGGACAGCACACGTCGTCAGACCAGGGACATTCAGAGAACCCAACTCATAAGATCCTAAGGGGGTTCTTTTGCAGTCCTTTCCTGTGCAACCAGCTCACGCAGCAGACAAGTTCAAGTTCTGAGGTATTTTCAAGTTGATGCAAGATCATGGAGAGAAAAGAGGAGGAGAGTGGAAGCTAGGGGCCGTACTCAGGGTGTTCCTAGTGCCATGGAAAATCTGACTTCTAATGATCTGGGTAACACATACCTCTGTATCAGCCTTTAAGTTCAGTTCCATATACTGTGAGTATGAATCAGTCAGTCCCATTTGGGAAGACTAACTTGGAACCTATCGTTAGGCTCTGGAGTGAAAGAAGGAAGAATGCAAGAGAAATGCAGGGGATGGTAACAGGCTGGGAACCGAGAACCTGAGACCTTTCTTTTCCTGGAAGTGAGGACTTCTGCCCGGAGGAGCATGCTGTCCCCTGAGTTGCTGCTGTCACTCAGCCTGGAGGGTCAGTAACTGATGTGCTCTCTCGCTCTCTGTCTTTCCTTCCCAGGACAGCTTTCCTGCCCGCTTTGGAGGAGTCCATTTTGTCAACCAGCCCTGGTACATCCACGCCCTGTACACGCTCATCAAGCCATTCCTTAAGGACAAGACCAGGAAACGGGTAATGCAAAAGAAGTCCCTTTTAGCAGGCCACCAAGATGACCATATATGGGGGAAAGGAGGTCCCCCTCAGTCATAGACCTAGGGGAGAGGAATAGGGTGAAAGCCGGAGGGAGGGAGGAATGGGAGGATACAAGTGATGGGATAACAATTGAGTTGTAATCTGAATAAATTAATTAAATTATTTTAAAAAGTGCCCTTTAACTTCTAAATGGGGGAGAGAGGGTCACTAGTGTGTCAGTGATGCTTACAGAGCTATTCTGTGTGTGCATAAACACTCTCCGCCCCCCACCGCCCACCCCCGCCACTGCTGCCAATAGCTTTAACTGTGATTTAGTAACTTTTGAACATTTACACTTTAGCAGGAGTTTGCAAATAACTTGTCTTTAACCAATAACTCAGTAGAATGGGCTATTTTCAGATCACCAGAAAAAACAAAAGAAACTTTGAAGGCATGCTAATACTAAAGGTCAATTTTGCCACAAATGCTCATGGGAACAGTGCATGAAGCCACTTCCTCCTCCTAGTTGACTTTGTTTTTGTAGGGTTTGTGTGTGGGGGGGTGCAGGGTGGAGTGTCTTATTATGTAACCCAGCCTAATCTCAAATTCTTTTTAAAGGATTTATTTATTTTCATTTATGTATATAAGTGCTTTGCCTGCGTGTATGTGTATGTACCACGTGCATGCAGTGGACATGGAGGCTGAGAGAGGACATCAGATACCACGGGACTGGAGTTACAGACAATTGGGAGCTACCCTGTGGGAACTGCCAACAACACCTGTGTGCTCTGCAGTAGCAGCAAGCGGTCTTGACTGCTGAGCCATCTCTCCAGCCCTAGCCTCCAGTTCTTTTTTTTTTTTTTAAATTCTTGTTACATCTCAATGGTTATCTCATCCCTTGTATCCTCCCATTCTTCCCTCCCTCCCATTTTCCCCTTACTCCCCTCCCCTATGACTGTTCCTGAGGGGGATTTCCTCCCCCTGTATATGCTCATAGGGTATCAAGTCTCTTCTTGGTAACCTGCTGTCCTTCCTCTGAATGCCACCAGGTCTCCCCCTCCAGGGAACATGGTCAAATATGAGACACCAGAGTTTGTGTGAAAGTATGAGAGATGCACGGGAGAACAGCAAAGTAGAAGGATCCAGAGGGTCCTAGAAACCTACAAGTAGAACATTATGATAGGCAGATTTGGGCCCAGGGGCCCCGCTCAAACTAAGGCACCAGCCAAGGACAATACAGGCAGTAAACTCTAAGCCCCTACCCAGATTTAGCCAATGGATAGCCTCCAGTTCTTAATCCTCCTGCCTCTGTGCCTGAAGGTCTGTGTTTAAAGGCATTCACCCAGTAGCTACTTCTTGTTTATGGACTAAGCGTTTTATCTTGTATCAGCACTATTAAAAATGATTCTTCATTTTCTTTTCTCTCATGGTCCTTGGTAACTGCCAGGTTGATGATCTGTAAGGCTGAAAGCATTGCTTCCTGGATGTGATAATCTTAAAAAGAAGGCTCATGGTGGTAATGGCATCCGTCAGCATTTGAGAAGCCAGCCTCTTGCATCAGAGCAGGGATGGCGTGCCTGTCTATACAACTGGGTAGCAGGCACCAAATGGGTACCTGGAATCTGCCCTTCCTCGTGTATTATATGGGGAAACAGACTCCTATACCATAGACTCTGGGAGCAATTCAGTGAGACAGCATATGAAAACATGTGACGTAATGCCATTCGTGTCCAGTCACTTGGTAACTTGTATTGCGTTTTACCCTTTGTCTTTTCCCCCACTAGCTTTACTAAAGCAAACTTGACAAGTAAACATTGTGTACGTTCAATATATGAATACATTGCCGCACGATTACCTCACATAGTTATGGGACTGATGATGTGACATGGTATGAATGCACACACACACACACACACACACACACACACACACACACACAACCAAGGTTCTCCATTCTTAAGCCTTGAATCCTTCTTGGTCTTTAGAGAGCACTGTAGTGAGCTGTGGGAAAGGACAAGTCCCTGCTTCGGGACGAAGACAGATCTTAGACCTAGGCATCACCAGCACCAAGAAGCAGGGGCCTTCTGAGACAATTCTCTACTCTACTGAGAACAGTGCCAAGAACCCGACATTGTTTGCCATGTGGCTTCAGGCTTCTCAGAGCTTGCGTCTTCTACCTAGCATGAGGACGGCGGGCACTCCTCCCACAGTGGATCCAGTCTGCCGAACCAGAACAGAGGGTTCTGGACATCCTAACACAGGACAAGTGGGTCCAGTCTCCTGCTTCCATGTTCCTCTCCACTGGACTGCAGGCTCAGCAGGGATTGCAGCACAGTCATCTTCAGCAGCACACCTTGCCCTTTAAGAACTTACTGTGTGGGCCGTGTGCATACAGATGTTTAGTGTAAACACCAGGGGCAAAACTTCGTGTGCTTCTACTACTCCAGCACAGAGCTATATAAAAGCCAGCATATTTTAGTTATTCACAACAAAAATTTTTTATGATTATTAACTTTCAGTCATATCCAACTGTAATGTCAAAGATGGTCATGGCTTTCCCGGCATGGTAGGGCCCAGAGCGGCTTCATGCTCATCTCCTTTTCTCTTTACATGATACCGCGCTACAGTACGAGATAAAATAGACGCAAGAGTATGGGGTAACGGGAGCTTGTTGTTGAAATCCAGATGTGGGCATTTTAAAGCTCACATTTACATTTCACCATTGTCAGCTGTGGCACGAGTGTCCCAGAATAATTGATAGGTGTTCCACTTGGGGGCCGCTTATTTACTCCATATAGCTAGTTGCCTGATACCTAGGCATTGTGGGTAATTATGTCATGCCTGTTACTTAGGCATTGCAGGTAATTATGTCATGCCTGCCATGGGTATAGGAACTGACGTCATTACAGATGTACTTTAAATCAACTTGCAAGGTCAATTTTTAAATTGTAGTCAGTGACAGTTATCTATCACATGCTTATCACATGCTGTTTGTGAATTTATCTAAAAATAACTGAAATATGAAGCTTCCCCCTGTCTCTTTTCATTTTGGCCAATTTGGATCATTATATACCATGTGCCCAGAAAACACAGACTTGTCTGGGGGACCAGTGCTCTATGCAGGCAAGAAGAGAAAACTGTCCCATGGAACTTCCTACAACACAGTCTCAGTTTTACATTGAGTGACTGTGTTAAGAGAACTGACTGAGCATCTATCTAGTGCACACACGCCATCCTGTAACTACAGGGTACGTTAGCAGTGTAAATAAAATGTCATCATCTCGCTCCCCCTAAGACCTAGTGGAACACATTGGAACAGAACCGGAAGCATGGATACCGAGGAGTGTATGGGAGGGAGCTCACGGAGACTCACCTTGGCTAGGGCCCGGCACTGATCTAGGGAGAAGAAGCAAAAAATGAGCGAAGGCCCAGGGACTCTCCAAGGAGACGCTGTCCTTGTTTGGGCCTGAGAAGCTGGTTGGAACTGGAGAGCTTCTGGGGGCAGAATTCTTAGGGAGGAGCAGGGCACTCGGAGTTTGAACCGCTTTGGAGCAGTTGGTATCACTGTCCCGTTCTCAGCAGGAAAAACTAGGAGGTGACTGCATGCACAAACTTGGGTGGTGGCCAAAAAATGTCCAGTCTATTCTTAAAACTTCACTTTTAAAAACCAACTGCCAACCCAGCCCATTTTTTCTAAGTGGTAAAATAGCCTCTTATGACAACTACATCATGGGCACAAAATAATTATTCTTTAAACATCGTGGTCCACCAGACACACATCCAATTTGTCTTTGCGAAATTGTGTATTCAGTTAAACACTTGGCCAATGCTTTTAAATTTCTGTCTTGGTTATTTTTCTCATTTCCAGATTTTCCTACATGGAAACAATTTAAACAGCCTTCACCAGCTAATACATCCCGAGTTTCTGCCCTCTGAATTTGGAGGAACCCTTCCTCCTTATGATATGGGGACTTGGGCCCGGACATTACTTGGTCCCGACTACAGCGACGAAAATGACTATACCCACACTTCCTACAATGCCATGCATGTGAAACACACCTGCTCCAACCTGGAGAGAGAGTGCTCACCCAAGCCCATGAAAAGGTAAGATCTGAACCTACATTATGGCTGCTGGATCTGGTCCCAGGTGGGTCAGCCTAAACTACTGCACCAACCAATGACAATGCATGCAGCAAACCTAGAACCCCTATCCAGATGTAGCCAGTGGACACCACACTCTCCACAATTGTGTGGAAAGCAGAGACTGACTAAGACATGAACTCTGGTGTCCCCTATTTGACCACTTCCCCTTGGTGGGGAGACCTGGTAACACTCAGAGAAAAAGTAAGCAGGCTACCAGGAAGAGACCTGATAGGCTGTGATCTTATAGTGGGGGACAAGGTCCCCTTCTGTCACAGACCTAGGGGAAAAGAATAGGATGAAAGAGGGAGGGAGGAGGAATGGGAAGATACAAGTGAGGGAATAAAAACTGAGATGTAATCTGAATAAATTACTTAAATAAAAATTAAAGAAGATAGTCATTAGGGAAATGCAAATCAAAACAACTCTGAGATTCCATTTTACATCCATCAGAATGGCTAAGATAAAAAATTCAAGTGACACCACACGCTGGCAAGGATGTGGAGAGAGAGGAACAGTCCTTCATTGCTGGTGGGAATGCAAACTAGTACAGCCACTTTGGAAATCTATCTGGTGCTATCTCAGAAAACTGGGAATAGGGCTTCCTCAAGACCCAGCTATTCCACTCCTTGGAATATACCCAGAAGATGCTCCAGCACACAACAAGAAAATTTGCTCAACCATGTTCATAGCAGCCTTATTCATAATAGCCAGATCATGGAAACAGCCTAAGTGTCCCTCAGTAGAAGAATGGATAAAGAAACTGTGGTACATATACACTATGGAATACTACTCAGCTATTAAAAACAAGGAATTCCCGAAATTTGTGGATAAATGGATTGAGCTAGAAATGATCATAATGAGTGCGTTAACCCAGAAGCAGAAAGAATCAAATGGTATATACTCACTTATATCTGCATACTAGCCCAAGGGGCATGTCCCACGAAAGCCTTCACTTACCAGGAAACTAGGACAGAGGGGAGGACATCCTATTGGGACTCTAGATGAGAGAAGCATGGGAGAATAGCAAAGTAGAAGGATCTAGAGGGTCCTAGAAACCTACAAGTAGAAGACTATGATAGGCAAATTTGGGCCCGGGGTCCCGCTCAAACTAAGGCACCAGCCAAAAACAATACAGGCGGTAAATTTTAAACCCCTACCCAGATCTAGCCAATGGACAGAACATTCTCCACAGTTGAGTGGAGAGTGGGCTATGACTTTCACACGAACTCTGGTGCCTCATATTTGACCATGTCCCCTGGAGGGGGAGAACTGGTGGCACTCAGAGGAAGGACAGCAGGTTACCAAGAAGAGACTTGATATCCTATGAGCATATACAGGGGGAGGAAATCCCCCTCAGGCACAGTCATAGGGGAGGGGAATAAGGGGAAAATGGGAGGGAGGGAAGAATGGGAGGATACAAGGGATGGGATAACCATTGAGATGTAACAAGAATAAATTAATAAAAAAATTTTAAAAATTAAAGAAGAAAAAGAAAGAAAAGGTACAGCCTGCTAGAAGGCGTGAGAGAGTTGCTTTAGTCCTACTGTGGCTTTTTAAAAAGAAGCGGAACCTCTGTGGGCAAGAATTGAATAAAACACCTTTCATTAGCGTTTCCAGCAAATGGGTCTAGGCTGACCCAGAAATGCAGTTGTTCCCTTTGCACAGTTTAAGGGGAAAACTTTATGTCCTGATTGCGGCCTGGCCCTTAGATTGTGGGAGTCTGTTAGGATGCTCAAATGGACTGGCAGGCCACTGGGAGGCATTTATGACAAAACAACCCAGCAGAGAACACACCTATCACTCATCTCTTGGAACCAAAGGGGGCATTATTTGGCTGTAGTGTCAGGAGGTGTTGGGGTCTTCAGTTTGGATAAGATCAGGACAATGTGCCTCTGGGAAGTACACAGAGAAGGCCTTTGGAGTGTGTTTATAAGATGGCTGGCATTTGGGCTTCACTCAGAAGGAAGAAGGTCAGCACCTCTGGAGGTAAAGGAAGCTTTTGTGCTGAGTGTGAAGGATGGACAAGGAGCAACGCCTTACAAAGACAGGTGGTGCAATATGCAGGCTGGCACATGAAAAGACAGTTGTGGACATGAAATAAGGAATAAATCCAGAGAGAGAGAGACAGACAGACAGAGAGAGAGAGAGAGAGAGAGAGAGAGAGAGAGAGAGAGAGAGGAGAGAGAGTTGGACTCAGCTGGTAAAGTGTGCTGCACAGGTGCTCAGCCCATACTGTACAGGGCTGTATCGAGGGCCATAGAAGGTTGCTTTTGGTTTTTTTCTCCTTTCTTGTTTTTCTTTTCCTTTCTCCCTCTCCTTCTTTCACCCTCTCTTTGACCACATTTTTTTTTTCCTTTGGCATTTCTGGGATGGAATCAGAGCTTTTGTTCACGCTATTTAACCCAATCTACCAGTGACCTACATCCCCAGCCTAAGAGAGGCTTTTTAAATTTGGTACATCAATGATCCTGGTACACTCTCAACCCTTAGGTTTCAAGGCTAAGATCCCCATTAGTCACCGTCTGAATCCCAACTCCATTCTCTCCCCACATATCACATATGACCAATGTTCCCAGACAAAGGGCCTTTCTACTTGTTTTTTTTAATGGATGATTTGGACCCGTGCTCACACCCAGCTTTTTCTCACATCTAAAACAGGATTTACTGGCTGTGGCTGCACTAGTAAGGCAGTCTGAGTTCCCTAAACATGAGGAAAGTCTTTCCTCAATTCTAGAACAGAAAGAGCTAAGACTGAAGTGCCAGGGCAGTTGGCATCTTTGAAGACTGTCCGCCTGGCAGGCAGATGGCTGGCTTCTCCCCTTGTCCTCACAGGATCTTCCTTCTATGTGTTTGTGCCCTTCTTCCATCATAAATATTGGCTGAGAGTCCATGCTATTGTCCACATCGTACCATAATGGGCCCTTTCAAAGTGCCACCTTCAAGTACAGTCATAACCAGAGGGCCAGGCTGAGCATTCCAGCCTGTGGGTTGATCATGGGTGGGAGAGCATAATTCAGCGTGTACATTGTTAGTCTGCATCTGTCTGTGCCTCACAGACACAGATTCTATATATAATGCTTCCTGAGGTCCTGGACCACAGGTATGGACTACTGAAATGCCACTGTAGCCATTACTTTACTGGTAAGTGTTTATTTATTCTGCAGTTCAGGTTTTTCCCCAATTTCAAACAATCATTTTCTTAATATTTTTCCTTAGCTTGTCTTTCCATTTTTCTCGGAAGGTTCGTCTGGGAAGCCTCAGGTGCCTTCCATTGCTGGACCAGGGGGCCTGCCCTTTGTAAGCATCAGCCCATAGTGCACAGGGCTGTACCGAGGGGCAATTTTTCCAGCAGTGGTTAAGAATCTATTTGCCCCAGCCCCCACACATCTCACTGATGCAGGAACAGAATTGTACATTTCATGGCTTTTCTTCACTTCTTGGAACTTGCAGGGATGCAGAAAAATGGAAAACAGACCTAGGGGAATGCTTCAAGATAAAGTTTCTGGTTTCCCATCTATTCGGTGGATCTTTTTCTCAAGCCCAGAGCTCTAGGAAGCTTCCCTTTGTACTGTCCAGATTCAGAGGGGCAGTGATGGGGCAGTGTGTCCCCTGCTATGTGGCCACGTCAGGGTTCTGGACAGAAAACTGTGGAGTAGTGCTGTGAGTTCCAGTGGGTGTGCCCAGGTCCTAGAGTCTGCCATGGTTCTCAACATGCTTCAAGTCCATTTGAAGTGGAGTCGTCTTTTGCGGACTGGGGACTGATCACTTTTTTTCCCCCAAATTTTTATTTTCTGTACATTATATTTCCTCATAAAAGCAGTCTAAAAATGTACAATTTTCCATTTTAACAAAGTATAATAAAACATAACCCCCAAAACAGAATACTTGACATTTACAATTCAAAATCAAATTAGCTGAATTAAATATTTACAAAACCGTATCTTTTTAAAAATATTTATAAAGTTACATGCAATTTTGTGGAATTGACAAAAGAATGGCTCAAAATGGGAGAATTGTCCTTCATTCCTAAAAAGAAAATATGTCCATTAGAATGTGTGAAGGTTTCAGTCTTGGTACCAACACCTCCTCTGTGTGCATGAGACCTGACCTGTGCTGAGGGCGGGTAGCCACTGCCCCCTTGTGGCAGGGTAGAAAGCCACACTGGTCACTTTTTTTTTTTTTTTTTTTGAGAGGACAATATGAGTTTACTGAAATATTGTCCATCATCAGAACAATCAATTCTTTTTTAAATACATTTTATTAATTTATTCATATTACATCTCAATTGTTATCCCCTCCCTTGTATCCTCCCATTCCTCCCTCCCTCCCATTTTCCCCTTACTCCCCTCTCCTATGACTGTGACTGAGGGGGACCTCCTCCCCCTGTATATGCTCATAGGGTATCAAGTCTCTTCTTGGTAGCCTGCTATCTTTCCTCTGAGTTCCACCAGGCCTCCCCATGCAGGGGAAATAGAACCATCCATAGGGTCCTAGAAACCTACAAGAAGAACATTATGATGGGCAGATCTTGGCCCAGGGGTCCTGCTCAAACTATAGCACCAGCCAAGGACAATACGTGCTGTAAACTTCAAACTCCTACTCAGATCTAGCCAATAGACAGGATATTCTTTACAGCTGAGTGAAGAGTGGGGTCTGACTTTCACATGAACTCTGGTGCCCCATATTTGATCACTTTTTATAACAAGGCTTCTGAGCATATGCAACCCTGATTTCCCAGCTGCTTCCTGGAACAGTACTTCTCATTGGAATAGTAAAGTGTGAGATGTTTGGCACTCTCACCAAATGAGTGGCTGTAGTGGGCGCTGCCTCCTACTTCCCTCAATGTATGGTGATTCTGCCTTTAACCAGAAAGGAAAATAATTACTACTGAAGTGGAACTTTCTTTAAACATTATTTCAGGTTGGTTTTCTTTAATTCAGTGAATACCAGGTAGGAGTCTGAGAGAGGCATTCTTTGCTTGAGTATTTTAAGCTCTCTGAAATTTCCTGTATGTAATTTTTTCATATATGGTGTGTGAGCATGTGTGTGCCTGTGTACACGTGCACCTGTATGCGTTCCTGTGTGTGTGTGGTTGTGTGTGTGTGTGTGTGTGTGTGTGTGTGTGGTTGTGTGTGTGTGTGTGTATGTGTGTGTGTGTAATAACATAGATGTATATTAGAAAAATGAAATAATTAAAAAAAATGTTTAGCTGTGAAACATGCCATTTCCCTCTTCCTAACTGATTACTTCAATGTTTCTGAAGACCATGTGGCCAAATTTGAGCAGCTTTTTATCAGCAATGATTATCTTTGTTGCAAAATGAGACAAACCTCAAGTGAACCACCTTAAATAAGATGGGAAGTTCATTATTTTACGTAACAGGATGTGTCAAATTAAGGTGTCTGCAGGAGCGCAATGGCAGTGATGTAGCAGTGACACAGAACCCGGGTTCTCTCCACCTGTGGGGTTCCCAGGCTTACTGGCCCTGACTTGCGTGGGGAAAATCATGCCCAGACAAAGGGGGCTTTGTTAGCTGGGAAGGAGGAAGGAGGGCCTGGGCCTGGACAGCAACTGTCCCAGTGCAGGCTTCATTAGAGGTGTAAGTCTGACAATTCTTTCCCATGAAGTAAATGCATGGCTTTTAAACCAGTGTCCAGATTTTGTGATATCGCTTCTAATCACTAGACATTATTTATTAATTAATTTCTGATTCTAGCTTTTCCTGCTGGCAAACTAATTAAATGATATGATAAAAATCTAACATATCCACGGAGACACTGTCTTGAAGTAACTACTGGTGAATGATTAGCCATTTTATGAGAGTTTAACATGCATGCAAACATACATGCATGCATGCATGCATACATACATACTCACATAATATACATATACACCTATGTACACACATGTATGTATTGGTTAAAGGTTAATGTGGATACAGTTCATTAAGGTCTGATTCTAGACTCATTAGGGCTTGGGACATGGAATTGTCCCCTGACACTGGAGCCATCTGACTACAGGTGCAGAGGAGGGTGCCGGGGAAGGAGCTTGGCTTGCAGGAAATACTGAGAAGGGGAGGCCAGGGCTTGGCAGCTTGCAGCATGCCAGAGTTCACAAATGACTTCTGGATTTCACTGTCTTATTTGTTTCCTGCAATCTTCCTCAGCCCCGAGGCAGCTGTGGATGCTACAGCTGACGATCTCAGGGAAATGAAGAGCATCTTTCTTTATTGGTTTTGCTGGGCACGAGTGAAAGGGAGGACTTTGACAAGCCAGGCTTAGTGCTACCCTCTAGACCTGTCGCCATGATAAAAGAAAAGATGCACCGAGTTAAAGGATTGAACACATGGTTGTTCTAGGAAGGTGGGGGTGGGGCCAAAATGACCATGGACCAGATCAAAGCTGTCTCCCCACCACAGCAAGGGCAGGTCCTGCCAGGGCTAGCAGGAGAGAAAGCATATATATATATATATATATATTTAACCCCTCTTCTTCTGGAACTTGAGCAAGCTCCTTTTTCACAGCAAAATACTCAGGCCCTTTCTATTTAAGATGGATGTTCCCTGAAATTTTTATATAAAAATACATTTTGTAGGAGGCTGATGTAGGAAGATCATATGGTCAAGACCGACCTGGGCTATATGGCAAGACACTGTCTAGAGAGAAAGAGCGAGAGCAAGCGGAAGACAGACAGAGAGAGAGAGAGAGAGAGAGAGAGAGAGAGAGAGAGAGAGAGAGAGAACCATTTACACTGTTCTATGTTATGACAGACTTAGGACACACCAGATTCAGAGGCAGTCCTTAGAGGTTATTAGAAGACATCAGGGTTTGCATCACTAAAGCTCTTTCCTCCTAGGGTCCACATGCTTATAGGCGCTCGTGGCCTAAATGATACTGACTAGCGAGGGTGTCATGTTTATTGAGTAATCCTTTTATATTGATATTAATGTTATATAATTTTTCTTCCCCATAGATAAGATCATGAGAAGTCATGCAGGGAGGCAGGGAGGATCCTATATCAATAAACCAGTTTTGTCCCATGTATCTTCCCATGTAGCATGGCTTCATGTCTTACCACATACTTGCCTCCTCATGGTGCTGTGGAAGAACAGCTGCAGCGACTGGAGTGGAGAGTGTACGCAAGCCCAACCTGGATGAACCTTGACTGACTGTTAAGCTCCACATCCCCTCCTCGCATGCTCACAAGCATCCGCTTTCTAACATGGGCTGCTGAATCTGGAAAGGGATTGCTTTTCTTTAAAGCCAGATTTGGGGATGCTTGTCTTTAATTTCATCAGTTGGGAGCCTGAGGCAGACCAGCCTGGGATACACAGAAAGACATGTGTCAAAACTCTGTGCCAACTATTATTATCTTAGCCTTGTTCAGCTGAAGAACTTCATCCATGCTCTGGTGATTAAAAGAAAGACTTGAAGCCTAATGAACCTGTAGCCACGGCCCCTTCTCAGAGGCCTGGAAGTGATGACAGGAAGGGACCATTCTTTCTCAGCAGATGAGCTGCTGAGATGCAGTTGCTATGGCTACTTCTGTCATCCAGAGTCCGTTTGAGAGAGGGCTAACGCAGGCTAAGAGGAACACTGAGAAGAGAGACTTCTTAAAGGATCCAAATGCCAGGCAGAGAGCCATGCCTGCTTACCCTATCCCCAAACTTGACATGCATTCAGCAAGCATATCCGTAGGTCAGAGGTCACAGGTCTATCTGTCTGTCGTGGTAAGACTAGTGTCAACCTAGCACTATAGCACACATGCACAAATGGGACACAGCTGCTTCCCTCATGAGGCAGACAGTGAACATACCACTTTCAGTTATTAGCACTGTCCTGATGTCCTAAGTTAATATGACATGCTTTGGGTATGTGTTTAGGTTGAAATATTTTGATTCATGAGCTTTAAATTTTGTTTTATCGCTGGGCATGGTGGTGCACGCCTTTAATCCCAGCACTCATGAGGCAGAGGCAGGCTGATCTCTGTGAGTTGGAGGCCAGCCTGGTCTACAAAGCAAGTTCAGGACAGCCAGGGCTAAACAGAGAAACTCTGTCTCAAAAAAACAAAACAAAACAAAAAAATTAAATTTTTCATCATATAAAGAGTTATATTTACATAAAATCAAAACTCAATTCTAGTAATTTCTAGGAATTCTGAAGTAAGTTTTTGGTGCAGTATATTTATAGATAAAGTTAAACGTTAACACTTTTTAGAGATCTTGTAATGGTCTGATCCATTAAACACAAAGGCCTTCCCGCTTGCCACTGTTGAGAGAAAGTAGAACTTTAAGAGGCAGAAGCTGGAAGGTCAAGAGTGGGAGGTCTTGGGTCATTGGAAACATGTCATGTCTACCTGTTTCTGTCTCCCTTCCAAATGACAAAGTAAGCAGTTTTCCTCTGCCATGCACTCCCACCATGATGTGGTCACCATAGGCCTAGAAGCAATGGGGCTAATCAATTTTGAAACAGAATTTTTGAGAACATAAGTCAAAACAGGCCTCTTTTCTTTACCTTTTGATTATCTCTAATATTTGCATAGTTCTGGAAATCCTACAGGTGCAGAAAGCAATTCACAAACGAGGAAGGCTAAAAGACTCCAGCTGTGACTTCAGTCACAAGGAAAGAATAGCCACTGTTTTAGAGAAACTTTAGCTCACCTTCATATGGAGGGGCCAGTGTTTTTTTGGCCTCAATCAGCTATGTTGTAAAAAGTCTACTTTTGTTTTCTTTTTCATCCAGACATCTTCACCCTTATGTTCCTAGGCCATCTTGCTAGATTGTGCATAAACATGAGAAGATGGCATAAAAATACGTAAAGGTATGGTGACCTGCCTGATCTAAGGGTGGCCGAGCAGAAGATTGCTTGCTTGAGCTCAAGTTTCTGAGCAAGAAGGACTTCCAGCCATGAATTCCACTTTGGCTCCTGCCTGGGTGGTTAAAACCAATTTGAATGTTTTTCATCTATCAGTAGAGCTGGCGATTACCTTAGTGAGATTTAAGAATGTAGCTTGTTCTCTCTCTCTCTCTCTCTCTCTCTCTCTCTCTCTCTCTCTCTCTCTCTCTCTCTCTCTCTCTCTCTCTCTCTCTCTCTCATGTATGTGTGTGTGTGTGCGTGTGTGTGTGTGCATGTGCCCATGCCTGCCTATCTGTCCGTCTGTTTCTTTCCCCCATCCCTGCTGTGTGTATGCACCTGTGCATTCGTGTGTGTGTTTGTGTGTGTGTTGTATTGTGTGACAGTATTCCTGGGAAGATATGAGCAAATGATGAGCAAATGTCTGCTCATCCCTAATGAGAACTGACAACAGACCTAACTAAAAATCCTACACAAGTCACATTTCTTGAACCAATAAAGTTATGGAGAACAGACAACTTGAAGGCAATGGAAAGAATAACTTATGTGGAGTTTGCTTATTAAAGCTGGAGCCCTGCAGCTCTCTGCAGAACTTGCAAGCAGCTCTACAGGTCAGAGTCTCCTCTTCAGAAACTGTTACTACATATATAATTCTGGTGATGGGAGGACCTTGTGAAACTGGTAAATTTCAGTGACTTCCTGAGACTCCTGAGTTGCTTATTTCCTGAATCTTAAAGAGCTTCCTTTAGGAACTTCCTAAGTCTTTTTTTTTTTTAATTTTTTTTAAAATTTATTCTTGTTACTTCTCAATGGTTATCCCATCCCTTGTATCCTCCCATTCCTCCCTCCCTCCCATTTTCCCCTCATTCCCCTCCCCCATGACTGTTCCTGAGGGGGATTTCCTCCCCCTGTATATGCTCATAGGGTATCAAGTCTCTTCTTGGTAACCTGCTATCCTTCTGAGTGCCACCAGGTCTCCCCCTCCTTGGAATATACCCAGAAGATGCTCCAGCACACAACAAGAAACTTTGCTCAACCATGTTCATAGCAGCCTTATTCATAATAGCCAGAACATGGAAACAGCCTAAGTGTCCCTCAGTAGAAGAGTGGATAAAGAAACTGTGGTACATATACACTATGGAATACTACTCAGCTATTAAAAACAAGGAATTCCCAAAATTTGTGGACAAATGGATTGAGCTATAAATGATCATAATGAGTGAGTTAACCCAGAAGCAGAAAGACTCAAATGGTATATACTCACTTATATCTGCATACTAGCCCAAGGGGCATGTCCCACGAAAGCCTTCACTTACCAGGAAACTAGGACAGAGGGGAGGACATCCTATTGGGACTCTAAATGAGAGAAGCATGGGAGAATAGCAAAGTAGACGGATACAGAGGGTCCTAGAAACCTACAAGTAGAACATTATGATAGGCAGATTTGGGCCCAGGGGTCCCGCTCAAACTAAGTCACCAGCCAAGGACAATACAGGCGGTAAACTTCAAACCCCTTCCCAGATCTAGCCAATGGTCAGAATATTCTCCACAGTTGAGTAGAGAGTGGGGTATGACTTTCTCACGTACTCTGGTGCCTCATATTTGAACTTCCTAAGTCTTAAGCAGCCTTCCACTAGCATAAAATGTTTCAACTATGAAGAAATTGTTACAAATAAATCCCCTCCTCTCTCCCTCTCTCTCTCTCTCTCTCTCTCTCTCTCTCTCTCTCTCTCTCTCTCTCTCTCTCTCTCTCATGTGTATACTTAGTAAAGGCATGCGTGTACAGATGCACATGTATGTGTATGTTCATGCAAGTGTAATGCATATGGAGGTCAGAGGTCAACTCTGGATATCAGTCCTCAAGCACTATCTAATGTTTTGGCTTTGGTTTTGATTTGGTATGGGGACTCGCACTGTAGCTCACTTCATAGGCAAGGCTGGCTGGCCTGTGAGCCTCAGACATCTGCCTGCCTGTAACTGTGCAGTGCTGGGATGGCACGCATGCACCATCATGCCCAACTTTTCAGAGTAGATTCTAGGGATCAAATTCTGGTCCTTGTGCTGTGCAAGCACCTTACCAAGTAGACCATCTCCTCAGCACCTAGCCTGTTGTTCATAGTCTGAGTCCATGTTCGTTAGACAACTGTTCATTTCCAGGAGAGTCACTAGATCATGGTGAAATGTCATGTGAAAGAATGACGAATGGCAGTGCGAGAACAGGGGGGCCCTGCTTTCTGAGAATCAGGGTAAAGGGTCTTTAAGTATAGAACAGATGCTCCACGCAGCCACTGCCTCCACACACATTATGGAGCATCGTCTCTTAAGAAGTGGGACACAGCCCACACTGTCCCATCAGCTGGGGTCTGGTCTCCAGATCAAGTAAGGTTGAACCTTTTAGATTTGGGGTGTCATTGCTGCTCAAGTAGATGGAGCTTACATGCTATAGCTTCTTGATGGGAAAGACTTCTGAGGAAGGCATACAAGTCCAGTATTTATTCAAGTTACTAGATTCTGGGGTGGTCTACACTGCTCATAGGAATTTGTTAGTAGCGTTGTTGTTGTTGTTGTTGTTGTCGTTGTTGAGACAGGGTTTCTCTGTGTAGCCCTGGCTGTCCTGGAACTCACTCTGTAGACCAGGCTGGCCTCAAACTCACAGATATCCACCTGCCTCTGCCTCCCAAGTGTTGGGATTAAAGGTGTGCACCACCACCTGGCTATTGTTAGCATTTTTTAAAGAACGAAGAAAATTGAGTATCTAGCTTCCTCCATACATGGACATTTGACAGAGGTAGACATGCATCTTTTAGCGTTTTTTTTTCCTGAGGCATAAATGAAAAGATCCATCTTTTCCAAGTGTATCATATGTAACCATGGATCAGTGGAGTGAAAGAAAATCTGTATGATAGATTTGTTGGTAATAAAATGAATGAGGCTCGTTAAAGCCTGTGTACAGAGGCGTGTTTTCTCTTCCTTTTAAAGAGTGCTGTGAAGAATTACAAGATAAAGATTTATAAGCTACTGGCAAAGCAAAGAAATAGGGTTGAGCTAGAGGGAAATGAACAGATGTAGAAAATTGCCTGTATGGAAGTCTCGCAATCTACGATTACGCACAGTACGTGCTCTGAGAGACGCTGTTCGCGGAAGCACTGTGCTTGCATGTGATCTCTTAGAAAGGGAGCCACAGCCCAGACAAGAAAGGCAAGGCATAATGATTTCTTGTGACATGTACTGATAGACAAACACTGATTCCAATTAAGCTGAAGCTGTTGTCCTTGACAGTCAGCCAACAACAGATCTTTTTCTTTCCTTTTTTTTTTTTACTTTATTTTTTATTATTATAATTTATCCACATTACATTCTGGTTGTTATCCCCTCGCTGTTATCTTCCTGTTCCCATCCTCTCTCCCTCTCCTGCCCTATTCCCTTCCCCTAGGCCTCTGATGGTGTGTGCAGGTGGGGACACCTCCCCCACCAGCTGACCACAGCCCATCAGGTCTCATCCTGCATCTCCTTCCTCTGTTTGCCCATAGGGCCTCTCCACCAAGAGGAAGTGACCAAATCAAGGGCACCAGAGTTCATGTCAGAGGAAGCCCCTGCTTCCTCCCGCCCTCCCCACTACCGTGAAGAGTGAGCTCTCCATTGCATATATCTGAACAGGGGGTCTGGGTTCTCTGCATGCACTGTCCTTGGCTGGCACTTCAAATTGTGTAGGCACCCTTGGGTATGGATGAGTGGGAGGATATAAGGACCTGAAGGGTTCAGGATTCACAGAGGGAGACCATCAAGGCTGGTAGATCTGGACTCATATCCCATGATGATCATATGAACAAAGCAAACTACTTGACATAGTGTGTGAGAAAGAACTCTGGAAGGCATGTCGTGTTTAAGGGCATCAGGCAGCTAGTGCAGTTCTCTAATGCCCTTCTTGGTTCAAACTGATATTGTGGTAGAGGCCATGTTACCTTTGTGGGTACATATGGCGTGCGCATGCGTGTGTGTGTGTGTGTGTGTGTGTAGGCCATGGGCTCCTCTGCCCTTGCAATCTACCCCCACCCCACACCAAGGAATACAAATGAAAGCTAAACAAAACAAAAAAGCAAAACATCTTGTCATGGATGCTGCAGTGTGTCACGTAGTTCACCCCTTTGCTCACACAGCTTTACTTGCAAATGTTCACTTCAGTGAGCCATTGGCCTGGTCTGAGGCCTCTGGCTTCTGCTACACCATCAATACTGGAACCTCTCTGCGACTCCTTTTGGATATCCTGTGGTTGCCCTGTGTCATGGAGATCCTGCAGTTTTGGTTCTGTAGGACTGGCCCCTTCATGTACTCCAAGAGTTCATAGTTGGGGTAGGTGATGGGGTGGGCCAACTCAGAGCCCTGGATCTGGGCCTGGGAGGTAGCTGACTTGTTCTGCTCACTAGCTCTCCTGCACCTCCCAGGTGCACTCAGAATGTGGCCAGGCATGGCAAGTATGGAACCGATAATGCAACACACACACACACACACACACACACACACACACACACACACACACAAAGAGTGACAGCATCCTCTGTCCCTCCTTCTCTGTCTGCGACAGAGCCTTGTTCCCACAGCACCTTCAGTTTTTGCTCACCATTGTGGTGGTTTGAATACGTTTGGCCCCCTTAGACTCATGTGTTTGAATGCTTGGCTATAAGGAGTGGCACTATTAGAGGGTGTGGCCTTGTTGGGGTGGGTGTGGCCTTGTTGGAGGAGCTGTGTTCTGTGTCACTGTGTATGAGCTTTGAGGTCTCCTATGCTCAGGCTCTGCCCAGTGCTGATGATAGTCTCCCCCTTGCTGCCTGTGGATCAAGATGTAGAACTCTCAGTTCCTTCTCCAGCACCATGTCTGCCTGTTTTCCACCATGCTTCCTGCCATGATGATAATGGACTGAACCTCTGAAACTGAAAGCCAGCCCCAAATATGTTTTATGTATAAGAGATGCCATGGTCATGGTGTCTCTTCACAACACTAAAACCCTAACGAAGACACAGCCCTCTATCAGTCTGAGTCTGCCCTCTGGCCGGGGTGCCAATTCTGTCTTGTATTGGTCTTTATCGGTGTTGTTCCCTTTTTCCCCTCTTATGGAAACTGTTACCTCTGTACCTCCTGATCTATTTTCTAGTCTTTTCTGACTACCAGCCTCTGCCTTTATTGAAGCGTTCCTCTGGCCCCACCCCCTATGGCATGCTCAGCCTCACCACTCACGTCATATCAGGACTGCACTGCTCTGGTTCATAGTGACTCCTGACTCCTCACATCTGTATTACATGGTCACATGCCTGAAGGAAGTTCTCCACCTTCCTTGTGTCAACAAGCATGGCTGTGGGGTTTGTTAAGTTTCAAGCCACACTTCTATAGTCCCAACACTCCCCAAGGACAGAGACTGCAAGGTTACTCACTATTAGGTGTCCTTTGTCTCACATGATCTTAGTGTATAAGAGGTGCTCAGGGTACCTCCTATGAAGGGCAGATTGGGAAGTAGGGAGGGGGAAAAAAGAAAAGTAGAAAGCAACAAAGGAAAAGAACAGGGAAGGAAGGGCTTGCGTGATAGCAAATACTGTTATAAACACTCTGCTTTGTGGACTGAGGAAGAAAACACTGCTTACAGTCTGTGGTGGATAGACCTGGTAGTCAGTATTTGATTAGGATTTGAAATCATCTCTAAGATACAAAAATAGTCTTAGGATTCCTCTTAGATGCTGAAATTCCATTAACAATTGAAATTTACAACACTTATTTTTAAATCATTCATTCATTCATCCATCCATTCAATAACTATTCATTAAGTTTTCTACTAAGTGCCACCATACAGTATAGGATAAAACCCATTAAGATAATAAGATATGGAGCCCAATTCCACAAGCTCAAATTAGTAGCTGTGTGCCTGGGTAGCTAACAATCTGTAAGCTAGTTTCCTCTCTCTGAGGTGAGCAGCAATTTCTTTACCTTATTACTACGCTGTGTAGATTAAATAAGGGCAAATATTAGATGCTGTGCACTGACCTGTAACAGGATTGAGGTGCTCCTGTCCATCTGCAAGTCTGTGGCCTATATAGATGACAGATGCTGCTACCCAAGCAGCCCTTCCCTAGAGTCCCCACTGTGCTGTGGATGTCCCTAGAGGCTTACAGGGCCTGCTACCTCATGCTCAGCAGAGAGAGATGCTTAGAAGAGGTTGTGAGCTATCACATAGACTCCAAGGTTGTCCATCCTCTGGCCTCTGCATAAGCTCACATGCACATGCACACGCATAGAAAAAAGGAAGGGGAAAACACATTTCACTTCCCTTTCTTCCACTTAAAGCCTTTGTCCAAGTCTCTGTTGCCCCAGGACTCGGTCCAGCACACTTATCACTATGCTCCCTTGGCCCTGTGTAGAGTTCCCTCCAGGTAGTCTTCTCCTTGTACAGTGATCTGCAACCTCTGAACTTGATAAAGGAATTAGGAATTACTGAATCTAAGATGTTCCCGCTGTACGGTAGATGCCGCTTGTAAGGGTGTTTAATACGATGAAGCGTGCCCAATCACTGGCAAGAAGCAACTGTGGAACTAGCTTGGTCTTTCTAAGCTTTGGCCATTTACTGCCATTTCCATCTCTGCTTTGCCTGGAAAACTGTTTTTCCCCACTGAGTAATCTACCCTGTATCATCTTCTTCTATTTCCTGTTGTTTATTGACGTATTCCTATATTGACAAGCAGAGTCTCAGTTAAGATGTAGCTGTGGCTGGTCTGGAATTTGCTATATAGTCCAGAGTTGCTCCAAGATCACAGTTCCCCCTGCCTCATCCTGCTCAATGCTGGAACTCTAGCTATGCACCATTATACCATACAATACTTTCATAATAACCTCAGGGAGCAAAATATACTGTTTTGTTTTCTCCATTCAAAAAAGGAAAAAAATCTCTCCTTTACCACCGTGGTCTCATACGTCTCATACTGTTTGTCCATCCATCCAGTCATCCTTTGTCACTAATTTCTTCAAGTTTATTCTCTGATCCTTTGCTTTACCATCTGCTGCTGTCTTAGCCATGTCTTTCCACCATGCCAGCCCCTAGTCCACCTGCCATGACGACAGTCACCCACTCTGCAAGTTCCATTCCGAGTGGGATGGATATGGATATTCAGATGACTGGTATTCAGACTGAGCGAACAACACCAGAGACATTCCATTAACATACTCCCGTTTGATCAAGCAAACAGACCTTTGAAAGGCGCTGTTATCAAGAGTTCTTCCTTTTCAAGAGCAGCCACTCTTTCCAAGTCATCCTCTGGGTGGAACGAATCACCAACATGGCCTCAGCTGTTGGCAGCCTCCACCATGGATCTGCCTCTTCAGCACATCCCATCCCAGTCCCACCGTGGTGACTTCACAGGGCTCACACTACTGATTTCAGAGGGAGAGAAAGGTCTGTGGATGCCTAGGCTCACTCACTGCTCTCCATGCTGGGCTACTTTTGAAGAAACAAGACTCTGCTCAAAGTAGGCAGGGTGAACATATGCAGCCATTTTCTGTCCCGGTATTTTAAGTTCTGGTTTAATAGTCGATGACAACATCTGGGAAGAGCTGTGTGTTTGAAATCCATGGATCTCAGGCTCCTGTGACCAATCTCCTACATCTGAGGCCCTGTCAAAGTGTGCGTTAGCCAAAGAGCTACAAATGCTCAATGCCCACACTTCTGAGCTTGAAAAGCTACACACACCAAATGTTGAATGACTGCAGAGAAGAGACTGTTTCAGACACAGGCTTGGTCACTAAAACTCCTATAGGCCTCTCACTTCAGCGGGCAGAACAAACACTAGTCTTGAGCTCGAGCCCTTTCATATAAGATGTGTAGTAGAGAGGCTCTTTTTAAAGGAGTTGTTTGCTGTTGCTTAGTCAGTTAAGTAACATTTTATAGTGTGGGCAGTCTGCACTGTGTGTGTTAGGTTTTAGTCGTGTCTTTTCGTCTTCTTTAGTGAACAGATATGGGCTGCAGTGGGCACTCCTGCTCAGCACGTGCACACCCAGGGACATGCCAGAGACAGAACAGTTTGTAACTTAGTTCACATTCCAAAGACGTCTGAGCACTTCTCTTTTCATCTCTACTTTTTTAGGGGGCGGGGTGGGGGGTGGGGGGGCGGTTTCGAGACAGGGTCTCTCTGTGTAGCTCTGGCTATCCTAGACTCACTTTGTAGACCAGGCTAGCCCCAAACTCAGAGCAATCCGCCTGCCTCTGCCTCCTGAGTGCTGCAATGAAAGGTGTGCGCCATCACGCCCAGCCTTCTCTTTTCAGCTTTCAGTGGACATACTAACTTCATTTGTAGAAGAAACATGGAGGCAGGAGAATTCCTATGACTGGGACGGTTTCATATTGGCCAATAAAACCCTTTGCAAACAAACAGGATAGAAACAAATATATCTGGCTGCTGGTTTCACCATCACCTCCCTGGTCCCTTTTCTCTGGCCCGCTCCTCCCTGTCTCTAAGTTTTGATCAGGTTTCTGGCAGCTGAGCTCTGTTATCAGCTAACTGTGCTCTGCCCTTTTCGCCATCCTCACTGCCTCAACTCTCAACCAGTTGAGACCCCCTGTGGGGGTCTGAGGTGTTAGGATGAATGGTGCACATGTAGAAGACTCAATTTTATCCACTGTTGACCAAAATGAAGTTTTTATAAATTATAGGAAATTAAATCAATTGTTGGATTTTTCTAACAGGCATGGAAGACATGTTCCTATAAAAATTTGAGTATTGGCACAATGCCTGCAACCCCAAACCTTGTAATGTTGAGGTGGGAGGACGGGAGTTCCAGCCCAGCCTAAGTTACAAAGTGAGACCTTGTCTCAAAATACAAACAAGAACAATAAAAATTTAAATTACTAATATGAATATGATATTTGTATATAAACTTACAAGAATGAGAACTGACACTAACCGTATGTATACTTTTATATGTTTGCCGTAATTCCTCTGATCCCCAATATCCTGTCACTTTCATAATTTAGACATTATTATTACTCCTAGTTTACCAAGGAGGAGGTAAAGTTTACTTAAGGTCATAAAGTTAGTGGTGGCACAATCGTTCTAATCCAGCAGGGAGCCCCTTAGGGGAAATTCTTCTATACTTGAAGTTATTTGAAAAAAAGAAAAAAGCTCTACAGATTGCTTAGGATACTTTAAATATATGTATGTATGTATGCGCAATTATGTATATATTTATCCATACGTATGTGTGTACAAGGTGCACCTTTTGTATGAATGCATGTGTACATGTGTGCACATTTATGTGTAAGCCAAAAGAAAACCTCAGATTTCATTTCTCAGGTGCAGTTCACCTTGATATTTTGATGAAACGGTTTCTCCCATTGGCCTGGAGTAGACTAAGCAGACTGGCCAGGAACTCCCAAAGGTCTACCAGTCTTCTCTAGCTCTGGGATTTCAACATGTCTTAAGCTTTTTTAAAATGTGGGTTCAGGGAATTTAAATCTGATTTGATGTTTGTGCCGCAAGCTCTTTACTGACTGAGCTATCTCCTAAGACCCAAATATATGTTTAATTTATTCTTGAAGAATTGCAAACACGGATAAAATATACTTTGATCAAATCCACCCCCACCTTCACCCCAGAAGAAATTTCCCTTCCCGGCTGGAAACCCTATAAGCTAAGATGTTAGATAGTTCTGAATTCTTCCCCAAAACCAAGACTACTGTTGTCTTGGGGAACTAGAATGACCTTTGTGCGGTTCTTCTAACAAATGGTTAGCCCCTGATTCAAGGGAGGGCCCAACCGAACCATCCCTACTCAACCTTTTGATCCTGGCATTGTGGTTCATAGTCCTTCATGTAAAGGACACAGCAGTCAGGACTTTATAGGGTTCCACCATAGTTAGATGGGCAATGGAGGGCTGTTAATGAGGACACAGTGTGATGGCCAACATGGCTAAATAAGGTTTGGGATATAAACCTCTTCCTGAGATCCACTATTATAGTTCCAGTTGTTGATCAATGCAGAATGAACTGACTCAGGGCTGGTGTTTCCTATTACATCCTCTTCCTGGGAGCCAATCACTGCAGTCTTTCAAATATTAATCCTCACCCATAGTCCTTCATCACATGAAGTGGGAAAAGCTCCAAATGTGAAGGAAAAAGAAGAACAAATAGGGAAGTGAAAGAGGGTGAAAGAAAAACAGACCAAGGCAGAGACCAGCAAGAAAGCATTTCATGGCTATGAAGACTAGGTGAGGCCTTTTAGGAGTTGCCTGATCCACTAGTTAAATTACCCATCACCCAATTATATGGCATTCCACATTGAAAAAAAAAAAAGACCAATACAAAAGTTTAGTTTAGCACAAGAGCTCAGCTTCTCATGAGTAGGCGGAGCCACTGGATGGACTTCTCCACAGGGCTGCACTGAGAACGTGTCTGAGGGCTGAGCACATGTCCGAGCACTCTGCACAGATAGAGGCATGTTTATCAGAGAGCAGCTGATTTGACTTTCAGAGAGAATTTTAATTTAGCTAAAGCACTGAGGGCAAATTTCAAGAAGGATCCCAAAGAAATGGGATTCCTCCCTGGCCCCTCCTCCACCAGGAATCTCATGCTAGGGGAAGGAGAGGACGCCAGACAGAGGTGAGAGATCATCTCCTGGAAAGAGGTTTCAAACAGTTCTAACCCATTGTATGACAGAATGAGACCAAAATCGAGATAGGGATGGGTCAGCGATACTTGGACCATGCCTTGACCAGCCTGTCCATATCCTCCACCTTCTATTGAAACTTTGATCTCGCGTCAAGACCCAGAAGATGGACTTGAGGCGTTTGATGGATGTGGTCACATTAAACAAATCTTACTTTAATTTTCACCCTTTCCATTTAAAAGAGAAGAGTTTGCTAGGTTTTTTTTTTTTTTTTTTTCCCAGTGAATCTCAAATATTTCATGATTAGCGAGTCACTTACATCAAATCCTAATAGGAAGGGTCTATTGTGTGACTGGGTAAATAGAATTCCATCATGTTGAAAGTTAAGAATCCATGCTCTCATTTAGGGAACATACAAACCCTGGGCAAAACACTGTTTATTTCCTTATTCTCAGTATCTCGGAACAGGCCTATTGTCACTCACCAGTCAACCACGAAACAGGCTATGAGGTAAGACATTCTAGGCCGTTGCTGTCATTGTATCCTCTGGAAGAAATAGCACAGGTACCAGTTGTATCCTGTGAAACTGAACACTGGCCATCTGAATAAGAAGGGCAGATGATACTAGTGTGTAAAAGGTAGATTTTTCTTCCCAACTCCCCATCTTTCCACACTCTCTTCTCAAGAATTCCTCTCCTCTGGCTAGCCAATGAGGCATCGGCCACAGGTCTGCCTTCATGTTTGGAGCTGTGTGCCTGTGTGACTTGACAATGAAGGATTCTCACCTCTATTCACAGTTATTGCTGTATAGCAAAGCTCCACAAACATCACTTAGCACCACTCAGTGGGAAGAAATGATGGTTTGAAAACTCACTGAGATCTACCTGATCTTCTCTCATCATAGTATGAGAAGGGAAAGCTTGAAAACAGATCTAATAGTCATTAAAATCAGAGGTAATAACTTGGATTGACAAAACATTTTGAAATCTAAAAGGATGGAGACAGGTTGGAAACAGAAAGCAAATTTCAAAAGATGAAATTTATTACTCAGTCTTAAGGTTTTTGAATAAAATAGTCAGGCTGGAGAGATGGTTCAGAGGGTAAGAGCACTGACTACTCCTCCAAAGGACTGAGTTCAATTCCCAGCAACCACAGGGTGGCTCACAACCATCTATAATGAGATCTGGTGCCCTCTTCTGGCCTGCAGATGTACATGCAGACAGAGCACTGTATACACAATAATAAATAATTCTTTAAAAGTATTTTAAAAATAATAAAATAGTCAAGGTGGGAGGGAGATGCAGAAGGAGCTTCGTCTATAAGGACCACTTCCTACACAGATGCCATAAAGGACAATGTGGCTCTTGATATCCCCAGCAGAACATCAACAAATGAGGTCATCCTTTCATTCTGTTCTGCAATCAAACCATAAAACGTGGTGTGTAATTACCTGCCGATGGTGGAAAAATCTAGAAATCTTGGTGCAAGTGGAGTCCAATTAACCTCACTAAGGAGTAGTGTAGTTGGGGAGGGAGCTCAAACTAAAACAAAGCTTCGAAGCAGACTCCAGGAGGGATTGTGTATGCTGAGCCCTCCAGAGTCAAAGGTCACACATGGCAGATTCAACCACTGAGAGGATAACAGACTTCACTTCTTGTTGTAACTCCCTGATCAATGCAGTCTATACTTGATATTAGGCATCATAATCTACAGGAGGATGAGCACGGGTTCTATGCAGATACTACATCCGAATATAAGGGACTTGAACATCTGTTGATTCTGATAGCTGGGAGGGCCCTGGAGCCATCCAGCATAGGTAGAAAGCGGAAGCCAGCAGGGACCCCATGGCTCTGGGAGGCAGAATGAAAGACAGGACGTGGGTGTTTTCAAAACCAGGTTGGAGTTCAATGTGAAAAAGATTCTCACAGGGTAGATCTCTTGGGGGCATGGAGGAGTACGCTTCTCAAGGTGGCTGTGCTTAAGACAATGTGTGTGAGTAGTGCCTATGAGTAGCTACACCTCACTGTGACTCTGGTCCAGGTGCTGTTTTGTGTAATAAAGTTGATTTCTCTGTCAAAAGTCTTGTTTCAAGTTTCAAGAGTAGATTGCCATCAGTTTCCTTTATTTTCACAAAATCCTTGGTGCGAAGCACTTATGCAGAGGGAGGTGATGTGTGTGCGTAGCCAGACACCCGTGATGCTCTGAGTCTCATTCACATTTCTTTTCTCTGGTTCTTATATAAGACCTCAGAATATAACCCAGGCTGGCCTTGAACCCACACCCCTCTAGCCTCAGCCTCCCAAATTCTGCTTTTACCAGTTTGAACCACCAGGCCTGTTTGTCTTGATATCTTTTGGGGTTTCCTATTTTTCTGCACTTAGGTAAAAGAGCATTCCTTCCTTCCTCCCCCATATTCATGCTGGGCTCTTAAATAAGACAGGCAGAGGAATGCATCGGAAATGTGTCAAAGATCTGAAATTCTACTACTGCCTGCTCACCTAGCCATCCCAGCAGCAGATGAATCTGTTTCTCCTCCAAATGCTGCACACAGCACCTAGTGCTGTTGTTTGGGCTGACTGATGTTTCTAGTAGAAACTAGCTGTCCCATATTATATGGCAATTGTAGTGTTTTATTTTTTCATTTGTCTGTCTATCTATCTATCTATCTATCTATCTATCTATCTATCTGACATAGGATCTTATTTTGCAATTTAGGTTGGTCTGGAACTATGGTGCCCAGGCTGGCCTTGGAATGGATTTTCCTGCCTCTATCTCCCCAAAGCTAGTGCTACATGAATGCCCTGCCGCGTTCAGCCCTGATATAGCTCATCTTGTGCTTTCTGTACTATGCTATGAGAGAGGCTAAGCACCTTAGGCAGCGAGTCCCAAGACAGGGGAAGGATCATTAGACTTCCAGCAAGGCAGATCTCTATAGGTAGCTACAAGTGCTTCCAGCTGCTCACAAGTTCTCTGCTCTCCTCCGTATTGTTGCAACGCTGTCCTAAGTTTCTTGTCTAGTGATACTTTAATTTGTTTTCAGCACTTAAAAATAGAGACTGTACCTCCGTTTCTCAGGGTTTCAAAAGTGGTGATCTCATACAAGTGACAATCACCTAACACACACAAAACAGTTGGTGGTTTGGCATCTTTGGGATCACCTTTATCTTTATTTGATACACACACATACACACACACACACACACACACACACACACACACACACACACACACACATAGTTACACTCATAGTTATGGTTTACTGCAGCAAAAAGATACAGGTCAGATTCAGGAGAAAAGGGTCTCAGAAAGACCAGGTTCAATCTCCAGAAAAAAAAAAAAAGGTAAAGTGGTGTGTGGAAACCAGATACCAGAGAGTAAATACTAAGCAACTATTTTATGTGCCTTGGTTCTCAAGGAGAACAGCAGCCGTTACCAGCATGAACTGTCTGTGATTGTGTGTGTTTCCCTCCTCTCTTGTTAGATCTCAGTCTGTGGTAGAAGCTGGGACCTTGAAACATGAAGAGAAAGGAGAAAGCGAAAACACTCAGCCCCTGCTGGCTCTGGACTGAGCCACCATCATGTGACAGTCCCATGCACAAGTCTCCAGTGGAACAGCCACCAAGGACGTCTGTGCAACTGACCTACAGTCACGTGTGCTCTGCTTGTCATGAGTTCTCCACTCCACCCCCAGCCATGACTGGCAGCAGCCATTGGTCTGAGCAGCTCACACTGGACAAAGATCTGAGAGATCCTCTTAGGATCTAATTGAACTAATTAACGTATGTTGTTGTGAGGGGTTGGGGGAGGGTGTTGAAGAAAGGCATTTGTGTAAAAAGAATTCTTCCTCCCCACATATTTATGGCAGCAAATGTACTTAAAACGGGAACACTAATTTTGCTGCACATACATTACAACAAGAATTGCTCTAAGGATTCACACAGGAACCTTCTCCGGCTTTTGCAAATTAAGACAAAGTTCATTTCCAAATATACACAACAGAGTCAAACTGTGCAGATACAATGACGAGTTTGATGTCGTGCAGAACCCCAAGACAAGAGTAGCTACAATAATTTCCTGTTTTATTGACTTGTTTTCTGACCTAATCACCAGCATCTAAGTGTTCATTCCTAAGAGTGTGATCTCACAAGTATGGCCATTTGCAGTTTTAAATTTAAACATCCTGGAGGAATGATTTTGATATTACGTCATCTGTCAGGCTATCAGCTGACTTCATGAACTGGGCTTTAAGAAGACACAGGCATTTTGGGAAATGACCTTAGCAACGTGATTCCTGTAGGAGGAACATGAAGAGGAAGCAGAGGAAGCAACTCGTTGAGAACACACACACACACACACACACACACACACACACACACACACACCAGTGACAGGAGCCCACTCAAGTTAGTTCTTGGGTTACTATAGCAAAGGAAAAAGTGCTGGCAAGTAAGTCACTTTGTCCCAACCCTCCTATTACCCATGGAGACAGACCCTGAGGGGACAGACAGTCAAATCTCACAGAAAAACCCTACGGATGGCTCAACATTAAGCATCAAGCTAAAGAAGACCAGGAATGCAAGACGAAATGCCAAAGACCAACCTACTTCCTTATCCATTCTTCTTAGAAATGGATCAAGTCAGGAGGTCAGATAGACATCAAAGGGTAGGATATTTTCTCTGTGCGATGTTTCCCAAGACCAGCTGAGCACATGCAGGTATCTTACTCCCCAGCCTTCTGTATGACACAGGCACTTTCTAACATTGACCAGAGTGCCTCATGTACTCTGCTTAGTAACTGCGAATTGTAATTGCGAATGCTTAGTAAAAATATTATACGTTGTAAGCATTTGGTAGGTTGATTTGCTAGCTGAACAACCTAAAGGGAACAGAAAACCAGTTCAACTCTCAGCCAGCCACAATCACCCAAACAACATTGCGAATTCTCTCTCCTCTGTCTCCCCTCTCCTATTCCTGCCTCTTTCTCCCTCTGTGTCTCTCTTTCCATAGTCCTCCCCCCTTTGTCCTCCTCTTCCCACTTCTCCTTTTCCTTTCTTTCTCTGTTTCTCTTTCCTCCCTGACACACTCCAGTGCTGGAGATCAAACCCAGGGCCTTGTCATGCAAAGCAAGTGTTCTGAGCTGCATTCTAGATGTATATTGTTTCTCAGTTGATCTACTGTTTTATTTTTTTTTCTACTGGCAGAGAATAGTAACAGAAGCTATTTTTATGTTCCAACCTTGAATAAGTAAAATTGAAACATAAATTAAAATATCTCTCAAACAATTGCATCTTACTATATAAAAACACCAATTCATTTTTGTATAGGCCTTTTGAATCATAAAATAACAACCTTGGAAAATGTCTATGAATATATTGGAGTAATTTCTTTTCTTATGACACAAGAGAAAGGAAAAATTAAAGTGAATTAGAAAATGTTTTATTGCTTGGGTTTATGGAATAAACATGGGATCCAAGTACTCAAAATCCCGTTGGAGTCAATGACTGACTGCCAACTCTTGTAATAATAGTGGTAATTCCGGCTTTTCACATGGCAATATTTAGAATCCTACTGTAATGACCATATTTTTAAAATGTTATATTTACTAAGTTAAAAGATAATTTTTGCTCATTTCCACCACTTTATTACATGAATGTAAGGTGATGGCTTAACAATGAGGACGTATGACTTGCATTTTGTTGTGTGTATGTACCATAGAGGAGACCCAAACCCAGTAGGTGAACGAGCATTACTACACGAACACTGGATTGTATTGCCTTCTGTCAGTAAGTTCCTCTGTTTAATAAATACTGAAGAACACAAATAATTTTGTGTTTTCTAAGAGTCTGTTTTCTTTTCTGGAATTTGGTAATGATTTGATATTTTCCTCCCATGCCATTGCCATCTGTGTTAGAGGAATATTTGAACACTGACAAAAGAAGAAATAAGTACCAATTTGAGAATGGACACATATTTTGTAAATATTTTTACTAAAAGCTAATATCCTTAAGCTAAAAGAAAAAGAATCAACTTCAATGTCAAAGAATTGCCCTTTAAGTGAGGTACAAAACTGCCCCTTTTGACACTGGATGAAAAGACTGCATCTATATTTTATCTACCTGTGTGGCTGGACTATGTGCCATTTCTGCAGCATTGTTGATCGACTGGCTTAGAGATCAGTGCATGGACATCCCTACATTCTAAGGCTCGAGTTATCTTTAACTTTAAAATAGAAATCCACAGGCATAGATGCTTTACTAGTGAACTGATCACCTTGAAGACCAAGATGGTTTTCTACTGCTCTTCCTATGCCATGGGTAGTACTCAAATCAAACATATATGTGAAATGCCATTTCAAAACGATGAGTAGAACTTTTTTTTAGTGAGGGAGATGGAAAAGTCCTGCAAATTCAGAATCAAACAAGCTGGACCCCTTACACTTAGGGAAGGATCCTAGCATCCCCGGACACTTCCCACACAGCTATTCCTACATTGATAACATTGTGAGGGGACTCACTCTCGGAGACCAGGAGGCCATCTTTGTGGCACTCAAGTGGATCTACAGAGGCGGACACTATATATTCCAAGTCCTGCAGTACAGAAGTACAGAAGGCAAAGAGGCCAGGCCCCCCCCCCCCCCCCGGCTGTCTGATTCCGACAGGGGACTTTCACTCCCATGTTATAGTTTCTTGCCGGGCCCCACTGTTTGTAGTATTTTCTTCTCACAATATGAAATGGTTCTGTTGCTTTTCTCAGCTAAAAAAAATGTTGCTCTTAGAAATAAGATGCTTGATGGCATTTGCATTATTAGGACAGGGAAAGGGGAAGACACAGAGTCTAAATGAAGATACACAGGCTGACCCAAAGGTTGGCACACTTCATAATCTTGGGGTAACTTCCTATTTATGTTAGGGAAACAAAGTTGCCTTCTTCATCACAAGTGTTTTTTTTCCCCTAAAAGAAATATGTCTTAATTTACCAAGAAAATTGCTATTTAACAGTTAGAAGTAAAGTATTTATACCTCTTGTCATTAAAGTCAACAAACACATGGCAGTCGCTGGTGCCAACATAGCTTAGCTACCTAGAAAAATATAACTGCATAGAAAAATTACAAACTAAAAAAGTGACTCATTCACAGTTTTCTACATACAGTTTATCCTCAGTTTTCATTGATGTACACACTATTCTATGTAGAAAAATATCTTTGGCCAGCAATGTAGATATAACCAAGTGTTCCCCTTCAATCAAGGTACTAGTTCCGGGCTGTCTTGAGCAACACGAGGCGAGGGGCCTCCTAAGTGAACCGCAGTAAGGCAAATCCTCCCTCCAGCATTCCCAATCCAGAAGGAGCCTTAGAGGTCTTTAGCTCAGGTGAGGAAATGGAGAGTCATGGCACTTGAACTTGTAGATCCACACCCGAAAAGAAAATCAGAGAGGCAGCCTCCCTGGAGAGCATCCAAGTCTGTGTCAATCCCTTTTAAATTGCAGGCAGGCTGCGTCTCTGCTGAGGGGTCAGCTCGGGGTGCCACACATCCACGATGAATATCAGCCGGAAAGATGAGGCATCTTGCCACACCTCGTGCTCGAAGGAGTCATCAAAGATGAGCACTTTGCCTTCTTCCCATGTCCTGGAAAAGAAAAACATGCCATTTGTCAGAACGGCGCTGGCAGTGCTGCGTGCTTGAGGGTCAGTTTGTGTTCATAGGCAGGAGGCCCCTTTTGTGACCTCCTTTGGGATATGCCATAGCACCAAGCCTGAAAATAGTCTTCCATTAATAATTAAGAACTTCAATCTTCTTATTAGGGACACCAATTTTCTCATGAGGCTCTAAAGATATGCAAAGCACGTGGGCTGGTGATGAGGGCATACTGACAGTATTTCATACCCTCCATTTAGTCTAGCTCCTGCCTCGAAACGGATTTGTTTAGTCAAGCAAGTATCTAGAAACCTGGTTCTCAATCTTCCTAATGCTGCAACCCTGCAATACAGCTCCTCATGTTGTGGTGGCCCCAACTATAAAATTATTTCATTGCTATTTCCTAACTGTAATTTTGCTACTGTTATGAATCATATGTAGGTATCTGACATGCACGGTATCTGATATGTGACCCCTGTGACAAGTATCATTGGATTCCCAAAAGGGTCGAGACTGATACGTTGAGAAGCACTGATCTAGGATATAAACTCCACAGCTGTCATTTCAGGGACTGGTTTAGGCTTCTGGGTGGTGGTGAAGAACCAAGTTTCCACCTCCCACAACCCACATAAAAGCTGGACACAGAGCATGAGCACCTGTAACTCTAGTATTCTTCTGGGGAGATGGGAAGCTGAGAGACATGATATCCCCAGGAGCCTGTTGGCCAGCCGGCCTAGTGAATGCAGTGGTTAGGAACAAAAGAGAGACCCTGTCTCAAACAATGTAAAAAGGGAGGCCCGACACTCAAGGTTGTCTCTGAGGTCTACACACCTGCAGTTGCAAACATGCATCTACGTTTACCCTCATACAAATGTGTGTGCACACACATGCAGGATTCTACTTCCCCGTCACATGCCTTCTGTTGGGATTCAGAACCGGGAAAAGTGGCCAAGATGGCCATTGAACCAAAGCAGACCTGGCCTCCAGGTTCTCCCAGCATCCCTCAGTCCCTACCTGTCATGGGGCATAGCTGGCATTCTCTGTCCTCTGCACTCAACTTTCCAGGCCAGGGGCTAAGATTTCCTTCCTCAGAAGCTATCCTTACATAATGCAGACATTTTGTGTGTTCTCTCTCTCTCTCTCTCTCTCTGCATTTCCTATCTTCACTTTTCTGTAAGTGCACCGTTTCTCTCTGCCCCCACCCTTTTCTTTCCCTCTGCATAGTGACTTCACCAACACTCTCCTGTGAGGTCAGTGAACCTGCCCAGGAGCTACCCCCAATAAATGTGCGTTTAAGTATTCTAATTTGGCTTGAGTTGGCTCATCTCATTGGCAGAGATAACATAGCAATGTCCATACAAAAGATAAAAGGCTTATGTGTTTTAGCATCGCTAGAACTTCTTTCTGTTTCGAGGCTGGATGGTGTGCTGTTCTGTGCTCCCACCGGTTCAGCTTGTCCTCATCTACCAAGTGGCATTTGAGTTGCTCCCACGTCCTGGTCCTGTGACTTTGTTGCTGTGATCCTCGATGCTGTCTCTTTTGGGACACGCGCCATCTTTTTCTTCTGTCTGTCCTGTAGCTTTGTCGCTTATAGCCACTGACATGGTTCACCTTCTCTGATAACAGTAAGATCAAGAAAATGAGCACCTCTCTGTTTAAGATATCTCAGAAGAAGGTTGACTTTCTTTTCTTTTTGGTTTGTTCTTTTCTTAGTTTTCTTTTCAGATTTGGTTTTACATGGTAATGAATGCCTTTTCTGTCATTTGCTACAGTCTAAGTTTCTGTCTTTTGTAAACCTTGGAGTGAACACTATATTTCCTATATTCAGAGGAATTGTATAAGACAGCTAAGTAACACATTTGCTGCATTCAAGACAGAAAGCTGCGAGGCACGCCTCGGAGAGAACGGGCAGGTAGGTGGGTGGTAGATGGAGAAGGCCGGTTGAACTTTTTACTTGCAAATATTAGTTACTTTTTATCACTTAATAACTAGAGATTTTATTGTTAGATTTCTCCAATGTGTCAGTTATTCTTCTCTGGAGTGACCTTGCCTCCCCTACGTTGGTCCCCACATGCGGGAACGCCTGTGGAGCACACTACCGCCCTCTAGTGGCCAGAGGCCAGCCATCCTGGGGAAGATCAATGCACAAGACCAAGGTCTGCACTGGGTAGTACATAAAATCTCAATGACAATATGGTAACCGGCCAACACTGTTTCTGCCATGCTGTAACTCTCTGCTGAGGTACAATACAAAATTTTAAATGCTTAAGTGGAATTTCAACAGTCAAATGTTTTTCCTAGTAAAAAATTCATTTAAAAGGTGACAGCATTTAGCATATTTCCATCCTTTAATATTTATCATCTTCATGCTACTATCTACATATAAATACAGGAGCACTGGCTCAGCTCACAACTTCCTGTGGGTTAGAGAAGCACCGCACATCCACCACCTGCATGCTTCTCTCCTGATGCTTTGTGTAGGCTAACACTCTGTTTAGATCTTGGCTCTCACACAGCTCTCTTCTGAGGGATGGCGGGAGGTCCTACAGTGTGCTCTGCAGCACTGATTTAAAATACTCTGTGTGTAACCCACTCGCATATCAGACAAAGTTAATAGTATAAGCAAGATTCATTTCCAATCTGTCCATTTTCCTAAACCAGACTACTACTCAAGAATCACGTAATGTTTCAGGTCTGCATGTAAGACATTTCTTTCACAAAATGGATTTTCAACAAATGGACTGAGCTGAAAGCAAAATCATTTGGCCCCTGTGTCAGGAGTCCTAAGAGACGCAAGGATTCCTGTGATGCGACTACAAGTGTTTTTTTGTTTGTTTGTTTTTTTCAACAAGCCATTTCCCCAATACAACACAGATATATCTTAAGGGCATTATGCTAAGTGACTCAAGACAGTCACCAAAGGCCAGGTTCTCTGACTCTGCTTGCATAAGGTCCTGGAGCAGTCGAGCTCATAGAGACTGAAGTGAAATGGAAGCTGCTGGGCTGACGTGGGGAAGGGCTACGGACCCAGTGTTCAACAGCCCAGTCTCTTGATATGACACTCTGCAGCTAGGTGGTGGCAATAGTTGTACAATATGAATGAACTTAATGCCAACAAGCCACACACTTTAAGATGGTTAACATGATTAACTTATGTATTTTACCATGATTAAATACACAAAACAACAAAACAAAAACTACATGGGCAATATCTCTTGCTGGGCTTATATCTGTTCTTGAATTTTCTGTTTCCATAGAACACAGCAATGGCCATTACTTAGTACAGATCATTTCCTTAACAATACTGTCCTTTGTCTTTTCACTAGTTTCAGAGGCAGAACAAGTAAAACTTCAGCTTCAATTATTTGAAAAGGCAGAGGGAAGCACAACAGAATCTCATCCAAGCTGTGCCTCAACCTGAGCCGACACAGGTTTCCAAGAAAAGCTCCAACAAAACGACGAAGTCATGGCTGAATTATGATGCAGGCAGCTAAAAGACAGCAACACTTTTCAGGGCAGCAGCCTCCTGGAACTGGTCCCACATCCCTCTTGTGAGGGCTCAAGATACAAGTTTAGGAGTGGTAGGGACTGGATGAATATGCTTCTTACTGTTTGAATACCTGACCACTGAGAGAAGGCCTTCTGCCTCTTATGCCAACAGAAGCAAGAATATCCAGTAACAAGATAAAGCAATAGTGCATAATCCTTTAACTTCTCAAATTATTAAAATTATAACTAATGATAATGGTATAATGGTGGCAAGGCATATTTAATAGCTATAATCTTATCACACAATTATCACCAATAATAATTAACAGTGGTGACTCCAGATGCTTGTAGTCTTCCACCTAAAATCCTACATATATGAAGTGGTGACTTCAGGCTCCATATCCCTTACTGCTAGGAGTCTCAGCTAGGGTCATCCTCAAAGGGGTACACCAACCCACCCCTAAAACCTTCAACCCAAAATTTGTCTCACCTACAAGAAGTGTAGGGATAAAGATGGGACAGACATTGAGGGAATCGCAAACCAATGACTGGCCCAACTTAAGACACATCTCATGGGAGAAAGCCAAGTCCTGACACAACTAACGATACTTCACTTTCTTGCAGACAGGAGCCTAGCATACCTGTCTTCTGAGAGGCTTCATCTGGCAGCTGATGGAAACAGATGCAGAGACCCACACCCAAACAATAGTCCAAGCTCAAGGAGTTTTGTGGAAGAGTGGGAAGAATTGAGGCACCCAGAGGGGTCAAGGACATCATAAGAAGACCTACAGAGTCAACTAACCTGAGCTCATGGGAGCTCACAGAGACCAAAGGGCATATATGGACCACACCTCAATGCCCTACACATATGTAGCAGATGTGCAGCATGGCCATCATGTGGGTCCTCTAAGAATTTGAGCGGGGTGGGTAGGGAGCTGTCTCTGACTCTGTTGCCCACTTTAGGATCTCTTTCCCCTCCCTGGCCTCAGTGGGAGGGGATGTGCTTAGTTTGAGATGCCAGGAGGGAGGAATGGGGGTGGGGTGCATGAGGGAGGGACTGGGAGGAGAGGAGGGAAGTAGCTGAGATCAGGCTGTAAAGTGATTAAATAAATAAATATATAGATAAATAAATAAATGGGAGAATTCCTATAGATAAAAATGGCAGTGAGCTATGCTAGAATGCTTTCAATTGAGCAAAAGTCATGATATGGTTGGAATTTTTATCCAAAGAACCTGCATCAAGGCACGTCCAGCTTGCTCAGGACAAGCTGACTCTGTAGAAGCTGTGGGAATCCTATAGGTCTGGTTTGCTGTTACAGCCCAAGACCATGTCCTAGCATCTGAGGATGCCATTCTGAGGTGAACTATGAGGCATTTAATCAGGCCAAGCGGAACACAGGAAAAGGGGGCTCACAGGTCAGAAACAATAAAGCCCAAACCAACCTTGATAAATTCTCATCTACTTTAGGCCCCACATGCTGTCACTGATGTGAGGCTGAATTATCATCCTCTTCTGTTCCTTCTTCCCTCAAAATGCACACTGACAGAAATGACCCCCACCCCCTACCCCCCGCCCCCTTGCATCTCATTGGTTTGGAAGTCAGGGCATTTGTGTTTTTGCTAACTGCTGCTAACCATCTTTGACCGTGGCAAAGCATTTCACCTATGGCTCTAGTTTATCAATTTGCATATATTTGGAAATGGATAAGGTGGACCCAAGGTCTCCTGTCAGCACTAAACTTCTCTTAATTCTTTGACTGAAACCCTTGGTTATGAGGAGTTCATTCTTTATATGACATGAAAGAGTAAGCAAATGTTCGTCTAAGACATGGGCAGTGCTTGCTATTTTCCTCAATTGTTGAGTACATGAAATATCACCTAACTTCACAGAGAACCTTTCTTCCAATTAGGATTTTAAAAAGGTATTCCATGGCACACTCAAGCTCATAGCCTCTTCTCTCAGTCTCTTGTGGAGACAGCCTTCCTTCCAGCTGGCCTACCAGAAGAATTCCTGACCTGGACAAAAGTCAGTCCTGTGTCTTCCTCTGGGCCTCTCCTGGTTACTTCTACCTTCCTTCTTTTGGTTGTAGGTTATCAATAGCAGAAGGGGCTGTGACATAGATAAAGAGGTAAGAGCACTGCAAGAGGGAGGATGGAGTGGCAGAGAAAAGTTCACGGGCCTGAGCTGGTTAGTGTATGTCAACCTGAGTCAGGACCAGAGCATCTCAGTTGAGCTGCTGCTCCCATCAGTTTGGCCTGTGGCCAGTTCTATGGGGGCATTTTCTTGATTAATGATTGATGTGGAAAGGCCCAGCTCACTGTTGGTGTGTTAGCCTTGAGGTGGGACATATATGAAAGCCAGCTGAGCAAGCCACAGAGAGCAAGCAAGTGAGAGGCCTTCCTCCATGGCCTCCTCTTCGGTTCCTGCCTTGACTTCTCTAGATGGAAGACTGCAAAGTGTAAGATGAAAGAAACCCTTTCCTCCCCCGAGGTGACTGTGGTCAGCACTCTATCACAGCTGGAACTAGAACAGAGCCACAGGAGGAGATGACAGCTCTGAGCATAATTTCTGCTCTCAGGGCTGGTACAGAAAGAAGGGCGAGGCATACGCATTGAGGAGAGAGTTGTGCCGAGCCAACAGGGTCACACATTCTGTACTGATGCCTCTAACTTGTCTAGTTGTTCAGATGTAAAATTTTACTATTCTGCAACAAGCAAACCTTGGGCAAAACACTCAATCACAGTCCCCATGTGCACCATGCCTTCACCAGCCATGGCCCAATGCACCTTCCAGGTACTGTATCACCATTATTTTTCTTTCTTTCTCCTGCCCCTGTTTTCATTCATTTTTTTTTCCTTTTTTTTTTTTTTTTTTTGAAACCAGGTTTCTTTGTGTAGCCTTGGATGTCTTGGACTCACTTTGTAGATCAGGCTGGGCTTGAAGTCACGGTGATCAGGCTGCCTCTGAGCCAACTTGACATGAGCCAACTTGATTTCATCATTTCTTGGATCCTTAAGGTCCCTGAGTTTATAATCCAACTGATAAAACCATCATTGATGTTATAGGAATGCTGGCCTCACTCCCTGGAATCTACAGGACAGACAAATCACTTCTGTAGTAGCCAGACAGACACAAGGGTACAAAGGCTCAAATATATGGAGTGCATGAACCACATAGAACTCGGTAATGATTCTGAGTGTATTCCTATGGATGGCTTTAATACTCAGATTATGAACAAACAGGCATTTATTATTCCCATTTTACAGATGAGAAAACTCAGAGTTAATGAATGTGATGGCTGAATGAGAATGGCCTCCATAGCCTCATATATTTGAATGCTTAGTCATCAGAGAGTGGTACTATTTGAAAAGGATTAGGAAGTGTGGCCTTTTTGAAGCAGGTTTGGTCTTGCTGGAAGAAGTGTGTGTGAGCACTGGGGAGGGCTCTAAGTTTTGAAAGCTCATACCAGGCCTAATCTTTCTGTCTCTCTGTCTCTGTCTGTCTGTCTGTCTCTGTCTCTGTCTCTGTCTCTGTCTCTGTCTGTCTCTGTCTCTGTCTCTGTCTCTGTCTCTGTCTCTCTCTCTCTCTCTCTCTGTCTCTGTTTCCCTTCCTCCCTTTCTCTCTGTTTGCAGATTAGGATGTTGCTTGCAGCTACTGCTCTGGTAGCCACCTACAGCTGCCAAATTCCCTACCATAATGATAATGAACTAAGCTACTGAACCTGTAAGCAAATCCCCAATTAAATACCTCCCTTTTTTTTAAAAGTAAGATTTGCCTTGGTCATGAAGACTTTGACTAGGACAGTGAGGGTGCCAAGTGATCTAATGCCACACCAACTAAGAAAGCAAGGAATTAAACTCAGGTCACGATAATTCAGTGTTGGTAATCTGCCTTTATGAAAATACGTAATGCTAAAATTTAAAGACAGACCTCAGGATGTATCTTCCCCAACACAGTCGCTGCTTCTCAGGTCCTATTAAGAAAAATCGTGGTTTATAAAGCTTTTGGAGATTGACCCCAGTAACTGCCACATCATTTACTACTATCACGGGGAAATGATTTCCAACTTCATAACAGTTCACTCAACAATCAGATGCTTAGGACACAGTCCATTTTCACCACAGGGACCACAGTTTCCTGTGGAGGGTAGCTACACACGTGTGCATTCTATCTACCGGAGCGTCGGGAAGAGCTGCATACTCAGCCTGTGCTGAACCGAACACTATACCGAAGCCTTTAACTTGCCAAGCTGATTAGATGTAAAATGCTATTATTCAGCATCGAACAAACCCCTGGGAAAACATCCGCCTGGTTAGAAGTGCTCCTCTTGTATTGCCGCAGAGGGGGAGGCCATCTGTGACTAAAGTCTCACTGCAGCACAAATTGAACAGGGACTAGTTTTGTGGGATAGTTCTGTGTTAGTGGGGAGGGGGAAAGTGGGAGGAAAAACTTCAGTTGTAAATTATTTAAAATTCACAGCTTTTCTAGCATGAAAACTGTACAACTTAGTGTACCTTGTCAGGTCCCCTCTTAAAACAAAGCAACAAAAAGTACTATGAATTTATGGCAGATCAAAATTTTGATTTCATAATGTAGTTATTTTAGCATGACTTTTACATAACCTCCTACTTGGAGCTTCAGGAGAGTCAGAAAAACACATCTAAAATGTTAGAAGTATGTAGTGAGAGAGTGTGTGTTTATTTGCACAGTAATATATAAAGAAAGTGAATGGCTACATGTCCCTTCACGTCTCATTGGTCACTAATGCCAATGTGCGCTTTCCTGACTCTCTGTCAGTGCTGTTCCAGGCCATGGTGCTGGTCTGCAAGAGTAATGAAGTCACAGGCACTTAGGCCAGTCACAGTGTAGTTTGGGCTGGCCTCTTATAGATATAGGATAATTCCTACACAACTTAGCCACTTCTTAGAGTCGTAATCAATGTCCACTTCCTGGTGGCTTGCTTATCTGCCAGTTCAAGTTTATTTAGCTGTGCATCAACTTTCCTTAGTGAGCTCACGTCCAGCCCTAAAGGAGGGCCTGCCACACAGGTGACCTCAGGCTCCCCAGCTGCTTCTAGCATTTGAAATGATCACCTTACAAGTATAACCCAGCAGTTCTCAATGGAAGTGTCACATGACCCTTTCACCAGGGTTCCCTAAGATAAGAAAAAAATAGATATTTACATTACGATTCATAACAGTCTCAAGATTACAGTTACAAAGGCGCAACAAAAATGATTTTATGGTTGGGGGAGGGGCCACCACAACATGAGCTGTATTAAAGGGTCGCAGCTTTAGGAAAGTTGATAACCACTGAGCTCAAGTTTTCTGGGAAGAGGAACCTTGACTGAGAAAATGCTTCCGTCTGATTTCCTGAAAGCAAGGCCATTGGGCACTTTGATGTGGCGACACACAGCAGTATTGCCAACTGGCTGTCTACCCAGATACACACTACGCGCAGGCCAAGGAGTTCTCCAAGTGTGTGCCTTTGGCGGCTCAGTTCCCTGCACGGTTGGCTGTGGGGAGAAGCAGCAGAAAACAGGAGCAAACAATAAAACGTGCTGCTTCCTTGTGCTGCAGGCCTCCGGGATGGGGTCTCCTAACCTGGGACTGCTAAGGCTTTTAGGTGTGTCTAGGAAGCCAAGATGCCGGAGTCCTGGCTTGAGGCCCTGACAGTAGCCAGCGTTACCGCTCTGCACAGGCCTAGAAAGTAGATTCCTCAGGCTTTCACACTGGCCAGTATCATAGGCTGCGTCTGAGACCCTTAGCCCTGCACGCCTAGCTCTCTGGAGCCCAAAGCCTGCAGCTTCTCTGTTTTTGGCTCCTTGCAGTATTTGATCCTAGGTCCCTCTCAGCTCTCTACCCTCTCTTGCTGTCTCTCACTCTCTGTCCTTCAGCCGCCCTTCTTTCTTCCTGCCCTGGGCCAACTCTTGAGTTTGGCTAGCTTGGCTTTCCCCAGCCTGGCTTGCTCCCAGCAATCACAGCCACTGACTGTCCTGCTTCTGCAGTCTTCTCTTGTTTCTGGTTGTGTTCCCAGCTCACCATCCATTACTAAGCATAGGCCAGGAAGGAAGAAGTCCTTTTTTATTGGACTTGACGTAATGATAGCAGGGGAAGCACGGAGGAGTGTATTCCACTCAGCTGAATTAAGCAAGGAGCCTTGCTTAGGTGGACCAGTCACACCTTTGCCTCTTAGCATCACTCACTGCTGTCCTGCTACGACAGAGCCAATGAAGTGCTCCCCTTGGTGGTGTGGGTGCTAAGGGCTGCAGGGACATCCAAAGTTCACTGAAGCTTGAGAAAGCGAAGTCTGGTACGAATTGTTTGGCTTTCAGGAGCTGGGTTAACGGGATGTGATCATCACTTAGCTTTTGAAGGCATCATCCAAACAGTGTTCCAGACAGATGGTCCTGGTAAAAAGTACTCCAGCTGGCTAAATGACAGCCCCTTTGCTCAAGACAACCATGACAGGAAAAGGGTCCAATAAGCACCACGCAGAAAATCAAACTCTTCATCCCCACTATCTTTGCTTATTTACAGGGAAGTGAACACAAGGAGTACATACAGTAAGAATATGATAAATTCATCATTAATATTAACAGTGACTTTACCAGATTTTAACAGTGCTTTGTCAGGCTTGATGCTTGCCCAGTGACCCAGGAAGAGGTGGACCCTTCATCTGTCTTGGCACAGCTATGCGCTTGGAATATAGTTCAAGTCACAATACCTAGGGTGGAGCTTACTTCCTGACTTACCTATTATTACAAAATCATATATGCTGGAAAGTTATTCTGAATTGGAGGTCTTTGCAGATGTCAAGTTTATGCTTTTGAAAATGAGATCAGCCCAGGTGGGCCCCTAAATCCAACCATGTCAGTACCAAAGGATACAGAAGAAGATACAGGGAGGAGGGCGTGAAGATAGAGGCAGAGCTTGGAGTTAGGCATCTACTAGCCGAGGTACCCCAAGGCTAAGAAGCAGTTTCAGAAAGAGGAGACAGGGGCAAATTGTCTCTTTGAGCCCTCAGAATGAATAAGCCTTGAAAAACAAAACAAAACAAAAAACCAAACCAAAACCAAACCAAAAACAAACCACCTTGATTTCACACTCTGGAAATATGGACTTGTGTTATCTTTTGTCATCTAGCAGTACATACATAAACCAGTACAGATATCACAGTGGGCGGTGTGTTTTTTTTGTAGCTTGGTCTTCTCGGATGTAGCACTGGGATTGTAATAACCCTGATTATTCGGGATTGCTGTTAGGAATGGTGTTGTTCCTCATGTGCTTAGAACCGGCTGCACCACAGCTGCATCACCGGCATTAAGAACAAACTAGTGATGCTGCCGAGGAGCAGCTGGGCAATACCTGTGAGTAACAGGATCAAAGACAACCCTCTGCATCCTGTTTCTCTGTGTCTTATAAATTATTTCCAAGGGACACACACTCTGATCTTGCAACCAGAAGGCATTTGTAAATCTGAAATGGTATTTTAAGATGTAGAAGCTCACTGTGGGAGGAGAAAACAACAGACAACAGCAATGCCATATTTTGTACTGCAGTGGTGGAGCATTTAAAGAGCTCATGCCCTGGCAGGAATCCCACACTTCAAGGGAAGCAGAAATCTAACTATTGAAACCTGGGAACTACAGAAAACAAACTGCTGTGGGTAAACTGTTCTTTTAGTAGGCCAGGTGTCAGGCTCCGAAAGGCCACTGCCTGCCACCTAGTGCAAGGAAGCCTGACTTCTTTCCCTGTGAGCTTGTTTTGACACTCGGTCAGGTACAACTGCTCACAGAACAAAACATCCAGGTTTCATCTGAAAATCTTTGTATTAGAAATCTTTACAGACTGGGCCAGGCAGTGGTGGCTCACGCCTTTAATTCCAGCACTTGGGAGGCAGAGGCAGGTGGATCTCCGTGAGTTCGAGGCCAGCCTAGACTACACAGCGAGTTCCAGCACAGCCACAGTTGTTACACAGAGAAACCCTGTCTCAAAAAAAAAAAAAAAAAAAAAAAGAAAAGAAAAGAAAGAAAAAAAAAATCTTTGCAGACTGTTTACTATTCAGTTCTCCTGATATTTATACTTTAAGCATCACACAGAGCTTTAGCTAGATCAACCTATTTCTCTTATGAAAAGCACGATTTTGCCAATGAAATACTAACCCCTTTCTAAATGCCATTAGTTAAGGATTACAGACGAGAATGCACCCCAGCCTAGGGCACTTCTGACAGCAGGGATGGAGAAGGACCACTGACAGGCAGCCACAGTGAGGAGCAAGGTTCTCTGCGCTCCCAGATCCTCTGCAGAATCAGCCCAGTGCCTGGTGATAGGCAGATGGGTGGTGAACACTTCTTAATAATGACTGTGAATTTACAAAATAGACCACCTGCAAATTACTGCTGTTAATAACTCCTTAGTGTCACATGAACGACACTGTATTTTATCTCAGCAGAAACTGATGGGCTACAAGTTACTATTCTACCCAGAGTCCTCGAAGTTAGCCGGGCGACCTCTGTTTGATGAGAACCATTCATCTAGGGGTGGTTTAAGACTCAGGGAAGGGCGTGACAATGACTTGCATCCTCTCGTGTGGCCATGAGGGACTGGAGCATGTGATGCAAAGAAACAGCTAGATGGGCAATGACAGGGAAGGTCACCAAACATCCTGAGCTCTCAGAGACTTGGTGGCCATGCCTCCAGCTCTACCCACCTGCTCCCCTGCCTGCCTGCCATAGTCAACCTTCAAAGTGATCTCTCTTCTTCCTCAGGCCTCTGAAGCGGAGGGTCAGTTCCACACTTTGCTGGCCAGGCCTAAAGGGACTTTTAATTGAGTAATTTTGCTACAAGTAGCTACAAGGAGAATAGACAAAAGCAAGGAAGAAAGGAAGGAAGGAGGGAAGAGAGGAAGGAAGAGGAGAAGGACTGAAGGGAGAAAAGAGGGCGAGAGTAAAAGACAAAACATTCATGGGAATGGTTGAAAGGCACCAGACAATTTCGAAGACACTAGTTGGTTATCAGAAAGAAGACCTTGATGTTTTTATTCTCACTGCCCCCATTCCCAGCATGAGAGACCCTGAAGCCTCGTACTTAATTTCCAAAGGCATTACAAGGCATTCTCATGGCTTCTTTTCATTTCTCTAATCACTCAGTTGTCCATCAAGCTGCCTCTCAAAGCTCCTGCCAAGCCCGACTCTCAAATCTCCATCTCCATATCTGACCTTGGTCCTGAATGCTAGGCCTTTATTTTTCCTGGTTCCAGCCAGCTCCTTGATTTCTCTCCTGTATTCCCACAGCAAAGTAAATGAAATATGTACAAACACTAGATTCATTTTCCTTTCTCTGAACCTGCCTTATATATTTCCAGTTGTCAATATGTGTCTGTCTAGGCACAAGCACCTTCCTGCCGAAGACTGGAAGTGGAGAGCCTCCTTGGCCTCCTCTTGTTCCCACACTCTGAGAGTTCCCCCGAGTCAACCCTCTCATGTCTCCTGCTTTTGCACTCACTGTTACGCTCTAGCACTCAGCCTCTACTCTTCTCTTTGGACTATTTCAGTGGCTCAGCTACTGATGGTGCTCCTGTCTCATCCCTTCTGACAACCAAGCCCGAGGGTGAACTGAGCCAATAAATTTGGTGCCAGAAGCTTTCTTCCTATGACTGGCCTCAGCCACACCCACTCCCACCTTACTTCCCACATGCTCTCTACTCTTGGATGCTGAACCACACAGAGTCCCTCAGATTTGGCGTCTTTAGTTTTATAGATGTTTCAGAATGTTTTCCTCACAGCTTTCAATACCTGTAACCCTCTTGTCTAAAAACAAATAAATAGACAAGCAAAGTACATTATCAAAACAAAGGACTACTCAAGATCCCCAAACCTTAGGTGCAAGTGACATCCTGCCCAGTTTGTAACTTTTGACTTTTGCTCCCCTTCGGCTCATGGAGAATCAGTGCTACAATCTTCCTGATCATGTATGTCTGAGAAAGGAAAGCTCCCTATGACCCATCATGGTATGGCCTATAACATTTGACTCACCCTCCATTCTGTCCCCTGTCAGAGACAATAAGGAATGCAGAAGAAGATAATATCTTAGTTTCTCATCTCTAGAAGTTTCCATTTCAACATGATCATCAGGCTAAGAGACATCAACAGCAATGACAGCTGATCAGAAGGTCCCCGGAGGCCACACTGTACACCTGGCTTGAGATGTCAAACTGTATGTCTTTATTTATGAACTGAAATCGGATCCTAGTAACTAGTATACTTTGAATAGATAAAGGGACTTCTAGGGCAAAGAAGCATCTCAGTACTTCCTCACAAAACGCAGAGCTTGTGACACTTGAGCAAGTGTGGCTTGTTCCCAAGAGGGTGAATCAGAAAAGTAGAGAGCGCAATGTGGCATCCTAACATTTACCATGGCCTTACTGATGCCAGGTGGAGGACAAGGGGCTTCTCAGGATAGTGCATGTGATAACCATACAGAGTCAGCATTATTGCCAATTTCATAAGCAAGAAAGCTGAGATTTAAGGAGATTAAGAGACTAGTCAAGGCCACACAGTGACAGACATGGGTCTGCAAGAAAGAGTCACTCACTGAACCATGCTGTCACCTCCAGAGCAAAACATAAACCCCACTGGGTAATTTCCTCAAAGAAGACTTCTTATACATATGCATAATTAACACTGTGCAGTACACAATGTAGGGAGCTTAAGGCAAGGGAACTAGCTCTGATTGCAAGGTTGTCCACTTAGAAGAAACAAGGAGGCTGGACAGGCAGATGAGTGTCTGGGGGTAAATGGCCTGCCTTGACTCTGAACGATATCTCTGCACTCTCAGGAAGCACAAAGAAGGCCACACACTAGCGTCTGGACTCAGAGCACTCCACTCCTGTCTACTGTCCACTTCAGCTACAGAGAAAGGGGCCTGGTCCCACTGAACAGAGACTTTCTTTTTTTATTTTTCTTTTAATTTTTTGAAGATTTATTTATTATGTATACAGTGTTTCACCTGCGTGTACATCTGCACATCAGAAGAGGGCACCAGATCTCAGTATAGATGGTTGTGAACCTCCATGTGGGTGCTGGGAATTGAACTCAAGACCTTTGGAAGAGCAGCCAGTGCTCTTAACCTCTGAGCCATCTCTCCAGGCCCGAACAGAGACTTTCTGTAAGGAACACCTGTTGTTGAGTGATGGGTGAAAAAGATGACAAGGAAACATACCTGGTCTCATTCGCACACCGGATCTTGCAGCCTTCCTTGGGAATCACCAACCCTAGATGCATTCGGAGTCTGCAGTTTGTGGGTCCCGTGTGTGGCCACACATGAGTGCCAGGGTGCATGATGGAATATTTGATCTGCACAGAAAGCATGACACCCAATCATCCATTTACCAAGGGGCCAAGAAGCAGCCAAATCGCTATCAGTTCATGAGAGTCTTTGTAACCCTTGGGACTTATGTTCACATCTTATTTCTTTGTAAAGGAGCCAAAAAAAAAAAAAAAAGCAAGCCCTCTTATTTTCCACAATGTGACATAACGCTCAACATTTTCCACCTTCACATTTTGACATCAACCACATGAAATTATGTTTCATTAAAAAGTGGATGGGGAAAAAAGAGACGCCCATCGTGCCAAGGGAAATAATTGTGATTTTTTTTTTTTTTTTGTAAAGGTCAGTTCTGTCTCTTTCCTGACAACAAACTGTGTTCTTCCCACCTCTGAAACACCCTGGGTACCTGTCCTCTCCTGCATCCTGTCGTCTCGGAGAACTTTTCGAGTAAAGCACAGGTCTTAGGAGCTCCTTTACAGGCATTCTCGTTTTTCCTTCCTAGAACAAAACATGATAAGACTATTGTGAGAAGTAAATCCCAGATGCCATGGTGCATCTGTGGTCTCAGCCACTCTGGAAGTTAACTGGGAGGGTCATCTGAGCCTAGGAGTTCAAGTACAAGCTGATCAACCTAGTGACCCTACTGAAGTACACACGCACACGCGCACACATGTACACGCATACACACACCTCAGAAAACAAACTGCATTAAAACTTTATCACATCCCCATTTGAAACTCATGTGCTTGTATACTCTCCTTCACTGTAGGAATGTGAAGACCGAGAGAACGACAGTTAGAAGCCACTGTCATCATAGGGCCCTTAAATGTGCAAAAGTGAGAGCGAAGAGTCAGCGATTTGGATTAGAAAAGACTGACCAGCCACTGCCGGCTTTAGAGATGGAAGCGGGACGTAAGATAAGAGCCATGGGCAGATTCTACAATCTGAAGCCCACTGAAGGATAACAACTTGGTTTTAGGCAGTGAAAACTCACTGCAGGCTTCTGAGTCATGCTTTCATGCCACTGGCTTGTGCCAATGTATTACAGCACACACTGGAAATTAATACAGCCTCTGAGAAAATACCTTTTATTCTATCCCTGTCTCAACTGCACTTCTAAGAGATAGCAAAACATATTGAGTTGAAATTTAGGGTATTTTCAATGAAGTAAGAACCTTTAAGTGTTGATAAAATGGCATTTAAATGAAGAGCATGAGGACCTTTAAGCAAAATGTTTTTTATGAGTAATTCTATCAAGAGCAGACCCTGGGGCATCATCTTCAGCATCTTCAGTATCCTGGACCATGTAAAATTCTCCCCACTCTGCTTGGGAAGAGCTGCTCAGAATGTATGCAGTACCACTAGCTCCATGGAGGAGGTAAACCATAGTTCTGTTTTTTTTTTTTTTTTTTTTTTTTTTTTTTTATGTTTTGCTTTGGTTTTTGGTTTTTGGAGACAGAGTTTCTCTATGTAGCCTTGTCTGTCCTGGACTTGCTTTGTAGACCAGACTGGCCTTGAACTCACAGAGATCCACCTACCTCTGCCTCTTGAGTGCTGGGATTAAAGGCGTGTACCACCATGCCCGGCTGTTTGTTTTGTTTTGTTTTTTAAGACAGAATTTTTGTTTTCCTATTCAAAATCCCTATAAAAGAAGCTACATCTAAAGAGGATCTCGACCTTAGTGCTAATGTACATATGATAATCTTATGCTGAGGACAAAATGAGTTCCAAGAGATACAGCTTCATAACTTTTGCCTCAGTCAAGAGGATCTCTTGGCTTAGGAAACAGCTTATACAGTGTTACTAATTCTTTGCTTCTCTTTTCAAATAATTTTGATTTACTTTTATTTCATGTGCATTGGTATGTAGGTGTCAGATGCTTTGGAACTGGATTTAAAGACAGTTGTGAGCTGCTATGTGTGTACCAAGAATTGAACCCAGGTCCTTTGGAAGAGCAGACAGTGCTCCTAACCACTGAGCCATCTCTCCAGCCCTTGCAGATGAGCTTTTTATTTCTTAATGCAGTACACTGCTAGCTGCTCTTTCTAGTTAGTAATAGCGTACCCCAATGAGCCAAACAAGCCATGTCAGTTTGAAAGAACAGCATATAAATGTATAAGCTATCATAAACATACTTTTTAGCTTTGGTGTTCCAGGGCATCTATGAGCAAGGCTTGGAGAGGGAAGGCTGGCAGGAGACCATCAGCTATGGCCTATGCTGCTACGACTGGGGCTGGGTGAAGTCAGATAGCTTGAAAAGCCACCAAAGCAGCTGGGTTTCCCTCAGCACACTGGCGAGGTCTGAACTTGTGTAACACCTGATTGGTCAGTTGTGCTAAGACGACCAAATGATTCCTGTCACCAGGGTTTTCCTGGTTGGGTCTGGGTTAGAGACCTCTAGGTGCATCAAAAGTGAGGGTCCCTAATCTCCATATGCACAACTAAAGCCGAATTGGGCGTTCAGGGATATGGTATTCAAATGACCTCAGGTCTAGCCTACGGTTGTTTGATCATAAACAGTAGCAAGCAAAGTCCACGCCACTATTCTCAGATCAGAAAAACTCTGAAACCTGACATATCTCTGGTCTCAAGATCAGGGATATAGCTGGTCTATCTCTTGTAGTCCGAAAATACAGATTCTCTCTCAGGAGAAGGTGATGCAGTCGTGGTGGCACATCCATGACTTGCAACCAGTAGTTTTAAGTATCCATGTGGGATTGAAAGGACCCACTAAGCACAACCATCCCCATTGTGCTCACCACGGTCACATGTGACGATGTATGATGTGCACTGCACCCAGGAAGGCGGGCAGGCACTCAGGTCCTTATTATACAGAGGACAAACTGACACACAGAAGGCTCACACAGTAAATGCAAGAGCAGAGAGCTGGGAATTCCAGTACAGAAGGCACGGACCCGACACCTAGGCTTTCAGATAGGCCTGTGATGCCTATGTCAGTTGTCTACATCTAGAGTTAACTGACACTCGAAGCTAGCTGGGCACGCTTGTGAGGGACTTTTGCTTAATTAGATCATTTGAAGTGGGAAGATGTATTTCCAGTCTGGGTCTTTGAGGTGGGGAGTGAGACCTTTAATTCAGATCTTTTGAGGTGGGAAGACATACTTGTAATCTGGGCCACCTTCTGCTGGAAGCCTATATCAAGGACACGGAAGAAGGAAGTTTCTCTCTGCCTGCTTGTTCATGCCCTCACTAGCAAGTCCACCCCTTTATTGGCATTAGAGCCCACTCCTTTGAGATTCTAGCTTAAATGGAAGACCAGCTGAGACATCCGGCTTCATGGACTGAGCAACCACTGAGTTCTTGGACCTTTCGTTTAGAGGCCCTCATTGTTGGACTAGATGGACTACAGCCTGTAAGTCATTCTAACCAAGCCCTCCCTCTACCTTCGGTAAGTTCTTTTATTCTACAGAACCTTGGCAACTACAGGCCTCAAGACCACCTCTTTATTGCTCATCATGAATGGATTCTTATTACCCAGCAACACTGCAGAATTGTTGTCATATATTCAATGCTCTTCTCCCTAGCTGTCACTGACAGTGGTAACTACTCTATACTCAATATAACTATTTCATTACTCATTTCAAGGAGATTCACAGCATGCCTATATGATAGAGCAAGAGAAATACATGTGGGACTGTAATTGAGGCCCATGATTTCCAAATTCTAAGCTTCAAAGCACACTTTCTCCCTTTGTTACACCACGAGTTATCAGGCAGGAGGCACTGGGTTGACTCTGTAATTGAAAAAAGAATGCCCGGCATTGGTAATGCAGTGGATTTGCTGCCATTTTCATTATCTGTCACCAAAGTTAATTCTCAACAAGTATAAACTTGGTTTCTTTGGGAAAATGGCACAGAGAAGAGACCTAGTGGGTAATGAGGATATAAAAGAATAAGGCATTGCTTGCATGTGACCTGATCAGGTCTATTCATGGAACTAGAGACCTGGGTAGATTCTTAATGTTCAAGACTCTACAGAGAAGACAACTTCCATTCTGCATGGCAACTCTGGTCAATGAATAGTGGCTGCCCAGCCCAGCAGTGTAAACTGCCTGTTGTTTCCAAGCCCTGTGCCTTAAGATACAGGTGCCCATCTCATTCTGTCCTGGGCCACAAGCAGACTGCAGAGGACCTAAGAGTCAGACATCCAGAAGTGATGGAGGATCCATCAGCACCATTTCCCCTAGGCTCTAGAACAAACGCATGTGGCATATTTCCTTTGTATTTTAGTCACGATTGACAATAATTGTTTAATATGTGAGCAAGACACACATTTAACAGTAGTCAATTAGTAATTTATTAGAGTTCTGGTGAGCAAGCACAGGGACTTGTACATTCCGAGCTAATGCTCTAGCACTGGCTCGGGCCCCTAGTGCTGCAGGAAGCCATTTTACAAAACTTATTTGTGAAGAAAATATTATTCTTTTTTTTTTTTTTGGTTTTGAATCTAGCTTTTAATAGCTGAGCCATACCATCATTTGGACAAAGTGGCAGCCTACAGAATGGGAAAAGATTATTACCAACTACGTAACTGATAGAGGGCTAATATCTAAAACATATAAAGAATTCAAGAAATTAGATATCAAGAAAGCAGCCCAATTAAAAAATGGGAGACAGCTCTAAACAAAGAATTCTCAATAGAGGAAACTGAAATGGCTGAGAACACTTAAGTTAATGATCAGTATCCTTAGCCATCAGGGAAATGCAAATTAAAGTTACTTTGAGATTCCATCTTACTCCTGTCAGAATGGCTATGATCAACAAAATAAGTGACCGCTCAGGCTGGAGAGGATGTGGAGTAAGGGGAACACTCATGTATATTGCTGAGAGTGTAAACTTCTGCAACCACTATGGAAATCAGTGTGGCAGTTCCACAGGAAGATGGGAATTGATCTGCGTCAAGGACCAGCTATTACCCAAAGGATGCTGCAGCTTACCTAGGATACAGTTGTTCAACCATGCTCATTGTAGCTTTATTCATAATAGCCAGAAATTGGAAACAATCTGTTGTTCTTCTCAACAGAAGAATAGATAAAGAAAATGTGGTACATTTACACAATAGAGTACTACTCAGCCATGAAAAAGAACGAAATCATGAAACTCCCAGATAAATGGATGGAACTAAAAAAAAAATCATCCTGAATGAGGCAACCTAGTCCCAGGAAGACAAAAATGGTATGTATTCACTTACATGTGGATATTAGCTGTCAACTCAGTGATTACCAAACTACAATCCACAAACCCACAGAGGGGATGTAAGAGGACGGGACTAGAGGGAACAGGTAGATCTGGTTAGGAAAGAGAAATAGAATAGAGATGGATGAACTGAGGCGGGCTAGAAAGGGAGGATCAAGAGGAGGCTGTGGGAGGGAAGACATGGAGTGATAGAGAAAAATAAAGGGCATTTGAAGGGTAGTATAGAAACTGAACACAGAAGAAATCCAAAACATATACAAATAATGGAGAAACAGAGTTGCAGCTGGCCATCTTGTCACCAAATGAAGCTTCCTATAGTCGAGAGTATAGGAATTGAATTGTTGGCCTAAGGGGCCCAACAGGAATCTCCAAACCAGGTCCTCTGTGTTTATACCCTGGCTTCCAGTTTAGTCTTTTTATGGAATTCCCGAATGAGCAAACGACTGGGTCTCTGATTCTTGTGCCCTTCTCTTGGGCTCTTTTCCTTCTGCTTGTTTGCCTTGCTCAACTTCAATGTGATAGTTTTTGTTTTATCTTGTTATAATTTTAAAAATGAACAAACAAAAGAAAGACTTAAAACCTAGCCACTAAAGTGAATGCAAACAACTGAACTTTCATTTATACCTGCTAGGAAGGGTGTGTGTGTGTGTGTGTGTGTGTGTGTGTGTGTGTGTGCATGTGTGCGTGTGTGTGCGCGCGCGTTGGCCTAAGGGGCCCAACAGGAATCTCCAAACCAGGTCCTCTGTGTTTATACTGGCTTCCAGTTTAGTCTTTTTATGGAATTCCCGAATGAGCAAACAACTGGGTCTCTGATTCTTGTGCCCTTCTCTTGGGCTCTTTTCCTTCTGCTTGTTTGCCTTGCTCAACTTCAATGTGATAGTTTTTGTTTTATCTTGTTATAATTTTAAAAATGAACAAACAAAAGAAAGACTTAAAACCTAGCCACTAAAGTGAATGCAAACAACTGAACTTTCATTTATACCTGCTAGGAAGGGTGTGTGTGTGTGTGTGTGTGTGTGTGTGTGTGTGTGTGTGTGTGTGCATGTGTGCGTGTGTGCGCGCGTGTGCGCGCGCGCGTGCACCCTCGCGCACATGCCCACGCACGAGCATGCTTTTATTTGGTTATAGTTTGGTGTTGTTTGGCAGGGAGGGGTGTTTTACTTTGTTCTCTTGTATTGGGGGGTTTAGTAGGTTTTAGGTTTCTGTTTGACTTTTGAGAAAAAACTTAAAAGTTGGGTAGGTAGGGAGGAGGGAATTATCTGGAAGGGCTTGAGGGAGGGGAAGAATATGATCAAAATATATTTAAATTAGAAAATTGTTTTAAATAATAAAAATATGATAAAAAGAAAAGAAAGTAGATTATTCAAAAAGGAATATAAGAGCTGAGGATAAAACTTGGTGAGACATCATTAACCTAACATGTGTGAAGTTCCTGGAACACACACATATATAACACACTTTCTCTTATTTACACACATACTCTCTCTCTCACACACACACTCTTTCTCTTACATACACACACTCTCTCTCACACATACTCTCTTATACACACACTTTCTCTTACATACACATACACTTTTTCACATATTTTCTTACACATATACTCTCATATATATACATTTTCTTGCACACATACACTCTCACATACCCTCTTACATACACACGCTCTTACACATGCTCTTTTATATACGCACACACACACACTCTCTCTCACACACACACACCCTCTCATTCATGCGCATACACTCTCTCACACACCAACACCCACACAAATACAGTTCAATACCAATCATACTATTTAAAGATTATAGAGGTATACTGGAGCTATATAAAAAAAAACCATAAATAAAAACACATTTGTTATACACACACACACACACACACACACACACACACACACACATTAAATTACTTTGATTCAAAGTGGAATTCAGGACATAAATTTAGCCTGTTTTGAATCTGGTGAAAAATAACACAGTATAGATTAAGCATCTGAAGCCACATATCATTAACCTGAGATGCCTATATTAAGAAAGAATGCAACAATTCTACTATGGTGTTTCAGCAAAAGTGTTTACCATAACAATTAAAAATCAACAGAAAGAACAATAACAAGAAGAAAGTTATCAATGAGGAGTTAGAAAACAGTCGTGACATAAGACAATGTTATCCTTTGCCGTAGCTCCACTCACGCTGACATCACTTTGGCCCACAGCATCACCTGCATTTTACGGTAGTGCATACAGCTCAGAGACACTCCTCTCTGAGACAGCGATAGACGTGGTGGGCTTTCCAGTTACACGTAGTTAACAGTGCACTCTATAACAGAGAAGACTAGGAACATTGAAATCCCTTATGTATTTATTCAAATACATATAGGTATACACACAAATACATACATGTGTTTAAAAACAGTGAGTGCTTATCAAAACTCCTAGGCAGCTGTCACCGGAAGACTCTTGTCACTTGTTTCGTCTGGTCAATGCATGAGAAAGATCATCCAGAAGTCCAGAGCTCACCTTGCTGCCACAGCGTGAACTGGCTCCAGTCCCCCTTCTCCCGGAGATTTTCATCTTCTGGCAGGAAGAGACCCTTGGCTTTATCCATCACCGTGAGGCCCTCATCGCGGATCAACTTCCAGTTTCTCTCTAAAGACTTCAAAGAAGATTTCAGTTTCACTGAGATGAAAAATGTGTCTTCCGGAATATCTCATAATGACTTTCAGTTGGTTTTTGTTTGTTTGTTTACGAAAGAAATAAAATTCTTGCTTTCATTTAGATTATTTGAATTTTTTTCAAACCTTTTCTCAAGTATATTGAGGGTGGGGGACGGGGGGGAAGGAGAGAGGAGAGGGGGAAAGGGGGAAGAGGGGACAGAGAGAAGGCATTCAGGTAGGAAGGCAGCTTATTACTGGTTAAGAGTTCTTGCTAGGTCCTCTTGCAGAGGATTAGGGTTTGGTACTCTGTACCCACAAAGTAGCTTACAACTGTCTTTAACTCTAGGTCCAGGTCATAGACATTTCAATAGAGTTCCTTACAGTGACGACATCCCCACAAGGTAAACAGTAGTTAAACTTTCAAAGGTTTTTGTAAAGTAGGCCCCACACCCGCCCCACCCCATGCAAGCAGGATGCATTATAAAGTTAATAACAAAACACACAAACACAAAATGTTTAGAATTCAGGGAGATGAACATGTCCTTGACTTATTATTTATGAGGCAGCTTTGGCCTCAGCTGGAGCTTGATATGGGCAGATTCAGTGACTGATCCTGCAGGCTCTTGTCAGCATCACACTGTCCTGTCCCTCAGAGGCAGGGATGCTGGAGTGGGGGTGGAAGGGTGGGTGGGCTGGGGGGGGGGGCGTGTGAAGAATCAGGGATCAGGCACAACACATTAAGCCTGGCAGTGGAAGTGGCAGCACAAACAACAACATTTCAATGCACAATGTGAGTCAGCGAGTGCCTCCTGAAAATGGAGCAAAGAGTATTCTATCAAACATTTAAAACAAGACTACTGTTGGGTAAAAAGAAGCACAAGATAGATTGAAAGTGTTTTGCTGTTGCTTTGGTTTTTACCAACCAATATTGCATGGATTTATGCAGGATGACTGCACAGATAGGAGATTGCAAAAACCAGACATTTTCAGATTTGTGCAGGAGCTATGCCGGCCCAGCATGAAGCCGCTACCTCATACATAATTTCCAAATTGCCTCAAGTCTTTCCCCATATAATATGCACTGAAATTTGGTATGTATACAGGTTGTAACCTACTCTGGGAACAAGTGGGTAGTCTCAGCCAGTCACCCAATGCCAATGGTTAAAACCAAGTTCAAAGAGGACAGACCCAAGCTGCAACCAATACGGCTGCTTTACTTTGCTTACATTTTTTAAACATTCACTTGCTTTTCTCTGGCTAGAAATACAGTTTGTTGCCAGGGTAGGGAATTCTGAGGAACTGGATACTGACTGCTCTCTGATTCTGCAATCACAAGTAAGGCCAATTAAGATCTGTAAGGCTAGATTTGTCACCCGCTCGTTTATAACCAGGGAACAGTTTTCTATCACGTGAAAACACGAGGCCTCTTAAAATACTGCAGGGCAAGAGACTTTGCCCAGAGAATGCTTTGGTGATTCTGTTTCTGTGAAACTAATCATCCCCTTCCTCCACCCTGTGCCTTTCCACCTCCTGTGGAGTGGTGCCTATCACTCGTCCCTGTTGAGCACGGTCCAACAACCACACTCTCTGTTTAACTCATCCCAAGCCGGCAGTTTATAGCTAGTAAGTCAAAGAGCATGTTTCAATAAAGGGAGGCTCAGAAGACCTGGCTGTGTTAGGGCCCCAGAGTGAGAGGATTAGACAATTTTGTTTAGAATTTCGAGATTATGGAAAAGAAGAAAGAGTGTGCCCCAGGACTTTGCAGCCCGCTCATCCTAAAGCGCCAAACTCCTCGGTGTCGGTGTAGCTTGTTGAAGTAGCGAGATAAATCTGTTAGAGTCTTGTGAGCCTGTCATACAGAGAGGGAGAGAATTACCTCTCTAGCACATGAAATTACTTCCCAAATGATGTTACTGGAGCCTTATAAGGGCAAGCTTGTTCTCTCCCCTGCCCCCAGTGTTTTAGAAAGTCCCTTGATTTCTTTTGAAAGCTGATTTTTAAGGGCATAGTTGGGAACAGCTGATCTTTTGTTACTAAAATAGGGCACAAAGTCCTAGGAGAAAATGTGAAAGTGATTGCATCACTCAATATAATCTACATTTTCTACTTAAGAACAGGCTGTCTTTTTTATATAAAATGTCAGTCCTGCACCTTTCACCCTTAGGTTCCCTGAGAAATGTTGCCAAGGTACTTTTCCATGGCAGTAGTGATTTTCTGTGTGTGTGTGTGTGCACACGCGTGCATGTGTTTACATAATCACTTTTACTTTTACTGGTGTGGTTGGGGGCACATACATCACGGCAGATTACAAGAGAATTTGAAGGAGTCACCTCTCCAACCATGCAGGTCTTGGAAATCAAATTCAAGTAGCAGGCTTGGCAGCAATCACCTTTACGTAATGAGCCATGTAGCCTACCTGGATTTTTGTTTTAAAGCCCCCGCCCCCTTTTCCCTCGTGTGTGGCAGTTGAACTGGGTGACAGCTGAAGTCCAGACAGCACAAAGCAATGCAGAGGGGTCCTAAACTGATTCTAAACACATGTGCGAAAATGTCACACACATTGCCCATCTTGCTTGCTATGGCTGATCTTGGTTGTCAACTTTAATGGGCTAAGAGGCACCTAGCCAACCAGTGTAGCATACTTCTAGGGGCATCTGTGGTGATACTTCCAAAGATGAGTGGCATGAAGGCTGGAGAGGAGGGTGATGGGGGTGGTGGGGGAGAAAAGCCACCCTGACCGTGGGTGCTATCACCAAATCAGCTGGGAGCCTGGATGGAACTGAAAGCGGGACACCGGCATGCGATGGGTGCTAGGCCTTCCTTAGACTCTACTACTTTTTAGTGTGTGAGATGTGCTTTTCCTGCCACCACTGTCAGAGGACCTCAGATCCCAGCCTTTGAGTTCATAGACACCCCCCCCCAATGCCTCCCACCACATCTGCATCTTTTTGTTCTCCCAGCTTCTAACACTGAGTAGTAGCCACTGCTTTCCCCAGCTCCCCAGCCCTCAGCCATCAGCCATGACACCCCCCGGGCTCTGGCCATCTAATAAATCACGCTCTAACCCTATGTATTTTGGTTCTCCTCCTTTACAGGCTAGTATGACTGACCAAGGGCTACAGAGTGTTCCATTGTAAAATGCTAACTTGCTCCTTCCTCTTTTGAGTTCAGCCCTCTGTCATAGAAACTAACAGCTGAAAGGATCTCTACTGTTGCTCTAGGGGGAAGCCATTCCCCTCAGGAAACAGAAAATGACTCTGTTAGTGGTTATTAAGCTCACAGCCCACAGGCCTGTGGCCAGCAGAGCTACTGGTGTGTGTGTGTGTGTGTGTGTGTGTGTGTGTGTGTGTGTGTGTGTGTGTGTGTGTGTGTGTACAGCCACTCTTTTGTCGTCCACCCCTGGCCCCTCAAGCATTTCTAAGGCACCTATGGAAAGAAAGAGGGTCACATCTTGGCACAGAAACTGTACTGCAGTGGGCATTCGCATGTGCTCCCCGAAAGCTCTCAGAAATTGGGGTTCTCACAGGCTCCCGTGCGTAGAAGTTCACACCAGCACCTGTCAGGAGAAGCTACAGCCTGGTGGTCAGGTGGCTTGCTCTGCACCATCCAGTGAAAGCAACTCAAAGGCAGCTCCCACCTGTGACAAGTGTCAGAGCTAAGTGAGCCATATGATGGCACTGGTAAGTCTGGAGCACACAAAGGGAAACTCAGGGGCACACTGTGTGCAACATTGTAAATTTTGATGGAAATATCATTTAACCGCATTAGTGACTCTATGGGAGGTGTCATCCTTCGAATAACACAACAGGGTCTCTAGGAAGAACTGTGGGAAGGGCCTGAAAATATTTTTAACTATATACTAAGAACAAAAAAATGTATACAAACCTAATTGCACTGAAGGCACATGTGTGTGAGGTGTGGGTGTGTGTGCGTGTGTTCATGTGCACTAGTCAGTTTTGCTGGTACAGTGCATATCACTGACCAGGTGCTCATGAACAAGAGAAATCTAGCATTTTACTTCTAGGCACTCAAGTTCCTGACCAAGGAATTGGAAGATTTGGTGTCTGTCGAAGAGCTACTTCCGAGTGGTGTTTCATCATAAAAGCTCACTATGACTGAGCAGGATACGGCAGGAGAATCATAAGTGGCCAGCTTCACAATCCCATCTCCTCTCAGAGGTCCCACATCTGAATGCCTTCACCATGGGAGTCAGGGCTTCAACAGAAGGACATGGCAGGGACACAGCATCCAGACCACAGCAGAGTGTGTGTGTGTGCGTGCATGTGTGGTGTGTGTGTGTGATGTGTTTGTGTGTGTATGTGTTTGTGTGGTGTGTGTATGTGTGTGTGGTGTGTGTCTGTGTGTGTGGTGTGTGTCTGTGTGTGATGTGTGTGAGTAGGAGAGTAAAAGAAACAATATTCATTTTCTCCACAGTTGTCTGAGCTTCATGGAATGCCTTTTTTCTTTTCTTTTCTTTTTTTTTTTTTTTAAATTATAGCAGAACAACCCCCACCCTCACTCCTACCCGCGACACTGAGTGCGCAATGCCTACACACCTTTTTCAAGGCTTCACTTGAAATATGAGCTCTTTGACCCTGAATGCATCCATTTGATAAAACTCAAAAGAGAAATAAGTCATCTGTGTATCTGGGCCGGCTTCTAGGAAGCCAGCACCTTTGGACACATGTTGCTTCTTGTGGCTCCACAGGGCTTTGAACACAGGGGACTGTCATTACAGAGCTACATGGTTTCAGAAACCTCTGCCCTCCACCCGCTGTATTCATCTCTTTCACTGTCTACAAATAGCCTTTGAATCTCAAGCACTTCTAATTGCCGAACAAGCCAGGTTTGCCTCCACCAAGAGGGCTGGCCTGTCACAGCAGCGTCCTCATCTGCCCCCGGAGCCCGCCTTCTCCACCCACCTACATCCAATTGTTTTCAAGTCCTTTCTTTACAGACCTTCAAACCTGACTTCTGCAAAGCCTTTCTTTTGAAGCTGCAGTAACAGCTCAGTGACATAAACCATGGATTACATTCCTTAGAGCTCCTCTCCCCCAAACTGTTCTTTAGAAGACAAACTGAAGCCAAATTCATTTTCACTACTCTCTTTACTAACTTGTCTCTTAACGTAAACAAAACTGTGTTTGCGAAGTAGCCAACCATTGCAACGGGTCTTACAATGAACACAATGCTCTCTCACCATTCTTCCTCAACCCTGGCCCCACTCACAGCTTTTAAATGTTTCTTTGCCTGCTTATCTCTAAATAAGATGTGTATATTACTGTTGTTTTTTTTTTTTTTTAATGAATTACAGATACCATGACTCACCTATGAGGAAAAGTTAGCAACTTAAAATTTGATGGCTTTCTCTTTCCAATGTTGGTGATCATTAGTTTCACAAATCTATCAGAGTCCCATCAGATTTTATAATATTGTGACAATGAAGCATCAGTCATACTTGAGTTACAGTGATCACACTTCATTTCTCATGTAGCTGTTAGACATTCTGGCCCCTTTGGTGGCTTAGTTTTCTACAAAGTGCAACTGATTTCTTCATTGCCTCTGAAAAAAGGTTACTCTATAAGATCTCCCAGTGCCCCAGGTTGAGCGCGCCTACTCCAAACACCTGAAATCCCAAATGCTTCAAATTCTGGAGCTTTGTGAGCAGTGACAAGTAGAAAATAACATACCACAAAATTTTGTTTCGTGTACAAAATTATGCAAAAATATTATATGAAGTTAGTTTCAGCCTACGGGAACAAAGCACATCAGAAGGGAAGTCTGCTCCTAGCAGGTCCCCATCAGCAGAGCTCTCACTATTAATAACCCCCAAAGCTGACTCTGAAATACTTCTATCCCCAGGCATGTTAGGTGCAGGATTCTACATTTCATCAAAAAACCTCATAGAATTTGTTTATCCTTTTCTGAGGTAATAACCCCACAGGCCACCTGCATGGCGTGACCCACACCAGCTGCTGCCGGGGCCCCGTGACATGGCTTGACCTGGACCTAGGATTGGGATGCCCATTATTCCTAGACTACTTACATACCACAGGTAAAACTACATGCCTAAAAATATCGAGAGTGTGTTTACCCTTGATCAAAACTTAGGCTCTATGCAGTAAGTATTTATTTAGCACATTTTCTTAGGTAACTAAACTTTTCTTTTTTATAGTTTTTCTTATTAACCAACTTTATTAGAACCTCACTTTTATCCTGAATTATTCAATGGACAAAGCCTAAGTAGACTCAGTGTGTGCAATACAACAGCAACAGATTTTATTTTTGTGTATTTTGTGAAGATTATGAGGTCCACACTCAGAACCGTGACCACATCTGTTGCGGCTAAGGTTGAAATCTGGCATTACCAGGAAGCCCTGAGATTGGTGCAAAATGGCAGCCTCCCTTTGTCATGGAAGCTTCCTCTTCTCTCCCCGGACCCCATACCCACTACCTGTAGACCTTTGGGAACTTACAGGCCCAACTCCCTATGTCAGGCAGAACCTGTTCAACAAGCACTTGGGGTTCCACCCTATGCTAGTGAGGCATCTCAGTATAGCCTAGCCCCTCAGCCAATGGCCATCCTGGATTTTCCTACTCCCACCCCCAAAGTTCTATATATTCCTCTCATCCCTGGAATAAAGTTGGTCGGCTTCCCCGCAGCCAATGCCAGAAGTTCATTTCCATCCTGTTCACAGTCCTCACCTCTGCTCCTTTTGTCCTAGGGGACCGATGGCCATGATCCCTGGAGGGCCAGAGAGAGCCCCAATACACATCCATCACCACCCATGCTGCATGCTACATGCATCGAGATGCACCTCTTGTATTGGGCCAATATCTCCCCCATTCGCTCCCGCTTTTTAGCTCATGACAACCACGGTGCCGTTCTTTGAGACTTTAAGTCTGACTTTGTTAGATTTCACATATAAGTATGATCACACAGGATTTCCTTTTCTGTCTGACATAAATCCTTCAGGATTACTGATGTTGTTGCAATGAAAATGGCTCCTTTTTGAAAGGCCAAAGAGTATCCTCCTGGGAATATGTACCATGTTCTTTATCCATGTTCCTGCTGGTGCATACACAGAACACTGTCATATGTTGGAATATTATGAATAATGCTACAATAGATCAGGGTAGGAGTTGGGGGTGAGCTCAAATTCTGATATCACTTTCCCTAGATACGTATGTACATATATATTCACATATCCATACATATATATACACACACATTCACATATACATACATATGTATACATATACATATATACATATATGCACACACACATATCCAATTGCTGGGCCATATCATAATGCTATTAGTTGTTTAGTGAAAAGTCTCCCACTATTTTGCATAATGGCTGTACTAACTTATAGTCCCACCTTCGATGCCTGGGAGTGTTCTTTCCTCCACATCCTTGTCAGCCCTTCTTTCCTGGTATTTATCGGGCATGATGTGACATCTCGCCATGGTTTTGATTTGTATCTCCTTGACTGATGATACTGGCCATTTTTCACACACCCCTTGGTCATTTGGACACATTCTTTGGGAAAATGACCTAGTCATTTTAAATCAGAATATTTGCCTTTGAGATGCATGAGTCCTCATATATTGTAAATACGATATCTTAATTAGACATTCATTTGCAAATACGATTTTTGAATTCTGTAGGTTGCCTGTTCATTTTATTGATTGTTTCCACTGCACGGAAGCACAATGCAATCACAATGGTCTATTTTTGACTTTTGGGGGGCTTGTAATTTTTGAAGGCATGCCAGGGAATCGTTGCTAAGACCAGTGTCTTTTTATAACTTTAAAAGCATCCCTGCCTTATGCTGTTTTAAGCGTTACTCTTGGGCACCTGATGCCTTTTTGACCTCTTCTCCACCCCTCTCCCTCTCCTTCTCTTCCTCCCCTCTCCCTTCTCCACTCTCTTCCTCTCTTTCTCAGACTGACAGCTTACGTTGCAAATTTGATTCTGCCACCTGTCAGCTATGTGGGCAACTTATTTATCAACTTGCCTAGGCTCCTCATTTTAAAAGCTTTCATCAAAAGTGTCTGAGAGGAATAGGGGGAGGGGCAACTAACACTAAAGGCCTTTTGAAAAGCCACATGGAAGCCCACTATTCTGTCTTCTCAATGGTCCACACATGACCTGTCTTCTGAACCTCTGGGTTCTATCTATGGACTTAAATCCCATGGTCTGAGAAGGGCTCCAGGTAGACTGGGTCAGTGCCCTCCTCGCGGCCTAGTTTTTGTTGTTGTTGTTTGTTTGTTTGTTTTTATTTACTTGCCTTTGTAAAGGTTTTGTCTTCAAATACCATCACATTTTGAGATATTTTTGGTTGGCACTTCAACAGGTGAATTGGGGAGAGATATGATTCAGCCATCACAGTAAGACATGTTCAAGTTAGAATTCTTCTAGCTGAGAAAGCGAACAGCAGACAGCAGGTCCTGGATAACCCTGCATCAACAAGAGGAGGAGCACAGCAGACAGCAGGTCCTGGATAACCCTACATCAACAAGAGGAGGAGGGAATGTACACAAATAAAAGTCATGGCGAAAGGGGGGAACCGGTAGAATTTGCAGGATGTGTGGATGCACACCTTTAATACCACCATTGCAAAGGTAGAAGCAGGCATGTTTCTGAGTTCTAGGCCAGCCTGAACTATGGAGTGAAACCCTTCTCTAGAAAAAAAGAAAAGATTGTGTCTTTCATTCTGTAGAGAAACATAATGCAAAAATTGACAGGGCTCAGAGTAATCTAAATAGGATGTTCTGGGTGATTAGTGCTTTGGAAAAACTGAGACTACAGATAGGCCGCTGAGAAAGTTCTGGTGTTATCAGGGACCGTGACAGGTTCTGGTAGTAAATTATATGAAGGGGCGTAGTCAAATGGGTGTGGTCAAAGGGGTACTAGGCAACATCTCTGCATTTAACTGGAGTTAAAATGAACCGATAACCATTGTGTGTCCATATATTATATGCCAAATCTTACTTAGCTTCCTAGGAATATGCTTAGGGTTTATAGTAGGAATTATATATCTTATTTAGGAAGGGGGATTATTTTATTTTATTTTAGGAGCTATATACATTTTTTTGAGATAAAATCGATTGTCTTTAATTTTAGCATGCTAAGTCATGTGCAGTAATGTGTCCAGCTTTAGAAACAGCATCAACACAGAGGCATCGACCCCTGAGTTAGGGAGATACAGCTGAGGTACTAGAACAGGGCACAGGCCACAGCAAGTATAGCCCCACAGCAAATTGTCTGTATAATAACTGTAATAAAACATCTACAGATCAAAGGAACAATTTCTCACTGGCCTTAATGCATTCTGATCAGTTCTCTATGCTTCCTCATTTCTTATTGTGAAAATAAAACAAGACCAGACAAATGAAAGCAGCAGAAGCTATTTATTCTGACCTTGAAGGGAGTTGGCCTTGGCCGCCCATGTTTGTTTGTTTGTTTTTTTTTTTTTTTTTTGAGGGGGGGGGTGGTCAATGGAGGACTGTGGAAGATCTGACAAGCTAGGTGTTTGCTGGGGGTAAGCTTAAGTGCCTTCTTGGCTTTTTGTGTTACATAGAATCATGAACAAAACCCAGGGGAAAGGTATCATTTGTGAATCAGATCCCTGCTGTTTGAGCTAATGTGAAAGAAGTCACCACCATGCAGGCTTTTGCTGGCCTTAGGGCCACAGCTATGTTGTTGTTGGGCTTAGTCTTTGGGCCTTTGTGTTTGCCTGAAGAAGTATCCCAAGCGGAGGGCTTCAGGGACTGCATAGGCAAATGAGACACACAACCATATGTGCAGGCTGACATGCACTAAGACATTGATCTGCACATATGGATACAAGCCACAGGCCAAGAAGCTCTGGGTTCAGTATGTTTTAAACCGGAAATGGAAAATCAACTATAGACAATCATTCTGAAATATCAAATGCTGCACCGTGAGTTCCTCAAAAGCGTTGGCAATAAAGCCATATTTTCCCCCATGTTGACAAACATTGAAAATTCACTTATTTTACTTTGAGGAAGAAAAACAGCCTTTCAGCTTAAAATAACTCAAAGATAATGCAATATTTTGTTCTTTGCCATACTTGGTTTATAGATGATGATCTTAAAGAGGCCCTTAGAAGCAGCTGGCTGAAAAGAACAGATTCCTAACCTGGGCCTACAAGCTAACAGAAGGCAGGATGAGAGCCAAGCTGCCTCCTTTATAGTGGGCACATAGGCATGTAAACCACTCAAGAAGTGTCTCTCTAAAGCTAATGGCAGGACTCTGAGGATAAACTTGGAGACACTGGACCCTCATTCTGAGGTTATTAGGAGCTATGGCTGAGCCTAGTGCCTTGTGACATTTGGGGGCAGGCCTTATAAAAGTCTCGACCCAGTGCTGGCATCTAACCTGCACACAGGGACATCTGAGGTGGTGGGTTCCCTCATGTTGTGTTTTGAATCTGAACAAAACCTTGAAATAGGGGAAGAACTGATGCAGTTATTTTAAATGTAGAGATAAAACAGTCTTGGCTGAACGCAGTTCCTTCCCCAGAGTGCCAGAGCAGAGAGCAAACACTTATCTGCGTCTAACAGTGAGGCTCCCTCCTCCTGCAAGGTTCGCCTTTAAGCACACAACTCTCGGTCAGTCAACTCTTCTTTGTTCTATCACCATTTTCAGTGATGATATCACTGTGGTCCAGGAAGTTCTGAACTGTGGCTTAAAACAGCAAGATTAAACTATAACGTGACTCTTAAGGAATTGCCTCCGATGCTTCTCTGCAGCTCAGCACTCGTTTGTATGTAAAGTTGCCAATCCTCTTAATTTGTAGCTTAATTCCACCATAAATGTGACCTTTTTTGCTTCCTTGGTCCATTTCATTTCACACCAAGTTCAAGTTCATTGAAAACATTCAGATATTTAATCACAGAGAGAGGCAGGTTGAAGCCCTAACACTAATTACTGGGTAATTCCTCTTTTTTGTCCAGGTCAAGCCATTCACACACAATGGGCTCCTTTAAAAGAGCAGCATCTAATGGAACCAGACGGAGTGCCATTCTAATCCGCCATTCCTGTGCACTCTGTCACGGCGCTGCCATAGCACTGCTGGGAACTTCTCCTGGCTGAAACCAAACCACAGTGGGAAGAAAGGCAAACTTCCACCACAAGCTGTTTGCTGACACCTCAGAGCGTTGTCCGGCCTGAGAAGCTCAGAGAAGAACGCAAGACTTTTTCTTTTCTCCTACTGCTGAGTGCAAGGAGGGAGGTATCGAGAAAAGGAAAAAAACCAGAGGGCGCTTTGACCTCCAGCTTCTGGGGTGCTGCTCTTGGTGGCTGTGGTCCGAATGGGCGGCTGGGCTTTCAACGCCCACATGGGCGTTCACATCTAATCTAGCCATAAACTGGTGCTGATCAAACTGCTAACCTCAAAGGGAGGGCAGAACTCTCAAGGTGTGGTGGCCCTTCTTGTTCAGGCAATAATTTCTACTTTCAACTGGCCACAGATTTTAATCCATGTTTTATATCGAACTCTAAGTTAAATATTTCCCAGGAACTTGGCACTCTGATATCTGTAAACTATATGCAACAACCTACCAACTTTCATGAAAATATACCCCAAAGAGAAAATACCGCTGTAACACTTTTCGCCGCTTCTTCCATCTAGTTTTATGAACTCCATGTCAGAGGATGTAACACAAGGCTGCATTTCACTCCGCCTCATCCTACACCATTAAGGAAACTCCACTCTCTGCCTTTGAACACACTAAGTCTCTTGAAGGAAGACATACTGGTAGTTACTGCAAGTCACTCAAGGGACCTAGACACACTCTGAGAAATTATTTTGAAAGTATTTTGACCAAATGTGACAACCACCATATCTGAAAGATTTCTATTTGAAGCTATCAAGGACTGGATGACCCGGAATATTCAAATCTGAAATTTTGAAATAGAAGCTTATCTTGATGTGTGTTTGGCAACCAAGCAGTGACGAGCCACGTGATTCCTCATTATTCTGTCATTACTGGCAGCAGTTGCCCAGAAATGGGTTTCTTTTTAAAAGACCATTCCATGCATGGTATTAATATTTCTGCAAGTTAAGGTACCAAAGTGAAATAGTGCCACATAGGTGTGAGCTGCAAGATGTCACCCATGCTGAGATTCTGTGTGGCTGGACTCAGATGAACAGGCAGGCTCTGCTTTACTTCTTAAATGAAGCCAATCTTGAATTAGGCAAGTGCTAAAACCTGGAAGCTCAGGTAATTGCAATTATAAATGACTTATAAATAAATAAATAGCAAAAGGAGAGCACAGGACCTAAGAGCAAATGCCACCAATTCTGAAGTCCACTGCAGGGTACAAGGGAGGACATGGATTTAAGGGGAAGGTGATCTGGATTAAAATGCCAGTCCTGAGACCATTACAGAATGGAATTTAGGCAAATGTCTTAACTTCTCTTATCCTTATGTCATTTATATATAAGTGATGCTGCTGTAAAGATTAGATTGGAAATATTATATAAAAGTGCTCAGCACATTGATGGCAGGTATGCAGCATTTAGTGGATGCTATTATTACATTATTCCCATAATACAGGGTATGTCAAAGTTAACTTTACAGTTGCTTTTAGAAACGCACAAAATCATGTAATTAAAATTATAACTGTCATAATATCAATAACTATAATCAATAATCAATAACTAATGTTTATTGAGCATTCCTACTTATTAACTCTTCAGAACAAAGGTAGAGTGGATGCCATGCACATCCTGCAGATAATGAAACTGAAATATAGAAAACATAGTCAATGGAACGACTCAGAAAATCCTAGCAGGCAGTGGGGTCAGATAGAGTCAGACTTGAAGGACCAATACATTTTAATTTTAAAACATTTTCACTTCAAAAAGTAAGCCCTTCCTCATTAAAGGTCATTCCCCATGATCCCAACCATTTGGACTCTAGAAAACACCTATCTCCTTTATCTGTTGATTTGCCCAGTGAGAACAGTTCATCTGAACACAACTTTATAATGTGCTCTTCTGGTGACTAACCTTTTTTTACTTCACATTTTTTTTTTACAGGTCCATCCAGGTTGAACTATGTATCAAGACTTCATTACTTTCAACCGTTGTAGTGTAGATTTACCACATCTTGTCTATTTGTTCTTCAGTTTGAAGGACTCTGATTTCACTAGAACAGACTTGTTGGGTTATGCACTCATTTTATGTTCTACTATTGAGGAGCAACCACTCTAGTCTCCAAAGCTCTTGGACCATTGTCTATATCCATCCCAAGTATTCAAAGGGTTCACTTTCTCCATATACACACCAATACTTGTTAATATCTGTCTTTCAAATAATAGTTTAGTGGATCTTAGCACTTTATTTAAAATAATCGAGTTTGGCTTAACACAACCATAATTTTAGTAATGCACTGACAGAATGTTGCCTTTTCTCTTCCACTATATGAAGACGCAGTGAGGAAGCACCACCTGTGAACCAGCAAACGAGCTCTTACCAGACACTGAGGCTTCTGGTATGCTCATCTTAGACTTCCCCGATACAAGAATATTCAAAACTACATCTGTATTGTTGCCAAGACGTTCTGCTCATAGGATTTTGTTACAGTATCCCAAACTGACCAAGACACTGGCTAAAACCATCAAGTTGGAAAGGCGAAGGAAACAGGAGTTTACATGGTACGCAAATTATCACAGTGGATGATAAGGATGATACATTTGGCCATGGACACAGAGGGAGAAGTCTATTTGGTAGTACAGAGTTCGTCAACACGCTTATAGCAGATAAACCATAAAAAGTGAAGATATGGCTCAGCCGTTAAGAGGACTGACAACTCTTCAAGAGGTCCTGAGTTCAATTCCCAGCAACCACATGGTGGTTCACAACCACCTATAATGTGATCTCATGCCCTCTTCTGGTCTGCAGGTGTACATGCAGGCAGAGCACTGTGTACATAATAATAAATAAATAAATATTTTTTTTAAAGTGAAGATAACTTTAAAAATTAATGACAAAAATGAAAACAAAGAACAGAGAAAAAAATATTTGAGTGTAAGTGCATGCTCAAAGACAGCCAGGATGCCCAACACTGTAAGCTGCCTTCCCAGGAGTGCTCTGGCTTTGTTAGGGTACCCACCTCCCCAGATAAGCCACCCCATTCAGAGGAAGCCCTCTGGCTGTATTTATTGGCTTGAGAATAACTTCACCTGGCCTCGCCGGTCAAACTGACTCAGTCAGACTGAAAGGACAGGCCACTGGTCTGGGATGGTGGAGACGTAGTCCTTTCCCTCCCCCGCCGCTGGTTGCCCACTCTCACCCATCCCTCACCCCACCCCCACCCCCGACACCTGGAAGCCTGTTATCAGCTACTCTGTATCTCAGGCTCCCTTGTGTCTGTGAGTGCCCATGTGACATGCCATTACCAGCAGGAAAGGGTCTGCCTGGAAGTCCTAACCCCAGTCCTGGTCCTGCTGGAAGCATTCTCTCATCAGAGGGAGCTGACGAAAGAGGACATGAAAGGCCAAGAAACCTTTTTCCTAACTGTCCCACCCACAAATTCTATTCTAATACCAGGCTTCTAGCTACGAGAATCAATCAGGCTCCCTGTTGCTGAAGCAATCTTTGGGTTTCATTTCTCTTACTTGAACTTGAAAGCATCCTATAGCAGGTAGCCTAACTCCCAAAGAGTCCAGGAAACGTGAATGATACAGTAGAATCAGCAGAGCTCGGTGTGTGCTCGGAGGGAAGATGAATTCTCAGGAGGAAACATAAAAGGACCGACAGCGCTACAAGCTGTGGATTCATCAAGATGGTCCTGCGCTCCTTCTGCTCGGATGTGGGGCCTCTTAGACAAATCCTCACATCCTCGCCAGCCTGCTTCCCAATCTGCAAAGTGCTTAGAGCCTGAGGGAGGGAAGGCTACTTTAAAATCAGAGAGTGTGATTATAAGGACGCAGTTATATGAAAAAAGAACAGTCAAATAATGCCTATTTCCTAAGCACAGCGGAAGTGTACTGTAGCTCTTCCTAATTCACCAATCGAGTCTAGTAAGTCTTAAATGCATTGCATTCCAGGTGGGTTTTTTTTTTTCATACAAAATGTGACTAATTTAAAATATACACCCAAAGGTAAAAAGGAAAGAACACAGACCTTCCCCATGTGCATCATGCAGATTTTAGAATTAGCAGTGTTTGTCACCCTAGTCACCCTTATACATAAGAGCATTAGTTGTTGGAAAAGCAGAGTGTAGCATGTTCTACAAACTGCTGAGGCCAAAACATGGAAGCCCATCTGACCGGCAACATAAACTTTTCATTTGAAATATAAAACAACATATTAAAATTGTTAGTTAATCAATACCCAGCCCTATTTTATTAATGTGCCTAAGAACATAGTTAGCCCAAAGCAAACATAAGCTTGTCAATCCCTACCAAAGTTACATATAGCTTTTAAGTTCAGATTTACTCTACTGATATAAAATGCTCCTAGGCAGGAGAGATGGCTCAGCAGTTAAGGGCAATGGCTCCTCTTCCAGAAGACCAGGATTCAAATCCCAGCACCCACATGGCAGGTTATAACTGTCTGCAACTCCAAGATTTGACACCCTCACACAGATGAACATGCAGGCAAAGCACTAATGCACATTAAAAAAACAAAACAAAACAAAAAACAGTAAGTACATTAAAAAAAAAAAGAAAAAGAAAAAGTTTTCATGTTTCATAGCTATTAAGCTGTCAGAATCACTTTGTCTCCATTACATACTTGTTATGATCTTTTATAAAAATATTTGTATCATATTTACGCTTTTTTGTTCTGTGGCCTCAACGTCAGAAGTTCTCAAAGTACAGTCTAGAAATTCCTGAGGTTCTGGACCTTTCAGGAATTTGAAAGGCCCAAACCATCCTCAAGGAGAATATTTGGCTCTCTGTCTTGTGCTCAAGGCCATGGAGGAGTTTCCAAGGGCTGTGTGACCTCTAACAACACTGCTATAGTGGAAGTGGGACATAGACACTGGACTCCAGCAGTCTTCTACTAAACCAGGCACCGAAAAGACTTGTAAATATATGTCATAATTTTAATCTTCTCATCAGTTTTTCTATTTTGAAAATATAATTGCTTGCTTGGTCACATATGACATTATTTTTAAGGAATTAATACATAGAACTGAAATTTTTATTTCAATTTTACTTTTTGATTATTATATAGAAAGGAACAGCCCCCTCCACAGCCCAAACAAAAATCCCCAGAAAGCTCAATAATTTTTAAGAGTTGTTATCCTAGCACTCTGGGAGGTAGAGGCAATTGGATCTCTGTGAGTTCAAGGCTAGCCTGGTCTACAAAGTGAGTCCAGGACAGCCTAGGCTACTCAGAGAAACCCTGTCTCAAAAACAACAACAACAACAAACCCAAACAATCAATCAATCAAACAAAAAACCCCAAACAAAACAATACAAACAAACAAAATATCAAAAGGTTTGAAAACTGCCGTTCCACACACACTTCCTTTCTTGTTATCTAACACCGTGTAGGTTAATTTTGGTTGATGATGTGAGGTAGAGTCACTAGGAAGGAAGAGTTGCCTTCAACAGATTGGCCTATGAACAAATTGGTGGGGGCAGTTTTTAATTAGTGATTTATGGAGGAGGGTCCAGCCAACTGTGGGCAGTGGCATCCTTGGGCAGGTGGTCCTGGGATATATAATAAAGCAGGCCAAGTAAGTGCTGAGGAGCAGTATGGCAAGCAGCACCTCTCCCCCATGGTCTCTGCTTCAGTTTCCACCTCCAGGTTGACACCTTGAGCTCCTGCCCTGGCATCCTCTGATGATGGACTATGACCAATAAGCTGAAATAACCATTTCATCCCTAAGTTTGTTTTGGTCTATGTTTTATCACAGCAACAGAAAGTAAAAATAGGCCAGAAATTGGTACCAGGAACAGGGTTTTGTTGAGATGAACTCGACTGTGTTATTTTGGCAAGGGAAGATTTTGGAGCTCTGGGTTAGAAGAGGTCTGTAAGTGCTCAGAGCTTACAGATCTGGCTTTGGGTGCCAGAAATACAGGAATGTACCAAGATGGCGGCTTAGCTCATGAAACTTCAGCTAGAAGAGGTTTTTGGTTTTTTTGGGTTTTTTTTGACTAGAAATAAAAGAACCTTTCTCTAACATCCCTTCCACAGCCTGTGGTGTCAGAAAGATGTAGGTTGGGTGGGTTGCTGTGGAAGTTAACACTCACCTTCACCAGCTCTGTGTAGCCAGTCTCCCTGGGTGTCCACCATGGCTGAGCCTTTAGACCGTTCACATTGTAGAGGGAACGCTGCCAGACAGAGGCAAAATGTCCTCTCTTGTGGCCAAGCTCATACCACTTATATGCCTGAAAGAACAGAAAAGCTGCTTTATACTGCTCTTTTCGAGGACACATTTTTCATTCCGAAATTAATTGAGGAGGGACTGTAAGCTAGTGCAGATGCCCCCTGACTCACGGTGCGGCCGTCACACAGGCCTACTTCCTCGTGAGGCACAGAATGTCTTTCTTCAGCATCCGTGCTCCCGCAGAGGACCCATGATGCATGACTGACGAGGGCACAGCTCACCCCCACTGCACAGCACCACAGATACTGTGGTGCTATATATTGGTGCCCTGGGAAGAGCTCAAAAGCCAAAATGTGAAAGTGTGGTTTCTATTGAATGCAGACTGCTTCCACACCCCACAAAGCTGAAAAGCCTGAAAAAAAAAGTATGACCTATCTTAATGAAGGTACTATCTGTTGGTAGCATCTGTGGTTTAGCTAAGCATCTATAAGCTGTTAGGATAAGCGAACCCTAGCATCCTAGTTTCACTCTCAGGCTGTCAGCTTTGTGGATTCTGGATTCATGCCCCACCTATTTTGGTTTCCACACATCTAAGCCAGTTTAGAACTCATCTGTTGGAAATACACATCATTTAAGACACCGAAGGAGGCCATGTTTGTATTTAGCTTTCATTTTGTGCGTTCAATTTTTATACATTTTTTTAAAAAGAATGGATTATGATTTAAACAATTTCAAATACATTTGCTATTTACTGAAATGGGCTGCTAAAATCAAGAATAAATGATTTTCCTAGTAACTTTCTTTGATGTCCCCCGGTGGCAGAATAGATATAAAGGAAATATTTTTCTGAGTTGGTAATAAATTGTGTGGTACCTATAGATATACTATACAGAGTATAGTAAAAAATAGTCTGATATACTGTACTGTACTTTGTTCATGGTGTATATACATTTTCTGTAATAAAGGACAATACTCCTAGTTTCACGTTGACTCTCATGATACAGCTGGTATCTAAGACTAGCTCCACCCCCCAACCCCCCCAACCCCCTGACAACTGGCTGCAGAGTACTTGCTCCATATGGCTGGCCAAAATCAGGCCCTGCCATATGGTCACAGGTGGTCCTACCCTCAGGCTGCCTGCCTCACACACCCATTTTCTTTGGACAGAAGTTTCCTAGTGGCAGCATCTCCTCCATTGCTACATCTGATCTAAGGACTGCTCTTGAGAACTGATTTTCTTTTCTCTTAAATGTGCAAGCCTCCCCCCACTTCATATATAGTGTCTCCTCACATAGGCCAGGGTGACCTCGCAGGTGCACTCCTCCTGCCTTGGCTTTCTTAGCCCTGGGATTGTAGGCATGTGCTATCATACCTGGTTAAACATACATGCTTTAATCAATAAAAAGAAGCTTTTAATGTTCACTTAAATAGCTTCTTTGTAAAACTCTAGATGTAATAATTTAAACATAGAAACTATTGACTACTTACCGTATTTTAGTGTATGAAACTATTAAACCTTTGAACGTATTTAACAGTCATGTTTCAAACTTTTCTTACTCATCACAGTAGAGGGTGGGATCGGTGCCCTTTTCATTTCCCACAGCACTCCACTATTTGCCTTTTACATAGATGACCTCGTCGATCTTTCTGGAAGCTCCAAATATTTCCATCTTATAAATGTTGAAACTGAGGGTTATAATAGCTAAATTCCTTGAACAAGAATACAAGGCCCCTGAAAACAAGCTAAATACCCTTTCTCTCTTTTTATTATCTTTTGAAACCATTAAAAAACCTCTTAATTATCTTTCTCATTAAAATCTCAAAGAGCACACATGCTAATGTTTCTTACATATTTTCCTTGAAACACATGCAAGTTGGGCCCAGAGTTCCTTTAAAGCCCAGAAAGTTAAAATGGCTAACTGACATCAGGCTGAAAAAAGGAAAATAGCACTCATCTTTGAAATTAATTTGATCATTATGGTTTCAGCCAATTTGAATTTAAGACTTTATTTTCTAAGCCTTCTGCTGTTCAGCTGAACACTATTAATTACAATATATGGTTCTTAAAAAAAAAAAAGTCTGGCAGTTCATTAATTTTTGAATCATCAGTAATTCATTTGAAGAACTAGCCATATTGACTGAGTAATAGGAAGAAAAGCAATTCTAGGACAACCCAAACAGCAGACAGTGTGGCTCAGGGTGCATCCTCCTGGTCTCAGGTTTGGGGCTGCCCTGTGCTAGATGCCTGGGCCAGGTCCTTACAGTAGCTGTTCACACTACCTGTACACTCTGCTCTGATGCTCACAGTAACCAGTGAGCATCGAACAACAGCCTCGAATTTGCATTCCTCTGTTATTTCTCCTTTATCAGAAATAAAATCCTCACAATGATAGATCGGAAATTTTAAAATTCCATCTACTGGTATATTATAGGAAGAATTCAACAAATTAGGCTAGATTAAAAAAAATGACAACAAAAATTTTCTAGAAAATTCAATCAAATAAGAAACCTGTGCAAATGACCTTTGAGTAGAGGTCATTTATCAGGAGTTTTGTATACATGATAAAAAACCAGTGAGGCTGGCAGCAGCTTGCCTTGCTTTTTGTTTTGTTTTCTTTTTTCTTTTGAAACAGGGCCATGCAGCCCAGGTGGATGTCAGACTTGCTGTTCAGCTGAAGATGACTTTGAACTTTTGGACCTCCTACCTTTACTTCCCCGGTGCTGGTACAATGGGATGTAGCACCACACCTTCCTTATGTGGTGCTGGGGACAGGAACACTGGGCAAGAACAATAGGAACTGAGGTATACTCACAGCCTTGGGCTACCTTCCTAAGTGTGTTCTGCATCGATGTCATTTCTATTTTTGTCAAGTTATTGCTCTGTGGTCCTTACATCGACACAGACACACACACAGACACACACATACACACACAGACACACACACACACACACACACACACACACACACACACACACACACAGAGTGAAAGATTCCAGCTCTGAAATCTATGCAATGGATCTGCTCTGAGAGGCCCACCATGATCTGATCTGTACACTGGGGCCTGGAGACACATTTTTGATAGTAACATTACGTTGCAACTTGCCTGTGTTGAACTGTAATAGACACGGAATAGAAACAGGGCTTATTTTCAATCACAGATGTTTTGAGAATAAGGTGGCCAGGCAGAAAACGGAAATAATGTAAGAAGCCACAGCCAGGTTCTTACAACACTCACTGAGGTGGCCAATGAGAAACTGGATTTAATGTCCCCTGAACAAAGTGGGGCTGCCAATGGGGCCAGTAAGAGAGGAAAAGAGGGAGGAGCTAAGGCTGACCCCAGTTTTGATTCAGAAGTTGGCAATAAGGGAACCAAAGACAGAGTCTTAAGGGGAAATAACTCAGAGGAGAAAAGCGAACTTGCTGTGTGATCTCATGCAGTGCCCTCAGGCTGGCAGTGGATGCGTGAACCTGCACTTGGAGAATGAGACTAGGTATGGAGACAGAATGTGGACTGAAGCTACGGGGGCTCCGAAGCTTCACAGCTGCAGGGCCGCCATGGTTTGTCTTCTGCTCTTGCTCCACCACACTAAAGGAAATGTTCATTAAACTCCATTTTCTCATCAGCTGCAGCAGTGGCTGTGGGTTTGCCTCCTACGAGTCAATCGTCTTTCAGGACGGGAGCGAGCCCATGGATGAGAGCACAGAGGGCAGCTGCTTCCTAGCAGGTAAATTCTGACATAGACTCAACATCTAGTACTGGGTTATGTTAGCACGGGGCTTCTACAGGTTTGTTTCTGTATGGTGTAAGTGGGGATCCTTGTGAACTTTCCAAATCCAGGAACTGTGCTGTTCTTTGCATATTAATGTTAATTATGCTGGTAGAACAGTCCCTAGGCTTAAACATCAGGCTCGTAACAAGTGTTCAGTGGTGAATTCATTGTCCTTTAAGTGAGAGCTGTTTTCATCGAAGATACGAGATAAAGTAGATTTCTTTTTATCTGTCTCTGTTCTGCACCACAAAATGTTCAAAGATAAATTTAATTTGAGACAATTATATTTACGGTAATTGAACACAAACTTTTACCTAGTGCTGGATACTGTAGCACACATTTTCTTCTCCTTTTCATTCAAAGGAGAGTTCTTTTTCCATCAATAAGCATGAAGGAACAAAATAATGGTTACCCATCCGCGATGTCTTACTCCCCCCATCTCTTCACTTGCAGAGCCTTATTCTATTTTAGTCACATGATTGGTAGGTTAAAGGGGAAAGTACACACAGATGGAAGTGTGAAAAGGAGATGATGCCAATCACTTACACTGCTAATGCTCCTTCCTGTTATCTGCAGGAGACTACATAGCCACAACACCCCTTGCTTCTCTGAGCTTTCAGGTGTCCAGAGATGCCTGATATTCTTATTGAATTTAGAAGTTTGAAGTGCTGTTGTCCTTAGATGTCACACAGGGAAGGCAGTGGTTACAAAGAGTCACTGCCTCATCTGCCCTGCTTGCTTCAGACTCTGAAGCCAGCTGAGTGAGAATTCCTATAATGGTACAGGATGGAAGAGGTGGGCCTCGTTGTTTGTCGGTATGCAATTCCCAAGGGTTGGGAAAAGGCTAGACACTCATGGTACGTGATTTCACAACCAATGTCCTATTTACACAAGCTCACAACTGTGCTCAGGAAAGACGTAATGATCAAGAAGATGCTATGTCAGTTGTTTTGGTTACTATATATCGTGTGTGTGTGTGTGTGTGTGTGTGTGGTGTGTGTGTGTTGGTACCTGTCATTATCCTAGCTATAAATGTTCAGCTTAAATTTAATAGAAAAATTACATGGTTAACCATTAAGACTGTGCTGAGGGATTAGCCAAATAGTTAGTTTTAAAAACATGTACTTCAGAAATTCCAAAATAAAACAAAACTAATCTTTGTAAATGTTTTTCAAAATTAACAAAGTAGAGGGATCCAGAGGGTCCTAGAAACCTACAAGTAGAACATTATGATAGGCAGATTTGGGCCCAGGGGTCCCGCTCAAACTAAGGCACCAGCCAAGGACAATACAGGTGGTAAACTTCAAACCCCTACCCAGATCTAGCCAATGGACAGAACATTCTCCACAGTTGAGTGGAGAGTGGAGTCTGACTTTCACACGAACTCTGGTGCCTCATATTTGACCATGTCCCCTGGAGGGGGAGACCTGGTGGCACTCAGAGGAAGGATAGCAAGTTACCAAGAAGAGACTTGATACCCTATGAGCATATACCGGAGGAGGAAATCCCCCTCAGGAACAGTCATAGGGGAGGGGAATAAGGGGAAAATGGGAGGGAGGGAAGAATGGGAGGATACAAGGGATGGGATAACCATTGAGATGTAACAAGAATAAATTAATAAAAAATTAAAAAAACAACAACAAAAAACAAAATTAAAACAATGTTAGAAAGCTCTGTATATCTTGATTCCAAAGATACCTTTCCCAGGCAGCATCTATGTTTCTCTGCACACATAGATACAATTACACACACACACACACACACACACACACACACACACACACACACACACCAAAAGAAGTACTTTTCAGATTACACATTTGATAACTTGGAAAAAATAAGTAAACTGTAAAATCCAAACCCATAATTTATAATTTATACTTACCATGTTTGTAAAGTTCTACCTGGTTTCTAGAGGTGATAATCTCCCACACACACCCTATCGTCACTGGAATAAAGTGACAAACGCGTCCAGCAGTACCTCTTTGTTCCCGACCCTCTGCATGGCGTCACCCAAGTGGAAATAAAAGCGGCCGTCGTCCGTGCCAGGATCCCCGGATTCGATTCCTTCCTGGAAAAGACAGTGTTACCATCCACGAAGGCTAACATCTGATGTCTCATTCCTTGATTTCTCCAGATTTTTAAAAAATGTATGAACTATAATATCATACAGGAAAACAAAAGACTTTGAAAATTATATCTAATTATTAAAATTGGACAATGAGGTTGGTCTACATTTTACAGTGTAAAACTAAAATGAGATTATCAATCTAAATTTAATAATAAGGTTATCATTAACTAATAAGGGAATAGCCCATAAATTAGCAAGCACTCTGCGTACTTCCACAGTGGGAGCTATCATATTTCAATATTGCAGATGATTTCTCTGTCTGGGTATTTTGACATTTATCTTGCTCTCCAAGTCTGACCATATGCCACCTCCAGTCTTTTTATCTTGAAACCCAAACACTTCATTCCTCGTGTTACAAGAAATGACAGTCCAAGTGTAAGTAGTATTTCTTCCTACGCCATAAACATGTGCCATAAGCAGTTAATGAAACTTCTTACTAAAATTTTCGGGATTCAAACCAACTGGAATTTTGACACATGTAATTTTTACTGAACAATTTCTATTGTGAAATGCTTTGCTCTCTCTTCCCTCTTTTCACATAGGCACTGGCATTGAAAGCTTTGTTTTAAAAAGGGAAGATACAATACCAAGAGACTGAACATGGGGGGGGAGAAAAACAGACAAAAGTGAAATAGTTTAGTAGTGAGGACTTCTTTTCTGAAAGTTAGATCTTTGGGGCCTCCCTACAAAAGACCCATTCATTATCTGAGGGCTGGCAAAATGGCTGAGTTAGGGCACTTGCTGTCAAGGAGGGAACCAGTTCCTGCGAGTTGTCCTCTGACCTTCAAGTACAAGATATGGATGCACATGCTCCATTATCCTTATGGTTATGTGTATATATATTGTCAGACCAGTGCACATGCCCACAGAGCCCTGGACAGAACAAAGGCATCTGCAGTGTCTGATGACAGCCAGGACATTTGCAAATACAAGCCATCTTGGCGGGGGTTGGGGGGGGGGGTGGGGGTGCGGGGGAGGCTCCAGTGGCACAATTGGGTAGCGTGCAGTACTTACACAAGCCATCCAGGAGGCACCACTGCTCAGCTCTACGCCTCTGGGTTATGGGCCAGACAGAGAACTAAAAGTCTGTGTGATTACACACAGTGTGGGAATTCTTTTTTTTTTTTTTAATATTTTTTTATTAATTTATTCTTGTTACACCTCAATGTTTATCCCATCCCTTGTATCCTCCCATTCTTCCCTCCCCCCCCCAATTTTCCCATTATTCCCCTCCCCTATGACTGTTCCTGAGGGGGATTACCTCCCCCTGTATATGCTCACAGAGTATCAAGTCTCTTCTTGGCAACCTGCTGTCCTTCCTCTGAGTGCCACCAGGTCTCCCCCTCCAGGGGACATGGTCAAATGTGAGGCACCATGACAAAAAAACCAGAATAGCTAAAACAATCTTGTACAATAAAAGGTGCTCCGGAGGAATCTCCATACCTGATCTCAAACTGTACTATAAAGCAATAGTAATTAAAACAGCATGGTACTGGCACAGCAACAGGCTGGTTGATCAGTGGAATTGAATCAAAGACCCAGATATGAATCCACACACATATGGTCACTTGATTTTTGACAAAGAAGCCAAATCCATTCAATGGAAAAAGGATAGCATCTTCAACAAATGGTGCTGGTCTAACTGGAGGTCTATGTGTAAAAAAATGCAACTGGACCCATATTTGTCACCTTGCACAAAACTCAAATCCAAGTGGATTAAAGACCTCAACATAAAACCAGAGACACTAAGTCACTTAGAGGGAAAAGTGGAGAAGATCCTGGAACGTATTGGCACAGGAGACAACTTCCTGAACAGAACACCAACGGCCCAGGCCTTAATGTCAACCATTAATAAATGGGAATTCTTAAGATAGGCAACAAATGAGAATTGCTTGAAGACGTCACAGAAGCCAGCTATCCTGCTACTGTAGAGGGGGTTCAAAGCTCTCTTCAGCCACCTGTGCATTCAATAGCGCTTCTCTGTAGCAGGGCCTACTCTGAGCCACTGTATGGTTACTATTCAGAGACAAACTAAACTTAAATAAATTTTAATTCTCTCCACAGAGATAGTAGCCACATTCCAGATATTCAGTGCTCTCTGTCCCTTTGTCTCTCTCCTTGTCGTGTGTGTGTGTGTGTGTGTGTGTGTGTGTGTGTGTGTGTGTGTGTGTGTATTTTGGAGACAGGGTTTCTCTGTGTAACAGCCCTGGCTGTCCGAGAACTTACTCTATAGATCAGGTTGGCCTCAAACTCACAGAGATCTGTCTGCCTCTGCCTCCCGAGTGCTGAGCTAAAGGTGTGCACCACCATGCCCAGCAAAAGATAACTTTATTACAGTAAGAATTTTATTTGATAGCCCTGACCAAGACCAAGTGCGATTCTGGTGAACTGTCCATGCTTCAGTTAAATATGGTAGAAAAAGAAGTGACAAGATATTTTAAGACTTTGAGTGATTCCGAACAGTTGTTACCAGCGAAGTAAGTCTGAAGCATCTCCTGCGCGCTCCGGCGCTTTGGTCTCCAGCGTGTTTTGGGAGCTCGTGGCACCTTGCTTGCAGAAGGAGGTCACCAGGGGTGGCCCTCGCAGGTTATTCTGCTTCTGCTTCCCACTCATGCATTTTGATTAGTGGTCAGAGACCACAAGGTGAACAAGCCACCGTCGTCGCGCATTCTTGCCACCTCGAGCTCTGCCATGCCACGCCCACAATGGCATATTCCAGAAACTCAGAGCTCAGAACAAACCTTCCCTTAAATGATTTCCATTGAGAATTTTGGCAACAACCACGCCAAAGTAGCTCACGCAGTGTGTTTCTTCATGACATTCAGTCAGGGTGGAGGGGTATGTATGGCCTGTGAGACATGCACGCTGATGGTGGAAGACTCAGCAATGCGTGCCAACCAGTTAGAAGCCGAATCTAGAAGTGAGGAGATAGGGAGGAGACCAGGGCAGCTACCTTTAAGTAGGGAATGCTCTCCGCTATCTTGTTCTGTGCCTTCAGGATAAAGCCGTAATGCACTTTAGCAAAGCCGTCATTGGGTGTCACATTCAGAACCTGCATTCAAAGAAAACAAAGAGCTACTGTGACAGAGAAGAAACCGTACAAGTGACTGTCAAAACACATTCTAATTAGTTGTGCTGCACTTAGAATGGATTATGATGTTACAGCTTCAAACACCGTGGTAGCGTTTTGTCTCCCTGCTATCGTTAAACAAAACAAACCCGTTGCCTCTCAACTCAAGATGCTTTTCACACTCACTGAATAAAGTTGTGAATGAGAAGGCAGCTGCGGCTGGCGCATGGCTTTAGCACCACAACCAGAAAAATACCTGCCAATCGGTATGATTTCAAAGTTTTTCAGGAACTAGAGAAAATCACTCCGAATGTTTGTGCCTAAAGACAACTCTGAAGGGTTGCTCCACATGGCATTTATGCACATGCCTCAACATATCAAGATCCATTCATTCACTAAAATATCCATCAGTGGTCACTGAAGCGAGTGGCAGAGTGGGACAGGAAAAGAATTCTCAGTAAACTGCTACAGATGGTACGGTGACCTTAAAGGCATATCGGCATACAGGGCATTGCCTTGACCATGGAAATGACACCAGCTGTAGTATGGATCCCACATCACAGCACAGGACAGAGCATTGCTCCTGATGCTGACCTGCACCGAAGTATAACCATCTTGAATGATGAAACCTGACAGATGAAGCCAAACAATTGCCTGTATTTTTCATGGGTGTGGCAGGGAAAATTACCCGAGGAACTGACACAGGTTTAACATAACAGCAGATATGAGCACAGGGAGCCTTGTGGGTCTTGAATAACAATAGTGGACAGTCTTAAATGACTGCAACCTGTGTGTCAGCCTGGTGAGGTACCAGAAGCTAATTCTTTGATTCTGCACTGGGGCTGTGTGCAGAACGCCTGGGGAACCTGAGAGTACAACCTGTGTCCTGGTGCATCAACCTTTTGGAAGTGTGAGATTATTTTTGAAATGACAAGCTTAAAACTTATGAATGAAAATAAATTCTTGGGGAGTGCAATGATTTTAAGTGTTTAATATAAAGTCAGTGGGAAAAAAAACCAACAGTCTGTGATAAAACACAGGTGGGTTTTTCATATAAGCATCATTGTTCACCACCACATGCGTTTATTATGATTTAAGGATAAATTATGCAAAATGCCTCTAAACTAAATATTAACAGAGTGAAACTGACACAAAAGCACTGCGCTTGTGAGGCTGGCTGCTGAGGAAATGAATTCCTTGAACAAAGAGGAAGATGAAGACGATCCGATTGGTATTTGCTGGGAAAAGATGCCTGAGTGCCTCACCTCTCCATCCCTGAGCTGGTTTGGGAAAGTGAAGTCATAGCTACCACAGGAATTTCCCAGAGAAAGCACAAGGTACCTAGCAAGGAGCCATCACACCCACGCTGGAGTCAGTGCACGCACTGTCCATACTCCAGTGATTTGGGCCCATATTGGCTCCATCAGCTCACTGCTGTCCACTTCTGGCCCCCATGACCTTTAAGGCCTACTTAAGATTGTAACACTCAACACTTGACCTGTTACCACACTGGACCGAATCGCCTCACCCTTTCCTTCCCTCACACCTTCCTTCAGGGCCTCTTAACTGCTGACACTTTGCCCCCCTGCTGTTCACTCTCTACATGAGTGCCCAAGGGAAACCATTAGAGTCCAAGGTCTCGCCTGATCCTCCCTCAGGTTCACTGTACTCAGCATGACAGACTACACTGAAGGAGTCACCTCTACAGCCTCCATCTGCCTGGCTCTGCTCTTGCCCCTTCCAGCCATCCCTCTGAGACACACTGGGCTCCTCGCTGTTCATAGCAAGCCAAAGGCACCCCTGCCATGAAATGTTTGAAGTACTCCTTTGATTCAGACACTCTCCCCTACAGCATCCAAGTGGGTCATCCCTTTACTGGTGTGAGAATGCCCTCTGTCAACGTTACTACACTATGCCAGGGCATTCTGCCTGTGACAACCTCCCAGCCGGAAAACACCACCCACTCCCAGGCCTAGGTGCCCCCAAATTCTCTGTGTTTTCAGAGGATATATCACTATTTGACCCATTGGGATATTGTATTCCCTCTCAAACGGGTACTCTCTACAGGGACTTTGTGTCACTCATAGTGCATCCGCTGAGCTCGTTACAGCAGACTCTCAACAGCTCTGTGATCAAGGCACAGATGGGTGCATGCTCCTTCCCAGTAGAGTCTCTGCAAGCATGGCTGCTGCTGCGTCAGCTCATAGGCCCTAAACTAGAACCCCATGTTGAGACTTCGCCTCCAGGATGGAAAAGAATCGGTGCGGATCCTGATTCTGCCTCCACTGCTACAAACCAACCATAATTACTGCCCTACGTAGATGACAGCCCTGCCTACTGCAGGCACAGAGAAACCATCTCAAGTCACGATCAGAGTTGAGCATTTATTAGGATTTCAAAACCCACTAAATTCCTCTAGGCCCCAGATATACAAACATGAGTGAGACACTGTTCTCTCTCAAAGGGCTCTCAGGCAAGTACAGGAGACACGTCTGCAGCAGACAAGGATGCAAAGCTTCCAGGCACAAGCAGGAGTCCCAAGGAAGGAGGACCCAATCCCACTCATGGTGAGTGTGACTAGAAGAAAGGTCTAAAAGGCATCGAGGGATGTGCAGAGTCCAGGGAAAGGGAAGCAGGGGGCAACTGGGGGAAAGGCGTTCAAGGCAAAAGATGATGAGAAAATATGAAAAAAGCTTGTGGGGCTGGGGATGGAAGGGTGCCTCAGTGCTTAAGAACACGTGCTGATTGACACGAAGACCTGAGTGCAGACTCTGGCACCCATGTCACAAGGTGGGTGTGGTAGTCAGGATGGGAGATGCCACAAAGGCTCATATATTTTTAAACTTCCTCCCCAGATGTGGCTAATAGCGCTTGAGGTGGTGAGACGTTGCAGAGGGCATGTATTACTGCCGACAGGCTCCGAAGGTTTTCAGCCTTCTCTCACTTCCTGTTCTCTCTCTCTCTGCTTCCTATGTGTAGATGACAATAGGAAGAGCCAGCTTCCTGCCGCCATGCCTTCTCTGACTGTTGGCATGCTAGCCTGTCATGATGGGCTCTTTCCCTCTGGAACTGCAAGTCAAAACACACGAGCTGATGGGGCATTTCACATTCAGATTGCTATACCAACCTGTTGCTCGAGTTGCTTTTATCAGGGTATTTTATCACAGCAAGAGCAAAGTAATCAATACACTGGACATCACTAAGTGTCTGTGATGACTCCAGCTGTAAGGGAGCCAATGCCCTCTTCTGCCCTCCACAAACACAGGCAATGCATTTCCTGGCTCCACTCCCCCCACAACAAACATATTCTCTCTCTCTCTCTCTCTCTCTCTCTCTCTCTCTCTCTCTCTCTCTCTCTCTCACACACACACACACACACACACACACACACACACACACACAGGATGCTGTGAAACGGAAACAAGACAATAGACAAAGAAATGGGAGAAGAGGAAGAGGACAGGGGTCACATTGAATCATAAAACACTCTGTTTAGGGGCTTAAGAAAAATAATCCCCCAGGAAGAAGAAATTGCTAACACTTCTGCTCTGAAATACACTACTAGGAAGCAGGTTCCGAGCTCCATGCTCATTTGCATGTGGACAGCCAGGAATCCTTTCTGGTACATACAGAATCAGGAGAATAGGAAGGCTGCAGCCCCAGAGTGGCTGACAACACTGTCCCCACCTGTTTCGTTACATTTAGGCGCCACGCTTTTGCACTTTATAGGTGGATAGGCAGTGAATGTACAGGGTTAATAAACCCATAGATAAGAAACTCAGTAAAATGTCAAATGAGTAAAATGACATTATAGAGTCTTTGTATCTACCAATTATCTGTCTGACTATCTTCTTTCTATCTATCTATCTATCTATCTATCTATCTATCTATCTATCTATCTATCATCTATTGATACATTACCCAGAATAAAAATTCATTCAAGGTACATTTCAAGATTTTTAAAACACCACCTATTTCCTTTATCCAAGACGTCATTTTTCACAGTTAATTAGGACTCAAAAATATTAAATGGAACATACCTCCTGTGGAACCATCCTACCCCAGAGGCCAGGCCAGCATCCTGAACCTCAAGTACAATTGCCTCTGCACCCCACCAGTGCCTACACAACATAATCCCAATTGCCCCTCCTATCCTTGTCACCATATCTTGGCTCACACCTCTAGTGGAAGCCTCCTACTCCACCACCAGAAATCAAACTAGCATCGTGAACCCTAGTGGACCCCTGGACATATCAGAAGCCACACGCATTGTCAGAACTCCAGGCCCTAACTTGGGTGGCAACCCTCTGCTGGACCAAGGCTATCTGGGCCATCAGAAGTCCAGCCCCAACATGGGCAGAGACCATCTACTCAACCACAGGCCACTCCAGCCAGAAGGCCAGAGAGGAAACAGAAACCAAGGAATAAAACATCCACCAACAAAGGCAAACCCAGAAATTACACCTAGACCTATAATCACTCCAAATCCAGATGCCTAAATGTAAGTGTAAGAACACAATCAACAATAGCCAGGGTAATATGTCGCCACCAGAGAATAGCCATCCTACTACAGCAAACCGTGACTATTCTAACACAGCTGAAGCACAAGAAAATGGCCTGAAAACCAACTTTACAAAGATGATAGAAATCCTTAAAGAGGAAATGAACAAATCCCTTAAAGAAACTGAGGAAAAGACAATCAAAATGTTGGAGAAAAATCAGTAAAACCTTTAAAGAATGCCAAGAAAAAACAAATAGTTGAAGAAAATGAATGAAACCGTTCAAGAGCTAAAACTGAACATAGAAGAAACAAAGAAAACAGAAACACAGAGAATCCTGGGACTGGGAACTATGGATAAATAAACAGGAACTACAGACTCAGGCATCACCAACAGAATTCAAGAGATGGAAGAGAGAATCTTGGGTGCTGAAGACATGATAGAAGAAATAGATATATTAGTCAAAAAAAAAAAAAAAGTTAACTCTAAAAAATTCCTGAAACTAAACACCCAGGAAATCCAGGACCCTATACAGAGATCAAACTTAAGAATAATAGGAATAGAAGAAGGAGAAAATTCCCAGATCAAAGGCTAAAAAATATTTTTAACAAAATCATAGAAGAAAATTTTCCTAACCTAAAGAAGGACATATCTATAAAGGTACAAGAAACTTATAGAACATGAAAAGAAAGTCCTCTGGCCACGTGAAAAGTAAACCACTAAACACAGAGAACAAAGAAAGAATATTAAAAGCTACAAGAGATAAAGGCCAAGTAACATATAAAGGCAGACCTATTAGAACTAATTCCAACTTCTCAATGGAGACTCTAAAACTAGAAGGGCCTGGACAGATGTCCAGCAGACTCTAAGAGACCATGGATACAGCCCAGACTAGTATACCAGGAAAAACCTGCTATCACCATAGATGGAGAAAATAAAATATTCCATGATAAAGTCAAATTTAAACAATATCTATACACAAATCTAGCCCTACAGAAAGTACTAGAAGAAAAACTCCAATCCAAGGTAGTTAACTACACCCATGAAAATACAGGCAATAAATCAATAAATGATATCATACCAACATAACCAAAAGGACACATATACATGCCACCACTGCCAACAACAACATCATCATAGGAATTAACAATTATTGGTCATTAAAACCTCTCAAATATCAATGAACTCAATTCACCAATAAAAAGACACAGACAGAATGGATGTGAAAGCAAGATTCATCCTTCTACTGTATATAAGAAACACATCTCAACATCAAAGATACAGAGTAGAAGGTTGAAAAAAGGTTTTCCAAGCAAATGGACCCAAGAGGCAAGCTAGTGTAGCTATTGTAATATCTAGCAAAATAGACTTCAAACCAAAATTAATCAAAAGACATGGGGAAGGACACGTTATACTCATCAAAGGAAAAATCCACCAATGTGACATCTCAATTCTCAGATCCATGCCCTAAACGCAAGGGCACTCACATTTATAAAAGAAACACTATTAAAGTTTAAACCATACATCAAATATCACACATGGTAGTGGAAGACTCAGTATCCTACTTTCAACAATAGACAAATCATTCAGACATGAACTAAACAGAGAAATAATGGAGTTAACAGACATTATGAACCAAATAGACCTAATGGATATCTGTAAAACATTTCACCAAAACACAAAGGAATATATCTATATCTTCTTCTCAGTATCTCATGCAACATTCCCCCAAATCAACCACATATTCCATCACAAAGAAAGTCTCAACAGATATGAGAAAAATTGAACTCCTGCATTCTATCAGACCACAGTGGACTAAAGCTGGATTGCAACAATGAAAGAAACAATAGAAAGCCTACAAACACACTGAAACTGAACAAACTCTATACTGAATGACTACTGGGTCAAGGCAGGAATAAAGAAGGAAATTAAAGACTTCCCAGAATTCAATAAAAATTAATGTACAACATACTCAAACTTATTAAATACAAATCAAAACAACTTGAAGCTTCCACCTTACACCTGTTAGAATGGCTAAGATCAAAAACACAAACGACAGCTCTGCTGATGAGGATATGGAGCAAGGAGAACACACCTCCATTGTGGGTGGCAGTGCAAAGTTGTACAGACACTTTGGGAATCAATATGGCAGTGTCTTAGAAATTGAGACTCGATCTGCCTCAAGACCCAGCCATACCATATACCTAAAGGATGCTCCATCCAACCACAAGGACAGGTGCACAACTATGTTCATAGCAGCTTTATTCGTAATAGCCAGAAATTAGAAACAATCTAGATGTCCTTCAGTAGAAGAGTGGTTTTTTTAAATGTATACATTTACATTATGGGATATTGCTAAGCTGTTAAAAAAAGTGACATCATGAAAATTTCTGGAAAATGGGTGGAACTAGAAAAAAATCATTCTGAGTGAGGGAACCCAGATCCAGAAAGGGAAACATGGAATGTACTGTCTTATAAGTGGATATTAGCTGTAAAGTAAAGCATAATCATGTTATTACCCCACAGACTCAGAGAGGCTAAGTAACAAGGAAAGCTCAAGGGGGGGACACAAGGATCTCCTTGGAAAGGGGAAATAGAATAGACTTCATGAGTGGACTGGGGGTTGATGGGGATGGGAACAGGTAGGCATGGGGGCATGGAGGGAGAGAATACTGGGAGAAGTGACTGAAATTGGTGAAGGGAGGGCATTTGGGGACAATGTTAGAAACCCAGGACACTAGTGAAGACTCCTAGTAATGGGGGACAGGTGCCTCTGTCACCAGGCAAGGCCTCAAGTGGGGAGATTGGGACAGCAATCCACCCACAAAAATCTCAGATGTACAGTTTTTAATGCCTACGGGAAATGCTAAGATGGGAGCCCAGCATAACCCTTATCAGAAAGACCAGAGAGACTTCATCCAGCATCTGATTAAAGCAGATGCTGAGACTTACAACCAAGTATTAGGCATCGCTCAGGGGGTCTTGAGGAGGAGGGGGAGGAACAATTGGAGGGGACAAGGACATCACAGGAACAAGGCCCATGGAATCAACTGACCAGCACTCAAATGGGAGCCTGTAAGGATCCTATCAAGGTCCACTGCTTATTTGTTATGGTTGTGTAGCTCAGTGCTCTTGTGGGCTTCCCAACAGTGGGAGCAGGGGCTGTCTCTGACTCTTTTGTATAACATCGGTACCTTTTTCCTCTTACTGGGATGCATCATCCTGCCTTGATGTGAGAATAGGTGCCTAGTCTTATTGTAGTTTGTTATGCTGTACTTGGTTGATGTCCCTTAAAGGCCTGCACTTTTCTGAGGGGAGAAGTTGGGTGGGTCCTAGGAGAAGGAAAGGTAGGAGGGAGAGACTGAGGGGAGGGGAGGGAGGAGAAAGTGCAATCAGATGTAATATATATGAGAAAAATAAACGTAAAAGAATAAATATACGCTAAACATATAATAAATAAAACCTTCTGATATATAATTTACTTGGCAGAAAGACCTGTAATTCTAAATTAGCTGAGGCTTTAGGCAATTTCTTTACCTAAAGTAAGCCTTTCAATGATGTCCAGTTTTCTCAACTTTCTAAAGCATGTATAAATAGTGTTCTTTAAAACAATCTCTCGGGGGCTGAAGAGATGGCTCAGTGGTTAAGAGCACTGCCTGCTCTTTGTAAAGGACCCGGGGTTCAATTCCTAGCACCCACATGGCAGCTCACAGCTGTCTGTAACTCCAAGATCTGACACCCTCACACTAACACACATAAATTAAAATTAAATTAAAAAAACAATCTCTCCTGTTTGCCATTCCTGGAGCTGGCCTTGGGAAGCGGCACTGCATCAGTAATCTGTCTCAGTGCTAAAACAGTGACTCAGAAAGTGTGGCAAGATAAACACAGCACTGCTGCTGGGCAATCAGGATTGTGTGATCAAAAGTAAACTATGTCCCAGAAAGAGGTGACAACATGTTGCAGGGGAGTGGTTAGGAAGGTGAAGGTGGGTGTGGGAGGAGTTGGGAGAAAATATGATCAAAATACATTGTATGACATTTTCAAAGAATTTTTTATGTAAACTAGCCTGAAGCCAGTTGTGGTAGGACAAGCCTGTAATCCTAGAACTTGTGGGAAATTGGGTACAGGAAGGGCACAAGTTCAAGGTCAGCCTCAGCCAGGAAGCAAGCTTGAAGCTAGCAAGCTTGAAGCTAGCCTGAGCTAGAAGCCCTATCTAAAATACTCAAAAACAAAACAAAAAATATTTGGCACATTTTTCTCCAACTTCCTGATGTGACTCATTATTTCAAAGGAAAAGTCTAAGTAATTCATTACAGATGAGAACGTATGTACTAACAGCATAGATCAGTGTTACAGGAGAGGTTAAAGCACAGGCAAGTAAATTAGAATATTTTTATTATAATTCACAAGTGAATTTCACAGAGGAAAAAAATTAAAACATTTAAAAAAGACAAAATTTAAAGTTCTAATAGGCAGGCATTTATTTCAAAAGTTCTCTGTCTAAAGCAGGTCTTGTGACTGTAAACGGCAAAGGGAACCAAGTGTTCTGTCTCGGGAGGGTTCTTTTACCTAGATGGCTACAGTGGATAATAAAAGATGGATACAAGAATAGAAGGTAAGTTATTTTTGGTCTTATTTAGAAAGAAAACAAGGTTGGACTCAGGGACGTCTCTCCTTTATCTTTCATTCTTAGATTTGGAGATAGGAGATGAAAAGAAAGAAAGGGGAAATATAGAAATATATAGGGATGATAGGACAAAAAGTAGATTGGTGAATCTACTCCTCAACTTAATGCCTTAATTGATACTCACAGTTTATTTTTAATTCACTGGTATAGAGTTTTGTATACAGATGCAAAATAAGTTTAATTTTAGACACATTGGCATAGAACTCAAATTTAAGATTATTCTTCATACACATTATATTTATTTCTACTCTAATAAGAGGTATTGTACCCATACAACTGAATTATAATACAAGGTTTACTTTCAATACTTTGAAAGCGCTATTGCAGGCTGTTTAGGATAAGTAAGTTATACAAGCTCATTGTTAGTTGATCAAATCATGGTCATATCAATTACTAGTCTATTTTTATCACAAGAATATACATTCTAGGTGAAACAAATAGATATGAGTCTATAGAAAGATAAGGTAAAATAGTTAGATAAGGTCTTCAAAAACCTCAGAAACACACAGAATATGGCATTTAAAGATATTTCTATTATTTCAAAGATACATTTACAATAAGACAGTTTAACTCCTGGCAACACCCAGCCTACCTCAAAGAAGATGATGAGCATCAAAGCACCGCCTTATGGAGATGGCTTCAAATGTGGCAAAACAGCCACTGGGCAAAATGTCCTCATTTCTACCACAGACAAAAGTATGCCTAAAAAAGGGCAAGCTTGGGTGCAGGCAGAGTTGATGGCCAAACTCTGCCAAGACAGGGTAAGCAAGTCTTCAATAGTTCCTGCCTCACAAATATGTCTATCAGATATTCAGGGCCAGAAGGCTGAAGATGATGCTCCAATGTTATAGAGAGGTTTGGGCCACTGTTCAGGCAGCAAACTATCTCTGTAATCTTCTCATTTTGGAAGCTGCTAACCTACACTTCCTATATACTTAGGTAATTAATTTTATTCCTTTTCAAGTCTCTGATGGAGTTGAAGACCAGATAGTTTAGTTTTACAATTAAGCTTAGTTATTTATGAGTTAAGATGTTTTTAGGTCTAGATAGATATTTTAAGTTGATAATGATGAAATATGATAGATATTGACTTACACTCACAATTTTAGACTCACCAAGATAAGAAAGATGTTTTCTTCAAGGCTGTCAAATACAAATAGCCAAAACACTATGAATGTAACATTTAAATAATTCCTGATTATGTCATGGTTCTTCTTGCTGTAGGTAGTTTATTATATATATGTGTAATAATATAAATGTATATGTAAAAAATATTTAATGAAAAAATTGTTAAAAAAAAAAAAATAATAGAGGGTAGGCCAGGCATAGTGGCGCGCTTGGGATGCAAAGGCCGGAAGAGCTTCGTGATTCTGAGGTCAGCCTGATCTACAGAGAGAGTCCAGGACAGCCAAGGCTACACAGAGAAGCCTTGTTTCTGTCCCCAACTCCAACCCCCCCCCAAAAAAAAAAACTAAAAAAAAAAAGTTTAATGTTCTTTCACTTTTTAAATTTTTTTTTTTGTTTTGTAAAAACAAACAACAACAAACACCACCAACTAAACGGAACCTGTTCTAAATTGTGTATTACTGTGAAGAGCATGAGGAAATGTTAAAATATGCTCTATCTTGCCTGGGATGCAGGTCACTGATTTTTCTGCATGTCCATATTATATATACTACCTGACTTTGTTCTCAGTATCTGTGTCTATCACCAAACCACTGCTGCTACCATCACAGTGCTTCCAATAGCCCTCATCTCACTTAATAATGGCTCAACGCACCACTGTAGGGTACCACACATGCACTGTTAAGTGCTATCTTCATCTGTAGGCATCCACTCTGGGTCTTAGAAGGGGTTCACACGGACGGAAGGATATCACCAAACTACAAGCAGCACTTCCCACTGATGCCACTGAAATAGTAACATTTTAGTGAGCAAGAAAGGATTTTTTGCCAGTTCAGTAAAATTTGAAAAGCATTCTAAATGCCTTATTTGAACTGACAGTCTTATTTGGAGGGTGTGTACTTTTTATAAAGTATGTCCCATATATAAATAGACAACACTTAAATCTATAAACAACTACAAATGTTTGATGGGACACTTTGGCCTGGAAGGGTACACCGGATATTTAGAGAACACTGCAGTAGGAAACACAGCTGGAGCTGAGAGCTATGATGATGACGTGGTGCTTGGGGCAGATGAAGGTCAGAGGAGCCTGCAGAGGGATCTGGGTCCGGGTGAGCAAAAGGTGGTCAGCGTCTGGGTGAAAGAGCTGGGAAGTGGAGCTACTTGGAAAACAAAATGAACAAGTGTGACTTGGCCCCAGACTCTAAACTCCATGATGACACACACTCTGTGTCACTTCAGTGAGCTCAGGTTCTAAGCTGGTGTTTGAGTGTGTGTGTGTGTGTGTGTGTGTGTGTGTGTGTGTGCATTTAATAAACGTGGGTGGGTTGTGGGATCCATCTGTGTGGGGCAGCAAGGAATTTGTGATGATGGTGGGTTGGGATCCGAAGCTGGTGGCAGTGTCACTGTCCTGGACAGAAGATGTGGGAGGAGCCTCCAAAAACTACAGCTGTGAGCACTCTCTACCTAACCACTGTAAAGCTGCTCTCTGGGCTGAAAAACAAAAGCAGGAATAAACAAAACAAACAAACAAGCAAAAACCTAGAAATAGGATCTCATAATGGTTTTCATAAATGTACTAAAAAAAAAAATCAATGTAAAGAAAAATATGCAGCCTGGTATTATTTTCTGAAATAAACTTGGAAAAGGAGATAAACACACCAGCCCAAACTTTGGTTGAGGAAAGAGTGTCCATTAGCCGCAGCTCCTGAGCTTAGATGGAAGGAGGAGGAGGTGGCGGAGGAGGAGGAAGAGGAGCACCACACATTACCTTCAATGTGTTAATGCTTCTTTTCAAAGAAACTGACGAGTTGTGTGAGAGGGCAATATTTGGAGCTTAGAATGCTCAACCAGGTGCGAATGTGGTCTCAGGTGCACAAACAACATATTTTGAGGTTTCAAGGTGAAGAAAAGGGCTTCACATTTCTGAGACTCAGTGTCAGGTAGAAGAGATGAGTGTGTGCCAGGAAGGTTTTTAGAAGGTGAGAGGAGAAATGCAGTTAGATTGCCAGCTGAGAGCTTGCTGTGACCTTGTGACCTCACACATGCTTGGTTCCCAGCCTGTACTTCACTGGGCTCTTCAGATTGAAATGGGGGGTGGGGGAGATTCATGGGGAGTTAGAGAAGGAAGGAAAAGAGAGAGATGGGAAACAGTAAAGATTCTTACAGGGAGAAGAAAGAAGGGGGTGTGAGAAGGGAGGGACTTACCGATAGGAAGGCTCACTATACTTCCATTTTGTATTTCTAATGATTTTTAAAAAAAATTTATATCCACATGATCTTGAATCACTAAGACAAGATGTTTCTCTTAACCAAACTCTGGAGGGCAGGGGCCACTGGGCATGCTAGCAGACACCACGTCCCACATGGAATTATCTCGTGGCTTGGTGCAGGTCTTTTCTAGATGACATACATTTGCCATGCTGTCGTCTCAGTCCACCCGTGCAGGGAGTACTGGTGCCATAGAAAGCCAGGGCCCAACTTTCTCTCTCCCAAAAACAAGAAAAATGATGGCAAGGGCAGAGAGACAATAGCCTCAAAATTCAATGATTTTTTTCAGTTAGGCACCAGGGGCGATAGGAGCAGGCACTGCGGAATGGACCCAGTCTGTGAGGGGGACAGTGCTGTTGACAAGGCAGAAGAGACCCTTCTGTCACACAGTTTGCTCCCTGAAGTAGCACTTAACTGTAACGGCAGCAGCTTGGAAACCACTGATCCAGAGGCCCAAGTTATAGAAAAACAAGGATGCGCACCCATCTTTGTTTTACAGAGATGTTAGTTTTCTCCTGCTTCAAACTTCTTTCGACATCCTGTCTGCTTTATACAAATAAATTCCCTTGTTGCCCAAAGGAAGCAGTTTTCTAGGCTTTAGAGTTACTTGTGACTTAGTGGTTCTCTATTAAAACATCCCCTGTAATGTAGAAGTCCTTTCAAAGCCATCCTGGCCTGAGGATGGGAACAGCAATGCCCATCTGAAAACAGTATAATCTACTTCTTTTGCAAAACCGGGAAAGATTATATTTCTTACATTTATTAACTCCTACCACAAAGAAAACCCTCAGAAATTTGACTATAGATTGATTAAAAAAAAAAAAAAAATGAAGCTTAAATAGCAGTTAACTAAAATTTAAATTGTTTAAGATACAGGGGTGAATATGGTCAGTGTGTGTGTGTGTGTGTGTGTGTGTGTGTGTGTGTGTGTACTTGAATGGACTTTATAGGACCTATCACTCTGGGTAGTGGCGGCATGTCAATACAGAAAACAAAATAAGAAACATTGGCCATGGCAGCACTTGAAAGGCAGCAGGATTGCTGTGAGTTTGAGGCCAGTCTGTACTAGGTGTGACATTCTGGCTCCAGGAGGGCGGCTTGAAGGAAAGAAAGACCAATGGGGAAACCAAGCCCAGAATATATTAGCTAGAACATGATGTTTCACTGAAGATAAAGAGAACAAGATACAATACATATTCCATGCGGGTTTTCAATCAGCGCTTGAACGTACTGTCCAGACAATACAGCATGGCTCATCGGAGAGCAGTGCTTACCTCTTCGTAAACCTTCTTGGCACTGTCATTGTCTCCCATCAGGAGGTATCCTACGCCAAGGTCGTTCTTTAAGGTGGTATCACTAGGGAAAAGCTGAACTAGTCTCTGGAGGGTAAGGAGAGAACCTCTCATGTGACCTATGTTGGAAAAATGATGAAGAGGAATAAGAAAAAACATTATGAGCTCCTTTGTACTGAGAATATAAACCATGAGAGAGGGCTTAACAGAGCCTGAAAAATACCTAACATATGACTTCATCTATAAATGGATTATTAAGTCCAGAGCAGCATAGCTATAATGTTATCCATAACTGCTATCTGTAGACACTAAGTACAATACCCACCATAAAAACTGTAAAGACGTGCTTATTTTCTGAGTCGATTCACAGTTAACATTTTTATCTTCAATTCCTTCTTCAGAAAATACCAGTTACCGATTCCTTAGAAAAATATTCTGCTGAAACCATTTTGCCTCATTAGCTTTAAATTTTTAGACAGAGTGTAGATAGTAAAACTCTGGCTTAGGGCTGAGAAGTCAGTATAAAATTGGCACCGAGGGACTGAGATGCCTCTCCAACAGAGCTAACTTGTCTCTAGCTGGTCTGGCTGAGCTGCAGAGGGGACATTCCCCAGTGCTATGGGAGCCTCTGGTGGATGGCAGGCAATGCTGCACCGCTTGGCTCAGGAAACCCTAGCTGCTGTTTACTTGGAGGCTTTGGATGGAATCAAGTCTGGGCTCACTGTCACTGCTCTGTCACAACGAAAAACAAAACAAAAACAAATCAAAACAAAAAACCCAAACAAACAGCAAATGATCAAAAAAAGGGGGGGTGGGGGGCAAGTAAGTAGTGTTTGTGAAAAACTATCATACAGGGATTAGCCGCCTGCAGAAAGATATTAGGAAGCAGGAACAGGTTCAGTCAGAGGACAACGCAGCTGCCGCTCAGCTCACAGAAGAGAATCTGGCCCGTGCTCTCCATGGCCTGTGCCCCAGTGTGCAGTAATGCTATTCCAAGCAGAACTTGGCTTGCCCAAGCAGTCCTTTCCTCTTACAAGTCAGTACACAGGACAATGGTGGCATCGTCGGTGCAGACAGAAGTATCCGCTGCAGACACTTGATGCTTTTCCCTTCCACACGGCGTCCTGGCCCCCTGTCCTTCATCTCCCTGCAACGTGAGGATCTCTGTCTAGTTGCCTCAGAGCCTCCTCGTGCAACCTTGCCTCATCCTCACTTCAGCATAAGAGACTATGCTAAAAGCTGAAGAAATTCTATGAAAGATGAGACATCTTCACAAGGTACCTTGATCTAAGGCCGGGAGACAAGAGAATCTCTTGATATAAAAACTTAAGAGAGAACCAGAGAAAATACATAATTCGAAGTTGAATATCATTTTAACAAATTACAAAGAAAATCAAAATTAATGCAAAACTCCACAATGATTTTGTATGGGGTGTGTGTGTGTGTGTGTGTGTGTGTGTGTGTGTGTGTGTGTGTGTGTGTGTGTGTGCAAACAGAGGCTAGAGTACAACCTCAGGTGTCTTTCCTCAGGAGCTGTCAGCTTTGTATACATGTCTGAGAAAAGCTCAATCGCTGGCAAGCTGGCCAGCCTTGCAAGCATGAAGACCTGAGAGTAACGCCCAGAATCCAAGCACAAAGGCCACACATGGTAGTGCAGGTTTGTAATCCCGATGCTTGGGAGGCAGAGACAGGCAGAGCCTTGGGACCAGTCTAAGTTATGTGAAGCACTCCAGGCCAGTGAAGAGCCTGTCTTTAAAAAAAATATGGAAGAATGGCACGTAGGTTTTCCAGTGGCCTGGACACTTATAGATACTTGCATTCGTGTGTGTCTAGACAGACAGATGCACCCACACCAGCCGCCCTTGCCTCCCTGCATGTACACAATTACTGAGGTTAGGATTGGGTAAATGTGGAAAAGGCCTGTTTAAGACAGATGAGTTACCAGAAGCCAACAGCCAGGCCTCTTCCTAGGCACCTCGCCTCTGAGAAGGTACCATGCCGCTGCCACTGAAGGCGGACAAGTCCCACCTCTCGTCAGGCTAGCACTTCTGCCACTCACCTAGAAACTGCTGTCTTTCTGACCGTCGCTTCAAGCTCAGCTTCACCAGGTCTGTGGGGGCGTCAGGCAGGTTGGCGGCCTCCTGGTAGCTCTCGATGGCCCTGCGCAGCACCTCATTGCTCCGCCTCTTCTCTGCCAAGTCATCTTCACACTAGAGGAAGCCCCCAGACAGATCAATGCTCCATAACCTCTATGCTTGTCATTTCCCCCAGAGAGCCATAGCAGTTAACGTTTAGACAGGCTTTGCAAAGAGACCACTGCTCTTTCCTTTACCAAAGGAAACAAACAAAAGAAAGCAGGACATCAGCTGGAAGTTTCAACAACAGGAAGAAAAGTTTGCTACTAAGCTGCAGATGAGAAAGAAGACAGTAAGATCAAGCCAGTACTGTGTAGGGCCGACGGGGATGGACATAATAATATATGAGGACTTTTATGCAGACAGAACTCTAGTCCCCAGTCTGTTCTTCAATTTGTGTGCTCTGTGGCTCATACATGTCACTCATTCATTTATTCATTTACAAATTCATTCATGCATTCATTCATTTAGCAGCCCTTTTCAGGGGTCACACACTGTTTTCTATGTATGTGTCCCACTAAGTGAACAAATTGGGTTGCGATCATTTTCCTTTGATTTAGGAAAGAATAAAATGACAAAGACAAACAAAGGTGCTGTGCGTAGAAGTAGCCGACTGGTGCATCATGAATGCAGAATAGGAACATTACTGCTTTAATCAGGACAGTTGAGGGAGTCTAAAAGAGGGAACAGACTGTGAGGATGGGGGGGAGGGGCTGGAAGATCTCGGAAGGCAGAGCAAAAAGCAAGGGCTGTGGCTTTTTAACACGATGAGGAACAAAGGAAAAGCTGTAACCGTGGAGAGGAGGAGAGAGGTGATGCTGCCTGCCATCGGGCGATTCATGTCTGCCAAACTATTGAGGAGAACTGTTCAGAAAGGAGAAAGATAGTGGTTTATCACATACCTAGTGTCCGGAAGGGTTCCAAGGGGTTGTGTTAGCAACAGGAACTGAGAACAGGATGAGAGATGGGCAGAAGTAGGGAAGCCAGGCAAGATGCCAGGCACGGGACACAAGTTGCTTGGGTTAATGCAGCTGTGATGAGTGGTAGGAAGAGATGGGATTACAGATCCAACTTGAAGGTCAGGGCCAAGAGGTCTACGGATGCTGTGAGTGAAGTATAAGAGACAAAAAGAGAGAGGGGATGGATTTGGGGTTTGGGGTGACTTGAGATGTCATTCCCTGAGAATGGGAAGATAGGACAGAGGCAGGCCTTGGGGAAGCATGGGATCGGGGGTTCAGGTTTTGGTACAGTAAGCCAAATGCCAAGTGGGGGTCAACACTCAGAGGGTGCATTTCTGGGTGAGGAGTTGGGGAGAAGTTGGCATTAAGGACACATACATGGGCGTTGTCGAGGATGGATGTAGTATTTAAAGTTGGCACACTAGCAGAGTCATGAGTGTAGACTTAGAAACGTTCCAAAGATTAAATCCTACAATTATCCAATGTCTCAAGATCATTAGAGGTTTTGGGAGATGCATTTTTTTTTCCCCATGAGAAAATGGGATAAAGCATGAGTCACACAGGAGGAACAGGACAACGTGGGGATGCCCCAGAGGCAAGCTGAAATACAAAGGTTTTAAGAGGAAGAGAAGTGCGCTCTAAGTGGTCACCAAATTGGACAAGAGGAGGACCGAGAAGAGACTGGAATGGACTTGTGGGGCCTCAGTGGCCCTGGCGTCATTGTTTCCATGGGACTTTGGAAGATGGGGATCAGAATGGGGCAGTGGCAAGAGGGCATGGGAAGGATGCAGGAGGGCTAGCTTTAACAGGAATCCCGGCCCCCTTCAAAAAAAGTGTCTACAGGGAGAGGGGGATGAGAGGCCAGGGAGAAGCCTTATGGATGAGATACTGCATCATCTTTCTCAGTAGGTGCAAACGACCCAACAGAAGGGGTTTCCTGATGGCAAAAGAGAGGGCACAAACCCAAGGAAGTCTTCCCATAGCTGACAAGGGAAAGGGACAGCCAGTCGGGGCCTGCCAGTGGACAGACGCAAGGTACCAGGTCCAACTCTGTGACAGTGTGGAGTCTGGAAACATCTAGCTTCCTCATAAAATACCCAAAATTCATAACTTGAAGTTGAGACTTGGGAATAAAATACCATAGACAGGAACATAGCGGGGATGCATAAGATGGTCCTCATCAGGTTTTACAGACTTTGACTTAAAGGTCAGCACTCAAGGGAAAAAAAAAAAAAATGAGAGCAGTTTGATGCTGAAAATAGTACATCCAATCTTTAATCAGAATATGTAAATGTAATTACTACTTAGTGTCAACTGTGTGCTGGGCTAATATATAACGTCTGAGGACTTTGGTTAAGAAAATCCTCTTATCTCCTCCCTCAGTTGACAAACAATTTGGAAAAACCAACCAACCAACCAAACAAACAAACAAAAAACTCAACACCAGATGATAAAGACATTTGTGAGAAAGCCCTTCTCAGAAAACAGCACATCAATAAAATAATATGTTAATATGCATCGGTTAGGATCAGGTTCCCTGGAGACAAGACCTCAATGGAAGCAGTGGATAGACGTGGACTCATAAAGAAGAAAAATTTGTAATAGCAATTCATCCTTGCTCGACAGAAATACACATCAGACCATTCAGTGGACTTTTCAATCCACAGTAGGCTCAACCCAGCAGATTCAGCTCCTGGGGCAGGAAGTCCCATATCAGTGATCCATCCTGGTCACACATCCTTCCACTGGCTAGTCATAGCCAGCGTTTCTGATAAACCATCAGCTGATTTTTGAGTTTGGCTACAGAGAGTTAACGTGCAAGACCATGAATATTGATGGATGACTGAACAGAAGCAGTGTCCCTGAGTCAAGCGAGTGCTACGGAGACCACCAAATGAACCGACTCTGTCTGGTGTCTGCAGAGCTTCCCAATGGGATGGAGAGTTCTGCAAGGCTAGTGGAAGGGCAAATGCTGACCTCTAGCAACCTTAAAGAGACAGGCATGGAAAAGAGAAAGACATACAATCCATGTACCCATCCCTTCTCAAGGCCCTGCATCCTTCATTTTAGGCAAACATAAATATCAAACTGACATAAAATTCTTAGGAACACAGATCAATGATGCTAACAACATTTGTGTGGAAACTGGATACATGCACATGATTTTTAACAGATTTATGTCCATACGTCACACAAGCCAGGCTGAGAATCAGCTTTTGCCACAGGACATTTCTGTCACATAGCCTTCTGTGGATGAACTAATTCACTCAAACTTCCTAGGGAAAGTGTCACTTTGTAATTCAGAGCCACTAATGGCTTGTGAAAGATAATCTAGTGAGTTCAGTTTATAATTTAAGATTGTTGCATTCACTGTTTAGGTAACTTGCTCAAAACTGATTTTCACAAAGATGCAATAATAATGATGTAATCAGTGGTATTTAAGCATATAGGCATTTGATTGGCTTGGTGTTGACTCTTGAGGCTCTGTTGAGATACTGCAAAGAAATTGGTTAATTTGCTAGCTGAGAGTGAAAAAAGTCACAGTTTGGTCCTCCTTACAAAATCTGCCTATTTTTATTTTTAAAACTCCTATAAAGTTTCCCATAAATTACTCTATTAAAATTTAATTTACCATGCTTAACTTTTGTTTTATGCCACATTAGTGTTAATATCAGTAACATCTGTAGCATAATAGCTTAAAGATTCAAAATTACTGCCTGAGGCCCACATCTTCAATTCCTCCTGCGAAAGAAGAGTGCACACTTGGAGAACACCACATTCTGGAGGCTCCAGTGACCATGATTAAAATCACATACTTGGAAAGTACAAAACATTTTTGTCATAGTTAATATTTGCACAGCCATATTCTCTCCTGCTAATGTGCTTTCTGTAATCAAAGAATTTGATACTGGTGACAAAGTTCACCACTTCTATTAACGTTCTCGATCTTTTGGTAGCATTCTCTGTCAATAGCAATGTAGTTCCAAAGGTAGAGGATTATGGCCCAATTACTTTATACCAAAACCACACAGCTGTTATGCACTAAACCTGGTCATAGCAAGCACAATGGGAAATTATTTGCATTAATTGTCTTACAAACTTGATTTGCACAAATTTAATTAATGAAAATTGAATTAATCACTGTCTAATGGGATGGAAAGAATCTGAGCATCCCACCTTCCGTCCAGAGAAAGACACACTTCCCAGTAGATGTGTGTTCTTACTGGTGAGGGCCACACGCAAGGGGATACCGTCTGCTGCTCCTTGCTAACTCTGTAGCGCTCTACCCATCATTCCCAGCGTTACTGGTCATCTCCTTCTCCCCGGGGAAAACTGCGGGAGCCTTCCTCCATGACAGTTTGGTTCACCAGCTCTAGCTTTACTCTTGAGTTCCAAATTCCATACACCCTGTGCTCTCCTCTTTCTGTTCAGCTTTCTGATGCCAAGATATTTGCCCTGAATCCTGGCCTTTATCTGTTCCCTCTACTTGGACAGCTCCTTCCACAACCCTGACTTGCCTCAGCTACTGTTTCCTCCCAGGAAAGTGCTGTCTTCCCCTCATATCAGCTGCAACCAAAACCCTTAATAAGTGGACCCTTAGAACCCCACTGCCTCCTCCTTTTGCTTACAGCAGGCATTGTTAGGTAATATGATCTAACATTTATTTTCAATACCTTGTAAGAGTCAATAGCATGTTCGTTTATAAAAACTTCCAACGGTTTACTCAAATATTGCCCTCCTGCTGACCGTTTCTCACCAGGTTGACCCCCTCAACATACCCCGTGTCTGTTCCCTGTTTCTTTTTATTCTCCTGCGGTGACCACTTGCAAGCCTATGCATGGTACTTCCTTGTCTTATGCAATCTCTTTCCTTCTCAATGGAGCTTTGTGAGTACATATTTGCTGATGGACCTATCTCCAATACTCAGCAGAGCCTGGCACACAATGGGCTCTCACTACATACCTTTAGAGTAAGTAGTCCTCAGGTCTTTCTTGCGCTAAATTGTAAAGATTTTTAAGTTGTCTGTATATTATAATAGTTGGCACTTCAAAAAGTTCTAGGGCTTGCTATCTCAGAGAGGGAAACAGAGCAAACAAGCCTTTATACGCAGACCACGCAGCCCAGAGCCTGGCCTCCTCTTTCCAGCTCTATCACATAGGAGGTGACATCGGTTGCCTTAGTCACCACAGGGCCAGATGCTCAGCAACTAGGAGCTACTCCTGTGGCACCAGGCTTGCCAGTATTGTTCAAATCAGGCAGCCCTGGACTCACCACTCTCACTTTTCTCATGGAAAGTCCCCTTCCTTCCGGGTCTGCCTTCTGTTCCCACCATCTTTCCCGTGGTGGTGCACAGGGACCAACTTTCTACCTTTAAGTCAGGGATACAGTCAACTGTTTTACATTGAGCCGTTTCTGTGTCTTCCTTTTGTGACCTGATCTGACTAGCAAGCAAATGCACAGCAGACCTCCCCAGCTCAGGTGGGGTTGTAGTGATGTGGGTGAGTGTGCTGAGCCTTATGACAGGAGTTAGAACATGGCAAAGCCCAGAAGAGGGGATGATGAGGAAAGAAATGAGGAGGAGGGGGCTGGCAAGAAATGCTTCTAGTAAAAGAAACTGTCAAGAAACCAAGTGCCAACTGTGTCACGTTTTTTGAAAGGTCTCTCAAAGGCAGATTTACACTCAGGTCACACAATGAAGTCCAAAAGCTCGGAAGAGGCTGAAATCGAAACCATGAGAAAATTCAAACTGAAGGGAGGTAAGGGTGGCATAAGGCCAATGGCAAAGGTGGCCTCCTTCTTTATATTCTTTGCAAGTTATCTGGAAGTTACTGGACTCGGTAGCATGCAGTATTGAAAAAAACACTGCCTTAATTAAAATGGTATTTCCCCCGTGGGTGTATGCATGTGCTTGGGAAACTGACTAGCTAGAATTTATAAGAGGAGCAGATAAGAAAAAGGAAACACAAGAGAGTGAAAAATCTGATTACACAGAACATATGAAGTCCTGGGCCCAGGGTACCTGCGCTTTGCCGTATCTCGCGCGTGGGCTCTGAGGATACTTTCGAACCAATTCTTCAAACGCATTCACTGCTTCCTCGATTTTACCCTGTAAGAGAGGCACAACTGTATAAACACACCACCACCGCGAAACGATATTTAGTTTTGTTACTTAATAGTCACCAAATGAATCAGGGAGAATTTTTTAGAATTCTTTCTTGAATGCTAAACAGAGTTGTCTAGTTAAAACAAACACAAACAAACAAGCTGCGTTAAGTAACAAACATTAAGAGCATAATAAGCACTGTCTCTTAGTTTTTAAAATGATGTGTGCTGAAAAAGACGAAAACTAAATTTTGTTGACGATAACGATGTTTTTCCCCCTCAATCTATGGGGTCCCCACATGTTTTCTTAACGAAGCTATTTAAGTCATATGTGGGGGCCAAGGCCACTGGCAGTAGGGTGCCTTGGGCCTGTCAGAGGCAATGAGGTATCGCCAGAGCTTTGTCGCATCTGAAAAGGAAGGAAGAATAAACAAGGAAGCCATGAGGGCCGCTTGGCCATGGCACCGGTCTCTGGTGAAAGTCGGAGTGGATGTGGCTCCTCTGGCTGCGTGGAACACGGCTGGCTGTCTCTGTGGCACACATGAGCTCTTAAGCGCATCCTTCTCTATAGTTCTTTAAGAATAAATACCATCCGTTTCCTATTGGGGAGGGGGTGTAACAAATTGTAACCAATTTCATGGCTGGAGAACATCATGAAATTGGTTTCATGATGTTGGAACCAAGGCATCAGAAAGGCTCCAGGGGAGACTCAGTTCATGCCAAGCTAGCTCCCGATGCTGTGAGCATCCCTTGGCCCATGGATGCTTTAATCTCTCCTCTGTCCTCACATTATCTTCTTTTGCATCTGCTTGTCTTCCCTTCTGTCTGGACCAAATCTCTCTTTACCTTGATGGAAATGACACATTTGAGCTCTTTCCAGATAGTCCATGAAAACCACACCTAGAAGGACGCATTTTAAAAAAGATGTTTCCAAGGCAACAACCAGGAAACAGGGAGGCCATTTTTCAGTTTACCAGTGTCAGGGGCTACACTTAGGGATGAAATGGAGACTGCAGTACAATGCCTTCATGTAGATCCTTAAGGAGATCACATTTGAAGGACCTTTGCTCCAACTAATGAAACCTTGGTTTGAATTTGCCTGTTGTTTGGTGGACCCTCTTCCACTTATTTCATATCCAACATTAATATCCCCAGCCACTCTTGTGGCCACTGTGCTAAGTGTACCACTAACAGACTAAAAATACAGGAGCACCAAGATTCAGGACAAAATTTGCAGCATATTGTTCTTCTCTGGCAAAAGTAGCAATGTCCTTTGCCTCGGGTATCCTTTGGATCACCTCAAGTCACGGGTTGTGCGGCTTCCATAGCAAATCGCTGTAGCTGCTCACACACGGATGGACTGCGACGATGCTATGTCTGCTTTTAGTCAGCTTCTTCCCCTCAAGATCTTTCCTGGCTATTAATACTGCTACTCAATACAGTCTGATTTGAAGTATTTATCATGAATTGCCTAAAAATGATCCGTTCCTCAACGTAGCATGCTTATGTATAGACAGTTCACTGCAGAGATGTGTACATGGGCCTCACTGTTTCGGTGTGAAGCCAGATGGACTGCAGAGCCCTTTGGAGTGGTGCAGGAAGGGTGGGGCACCAGGATCATTCACTAAGCACCCAGACCTATGGCAGAGCATTGCTCTATGGGCTTGGTGGAGACAGTCGTTAATGCTGAACAACATATTCTATCTAGTTGGCTTCAGTTCCTCTCATTCTGCCTGCAAGGAAGTGGAGGTGACTTCATTCACAGCATTTTTTTTAAAGCTTGTGGTGTGATAGTTTATGTGTTTGTCTTACTATGGCTTTGTTACATTTTCTTACTGCCCCGACTTCCTACCAAAACAAAACAAACAAACAAATAAATCACTACTACCACCACTATCAACAACAAAAACCAAGGAGGGTACCAACACTACCTCCTCCCTTTAAATTTTCCATGTATATTGCTACTATACAATAATTATGTTATAATACCACTTTAATAAGAAGTTCCACAAATAAACAAATAACATTTCATTAGGTTATATCAAGCCCTGTGTGTGTTGGGGGTGAGGACAAAGAAAAGTTTTTAAAAACATGTGTTATTTTTAAAAATTCAGTAGGCTAAGGTATTTGCCACCAAGCCTGACAATCCAAATTTGATGCTGAGAACCCACATGGCAGGAGAAAAATGCAAGCAAGTTGTCCTCAGATCTTCATAATGTGTACCTTTAGCATGGCCCCATGTACACACATGCACCCACACATATGCATATACACAAATTACATTTGTACACAGTACATCATGTACAAAGTACATACGTAAATGTACTTTTAAAACCTTAACATTTTGACTGCTCAAACGTAATCTGATTTTTAGACATTTTTGGATGAAAAAAACACGAAGTGCCTGCTTCCCTCCCACAGTGCAGAGTTAGGGTGTGGGACATAGGGGAGGCTGTACTAGCTGTCTGGGGCACCTTGCCTCGGTTCTCAACTGTTCTTATCTCTTGAGTGGTATCCTTTGGAAACACTAGCTATAAAAACAATCATAAACAAGACTTAATTATGTTGATGGTTATGTCATAACACGCCTCGCGAGCAGAAGTACATATGTGGCTGCTGTTCCTTCCTCTAATTTGTCCTGTCACAGGTTCACACTGCTCCTAGAGGAAAACACCATAATTTCTCCAAATGAGCAAGGCTGGAGAACACCCCGTAGACAGCACCAGCCCTTTAAGTCCCACTGACTTATGAACTCCCTGGTAACTCAGGCCACATTTATTATGCATTATATCCACAGAGCACTCCTCCTTTAAAGTCCTTTATGATGTCCTAGCCCAAAGGACACCCGTACCCACGGCCTCCTGCGTGTTTACATGCGTGGTCGAGAGCAGAGAATGTGAAGGAAACACACTGAGATGAGGAAAGCGTATCCTTGATTCATTTGGATTAAGAAATACAACCCTCGCCGGGCATGGTGGCGCATGCCTGTAATCCCAGCACTCAGGAGGCAGAGGCAGGTGGATCGCTGTGAATTCGAAGGCAGCCTGGTCTACAAAGAGAGTTCAGGACAGCCAGGGCTACATAGAGAAACCCTGTCTTGGAAAAAAAAAAAAAAGAAAGAAAGAAATGCAACTCTCCCAGCGCGTGCGCGCGCGCACACACACACACACACCCCAATAACAAAAACCCAGAAGTGGCTTTGCTTTAGGAAATGAAACAAGATAGATGCAGAAATTATTTATCTGACAAAACTCTGTCTAATGTTGGTCACAGAAGCCTTTCTCCTTCTGCCACGTCCAATGAACAGGGGAGAAGTGCAAACGTATTTCACTTCCGTTCCTAGCTTGCACAGTTTTCTTACTTCTGGTTCCTTGCTTCCATGCTTTTTTTTTTTTAACCTTTTTTTTTTTTTCTAGCTAATGGCTGCTCGATAGAAATACACACAACAGAAAAACTAACAATTGCTAAGATTGAATTTAAATACAATCAAAAAGACATTTCTAAGAAAAGCAAGCAGATAATTAAAGAGCCTAACTACAATATAATATTGTGGACTATATATTATTATTATATTACAGGGCTATGGCCAGGCTAAGGGAGATAAAGATTTCAATATAATGTCAGTTCATTGTTTTTAAAAAAAACTGGACCATGTAGTGAGAAAGGCCACAGGTGCCGGACAAGAGTTTTTTTGTGTCTGCACTAATGTGCTACATAATTAACTGGTGGTAGCAAGATGGCACTTGGCAGTGATAATACTTTTTCTTTTAATTTGAGTTTTACAAAAAGCAAGAGGGATTTAGGACTAATGCATGTCATTTTCATTTTTATAAATGAGGAAACTGAAGCCTACAGTGGCCAAGTGGTTACAGCATCCACGTAATTGGAACTAGATGGAGGTGGGCTGACACCAGGCGAGAGGTCCTGTGGTTGCTTCCCTTCTGTCCCATGTGATTCTGTTCACACAGAGGTGCCCAGGAAAGTCACAGATTATTTATTTTACATTTACTATTGTTGTTGTCATCATCATTATACTTTTCACAAATCTGCAACCCCCAACTTTTTTTTTAACAATGACGCCATTGCACATTTTTGTGCAAAACAAACCCCGCGACCTACCCTTTTCCGGAGCTTTTCTGCAGCGTCAAGTTCAGCCTTAATGGTTTTATCAAACTTGTTCAGAAGTTTAGGCTTCTTTTTCTTAACTGAAAGAGAAAAGAGAGAGAGAGAGAGAGAGAGAGAGAGAGAGAGAGAGAGAGAGAGAGAGAGAGAGAGAGAGAGAGGTGTTTCCATTTAGTTCACTTTTTGTCAAGGCAGTCATTAAAAATAAGGCTGAGAAGTCATGCTTTGCTGTTCTTCATGGAACTGCAGGAGCAGGAATGTTCCATTCGCTTTCAACCAGTGAGCACAGAGCTGGAAACTCCTAGGAAGACTCTGCCATCCTGTGGGGCTATCCTGCACTACATGGCACAGCAATTCCCTTTGTGCAAACAGAATGCGGACACCATTTTGAAGAAGTGAGTAAGCAAGCCTTTCCAACAGTGTGTGCTCACGTCAGAATTCTGTTGTTTACTTAAAATCCCCTTAATGTTATTAGATCCAGCCTGTTGATTTGCCACCAACAATCTTTGTTCTTACTGATGCTTTCGGATACCATGATCCACACCCATACTTGAGGCAAAAACCTCTGACAGAAAGTCACAACTACCCCCCCCCCATGGATTCTATGCTTCTGCTGAGAGAGGCAGGCTTCATTCTTATTCTTAGCATCACTTCTTATACCAACTAAACATAAAATAACTTTTCTTATTCTTCTCGGTTGTAAATACTACTATGCTTTCATTCATAGCTACGTGACTGGCAAAGCCTGCTGATTCAGTTTGCTAACTCTCTCCCCACCTCTCTCTTCTTCCTGAGGCTTTCGTCTCCCCACCACCCCCTACCCTACCTCTCTTTGATGGTCCCTCTATTATCATATTCATCTCTGTAGTTACTTAGCCTGAATCATAGAGTCCTTCAGGGCTGCACCGTGTCTTATGCCAAAGCTGATTCTTATCATCTATTTGGCAAGTGGCTATGCAAAGCAAAGCCCTTCCCCTGAAAGGATGCCTCCCTGCAATGTAAGGGCAGGCCTCTGGTGCAGGCTCAGTAGTACCCCTGGAAAACTCAGGTGCACAAAATTCCCCAAGAGCCCAGCCTGCCAAAGGCAGAAGCTTAAAGAATAAAACAGAAGCTTCTAGATAGAGAAGGGAAGGCACGTCTGGAAACAGAACATAATAGGACAAAAGACAACAATTCAAAGATGAATTCAATTATTTTTACATTAAACTTACAAACATAGTAACCTTTACTTTACTCTAGGACAAGGCAAGAGAGACTCCACTTGCTGTGAGTTCATAAGTATACCCACATACCCTCATCCTCTGCCTGAGAAACAAATCTTCTATGTCTCATTCACTAGCTGTTTGGGGCTCCATCAGTATTTAATAATCATCTAGGGGTTGAACGCCAAGATGAACACATGCTCGGAACATGCTCTACCACTGAGCTACCGTCCCACCTCTCTTTTTACATTCTATTTGGAGGCACGCCCTCATAAAATTTCCCAAAGCTGGATTCGAACTCATTCTCCACCTCGGACAAGTCTCGATGCTGTAATTCTCCTGCCTCAGCTGCCACACCGCCACGCCCAGCCACTGAGCCTTTCAAAGTAGACACATAAGAAACAGGGAAGGATGGTTATTTTGTTGGATTCGCATAGCTTAAGATGGTTTGTGAGGACTCTGTCTACACTATAGTGGAGACTTCTGCTTTTCAATCTTTGTGAATACAAGGTTTTTCCAAAAGTACAAAGAAAATGAGACCATGAACTTCAAATCCTCACTTCCTTTGCTATGCTATAAAAGATAAATATAATTAAAAGATACAAGAACAATGGAAGGCACAGGAAAGGCATTATCATTAAAGATTTAGTCTGCATAAAAATTAACTGTGGCTGGCAGCAGTGATGCATGCCTTTTATCCCAGCACTCGGGAGGTCGAGGCAGGTGGATGTCTGAGTTTGAGGCTAGACTGACTGGTCTACACAGTGAGTTCCCCAGACAACCATAGAGAAACCTTGTCTCAAAAAACCAAATTGTAGTTTTAGTAGTAGCAGCAGCAACAGCAGCAGCAGCAGCAGCAGCAGCAGCACAACACCCGTGATTTCTCCCATTTCCCTTTACTCTATTGCACTTCCCTCATGGAAGTTGTTTCAGAGTATGGTACACGGTAGAAGCTGAAGCTGGCCGCCAACAAAAGACCCAGAAGCTTCTCATTTTACTTGATTGGCTCCACCCAAGACAGCAAGCAAAATAATTTCTCCAATAAAAACAAATGAAAGTTAACCGTTTTCTACCAGTTGTTTTCTATGCCTACAGTGTCATGTTGTTCCGAGGATCTTTCTGAAACACAGCTTGCTCATGCTATCACAGTTTTTTTTTTTTTTCAAAGTAATCTTGTAGATTCCCAGAACACGCAAATGGTAGCCCAAATTCATTCAAATGTCAACGATCCTACTCGTGGGAAGTGACACCAAGGCCCCAAATTCAACACTGACTACTCTATCATGCATTAGTCACCAAGTAGAAGAAAATTCAGTCTTTACCTTCTAAATACTATAATTGTGTTTGGAATTCAACAGAAATCTTCACAAGGAGGCTACTTATGGGAAGTTAGCTTTTCATTGCTGTGACAATAAGCCACATGATCAAGGAATACAATGGGAAAGTTAGAGGAGATGGGGCGCATTCAGGGTGGTGTGGTCCTGGTGGCGCATGCCTTTACTGCCAGCACTTAAGAGGCAGAGGCAGGCAGATCTCTGTGAGTTTGAGGCCAGTCTGGTTGTCAAAGTAAGTCCAGAACAGCCAGGACTGCAAGAGAAACCCTGTCTCTAAAAAAGCCCCCCGCAAAACACAACCCAAACAACCAAAAAACAAAACAAACAAACAAGAAACCTAAACAACAACAACAAACATAAAAAACCAGGAAGGGTAATTTTGGCATAGGTTTTCAGAGGCCATGTTGGGCAACCAGAAAGAAGAGGATGGGGGCAGGGGGCTGGGATCACAATAGCCTCCAAAGACACACCCACCGTGAGCTAAGCTTCTTTCACTGGGCTCCACTTCTTCTTCTTCTTCTTTTTTTTTTTTTTTTTCCTTTTCTTTTTTATTTAAGTAATTTATTCAGATTTCCCAGTAGTACTGGGAGCTGGAGACAAAGACAACACAGTCTTTGGGAAAAACTTAAGCAAACCATAGCAAGTGTTACCAGGGACAAAGGCATTAAAGGGAACACTGTATTTGAGAAAAGTGACAAAGAACACTAGATGTAGGTGGAAGCCACACAGGGACAGAGAATCTGTTTCTGTCTGCGGCTGCCGCTTTGATACATTTTTTCTTTGTATTACTGATGGCTCAGAGGTTAAGAACACTGCCTGTTCTTCCAAAGGTCCTGAGTTCAATTCCCAGCAACCACATGGTGGTTCACAACCATCTATATATGAGATCTGGTGCCCTCTTCTGGTGTGCAGGTGTACATGCAGCCAAAACACTGTATACTTAATAAATAAATCTTTAAAAAAAATTTTTTTTTTTACTACTAATTGTACACAGACGTGAATTCAACTGCGTGACTGCCTCTCACGGACCCACCTGAAATGCTGTACTCACTCAAGGGCATAGTGCTTGCCTTGAGTTTCCTCACTACTATGCTTCCTTCAGCCTTTCCCAAGCTGGCCTCATGTCCCTATTTTCATCTTCTGCCCCTCCCCTGTGAAGCCTACATTTCCTTTATGTGAAACTGCATGTTAGGCTTTTCAGTGGTGTTTTCTCTACCTGGCAAACCCTTCCACTTCCTTCTGCTAAAGGATCCTCTATCTTACCACCTGCGATCCTGTTTCGAAGCCATCCCATGAAATCATCAACGGTCCTTCATCAAAAAGTAATACCTTTTCATGATTATATAACATTTTATTCCAAGAAGAAGAAGAAGAAAAAAAAAAAAAAACTACTCCTCGAGACTGTTAACCTGGTTGTATGAACAGCACTCAATCTTCTTGTTACTTCCTGACCTTTGTCCTTGCAAGTTGTTTCCACAAGGAAAGAACTGGCCTTACCATCATTGATACCTAACGTTTGGCACTTGACCTACCATAGAGAAATCCTCAAGGACTGTCTCTGAAAGTATGAGGGCATGAACGAACCAAGACATCCTAGAAGGGATGGCAGCAGTATCCGCTCGCAGTTTAAGTGTATTCGCATCCTTAAAATGAAAGCTGCGGCTCTAAGAAGCTATGATGCACAATGAGCCGAGCCCATTGCTTTAAAGAATACCTAATCCAAATTGTTCAGCGGCCCATAATGGGAAGGGCAGAGGAGAAAGACAAGGAAGAGAAGCAATCTAGGCTTGAGCTATTTGTCATAGAACACCCCACGGAGAGAACACCGGCATGCATTTCACGTGTCTTAAGCCATTTAAGTTTTTAGTGCATTTAGTAGGGCTGTACAGATAAGATAGAATATATATAGGCACAGGTAGCCAGGCGGTTCTGGGCTTGCAAGGTTCAGCTATTTTTAGTGGAACGTAAAGCTCTCCTTTCCTCCTTTCCTCCCTCCCTCCCTGCCTCCCTCTCCTTCATTATTGGACAAAGTCTCATGTAGCCCAAGCTAGCCTTGATTTCACCATGGATCTGCAAATGGACATCAGAGCCTCTCATTTCCATTGCAGGCATGACTCTAGCCATGAGTTACCACGCTAAGCTTAACAAAACACAGGGATTAAGACTGAACCCAGGACTTTCCCATGCTAGGCAAGCACTATTCCAACTGAGCTGTGTTCTAGGCCTTTCAGATTCTTTGTTTTGTTTATGAAACGAAAGTGTCACTGTGTTACTTGGATTCTCCTTGAACTTGCTGCCTCAGATGATCTTCCTACTTTAGCATCCTAAATCCCTGAGTTTTTAGGTGCAGGTTACTACACCAGGGAAATTCACTGTGGATATATAACTGGCATTTATTGAATGCTTAATTGCTTAAACACATATTCCTTACCCAAGATACATATTCTGTAAACATCAGGAACCAAGACTGGGTCTCAGGTTGTCCCCAGTAGACTGCAACACCAACACCCTTTACAATTGCTTCCTATCTCTGGCATCTGGCCCAGACACTGAGAAAGTGGGCTGTTCATACGCTCTGATGACAATGGCAGAGTGGAATTAAGTATTAGTGTACATTGTACAAAGGAATTAACAACTTTGTATTACTGTCTCTAAAGATAAAGGTAGTTTTAAAAACCATAGTAATTTTCCTTCCTCTTATGTCTTAACCACACAGTTACTTTACACAACACCCTGGCTTAGCACAAGGATGAGGATGTGAACCTCAGTGCTGCCACTTGTGGGTGATTTAGAGTATCTGCCAAGCCTCTATGCCTCCATCAGTGCAATGGCGGGAGCGGACTCTGCTTGCCCAGAGGGTGGTCATGGGCATCAAGCGCCACATCAACAGTAGTTACAACTCTTACATATGGCTTCTTAAAGTAACCTAAAATTCTGCTTTTTAATTCAGTGGAAAATCTGCATGAGCTAGCATATTAGTAAATGTGTAAAATTTGTTTGTTTGTTTGTTTGTTTTATTTCAGATTTCTTCTATGGCCAAACACTTCTCCTGTAGAAGTTCAGGTGGCTCTTTTGACCCACACTATACCTATGGAGCCACACTGTACTTCTCTTCCTCCCCAAACCCTATTACAGTTCACGAATCCCTGACCCAAAACCCCGGTGAGATGGCCCATTGAGTGGGAGCACTTGCTACTAAGCCCAATGATCTGAGTTTGAGCAATAGAGGTCTCACAACAGGAAAAAGGATTCCTATGAACTGTCCTCTGACCTCTGTGTATGTGCTGAGGCCCCTAATAAAAATAAAAGAGAAAGGAAGACAACAATATGTAACAGACAGCAAGATGCTCTAATGCGCAGGGCTGGGCAAATGGCAGCCATCTTCTCTAGTCCAGGTGGGGCTCACTTGCCAAAGATCAGCACAGCAGGGTTTATTGGAAGGAGCTGATAGAGTGGGTTGGGTCATGGAACCCTCAGCCGAGTTCCAGACACACACACACACACACACACACACACACACACACACACACACACACACCACTCACTGCATGTGGCCTTAGGATCTCTGGGAGGGGCCAGAGGACACAGGTGGGAAAGGATGAGCAGCACGGACTCCAGCTACACAGGAAAGCTATCATCCTTGCTGTGTACGGATTCTCTAGGCTCATCTGTGCTCCTGTGTGTAACCTCCCACCCACTGCTCTAAGTAAGCCTAGACACCTCACTAATTCCTCCAGGTGAACTCTAGTGAGACCACACCTTGGTCCATTGCCAGGACCTGACAAGAAGGGGATACTAGATGTTTTCAATGTGCCCAGAAGTCCAAAACTCTCTGAGTAATACATTATCACAAACCCGAGACTTGAATACACACACACACACACACACACACACACACACACACACACACACACACACTTTGTTTTAGGCAGAAACATTATTTAATGTGTATGTCTTAGTTTTCCTGTTACTATGATAAAATATCCTGAATGAAAGTCGACTCAAATGTGGAGAGGTTTATTTTGATCCACAACTCAAGGTTTCATCATGGCAAGGCAGCACCACGTGCCAAGTGCTGGAGGCAGATCGCTGCACCCACCCCAAGGAAGTGGAGAGTGGTGGGTGCCTGTGCTCACCTTACTCTTTCCTTTTTATACAGTCCAGGAAACCCAGCCTAGGGAATGATGCCACCCATGGGTGAGTCTTCCTATATCAATTAAAATAATCAACATAAGGCCCCCTGAGGCTTGCATCCCAGCTGATTCTATCTCATAGTGTTGACAAATGAGATTGACCATCCGAACATTAAAAATTGACTTCAGTCTATGCGATTCAAGTTTATATGAAATGTAAGTGAATTGCATGACAAGACTGGTGTGTCACCCTCAAGGCGCCTGCTGTGTATACGTAAATATTCTCAAACTAATGACAAGCATTTATTACAGAAGTTATCAAAGGTAGAATCTGGAGAAAATTCATCAAATTAAATTAATTACTTAATTTAAAAAGCAAAATAATTTTGGGGAAAGAAATAAGAGATTATACCATAGTAGCCGAGGAAAACGCACTCTCTTCCTAAGATGCAGGATGAAGCCAACAGCCATGTAGTGTTAACTACATTAATGTTGGTAAATAACAAGGCAAGTCCTACTAAACATTTTCATCTACCCAAATTCAAATCAGAAGTTACACTTGAGGTTTTTAAAACGAAAATCACTGACAAGTTTCAACATCAGATAACAATTAAGACAAGTAGAATTCGCCCAGCATGGTGGCACACACCTTTAATCCAGCACTGGCACTTGGGAGGCAGAGACAAGCAAATCACTGTGAGTTCGAGGCCAGCCTGGTCTACAAAGTGAGTCCAGGACGGCCAAGATAACATAGAGACACATAGAGACATACCTTGTCTCGGGGGGGGCGGGGGAGGAGGGAGACAGAATTGGAGCAGACCCCTAAAGAGTTGTATGTTAGGATTTTTTATGAAAACCTATCTGCTCAGGTGCTGGACAAGCACGCCTGCATCTACTAGTGTTCCAATGAGACCGGCAGGGGATGTGGGCCGGAGCCCTTAGCTATTTTCTCTTTCATTTAAAGGTGAGAATTGTGCAAGGTGTTCCCTACTGCTAAGCATGCCACTGGTTCTACAATCAGTTTGCTCCATACACTGAGAGACAGGCACGTTCTTCGCTGCTTAGAAACCCGGGGAAGCAGACAGTCGTGGGACTGCTTCCGGCAGGAGCCTTTGTTTGTATTCTTGCTATGCCGAGAAAGGGAAGTTAATGTATTTGATCCAAAAGTGACCCCTTCCGAGGCTTCACTCTCTTAGGCTACACATTTCATAGTATGAGTGGAAGAAGGGGTACACTCGCACCACTTTGGGGAGATGCTCTAACCTGCCAGGCTGCTGCAGCATTGTGATGGGAAGGGTGGACAGTGCCCCCTCCCCTGCCTCCTACGGTGGAGGAATAATGGACCTTTGTTCTCCTCAGAATTAAATACCAACTACAAAGCAGCAGGAGCCCAATATTCGAAGCTTACACTGAACAGCGAACATAAATATTTTTACAGCTAAGAGACACTAACGAATACAACCCAGTAAACATTATATAAAGGGCAATTGTTTTCATCTGCCCCCTTGATGGAAATTCTGTGAGATTCAGCTGGGAGCGGTCCATGGAGGCAGCAAGTATTTCAGTTCATTAAATGGAGTTGGCTGTCTCCCCATAGGGTTATTTTAATAAATTATACATCATTCCCCTTCTAGAGTAATAATCCTTTAACAGATGTGACCCCATATGTTAAATTATAAATTTTAGACACTAAGTGATGTGGTTTTTTTTAGGTGTAACTGAAACCCCATCAGTGCCAAGGCAGTCCATACTCATGCCATCTCCATGGGCACTCTTCTGGAGGGAGGAGCTCCACCCGGCTCCACTCCAGATGCAGTTCTGACAATCTTGGTCCTCTGGTTCTCTAGCCATTAACTGGGTATCTAAGCAACAAAAAGCAGGAGCTGGAGGTGCAGCTCCGGGGCGCATCACATGCTCAGCACAGGGGAAGTGTGGGTCCCCTGGTCGGCAAGGGTCAGAAGGGTGAGGGTGGCTTGATCAGGGCCGCGCTCAGCAGCAAACACAGACTGGTACACTAAGCATAGGGAAGGCATAAAAGCAGGCCAAACAAGTACAAGTTCAAATAGGAATACATGTGGGTAAAGTGCATAAGGCTGCCCATACTAACGACCTCCAACGTGGTACTACGTTAACTGGTGGTCACTAAAATCAGATTTGTAGTCTCCAGTTACCAGCCATGAAATTCTGTACAGCGTCCACTTCCAAAGTGCAGAAATGGATATAAGAACTGTGTCAGAAAATTACCTACCAAAGTGCATTAGTTTTGTTTAAACATGGCTTAAAGGTACTTGAATTCTTTCCGTAAAGGCTTTGTTTCTGTAAAACAGTGATTTTTCCCATTGACGTCAAAACAATGCCCTGTATACATTCTCCAAGCCTGGCTACGCACCAGCATGTGTGGGAGGACCTAAAGTGAACAAGGGACTCCTACACACCAGTGATGGGTAAACAGCGAGTGACTCTGAGGTACCACATCTCTGATACATCTACAGCCAGGGAGGAATGTATCACACCAATAACAACCTAGGGGATTTGCAAGATAGCTTTTAGTGCTTAATTTTCACCGAGCTGCCTTGCTATCAACAGGTTCCGTAGAGCTGATGAGCGTTTAACAGCATAATAATGACTTCCTTTAATTGTCACATAGTTTAAGACATTTGCACGGGATTCTTATTTTTACATGCATCAGAGGGGATTTCACCATCAATCTCTAAAACACATCTGACGAGCAGAATATGAGAACTTCAAGAGAGCCTTTCAAATTTGTCCCTGAAACTAAAAATGAACACCTGATATCACAGAAGTTATTGATCTTGGCTTTCAGAAGCCGTGGTTGACAGGAGAGGATGACCACAGCCTTTGGCAAACAACTCAACCGTGACCCTCTTGGTCTCCAGAGAATGAAAAATGCTTACCGTTATTTGGGCAACAGAAGGAGGATAAAACTCTTTCTGATAGTCAAACAAACAGGAAAAAGTTTAAAGTATTTAACTGGTATATTTCTCACTATAAACAAATATGATTCTAGTTTATATTAGAACCACAGAGAGTGAAACCTGTAATTTACTATAATGTAGAAGCAAATCATTACTATTCTAGACAGAGGTGCTGAAAATAACAGTACGGTAGAAGGGGCTATTTCCTTCGAGTACTAAAGTTATGGGTAAATATGATGACCATGTTTTAAATATCTCATACAATACATGAGACAGTGGTTTCCTAGAGACTGTTCATATGGCAAATTAAAGGCAGTGACTGTGAGGGAGCACAAAGCAAGTCTCTTAAACCAGTTTTAAAGGGAATCCTAAAAGCAGACCAAGTGAACAGGTCATATTTAAGAAACCAAAAATAATGGTGGCGACCAAATTTCTGCCGGAAGAAAATAGAAGGAGATGTGAACGGAGCCATAGCGTAAACACACTAACAAATCAAGAGAACAAGAAGAAGCACCCACCATCAGGAAAGAGGTTCTCCACACAGCCTAGCATTAAGAGGATAATAAGGAGACTAAACAGTGTTATCCGAATTAATTAAACAAACCAGATAAAATGAAGCAAATTTTTGACAGTCACAAACTTAAAAAGTAAGTAAAAAAAATTAAATGGAACATATATGCCAATTTTAAAACTGAACGTGTGGTTGTAAATCTTCCCACAGAGAAAATTCTAGGCCCAATAATCTCCATTGGAGAATGTTACTAAGTATTTCAGAAAGAAATAACATATAAATTCTTGAAGAAAACAGTCTGTTTCTCAACTTACATCAGAAGCCAGACTACTCTCAAGACCAACAGCAGACAGATTTTATATGAAAATAACACTGAAAGTTGTTATGCTTTTCAAACACGGGTGTAAACAGTTCTCGGCAAACATCTGGCAAGCAATCCAACGAAACAGATAAAGAAAACCATACTCTGAAATGTATACTACTAGTCTAACGTTTGAAAAACAATGAATGTTATCTATCACACTAATACAATAACTATGAAAAATAGAAGAATATATTTACAAGAATGTGCAATATCTTTTTAAAATGTCATGACATAATCCCCAAACTCAAAATTAAAAAAAAAAAAAAAGCAAGCAAATAAAAAATAGACAAGATTTGAAGAAACACTTCTTCCAAGAAGAGATAATATGAGAAAGTTGAATGAAATGTTCAAAATCATTTGTCATTATAAAAATGAAAGCTAAAACCAAATGAGAAATAAGCACAGAGTGGCTGCAGTGCTAGCAATTGCTGTGTAGCAAATGTTGGCAAGGGTGGGGGAGAACTGACACACTATCAAGAGAGTATGAAATTAACTTACATATCCATTTGGAATAGCTTAGGAATCTCTCTCTCTCTCTCTCTCTCTCTCTCTCTCTCTCTCTCTCTCTCTCTCTCTCTCTCTCTGTTTTGTTTCAAGTCAGGGTTTCTTTGTGTAGCCTTGGCTATCCTGGACTTGCTTTGTAGACTAGGCTAGCCTCGAACTCACCACGATCTGCTTGCCTCTGCCTCCCGAGCGCTAGATTAAAGGCGTGCGCCACCACCGTCCAGCTAGGAATTTATTAAGTTAAAGATACACTGTACAATACAGCTTTTCTACTCCTATTATCTCTTAAGGAAAATGAAAGCCTGAGTCTTCACATTGGCTCGTACATGGATATTCTTTTTTTTTTTTTATTAATTTATTCTTGTTACATCTCAATGTTTATCCCATCCCTTGTATCCTCCCATTCCTCCCCCCCCCCATTTTCCCATTATTCCCTCCCCTATGACTGTTCCTGAGGGGGATTACGTCCCCCTATATATTCTCATAGGGTATCAAGTCTCTTCTTGGCTACCTGCTGTCCTTCCTCTGAGTGCCACCAGGTCTCCCCCTCCAGGGGACATGGTCAAATGTGGATATTCTTAATAGAGTTGCCATGGCCCAAAGCTGGAACTAATCCAAATGTCTATAAGTGGATTGATAAACAAACTCTATTACAGCAATAAAAACGTGTAGTACTTGTCAATAAAAATGAGCCATTACAGCTGGGTGTGGTGGTGGCGCACGCCTTTAATCCCAGCACTCGGGAGGCAGAGGCAGGTGGATCGCTGTGAGTTCAAGGCCAGCCTGACCTACAAAGCGAGTCCAGGACAGCCAGAGCTACACAGAGAAACCCTGTCTCAAAAAACAAACCAAAACCAAAAACCAAAAACAAAAACAAAAACAAAAAAGCTATTACTACATGCTGTTACGTGAATCTCAAAATAACTGCTCAATAAAACGCTACCATCAAATATTGTGCACTCTCCGAGGCCACTGATTCAGACTCCTGGGAAATGAAGGTGAATGCACAGGGATCAGAGTTGATTGGTGGCTCCGTGGAGTGTGGGCGGAGCAGAAGATGGAGTTGAGAGGAACACATGGAACTTATGCGTCCCTGGCTGTGGGTTATTGTCTTGACGGTGGTGACTTTCTCTATTTGACACATATCAAAATGTCACATTGCATTTAGTGAAGCTTGCTGTGCCAACCACACATGAATAAAACCATTATAATACAAACACGTAAAACATAATTACAGTAAGATTATATTTTTAAAATTTCACAGTAATTCTTAGGGGCAGGAGACATTGCTCAATAACTGTTCTTGTAACTCCAGTTCCAGGGAATCCAATGCTCCTCCCTTCTGCCTTCCCTGAGTACCTGCACTCATGTACGTGCGTGTGTACACACACACACACACACACACACACACACACACACACACACACACTAATTGAAAATAAATCTTTAAAGAAGCAAAGGAATGATTCTGAATATCAGGGCTGACCACTTTTTTGGATAGTGTTTAGGTTTCCATAATTATCTTAAGAAATTCTATTTTGTTTGTTGTTCTAAAGTGAAACAACTAAGAAGTCCAAAGACTGTGATGTTGGCTCTGTCTGAAAAGCCAAAACTCCTCACATAATCCTGTCAGATCACTTTAAATGGCTGTACCACTGCTGTGGGGTAGGAAACTCCAATACAGGATATGGCAGCATCCCTGAGGCACATTGGGAGCAGCGCCTGTGCACTCTGGCACACCCTTTCTGAGGCCTCACCTCATGCTAGTTAGATTCCACACTAGCCAAATATAAACACAAACTCAGATGGCCCAGATAATGGCTAGGACTGTAATAAGTACCAGAGCAAGCTGAAAATGATAGTCGAAATAAGAATTACAGTGTGCCTACACACGGGCAGCTACTTCTACTTGGGTCAGTGCAACAGAACTCGGAAGAGTCCAGTCTTTGGAGCCTTAAAACACAGATTTAAGTTGGGGTACATGAAGGAGGAAAGTTTATTCCAAAGCAAAGGGGAAGTGTGGAGGTAAAAATAGAAGGAAGCAAGTTCAAGGATTCAGACCGTAGGAACAGGGCCAAGACTACATGTTGGCCTGAAACCCAATGACATGGTTCTCTGAAGCTGTCCCAGAGAAGGCCGAATTTGCTCTGCAGACGTTATGGTGTTACTATGGCTTTAATGGTGACCATAAAGGACCGGCTTGAAGCTTTCCTGGTACATGCATAAGCAGAAATAATGGATTAGCAGACAGATCCTAGAGATATGATGACCACAGGTAAAGTCACAGGGCCAAGAGGATGGCAGCACGGGGAGAGAAGTGATTACACTTCTGGCGTAAACTAATGACCAAATGATAAGAGAGAAAGAGAGGCATTGAAAATAAAACCCGACAGAGGAAGGACAGCGGGCTACCAAGAAGAGACCTGATACCTATGAGCATATACAGGGGGAGGAGGTCCCCCTCAGTCACAGTCATAGGGGAGGGGAGTAAGGGGGAAAATGGGAGGGAGGGAGCAATGGGAGGATACAAGGGAGGGGATAACCATTGAGATGTAATATGAATAAATTAATAAACTAAAATTTTAAAAAAGAAAAGAAAACCCGATCTCCTATGCGTATACACTGTCATGCTGTTTCCCATAATGCATTACTGAACATACTGTCACTTAAAGAGAAGGTGGTGACATTCCAAAATATCACAGATTATTGTCATCCCCAAAGATACACTACGCTATGATCCTTTATATGAATAATGTGTGGTTTATTTTTATGCAACAGCACACCACATGTTTTGGTTTTTAACAGATGGCAAACTCTTTATACCCTGGTTTTAAGCTTGCACACTGGGAACAAAAACTATTTATACAGTAAACACTTTAGCTGATCCTATCTTTGGACAAGTTTAATTAAAGAATGTGATACCAATTGCACAATCAAGGAGACTCATGGGAGGAAGCAGGAACTTGCTTCTTTGCTGAATACATTATTTCACCACAGCAACTTAAAGCATACATGGAAATTAATGGCACTGTTGAGTCTTACAATAAATCCCTTAAGCATTTAGCTTTTTCTGTTGGCTGTTTTCAAACTCCACTTTAACACCCAAGGTGGAAAGAAAACTTAACTTGCTATTTATTTAATGAGACGCCACCACCAGCATTCCTCTAATGGCTCCCCAACATGCTCACACTTCATTCAGCTTGTTGATGCTCACTTTCCATAAATACACACTTCACAGAGACCCAGCCCTGGAGAATTAACATCCTTCTCTTGCAATTAAGACATTAAGAACACTAGGTTGTCATGTCAACAGTTTACCGCATTCATCAAAAGCCTCGTGGAAAAGGAACAAAAACACAGATTATTAGCTTTCTTTTCAGCAGCATCTGAATTTGGAGATCATGAGAATTTTATTTAAGACTACATTTGTTGTTTGTTTGTTTTCTGGATCTCTTAAATCCTAGGCTGGTCTGAGCCAAGGAGTGACCTCGAATTCTTTTTTGTTGTTGTTGGTGGTGGTGGTGGGTTTGGTTTTTAGGGACAAGGTTTCTCTATTTTAGCCCTGGCTGTCCTAGAACTCTGTACCAGGCTGGCCCTTGAACTCAGAGATCAGCCTGCTTCTGCCTCCCAAGTTCTGGGATTAAAGGTGTGAGCCACCTTAAAGGCTTGACCTTGAATTCTTGATACTCCTATTTCTCTCTACCCTTCAAGTCTCGGAATTAGAGACATTTGCCACTGTGCCAGATCTCTGGGCATCTTGTTTTGTTTTGTTTTTATTGTTTTGTTTTGTTATTCCAAAGGGGTGGTAAAAGTTGATCATATCTATATGGCAAGGCACCTGGAACAAAGCAATACACTCAAGTACCATAGAAACTGCAGGAATGCAAGAGCATGCATTGATTTTATATGCGGAAAAAGAAAGGTTGCCTGAGCCTAAGTGATGTGTTCAGAGTCAAAGGACAAGAAAGGAAGTGGTAGACCAGAGACCCCAGCTCTGCTCCAGGATCCTTTGTGTCTCGCAGCCACAACCCTCTTGTTTGAAATACTTGATTTCACACAAATAGCAGGATAAATTGCTTGTGAGTAGGGGGAGAAATGGCTGTGCTAAAGGCTGAACAGGTTAATGCTCTCAAGTCTCCTGCACTGTCTGTGAGGCTCTCAACACCCAGAGTTCAGACTCACCCTTGATCCTAAAACCTCAACAGAACCTAGTCCTGGTGCCTGAGAAACGGGGAGTGAGTACCCACCCCCTGCCAACGCACTAACCAGTGCGAGATGCCGTTCATCTGAAAGGCAATTTAAAGACACTTCTCTTCTTCTTCTTCTTCTTTTTTTTTTTTTTTCTTTCCAACAAGTCTCTTCACTTGTATTTTATAATCACTGAGAAATACTCAAGGAAGTGCACTGTCAAGCTATTATCATGCTTCTCAGGGGGTAAAATACAATCTGCCTCCGGCCTCCTTCCTCACAAGACACAGAGGTATGCAATTAATGGCACAACAACACATACCCTGCTGGGTCCTATACTGCTCGACTCTCATGACTGTCTGCAAATGCCATGAAAAAAAAAAATATACTGCGGAGAATCGCACACGGGGTTCATGGCAGCAGTTAAAAAGCAAGATGCAGTATGAATCAAAGTGACAAGGCACAGAAATTAAAAGCTCACCCAAGTTCATTGGTTTTATGTTGAGGCTATAATTTGCAATTAATGCTATGTCCAGCCTCTGGCTCGCCGCAGAACACCAGTAATAACAGCACTAACACGTCGGTACACACACTGGGAGCCAGTGATCTCTTAGGGAAGAGGAGACAAATTTCCATGAAGCATAAAAATCAAGGTTATTACCCGAAGCACAACTTTATCAAACCCTGACTTTTACATAAAGGCTAACAACTGAAAGCGTCATGCTGTATAAACAGATTTTATCCAAGCTGAGTTTTAAGTGTGATTCACACATCTCGAACAGCAACAGTAACATAGCTGACTAGGATCTAGACAAAGAACACGTAATTTTAAAAGGAGTTGCCAACAAAACCCAGCACGCGAACCAGACCAGGATACGCAGGGGGCAGTCCCATCAATGCACTGAGCACTCAAAAGTAGAGAAGGTATGGATCTCACTGTATAGTGAGTTAGTTGTGCCCCCAAGGGTTGAGTGCTCTGTCCTGCAAAGCTGTTTCATAGAGAGTGCTGCCCCTCACATCCCAGCTGTGCTGCTCTTTGCAATGGAGATAGGTTTCCTGGGTGTAGAAATTACTATAGTTCTTTTCTGCACCGACCTACTATCCCACCATTAAAAATAAGTGGGTGTCGGAACTCACGGTGCTTTTATTCAAGGGGCAGCCCGAACGCCAATGCCGTGCAAGAATGGCTGTAGTCCCAAGACACAGTGAAAGGAAAATATAAGAATACATAAAGTTTCTTCCCTTATTTCCTTCACTGGGACATATGGATGTCTTCTTTCTAAAAACTTAACTCAAAAGTAAAAAAAATAAAAAATAAAAACAAACAAACTCTATATTGTCTGCTTTGACCATAACCAATTGGACAAATGCACAAACATTCTGGGTTTAGAATTCACAACGTAACTGTGTCCACATCTGCCTTAAGGGGTCAACATTTAAATGAATGACCTGGGAGAGAGCCATGAAAGAAATTTTAACCATCTCTGTTATTTTTCTTTATTAAGTTTTATTCTTTTGACACCAGGTTGTCCTGAAACTTGCCATATAAACCAGGCTGGCCTCAAATATGTGACCATCTTTCTGCCTCTACCTGAGAGCTAAGATTACAGGTGTGTGCCACTGTGTCTAGCTCCTCAGTTGTGTTTTCTTGTTACTTCAGTATGTTAAACAACAACAACAAACAAACAAAAAACAGTTCTCTCTGGAAACCCCAAAAGGGTCCACCCTAATGTCCAGTCAAAACTGCTGCCATCTGAGTGACAGGCTCGCAAGACCCTGTGAGAAAAAGCCAACCACAGGTGAAAGTCACTTCACCGAGTGTAGGACTATAACTTCAGTAACTGCTGTGTCCCTGTCCTCAGATATCCTGCAGTCAGTGCATGAGTAGCACTGAATCCGTTGCCTCAAACAGCTGAACAACTCAGCGGCCAGAGAGGAGTGTCTCCGCTGCTGGACGCACTGGATGGTGAGAGGAGCACAGTGGAGTCAGCAGCCTCAGTGTGCAACCTGGAAGAGTGGAAGTGTGTGCCTCCCACCCAGCGGCCAGAGAGGCCTGGGGTCCCACCTCAGGCAGCACGTTTGTAGCACTAGAAAAACCCCAGGGTTCCTCCCATACGGCTAGTGACCATCACCCTGTACCAGAAAGCCTGGGCCTAAGAAATAACCACATCTTCAATAATACCTGAAGACGGAGTACATGAAGATGGCAGCTGAGAACTTCTGTAATCATTCTCCCTTCATTCTGGTTCAAGTTTGTGGGGCTCAGGAAAGGAAGGTAAAAAGGAGGAAGTCTGTAAGTGAGATGAAACACGGGTGACAAAGAGGGTAGAGGAGGTGAAGAAGTGGCAACATTCTATGGTGCTAAGTGAGGTAGTAGACGGGTATCTTCCCGGGAGAAAGTGATAGATCACCCAGAGTGAAAACAGACAGGACCTTGTTTGTTTTCTCTATTATGGGTGTGATAGGTGCCCTTACCAATAGGGGATATGTCACAAGCAGATGCCTGAAGCTGCAGACACAACCAACCCTCAGATCTATATGTAAACACCCATTTTTAAGTATAACTCTCAAATATAGGCACACTAAGAGATTAACAAAAATGACTAATAAAATAGAACAAGTATAGTCATGCATTATAATAGAAAGGGTGGTGCTCTTCTCTGTCTGTCTATCTGTCTGTCTGCCTGCCCTGTCTCTCTCTCTCTCTCTCTCTCTCTGTGTGTGTGTGTGTGTGTGTGTGTGTCTCCCTCAAAATATCTTAGTGTACTGTACTGTTCTTAGGAAGATGTGGCTGATCCATGTGAGAGAGAGTCTCTTGGACTTTGGTTCACAGTGACCTTCAGATGGAGAGATTGCTGTATTTGCGTGTCATTGGCCATGAATGAGCAAGCAAACCACAGATAAATGTGAATCATGTACTTTCTACCGTAAATAAAATGTGTTTAAGGGAAAATATAAAATTATATGGTAAGAATTACTGCTTTAAATGCCAGCAGAAGCCACTAGCTGAACCATAAAACAGAAAACACTACAGGAAAAGTCCCATGGAAATCCAAATAACGAAATTCTCACTGTACCTTTGGAACTATCGCGCTGCCGGTTTTATGTCTCATTTAAATATAAACTACCCATAGGTCTATTTATTTATAGCATATTTTTCTTTTAAGTTTAATTTTAAGTTGGTCTAGGTATACATAAGCAATGTTAGTCTTTAATTGATAAAAATATACTGATACGGTGTTGATAAAGTCGTGGGAATTATCCTGACTTAAAGATAGTGCCACAATTCACATCGATTAAAAGGAAAAAAAAAAAAAAAAATCAAGATCCTAACAGGCCATTTAAGATACTCTAACAGTTTCTTCTCCTCGCTGTAAGAAGCCTGTTTTCCTTTCCTGCCCACATTGTCACAGTCATTACACAAATCAGTGTTGGCAAATGCAGCAAGCTCAACAGGAAGCATTAGAATGGGATTTTAATGATAACGAGGAAGTTGCCATTATAGTCCTGCAGGGTGTTTGACTGAAGCAGCACTCTGGTGGAAACAGGTGCCCTGGGTTGTCACGTGACCTGCGGTATAGTTAAAATCCTGTACTGAGAAATAGAAAGAAAGCAAGTGTGTATTTCGACACAGCTGAAGACCTCTACTGTACTTGCTGAGCCTGGTAATATATGCTGGGCTTCTTTAAATCATTCAAATTGCTGTAATTAAACTTCTCTCTAAATCAGAGTTATATAAGAGTCAGAAATCTCCTATAATTAACTTATCTGTAGAAGTAATCAGACAATAACGGCTGATGTATTTTAGGAGCCACTGACACTACTGTAGCCGTTGAGTGTAATGACGAGAATAAATCGTGAGCGGCAGCTAGCGTGTAGCCTCTCTTCTCGCAGCTGCAGGCTGCGGTCGAGATTCTTGGCCAAAGCTTTTTGACTGAGTTGGTTTCAACATGCTATGCTCATGTTGCTCGCCTGCAAACGTGGAGCGGTCAGTAGGACCGAGGGATGCGGCCTGAACTGAAGCGCCAGCCAAGCCTAGATGGGATGCTGGTACTAATGACGAGGAGCGCCCTGTGGGTTTGGACTGCTACGCCGACCACACAGCGCGCACATTCAAGGCAGAGAGGGCCTGACTGAGCTCATGCGTATCAGGTGAAGGGTCCACAGAGGTGGAGTGATCGCCCCTTCATGACTGGTCTCTTCACTGCCAAGTACACAGTTTTTGTCACCATAGGTGACTATTTAGGAAAGTACCACACTTCTCACTCTACATTTCCCAAGCTTTCTAGACCATGAGGCCTGTTAGTGTCTTTGTGTGTGACCTCTCACTATGGAATAGACAAGTGTGTGAAGGCCAGGAGCTACTGTTAAGCCTGGTCCAACAGAGAATGCAGCTCTTTCTAGCACTCATTCATCTGTGTATTGAACTTACCCAAACCCTTCATCTGTAAGGTAACATACATGAAGCTAACATATAAAGAAATAATTGGGGAAAGAAGTTGCGCAATACCAAACGCCAATGAGGAGCTATTATCGAAATCACTAAAATCAACAAGAAAAAGAGAAAGTGGTCCAACAGTTCGAAGAAGGATGAGTAAAAAGATACAGATAAGTCGCTCAGATTTGAGATATTGGGCCTGCTTAATACTGAATATATTGGTACAAGCACTTCCTTAACATGATGAAATGTCATCAAAGCATTTAAAAAAAGTTTCCGAGGCCATGGGGGATAGGCAAGGGCAGGCAGAAATTGGAAGGCACTGTTCTTAGAAGACAGCTTCTGCTCCTGTGTGGTGTGCTCCAGCCACGCACATCAGCAGGGGAATTCTACTGTCGTCCGTTCTGAAGCAGAAGACAGAGTAAGTAGAATGGTGGTTTGGGTTGTGTTCAAACCCTTGGCTATGTGATGCCTGTTCACCTTTCCTGGCAGCTTTGGAAGACACTTGAGGAGCTGGTGGAGGATGGCGATGCATGAACCACCACACAGAGACCCTTCTGATCTCTACAATCACTGCGTACCTTGTGCGAGTTTTTAGCTACACGGACCGCAGCGCTTGCATGTAAAATGACAACTGGTTTCCCCAAAGTGAGTGAACCAAAGAAAAGGAAGTTAGACATGGTGGTATCTCTTCTATCACCCCCATCATGGAGGCCATACTCTGTGGTTTCTATAACATCCCATTGGTTACACGGTACCTTAGTTTCTTTTCCTTTTGCTGTGATAAAATGCCCTGACAAAAGCAACTTAAGGGAGAAAGGGTTTGTTCTGGTTCAGTTCTGGGGACATGATAGAGGGGAAGTCAAGGAAGCAGGGACTGAAGCAGCTGGTTGTGTCGTGTCCATAGGGAAGAATCTAAATGATACAGGTACACTGCTGCTCAGTTCCCACTATCTGCTCGGTCAGGATTCCAGCCAGGAACACATGGTGCCTCCCACAGTCAGGGGGCCCAGAAAGCCATCATCTAGGGGATTTCAGATTCTTTCAAGTTGAAAATTAACACCAACCACCACCTAGGAGCCAGCCGTCTTCAACGGAGAGGGCTGAAAACAGGAAGAATACAAAAAACATCGTGGTTCCTAAAGGCCAACTACGAAGGGAATGTACTCTGGACAGAACTGCTTCTGCGGAAGTAGCCCAGTTACACTTCCCAATCACACACAGTGTTGGGGGCAAAACAAGGGGACACCTACTGGCTTCTGGTATGGAACTCAGAGCTGGTAAAACACTGAGGATGCTGGATGGTGAAGACTGGAGGAAGAGAAGCCACTCCTCATCAGGAAGGCTGTCCGGATTGGTAGGTTCTACCAACAACTCCATCCCCAATGGACTTAGGCTTTGGGGGCAACAATTAGAAGCTAAAATTGGGGCCAAGGTACTAGCAGCTTTCTCTGGTAGATGACAGGGTTTTTTTTGGTTTTGGTTTTTGTCTTCCAGTTTCAGTGAGGTTGTTAGTTCTTTACTGCCCATCAACTCTCAGAAAGAACAAATCAACTTAAGAATTGCCAAACATATTGGAAACACAATCTACATTTTAACCAAAAGTTACTATACATGCAAAAAAGACAGGGATTCCCCTGACTCATAATAGGAAAGAAAAATCTACTCAATAGCAATGTCTTTCTATTGAGCCCAGATGTAGATCTTATTAGGAAAAAGAAAAAACCCACACATATCTAATCAATGATTATGAATGAGTACAAAGAAACAAAGAAAAATAAGATATTAACTAATGAACAGATATGAAACCTTAATAGTGAAATAAAAATTTTCAAAACTAACTGGAGATGAAAAATAAGCTAAAATAAAATTTTAATTAGTGGGCCCAACAACAGATTGAATAAAAGAGCACAGTGAACTTGAAGATACCATGCAGAGACACTACAGTCCAAAGGGAAAAGAGAAAACAAAATGGCAGCAAAAATCTAAATCTCAGAGATTTAGATTTAACCCAAAGTCCAGCCTACACGTAACACATGCATATGGACCTGCAACCCTTCACACAAACAACAACACACACACTCATCCCACACAAACACACACACACATAAACATGCACCCACACACACAAACATGTACCCCCCCACACAAATATGCACCCCGTACACACAAACACACATAAAAACATAAACATGCACACACACACACCACACACACAATACACACACATAAACATGCACCCACACGCACAAACATGCACCTCACACAAATATGCACTCCATACACACAGACACATATATAAGCATGCACACACCCACCCCACAATACGCACAAACGCACACATAAACATACACACACACAAACATGCACCACACCCACACAAATATGCAGCTCGCACACACAAACACACAAACATGAACATGCGTATACACACACACACACACACACACACACACACACACAATCACAGAAGTGGAAGCTCAAAATGAGGCTTAGTTATTCCTCCTGTTTGCTCTATTTTTACTTTCCTTGTGGTCACAGAAAAGCAAGAACTCTCCATATAAGGTTCCAGTTGCACCAAGCCAATTTCCTGGCTATCACTTAGCTGCCTCAGCCTTTTCTTCAAGTTGCATTACAAATGAGATTTTTTGGGTAGCCTAAATATAACTTATTTTCTACTGCCATCTGGTGTTTTGCTAGAGCACTGTTCATTTTTAAAATATAAAGAGAGGAAACTTGCAAGTGCCTTTTTAGAAACTTTCACAACATAGACTGTGAAAACACATCACTAATTGTATTAACTATATGATGAGTATTAAATATCATATAAATATGTGTGTGTATATATATTAGTATTGGTGTAAATCAAAGAAAATTACAGAAAGTCCATGATGAAAACACCATTTTATTTAAGAACATACATTCATTCGCCCTCCCTCCCTCCATATCTCTCCAATGTCCATGCTAATCCTGGTCATCACTGGTCACTTGGGTGGCTGCCCTAGTCTCCTAAGTGCTCCTGCTTCCGTCTGTACTTGCCTGGTCAGAATGAGGCTCTGGAGACAGATCCCATGGGTTCCCCTCTCCATGGAGACCAGACGGAAGTCCTGGCTGTGACCCTCAAAGCTCTTTGTGAATCCTCTCAACATCCCTGATCTCACCCACTCCAACACTGGTCCCCCCTCCTCACATTCTTCCCCAGTAAAGACGACTAAGCAATACTCAACTGCATCAACACCTTAGAGCCTCAGAATAGTCTCCGTGAACCCCCAGACTCACCTCTCACATGAAGGAATTAAACTCCCTCTCCAAAGTCTCCAAATCTCTACAAGGGGTAATTTTGTTTTTCCTGTTATATACTGCCCCCCACCCTGTGGTGTGTGTGTGTGTGTGTGTGTGTGTGTGTGTGTGTGTGTGTGCGCGCGCATGCACAAGCTTGCACTATGCACCGGTTAATGTGCAGTGTCCTCCTCTTCTCGTTGAAGACGCAGAAGCTGTCATTAAGCTCATTGATCCAGCTGTACTAGGTGGTCAGCAAGCCCAGGGGTCTTTCTGCCTTGACCTTCCTAGCACCGGAATTACAGAAATCCTACCTAACTCAAGTGGCATGGCTGACACAGTTCACACTGGGCCATCTCCTCAGCCCTCCTTTTGACTCTTCTCACTACCTGTCACCTTTGCTTAACTCTATGCTTACCTTCCAAACACACTCAAAAGATAAATCCAGGTTAAGGATCCCCAATGTGAAAATCCATTATCAACATAGTGTTATAAGGGGAAGATTACAAAGCAATATTTATAATGTTACCTCAAACGGCACATGGAAGACATATGTGACCCTTAGGTATTTTACTGTGTATATGTATGTACATACATACGTATGTATGTATATGTTTGGATAGGTAACTATAGATGCATACATAATCATATACTCAAATAGTCTAAAATCTGAAAAAGTCCACAATCCAAAACATTTCTGGCCCAGTGTATTTTGAAAAGGGGAAATTCAGCCTGTGCTGCGAGGACCGGGGCTTTGTGTTGTCACTGTTTAATAGCCATGGTGCCCAAAACAGAGCCTGGCAGCCAGACTTGAATAAGCATAGAACAAGTGGGCATATAGGAAACTCTGCAGTGCATTGGTCTGTAGCTCACATTTGCATTTAGGCTCTGGAATATGAATATGTGGGAAAGATGACATCCAGTGGAAAGAGGCTGACATAGCAATTATATCTAAAGCAGATGAATAACTTGGTTCAATTTAAACTTGGGCATCTCAGGCTGCTTGCTTGGCAGACTGCATACCTGGGTTTAAAATCCGAGTAGTCATGTAAAGCCAGCCCAGTGTGCACGCGAATGCACGTCACCCCCACCCACCCCTAATAAGGAGATTTGATTCTCTAACGGGGTCACAGAATTATTAATTCTAAGTAAGTCAGTACAGCCCCTCTCCTCCTGACCTTATCAGCAGTGTTTTCTTTGTTTATTCTGTCTTTTGTTTTGGAGACAAGGTCTTGCTCTGCCACCTAGGCTGGCCTCAGCCTCCTCGTAATTTCTCTGTGTCAGTCACCGAGTGCTGGGGTGACAGGTGTGACCCACAGTTGATTCTCATCCGTATTCCGGTGTGGGGTAATGTAGCCGGAAAATTAGTGAACCTGATAAATCATTCTAAGACAAATTTATTATTGCCACTTTTAAAAAAATGCCACTTTCTGTTCCTATGACGCTAAAGTATGGCCGCCGCGCATATCCACAGATATTAAAAAAATGGGGAGCCTGCATTTCCTTTGCAGGCAAATCTAACTGTGTAAACCCTTGAGATTCCCAAGCTTGAGGATTTCCTCAATGAATTGGTGGTGACACTACTTATGATTTCTTTTTTAAAGATTTATTTATTTATTTATTATGTATACAATGCTCTACCTGCATGTGCACATGCAGGCCAAAAGAGGGCACCATATCACATCATAGATGGTTGTGAGCCACCATGTGGTTGCTGGGAATTGAACTCAAGACCTCTGGAAGAGCAGTCAGTGCTCTTAACCACTGAGCCATCTCTCCAGCCCCCTATGATTTCTTTAAATTGTGGCTATTCCTGCCCTCCCTGCGCAATGAAATACTTTAGTTATAAACATCGTTTGGTTGGTACTGACCTCAGCTCCTATTTTATTTAATTCTGATTTTTTTTTGAGACAGAGATTTCGTAGTTCAGGCTGGCCTTGAACTTATGATCCTCCTGTTGTTGCCTCTCCCAGTCTCCCCAAGTGGCTGACCATTATTACTAATGTTAGGCCACCAGGCTGGGCCTCTGCAGCCCGTGAAATGGAAGATGCTAAGATGGGCAAGTAAGCTGCACTACGCTCCTTGCAGCTCCAGAGACCCTCAGTTCCCACACTGCCCTGGGAAGTCTACTTTAGGACTTGCAGCCCTTGGGGAATGGAGCTGTGCACTGCACACAGGACTATGTGGATGGAAGACAAGGAGCTAGAGCTGGGATGTGAGGGAAAGCAAAGCTCACCACAGCACTGTGCGAGCTATGGGTCTCCAGACAATCTTCTCTGTCTACAATAAGCTACCACCACACTCTCACCTCTCACGTTCTTCCTTTGTAAAAATACAGCATGGGGTGGGGGTGGGGTTCCGGAAGCACATGTTTGCACATGTGGCGAAGAGAGGGCTGGAACAGGCACAGCATCTCACCCACTGAGAAAAGCATCCTTGGTACCATGCTCTGGCCTTGGACTTTCTCTAGCTGCCCGTCTCTAACTCTCAGCTTGCTCAGCTTTCTTGGTTTCAGGGGCCTTTTTTTCCTTTTCAGGAGTAGTGCAGGCTGCTCTCCTGCTCAAAAACCGCTCCTGGATGGCGTCACCAATATCAGGGACGTGCCTCACTCATACCCAACAGCCCACTTATAGAATGTCTCAGTTCCAGCTTTCCTGTGCACGGCTCCTGGGGGGTAACTCCTAAGCAGCACACACTCCATATAATATGACACATAGCAGGCACACCTATATTTACCAAGATAAAGAATGCCAGGTGGGTATCTTCATAAGAATAGGCATTTCAAAGACCTAGTGCGGTGTCAGTGATGACTGTCAACTTGGCAGAATCTGAAATCACCTAGGGACAAGTCTCCAGGCACACTTAAGAGGGGTTATTTGTAGTGGAAGTTTTGGGTGTTTGGGGGTTTTGTTTTTTGTTTTGTTGTTGTTGTTGTTTGTTTTTTAGAAAACTTAGTTATATTATATAAATATGGTTTTGTTTTAATTCCAAGTGTGGGGTATGGGCTGCTTTTAGTTTGTCCATAGCTGATAACTGCCTTGGAGAATGAAAACGGCTCAGAGAGCGGTGTGGTCTTTGCCCGCAGCAGTTAGTGGAATTCTGAGGACTCTGAGAGGGTATAAATACCAGAGCTAAGAGGAGGAAAAAAGATACTTTTAAGGAGGGTTTCAAGAGGACACTCAGAGAGACATAAGAACGCTCCAAGGGACTCTCCAAGAAGGAAAAAAGACTGCCGCATTTGTTGGTTGCTGGACTACTAATATCCTGACAACGAAGATTGGTATTGCCCCCGAAGAACCCAATGACCTTACATGACTCCCCATTAACCTTCTTTCTCTCCTACGTAGTGCTGGGGGATTGGCGGAGGTGAGGTAGAGGTGTAAGGAACCCCAAGTAAAATATAGTTTAAAATAGTGCCAACAGTTATTTAGATCAAGTTAATATGTGGGCGTGCCTGTAGGGATATCTTGATGAAGTTAACTGAGGTGGGGAGATCCACCTTAAAGGAGTGTAGCACCATTCCTCTGGCTTTGGTCCTAGAGTGCATAAGGAGAAGAAAACCGGCTGAGCGCCGACCTCTCATTGTTCTCTTCCTCCAGGCTGAAAAGCCAACATGACCGATCAGCTGTGTCACCCACTGCTTTGATGATGATCTGTTGAACCTTTTCTTACTTAAGTTGCTTTTGTCAGATTGTTCTCTCACAGCAACAGGAAAAATAACTAATATACCTACTGAACTGCTTCTCTTAAAATCTTAGCCATGATCCTAACAGATGGATATTGATTATAAATTGGAGACAAGATGAATAAAATACTGCTCAGGACATCTAATTGTCATTTATTCTCAATATTTAAATTCTTTCCTCTGTATCCTTCTAAAACAGCATCCCTTAACAAATTCCGTCAGTTAAATGCAGCTCTTCTAAGAAAGCTGTGTTTTCTCCAAGCCTCATTCTGTTTCCGTAGGTGTGGCTCCAATGTCTGGCCAATGATGCCCGAACAGCAAGAGAGACACTAGGTTCCTAGGAAATGCTAGAATAGTCCTAGGTCACGTGGATAACATATAAACTTTTAAGACATTGGAATTTGAACTTTTTAAATGACACATAACTGGATCTACCAGCTACAGGAATTGTTGTGAGACCAACAGCATTGGGTTTATTGTGGGGTATAACCCAGTCGATAAAGATGTGGAAAGACACAGCTCAGGGGTCTAGTAAGGAAACCAGGATTGCTTAAAGAGGATATTTATCCTAAGGATGGAGAGTTGCAAACTGGGAACAAAGGGCTCTGACAACTGCACTTTCCCCTTCCCGTTCTCTAGGCCGTTGTGAGAAGGAAGGCATGGCTGACTGACGATGACTTTAGTCCACCTCTGTCCTGGAGTCTTCTATGGACACGTCAACCGAAGAATGTAAAGGCAGTGTCTCATAAAGCTAAACTTACTCAATTTTTAAAGTTTCCTTTGTTCTGAAATTATTTGTTTTATATTGGGGGCTAAAATAGCTCTGCTTCTCTGTGATAGACGTGGGTCTTCGAAAGCCTGTCTCAGCTACATTAGAATGCTAGAGCAGCTAAGTCAGACCTCCACGCCAAGTAAATGACTGATGAAGTAACCCACAGCCCAGCTCTCTGGCTAACAGCAGCTGACTGAATTCAAAAATGACACCAGCAGCAGATACACATTTTACAGGCACTCCTACTATGGCACGCATGATGTAGAATAACAGGAATCATTATTCTTATCTGGATAAAGAAATCAAATGCAGAGTGATGAAGGCTGAAGGTTCAATGGTAGAACTTTTGTCTAGCATGCATAAGGCCCTAGAATTCTATTCCCAGCAACATTCTCTCCCCCCCCCCCACACACACATACACAATTAATAAGTCAGATTTTAAAATGTTTTCTTTTTATTGTTACTTCCTTGCTACAGAATGTAACAGTGCAGTGACACCCTGTGTTTAAGCCCTATGCACCCACACATACTTAGTCACAGACAAACATACTATTGGTCAATCTTATCTTCCTCACTCAATCTTCTCTTCTGCCATTTTTTTTTCACTTTTGTGGTTTTTGGTTTTGTTTTGTTTTGTTTTGTTTAGACAGCCTCTATATATAGTCCAGGCTGACGTCAAACTCATGGTCCTCTGGCTGGCACTGCCACATTCTGCTCAAATTCACATTTTCTAGACCTTTGAAGTCTTTGGATATGAAAGCTTAGTAATAACAAATAATAGTTTTTTTTTAAGAGCCTAAGGTGTCTAGCATACTGCTAGGTGAACAGATGAAACAGTAAGCCAAGTAAACACACATGGAGCATTTGGACAATAAGCACTCAATTATTAAATAATCCAATTTGTCAGTGGTGTATAAAAATGAGGCAAAGACACGGATGGACAGAGAAGGGCAAGAACTTGAAAACTTTAAGATTTGAGTCTGGGGCTGCTCCTTAAGAGGGAAGCAGCTGATAAAAAGAAGGGGAGAACAAGCTCTAGGAAGAAAGAAGTCAGGTTAACCTGCAGGGTATATGTGTGCATGGAGGTGGGGTTGGGGGTGGAAGTTAGCAAAGCTCTAGTCACTTAGTGTTGGGATTTCTGCTTCTGCCCTTCCCACTCATTACACTGTCTTCACCCAACAGCACTCATTAAGGCAAACAAATCCTTTTGTGAAGCAGTCTCGAGAAACTGTGGACAAACAGCAAACTATTAGCATTAAAACAGGCTAACACACACACAGCCTTTAGTAATGCACAGGAAGCTGGTTTCCTTGGACTAGTGGCAAGAAAAGATGAACATGCCCGTTAACGGTGTCATAAAGTTTAAGTCAGTGTCCAAGCAATTCCTAACAATGCTTCTGTAGCCTCAAGCTCTGAACAGTAAAGAATTTATGCATATGCATTAGAGTTCAAATAGGTTGTTAAACTACATATAAAGAATACAAATGGAGAGATGGCTCAGAGGTTAAAGGCACTGACTGTCCCTCCAGAGGTCCTGAGTTCAATTCCCGGCAAGCACATGGTGGCTCACAACCATCTATAATGTGATCTAATGCCCTCTTCTGGTCTGCAGGTGTATGTGCAGGCACTGTATGCACAATAAACAAATAAATGTTCTTTAAAAAAAGAATACAAATGATAAATATGAAATTCAAAATCCAAGGAGTCTTTGCCGTCAATAAAAGCAAAAAGTATTCAAATGGCTCTTAGTTCTTTTACTCTGTATATTCTAGTTTACCCTGTTTTTACCCACTAGCATTCATCCAGATAAACATACTATCCTCGGAAAAAGTAATAAGAGAATTGTGGACAAATGAAAAAGGCTTTCTGTTTTTCCTCATAGTCCTGAAAGCTGACAAACTGCCTGAGGACAGTCCTATAATACTAAACATTAGGTGACCACAGGTGTTGGGAAAGCTAACTACACAGCCAGATATAAAATGCTCACCATTTGGAGCATATATGTCTCATAGTTAAGGGCTCAAGGCAACATTTAACAAAAATCACATTAATTGCCTTAGAAATCAAATGCTAATAGATATGAATATGATCTCCCAAACCTGTCTTTTAAGTGAACTTTAACCACCAACTTTATACAGAAATCTGAAGGACAAAGGTCTCCTGTGACATAAGGCCATTTCAGATAGTCTCATGTCTCAGCTGAGTGTGAGGAGGGTGACAGACTGATGGCTCCACTGGACAGCTAGACCTTAGCCACAGACTCAACAGCAGCCTCCCCCAGTGCACTCTCCAGCCCACCCCCTGGTTGCCTGCAGGAGTTGCACTCATAGCACAGTGCTGAGAGCTGATTTTAATGTTTGTCTCTTATATTAAGAGTCCTTAGATTCTGCAGCAAGTTTCTTTGCCTTCTTAGTGTCTCTCCCATTGGACACGGTCTTCGAAGATGCTTCCCTGGGCGTAGTCCTTATTCTTGTGCAAAAAGTTTACCTCTCTTTCACATTTCTCTCTCAGATTCTAAGTCACTTTGCTTTTTCTATTTCTCAGAGTTGAACCACATTTCTTTTATCTCCGAGATGCATAATTCGGGTAGTGGAATTGGGGTGCTGGTGGACGTCATGTGGTCACAAGGATGACTGTGCCTCTGGTGCTAAGACCACACACTACTAAAGGCCTGCTGCACCTCTGTGGGTGATCTTGAAACAGCAAAGGCATTCCTGCACCGCCTGCTGCTCCCTGCACCTGGGTTTTCATGTTCTCCGCCAATTGCTATTTTTGGAACACAGCCCTCAAGATCAGCTGAAACATCTGTAGCAATAAGCAAGAGTTAAAAAAAAGAAAAAAAAAGAAAAGAAAAGAAAGAAACACAGTGTCTCCCATGAGGATGCATTTAAAGAAACAGGTGCACACCTAGGCCATGGCCACCAGGTGCCAGGGCACTGGCCTTCTCCTGCCTCTCCCAACTTCCTGAACTTGATGTAACAGAGTCAGGTGCCACATCAAAACTTCTCAGCAAGTACCTCTTCCTGGTTAATATTCTTTTCCTTACATTATTTGTGTCCCCCCTCCACCCCACGCAAGATTGAAATGTCCCCCCATATTTCTAGTAGTAATCACAGACAGGATTAAAAGACCAACCAATGAGGAAAGCATCATTCTTTCTATTAAGTTTTCGTAGGAGGGGAGGAAATTAAAAATGTGGTCATCTTGTACAAATGTTGCTGAAAAACAGCGAAGGCAATCCTAGCATGGCACTTAGCAAGTATATAGAGCTGCCTTACAGCAATGGCAGTATCCGAGATCATAGCCTGCTGCGTCTCTGCTGGCCTTGTGATTTCCTGGAATGGTTTACTCTTTAGCTCACACAGTTGTTTTGGGTTTTTGTTTGTTGGTTTGTTTTTTGCTGTTGTTTTGGTTTGTTTGTTGTTTTTGAGACAGGGTTTCTCTGTGTAGCCCTGGCTGTCCTGGGCTCACTTTGTAGACCAGGCTGGCTTCAAACTCACAGAGATCTGCCTGCCTCTGCCTCTGGTGGTGGTAATGGTTTGGTTTGGTTTTCCTCCTCTGAGACTCAGACTTCAGAGTCCTTGCACTAGTAAGTAAAATAACTTCAGATGCTGTTTTGGTTCGTTAGCTTTTGGCTTTTTTTTAATTAAATATATTTTTTAACTTTTTACATATACATTTATATTATTACACATATATACAATAAACAAGAAGAACCATGAAACAATCAGGAATATATATATATATATTTCATTCTTAGTGTTTTGGCTATTTGTATTTGGCAGCCTTGAAGAAAACATCTTTCCTGTCTTGGTGAGTCTAAAACTCTGAATAAAATCAGTATCTATCATATCTCCTCATTATCAACTTAAAACATCTATCTAGACCTAAGAGCATCTTAACTCCTAAACAACTAAGCTTAATTGTAAAACTAAACTATCTGGTCTTCAACCCCAACAGAGAGACTTGAGAAGGGATAAAATTAATTACCTGGGTATACGGGAAGTGCAGGTTAGCAGCTTCCCAAATGAGAAGATGACAGAGACAGTTTGCTATGGGAGTTTGTGGCTTTTTAAATTTTTACTCTTCATTGTGTTTTTCTACGCCCTTCCCCGCCCCCTGAAGTGAAGGTTCTCCTGAAGAGGAAATATTGAGAAATTCTAGACTCCCACCCTTTTTAGCAACTAGCTCCCCTTTAGGTCTTCACCAGACTTGCTCTCTGACCAGTCTGTCCTCCACTGGTGGTCATGCACCCAGAGTGTATGTTTCCTCAGCTTCAGCCTCTTTTCCAGCGGTGAGAGCAAGCTCTCATCTCTCAACCTGTAGGACCCTTAACTTCATCGTATTCAGCACATGCTGGGACTCAGGAACTCTCCAGGCCGCTCAGGAGTTTTCCTTTGCCCTTCTGCATGTGGAGCTGCTCTTAGTGAGTTCTTAGAAAGTCAAAGGCAGCCCTTCAAATTAGCATCCCATGTAAGGGTTGCCTTGGGATAACAACATCGAGTCTCCCTCCTCTGACTTTTCCAGAAGCAGTAAGTTACAAGCTGCAAATGATAGTTGGAAAGGCAGCTCAACAGGTAAAGCACTTGCCGAGCAAGGAAGGAGCTGAGCTCCCATCCCCAGAACTAACAAGAAAGCCAGACTTTGTAGCACAAGCCCCTGCAATCCCAGTGTTCCTGTGTGGAAATGGGAGGTGGACAAGAGAGATGAATCCGGAAGCCCAAAACATGAAAATGACACCCAAAATTGTCCTCTAATTACCATTTACAAGCCATGGCATATATGTGCCTACATCCACACACAAATACGCATGCGAGCATGCACGCACACACACACAGACACGCACACACACACACACACACACACACACACACACACACACACACTGGGGAGAGAGAGGCATTTACACACACAACCCATATCAAGCAGCCTAGAGATGCTATGCCTGATTTCTCATTGCTGGACATATTGTTCACTTTTTCAGAAGTGCCAACAAATGTTTCTGTAAACTTGCATCCTGATTTGATGTTCTAGCTAGTTCAAAGTCTTCAAGCTTAACATTCTTATCGCCACCCAGGAAGACACTGGCTCACTCTGGATCCTGAAGCAGCACAGTGGGACCCACCAGCACTTGGTCTCTGACATTGCTTTCGAGCCAGCATCAACTAAGCTACCACTGGAAGAACAAATTCTTCACCACAGACCTGCCCAAATTAGTCCCCTCTATAGTGACACTAGCCGGGTCCTTTCCTTCACAATATTCCATTACAATGTACAGAGTTGTATTGTTTGGGTCAATGGCTTCATCATAGCAATGAACAATGGCTTGGATGTTTCAGTTTATGATGCAAAGTCATTTCTTAAACAAACATGTTTCTCAACTTCCATCATGGAACATAGTCAGGTTCATACCAACCTATTATTTTGTTGTGGTTCTCTTGATACTGGCCAATGGAGCTCATTCTGATGCCCTAGTGAAAAAGCACAGCATCGTCCTCTACCTAGGTCACACACCTTGCTGAAGCCCAGCAATCTTAGCACACCGAGACTGCCAAACTACCAAAACCAACAGCTATTGCTCAACCATAGACACCTAACAGCTACTCCCTACCTGCCAACTATCAATGCACAACAGCCAAAAGCCATAAGTGAACAGACCAAAGCCTTGCCCTAGTTAACCATACAGTCTCAAGTATTGGCTTAACTCACCACTAGAGCCTAACCTCTTAAATGCTTATGTAAAATGTAAATAAAAATCACTTGATAAAATGATTATAATAAGCCAGACACAGTGGTACACACCTTTAATGCCAGCACCCTCAGAGGCAGAGGTAGATGGATCTCTGTGAGTTTGAGTCCAGCCCAGGATAGCCAAGGCTACACAACAGAAAAACCCTGTCTCAAAACAAACAAACAATGATTGTAAGAAAACAAAAAAACCCAGTGCCAATTTCTTTCAACGTATGATATAAAATTTCTTGTTATTCTTAGATGACATGACTTTTTCTGTATATATTTTTAAGAGTTGTTTATTAGACAATTTCGCCTTTTGTTCTATCATCTGCTTTTCTATTTGTTTGGAAAATTAAAGACAAATGTGCAAGTCACTATTCCGTATCCCCAAACATATACCTATATATTTCAATAACTCCAGTGAGTATAATTTAAGAAAATTATTTACAGTCATACTATTCAATTTTCCTAAGTCCTGAATTCTTCACATTCAAACTTCATTACAGAATATCAAGGTTTGGATTCATATGAATCCTTTGGAAGTCACTGAACAATGAGTACTACCAGATGCCAGGCTCAGCCTTCCTTATGTAGGGCAGCATTGGTGTAGGCAGCATCCACCAACACTACGCATTCCTTGAGTGACAGCCACCTACTCCAAGGAGAAAGGAAGGTGGTGAGACAACAATCACCAAAGCCCATTCAATATTTTCATTGCCTCGTAAGACCTTAACTTCCTTGATAAGAATCACAGCATGTTTTAACAGAATGTTGCACAGTACACTGCTTGGATATTAGCTTCCTTCGTGAAAGGACTTGACACATATGCAAATGACTCCTTGGAGGTGCCTATATCGGTTCCCAGGTGTACACTCTCTGTTCAACTGCTAAGAGGTTGAAGATGAACCTAGGTCTATGCCAGCTGCACACAAAGCAGCTCCCAGAAATGAGGAGTGAAAACCACCTGGTGCCCTGAATAGTAAAAATGAAACTCACCTGTCTCTTCCACAGACAAGAGGAAATAAGCAACCATATATTATAATGTCTTTTCTGCACATGCAACCTAAGAGTTGGTATATTTATCTAATGAAAAACTGATCCAGCTAATTCTCAAGGTGGATTAGTTGATTATAGCTACTGTAGACATTAGTCTTTGGCTGTTTCTGGAACCACAAGTGTCTGTATATGTGTTGACCTAGGAATGAGCCTGAGGGCAATGGATACAAAACCTTAAACTCTCCTCTCCCCACTGCAGACATGGGAGAGTGTGCGGGTATAGTTAGTGTTATGATTCAAGGTGTAGAGACACAGAGCATTTGACTTGTGAGCTCTGCTTATCTAAGACTCATTCACGGAATACATTCCAATATGGAAAGGTGAAAAATAAACGAGGCAGGCTTTGGTGCAGAAAAGAGATTTTTATACATCAATCATGGCTTTGTTCCTTTAAGACCTAAAACAGAGGAAGGGAACTGACAGGTATACAGGGTGTCAAGTTGGACACCATATGCAAATCACGGCTCATGTATTCTCGTCTCCTGACATCCTGTGGGATGTAGGTAGAGACTGAGAAATTACAGAGTTTCCCGAGCTGTAAGGGCCAGCACTGTACAAGATACCAAGCCACTGTGTTCTGCCCACTGCTGGCCTTTACACCTTTCCTTGAAAGAGATATGAAATGACAGAAAGGCACACGTCCTCACTCTTGCTAAGGGCAGCTACAATAAAGTGACTCGCTGCATCTAACTCTTGCTAAATGCTGCAAGTCATACAGCATTAAATGGAAGAAATGGGGAACAATGTTTCTTAGATTTCTATTTAATGTCCCAGAACGTTGGAGCTTATCGACCAATAACCTTCTTAAAATTAGATAGCTGCATAGACAATTCACTCAGTAATTAGCACACACACACACACACAGTGGTATATACGTGTGGTTCGTGTATGTACACTCATGCAAATGCACATGTACGTGTGCATGCATGTCAAAGCCTGAGGTCAGCACTGGGTGTCCTCCTCAGTCTCTCTTCACCTTACTTTTTGAGGCAGAGTCTCTCAGTGAACCTACAGCACACAGATTCTGACTATCCTAATTATGCAGTAAGATCCAGGAAACCATCTATCTCTACCTGCCCTGGTATCAGAGTCTTAAACACCATCTTTGTGTCCAGCCTGAACTCAGGTCCTTTATTGACCCCACTATCTCCCAGACCCAACAACAGTACATATAAACTGGGCAGAATATCTGCCTGATATTCTTGTAGATAACAGCGATAGAACAAAGAAGAAAAACATTAAAAAAAAAAAATATCTGACCCAAGAAGCTCTATTTTGTGGGATCCACAGTACTATGAGAAGCCCACAGCACTACATCCTACAGTCATTGTACTGTGTTAAAGTGACTGGAAAGGCCACATACAGAGAACACACCTACACAAATCAGGTGGGTGCTGGCTATGAAGGGGTCCAGAGATCTCTCCACCCCTAGAGGAAAACTAAGGAAGGGGCTAACATTCCAAACCCAAGTACAAGGTGCTGATTCCAGGTGGACGCGCCATGGGCCACAATATCAGGTCTCCTTAAGTTGCTGGCACCTAGATTCCCCAGGTACCTGGATGTCAAGTACGACTGGGCATGCTCCCAGAAGCCAGGACAGCATCTTTCTCCATTCTCTCATGCAGCACCTAGGGTGGGGTGACAAGGGACCTGATGTCTACGCAAGGCCCCATGGCAAAAGGCCCATTCTCATTTGTGTCTGCCCTGCCCCTCACATCACATCAACAAGCCAAGTTCTGAGACCCCAGTTTGCGTGGAGAAAAACAGGAATAAGCATTTCAGCTAGGCCTGTTTTGGCGCTTAAGGAGTTCTCTGGGGGATTCCACCTCCTCACAGCCTCCTTCTGTTACATCATACTCTGTCCTATGCACCTCTGGGGACCTCATATGGACCTCCCTACGCCAAGAAGAAAAGGACTTACTGAGCACTTGCTCTTTGCTGGGCACTATTCTAAACACTGTGCATATCATCAACACTAACTTTCTCGTCAGCTACGAGAAGTAGTTATAGTTTACACTTAAGTATGTTGAGGCATAAAGTTAGTGTGGTAGAGCGCTTGCCTGGCATACACCAGGTCCTGGCTTCAATTCTCAGTACTGAAGGAGAACAAAATAGGTTAAGAAAAAACAAAACAACAACAACAACAAAAAAAAAACATAGGTTAAGAAAAGGGGTTGAAGGTGTGTATTATGATTTTGGTCAACAGATTTGCTGTGAGGCTAAATTAGTTGTGAGTATAACATATGCCGATTCTGTTGTGCAGATTTTTAAAATACTTCAAAATAATGACAATATAGAGAAGAAATCATCTGCCTTTTATTGCTCTTAAGCAACATGACACAAAAGACACATTGTTTTTAGACAACCCGCCCCTGTTGCCCAGCATAGCACATATTTTAAAGACAAGGCTTGTTAATTCACATATTTCTTTTATCAAATAAAAGCATTCGAAGTTGGCAACAATGAACCCGCACTTCTCAGAGTTCTGGAAATGATTATTTATAAAAGTTCAATGAAACTTATTTCAGCCATTTATCAGTAATACGTCACTCTTAAGTTGCCCTAATATATATTTATATTTTTATAAAAAGTAGTGTTGTATAATTTGCTATATGAAGAGCTTTATTATAATTCAAGTTTTAAATCTATGGCATCCATATCATAGCTTTAAAAAATTATTGCTTATTGGCTTATCTGAGGTATCGTTACACATTGGGGCAGCATGCATAAGCCAGCACACTGTGATTACAATGTTCAGACAAGACTTATTCTGATTTTATCCTAGAGGAAGGGGGTAAAAATCACTTTATCTTAAAGCAGTGTTAACATAATCAAGAGCTGCCCTTGTCCACAAATGAAACTACCTTATAGCTTTGTTGTTGTTGTTATTTTTTTATATTTTTTATTGATTTATTCACATTACATTTCAATTGTTATCCTATCCCTCGTTTCCTCCCGTCCTTCCCTCTCTCCTGCTTCCACCCTACTCCCCTCCCCTATGTCTGTGACTGAGGGGGACTTCCTCCCCCTGTATATGCTCATAGGGTATCAAGTCTCTTGTTGATAGCCTGCTATCCTTCCTTTGAGTGTCACCGGGCCTCCCCATCAAGGGGACGCAGTCAAATATGGGACACCAGAGTTTGTGTGAAAGTCATTCCTCACTCTCCACTCAACGGTGGAGAATGTCCTGTCAGTTGGCTAGATCTGGGTAGGGGTTCGATGTTTACTGCACGTATTGTCCTTGGTTGGTGCCATAGTTTGAGCAGAACCCCTCGGTATGGGAGAATGGGGAAATAGAAGGATCCAGAAACCCATAAGAAGAGCATTATGATGGGTGGATCTGGACCTTATGGCTTTTTAAATTTTTAATTATTGATAATGGCTGGTGGCTTGCCCACACCATATTTAAGCTAGCTGCCTTATTTTCTAAAGGAATCAATTTTCCATCATAGCACTGTTTCTTAGCCACACACAAACCACACTAAAAAGAGGATGAAGCTGTCAGTGTATTAAGCACCCAGCAGCAGACACTGGGGACAGTGACTGCTTCTCATACACCTTGAATTCTCTCAACCTGGGGGAGCATGGGCTTCATCCTGATCAGGGCAAAGAGCTTCGTATTCATTCGGGCCAGTGCAGGGCAGTCCTTAAGCTACGCAGCAGTAATTTATGCGAGTGTTCTGAGCTGTAAGTAAATGCTGGCTGGACTATAGTTGTTGTGTGACTGATCCAGCATGCTGAACTCTGAGGATATGTATATTTTGCAGGTTACTCTTCCCCTGCGTCCCCACAAGGAGTTTAATTTTCCCCTCACCTCAAAAAGCACATTAGCGATCATTTGCATCTTGAACCAAAATATTAAAATTTTAAATAAAACATCTAAAAACTATAAAAAGCATTTCGAATCCAGTGCTGTCACCTGACCACTGGAAGCTAGTGTTAACAATGCCGATAAGAGTATCAGTGCAGATATACACAACCACATGATTTCAGCATTCTAGGGCCGCTCACAGTGTTTAGAGTGCTAATACAAGGTACTCACAATGGCTTTTAAGTCCTGATTAACAGTGGTCATACGAGTCACAGTTAATGCTATCTATTAATAATATATTAAACCCCTGTTGCGACAATTTTTGCTATATTATCAATGTAATTACTAACTCTTTCTGAAAAATACGCATAAACGTATAAAAACTAAACCTGTACCACAAAAGAAAAAGAAACCTAACAGAGCCACAGAGACTCTCAAATAAGGACATGCAGGAATGTAAAGTAACATGTTATTAAAAAAAAAAAAAGAATACACTAAAATGCCAGCAGACTGTAATTCAAACTAAACATCTTTAGTGTTCATTCACAAAGATCTTGATGTGCCAGTGACCACATCACAAGATCTATCACAGGCATCTTTTTGGAGCGTATGGTTAGTCTGGTCCTCCTGTAGTAGTGGGGGCAGTCTTTCTGAGGCTTTAAGTATCTGCAAAAATAAGGGGAAATCTAAATTAAAGGACCAGTCAGGCAGGCAGCCTGTGAAACTGCTTCATTTTCATACTATTTAAAACACACACACACACACACACACACACACACACACACACACACACACACACACCAGCTGAAGGAAACGTTTCTGTTTGTTTTTAAGAGTAATCTGGTAGCAGGATAAACTAACAAGCCAGTAGCCTCTGGCCATTACTTGACCAAGCTGCTGATGGAGTCTGGGGCCCGTGAAGACATATGACAGCACCAAGGGAAGCAATCTTAGGTTTATGAGAAATATGAACATTAAAGTTCTTTCTCCTACCAAGGATTCTAGAGGAATACAAAGAAATGGAGTTCGTATTTGAAAATAAGTAGATAAAGAATTCTCAATGGTATTTATGTGGCATCTAAAATAGAAGCTAAGGGGCTGGCTTGGCTCAGGGTTAAAGAGCCCTTGTTTTCCTCCCAGGGACCTGTGTTTATTTCTCAGTACACATGGAGGGCAGCTCACAACTGCCAATAACCCCAGCTCTAGGGGATCTGATGCCCTCTTCTGGTCTCCCCAGGCACTTGCACACATACACATAAATAATATTTTAATAATTAAAAAAGAGAGTAATTTTATATTAATCTTCAATGCTATTGACAAGTTTAAAGTATTTTAAAACAAGCAAAATCCACTTATATCCAACTTTAGGCCTGTATTTTTGCTTCAGATTTTAGTGTGTGATTTGTTTCACTGCAGAGTTGCGTCTATGTACGGTACTAGGTAAGAAAGGGGGTGGGTGCTTTCTATGGCCCAGTCAAACGCTGATACAATTTCTGTTGTAAGACACATTACTATTGAGGCTTGGTGTGTTTCCTTTAAACTTATATGTCAGAAATGTAATATAAAGTCATGTAGCTGTGGTTTCAGAGACAGGCCACTTTAGACAAGGTCAGGAGGTTGGGCACCTCTGATGTCATTAGTGTTTTTGACAACAAGGAGAGAAGGCCAAACTAGAAGGCCTTCCTGACGCATCACATGTTATCTTCCATCCTGACATGATGCAGTGAAAAGGCCATCACCAGAGGCCATCACCAGAAGCCAAGCATGTGCTGATCCTGTGTGCACAGACATCCTGTAGAACCATGAGCTAAGTTCAAGTCTTTACAAATTAGTTAAGATATTTTATGACTAGCCAGCCATTATCTGTGCTGGTCGGTGTTTTTGTCACCGTGGCAGGAACCTAGACATAGGTTGGAAGAAGAGATATTAATTGAGAAATCCTGCCAAGTGACTGTGGCCAAGCCTGTGGGGTACTGTCTTGGTTAGTGACTAATGTGGAAGGCCCCGCTTACTATGGGCAACGCCATCTTGGGCATATGGGCCTGCAATGGAAAAGTGAGCAGACTGAGCAGGCCATAGGGATCAAGCCAGTGAGCCGCCCTCCTCCTCCGCTTCTGCCTCGGTTCTCTAGTTCCTGCCTGGCTTCCCTTGATGATGGACTGTAATTTGTAAAGTGAAATAAATAAACCCTTTCCTCCCCAAATTGCTTTTGGTCATAATTGTTTATCACAGCAACAGAAATGCTAAGACCCTACCTATCATTCACCCAACCACACACCTGTCTGTCTGTCTGTCTGTCTGTCTGTCTGTCTATTCAGCTATCATCTATTTCTGTATGAAGGCAAAACAAACCCAATCCATTATATAAGGAAAACTGTTGTTACTCATTAAAAACTGTATGTATACCTTTATATACCCAACAAAAGTGACTGTTTAATACCCACCAAAATAAATGTGTAAGAATAGAGCAGTTTCCTTCAGAGTAGCCAAAAACTAAAAATAATTTTTATATCTACCAAAAGCAAACTTATAAAAACATTATTGTATGTTCATAGAACACAGTAGCGGTTAAGATTAAATTTCTGGACTTTATAAGCAAGGTAATTGAAGCTCACAGATGTTATGTTATGATGTTGAACAGAAACCAACCACAAAAACATGCTCTGCATGTGTGTGTGTATGTATGTATGTATGTATGTATGTATGTATGTATGTGATTTCATAAAATTCAAAAGCAGACAAAACCAATCTAAATGCTGTAGGTCAGAACAGAAGTTCTGGAGATTGCTGACAAGAAAAACAGAGTCTTTGGGGATGTAACCTGTTTTCTAGACTATGGTCTGAGCATTTACAAACATATACACATGTCAAAACTCAACATTTTAGTACTTTTAGTATGCAAATTATACCTCAATAGGGAAGCTTAAAATCATCAGTTTGGCTTTATAATTTAGAATTTAACAACTAGATAGATTTTTTTAAAAACTGCATTTGAATTATATTGAGACAATGGGAAATTGTTCAATTAAATGCTCGTTAAATAGTAATAAGGGTCTGCAGACATGGCTCAGCAGTTAAGAGTGCCTGCTGATCTTGCCAAGGACCCTAGTCAAGTATGGTTCCCAGCAGTGATTCAAGCAGGCTTATAAATGCCTGTAACTCTAATTCCAGGAGATCTGCTGTTCCCTTGGACTTCCACAGGCACCTGCACATGTTTACGTACTCCCTTACAGGTGCATACATACATGCACATATGTGCACATGATAAATCCTTTTAAACACCCTAAACCTCCCTATACAATCTTCCCAACTGAAGTATGTGCTTCCATGTATTCAAAGCTGCTACTTCCAAGTGCTTTTATAAGGTGCAAACTCCCTCCCAAGCACACAAAGCTAGTTTCTTCAGCGGCTGCTTTCATCCCTCCTACCCTGGGCATCTCCGTGGAGTACCACCCTTCACCCACCGGGGCTCACCCTGTGCCCTCGCAATGGTTTGTTTCTACTCTCATTTCTGTAGAACCGGTGCTTTCCTCTCTGTCATTCTACACTGCCCAGTCGCACTCCTACTGACTGTGCTGAACTCACTTTTGCCTTACTCATCTCCACCGTCTATACGCACAGCTCTTTTCAAATCTGGACTTGATCTTGTAACTCCTCTACTTGAAGAAAAAAAAGTAGTGTTTTTTTGTTTTTTTGTTTTTTGTCTACTTTGAGATCCACATCTCTATTTCCAAACACTATGTAGAAGACAGTGGGAGATGCCTGTCTGCTTTCCAGCATGTCTTCTGAAACCCTGGGTGACATGGTCTTTGACTAATGGAGGGAAACAATGCCCACTGCTGGAATATTCCACAGTGGGGCTGAGCCAAGAGTGTGATCACCAGTTTCAGGCAGCCAGGAGCAGAAGACTCCCGCAGAAGCCACAATACCCACATACTTCCCTTCTGAGTCAAATGACTCTCAAAATGTAAGTGGCATTCTTTTTCTCTTTGGCTGGCACATCGAGACACAAACTTTCTGGAGCCACTTGGTTCACGAGGTCTTAAGGGCTGTTTGGGAAAATGTTACTCTAAGGAACCTCATAGGTGACTCCTTCCTAAGTCATCCCACTGGTGTCGTGCGGATCTGTGGCTCTATGTTCTGAAACTGCTAGGAATATGCTATATGATTTCAAATAAAAATAGGAGTTTAAGGAGAAAGGCAGAAACTTGAAAAAAAAAAAAAGGTAAATAATTTAACCAATCAATTGTAAATATTTGGTATTCAAAATATTTAATTTCAAATATAAGAACGACAACTTCGTAAGACTGATTTCTCATACACTACAAAGCACCGATACATTTACTAAGGAAGCAAAAGTCACGTGATGAGACAACTCTGTCTTATGCCACAAATGGCAAGCGAATCTTCCATGTCCCCAGTCCTAAACGACCAGCTGAGGAAGACTGAGAAAGGCACACAGGAACATGGCAAATCTAACCTATCACACTCAAAAAGCCTGAGAAACTTCCATCTGCTCCATGACCTTCATTTACTTGAAATGTTCTAGAAAAAGCTGAGTTGTAGGTTCTAGAATCACCATGTGACGCTCAATTGCCCTGCCTCTGGGGTCTGGGGATGGCCGCTGCCTCGCCAGATCCCAGCATCTTCACCTGAAAAGCTAACACAACAGCAAACCGAGCTCCTGAGATGCAGTAACTATTAGGTTAGACCATGAACCGTCGAAAAACCCACCGCGCTAATGCTCAATGAGCTGTTTGTTTCCTGCCTTGTGACTGTTTGTTTGTACGGTAGCAATGCCTCGTGGTATTAACACTAGTAAACACATCATTGTGAGCTTTAGCAAGGGACAGTGGGAACGTGTAACCTAGTCTTGGGATGGTCAAGGCCGGCAAGGACTTTGTATTCTACAGAAGTCCTCGGGTTCAGAGCTCCAGAGATGGGCTCTAGCGAGGGGACAGGCCCGAGGGCCACGTTTCTGCAGTCCCGGCGAGCGGACAATCAACACTTTGGCGAAAGCAATCAACTGACCGAACCAAGATAAAATTAATAAACTTTGATTGTGTCTCTGTACAATTATATAATACAAACTGCACTGTGATGTGACACTAAGTCCAAGGTATAGAAAAAGAGTAATCCCTGTGCAAAGGCTCCAGATGGCTGCTGTGGACTCAGAGCCTCACACTTTCTTGCCGCAAAGTCAAACTACAGCCTCAGAGAGTCTATCTGGTCTAGGGGCTTTTGCTGGTCCCAGCTCTTTGTTAGTTCTTTCGGAGTTCCAGCTCCTCCTGCTGCACCTCACAGAGCAAGCTAATTAATCTATAAACAGAAACAGCCACACCCACCAACTGAGGCTTCATCACACATTGGGACCTGCGCCATGGGCCACACCTTTATTTCTATGTGCTTTACTAAGGCTGGTAAGTATCTCGATTTTCAATGCGCCTTACTCCACTACCCTGGTAGCCAATTGGTATTTTATGTTTATGTCCCAAACTAATTAGGGCCTTGGTTTGTAAGACACTGACATTGAAGCACAGAGATTTATAGGCTCAATTCCTTTCGCTGTAGTTAGGTCAATAATAAACAAAAAAGTATAGACTACAAATAGAAAATACTCTTTAGAAAATTCATTATTTCTCAGATTATTTCTCAAATACATTTTTAAAAGGCCTATAACAATCAAAATGCTAATCCTACAACCTGCTCTTTCTGTCAATGTCGAGCAGCATTCAACATGAAGCAGAAAACCAACAAAAGTGTCAGCTTCCCTTGCCATGCCTGCCTATTCTGAAAAACAAGATACACACTGCTCCAACCAAATTACATAAATTTGGATCTCTAAATTAAATGTTTCTGTGTATTAATTAACATACATGTACAGGGTATGAAAACAGCCAATGCCTAAAACACATCCCCCAAATAAGCCAAGGCACAACTAAAAACACTCATTAGCTTTTTCATTGGCTCCTTTTTATTCTGAAATTCAATTCATTTTGGCATGTACAATTACTTCTACCAAAACCTGTAACAGGTATCCACATCAATGCTAAAGATCTGTGTTCCATACAATCTGAAAAGGAGCAAAAAATGAACCAAGATGACACGAAGAGAAAAACAATAAAATACAGAAATGATAAAATACAACTAGAGAAGAGATGCGAGAGAAAAATCTCATAAAAAACACTCTGTTCCCCGCCCATGCTGATATGGTCACCATTGCTCCCTGCCCATGCCGATATGGTCACCATAGCTTATGCCACCTCTGAAAAGCCCCTGACAGCATCAGCCTTGGCTCAAGGGCTGCTCCCACCCTAATTCCCTGGGGACAGGGGACTCGGGAACAAAGGAAAATGTAGGTAGTGGGCTCCATGTGGTGGCTAAGGGTCCTGAGCAGCCCTGGGCACTGCTCTCAAGTAGGCTGAGAAGATGAGGAAGAGAGGAAAGTCCTAACATACACACTATTCCACTTTTACCTGAAAAACCATTTCTATATCCACCAATAAACACCCTGACAACCAGAAAGGGAATGAAAACAACGCACAAATCCTAGTTTATGTTCCCACCAGCATTTGCAACAGCAAGCTCATATAGAAATTTGCTAAACATCTATTTAATTCTACACAACACACATGTATTAGTCCAAACCAGTGGTATTTTCTTTCCATGACTCTATCATGCCATTAAAACACAAATGTCTTTTTTGTTTTTAAGTACAGAAATCCTCTTAAGATTTTGACTCACTATAGATCTGTTTCATAAGGCCAGTTTAACACCGACAGTATTTTGAATTTAAACAAAAAAGCAAAACATACTAGATCTAAGGAAATGTCATACCTGGTGGTGTGTCTTGCTGTTCCTCCACGGAGGGGTGATTTATTTCTAAAATTAAGCAAAGCAACAATCCATTACATGCTACGTATCATGGCTGTGCTGGTCATTTCTAGAGAATTCACTACGATTGTCATCAAAGCATTAGTTTTTTTACACCATGACAACAAAAGACAACTTGGTACAGTTGAGCGAGGCTGTGTGTGCACTTAGGAAACGTTTGCAAAACAGGCTTCAGGATGTGACCTGGCTAAGAGCCAGGAGACGGGCACTAGGTCTTAGGTTTTCTCTACAGTTTTGTATCAGACTCAATAAGGAAGTGCAGGAAAGACCAGCTGAGCACCTTGTCACACTAGTGGACAGGTCAGGGCCTCAGGTATGTGCACGCACTCTCTCTAGCGATGCCTAAAAGATACTACTTCTGCTTTAAGTCTTGTCTTGTAGTTGTAAAACCAAATAACATTTAAAAAAAATTAAATTGTAAAAAAATGTTAAAAATCAAACAGAATGCCCAGTAAAGTTATTTTGGAAATAAGATGAATCTGTATTTTATTTTTATGTTTTGGTGCTATTGGCTGCGTAAGGAAAAAGGTCTGAGTGCATTTCTGGGTTTGAAAACTCACCAAACACCACCAATCCCTTAGCTCAAAATCCCACCAATCCCCATCCTGGAAAGTCTCACCCTGGAAAACCCCGTCCCCAAGAAGCTTGCCTTCAGCTCAGTTCTCACCCACACAAAGGCAGCCACCCTTCTGGGGTCTTCCCTCCCTCTCCTGTGTGAGGTTTGTTGTGTGATGTGACTTTATGGTTTGCCTTGGCTCCCAGCTGCCAGGATACCTTTCCCCTCAGAGTTGTAACACACTGAGGAAGCCTTTCCTCACAGAGCTGTAACACTTACACACACACTAAGTTTGGAGCTTTGCACACCAGCATGAGCTAACCACTGAACTCTCCATCACACAGGAGCGAACATTCTAAGATGACTTGGAAGATGTAAATGTGGACTTTGAACGTCTTCTCTTTCCTTTGCTGCTTCAGTTTGAGACAGATTGCAGGCATCACCAGCTGATTATAGGAAGACAGCAGGCATCACCAGCCAATCAGATTCACTCTATTATCTCATCTACTAATTTCTTCAAACTGAGAAACCCAATGAACACTACCTTAGACATAAGATAGCTCCTTGAGAATTGTAAGATGCCAGGTGTAGGCGGCACACACTTTAGATTCCAGCTCTGGGAAGGCAGAGGCAAGAGAATCTCTGTGACTTGAGGCCAGCCTGGTTTACACAGCAAGTTCCATGACAACGAAGGATACATAGAGAAACCATGCTTCCAAAACCAAACAAAGACAGGGGTGCCTCCACAAACTGATGCACCAACCAGGGGCATTGCAAGCAGAGAACCTAGACCCCTTGTTCAGATATAGCTGATGGTCAGCTCATTCTCCACCTGGGGAGGGGGAAGTGGGGGGCTGTCTCTGACAAGAACTCTCATGCTCTCAATATGACCACTGCCCCTTGGCAGAGAGGCCCCATGGGAACACAGAGGAAGGGGATGCAGGCTAACCAGATGAGAGTTGATAGGCTGTGGTCAGACAGTGGGGGAGGAGGACTCCATCTGTCAGAGGTCTAGGGGAGGGGAAGAGGGTGGGAGAGGGAGGGAGGGTGGAAACAGAAGATAAGAGCAAGGGGATTACAATCAGGATGTAATATGAACAAATTACAACTTAAAAAAACGAAAAAGCAACAAAACACAAAAAAGAAGGAAATTGTAGAGGATTTCATTTTTAAAGTTTTTTTTTTAATCTAATGTGAAAAATTAATATGCCTACTTTATTCATTTTTCTTCTCAGTGTAACTTGTTTATAACTATGAAAATTATACTCAGAATAGAATATTAAAAGTATTTTACATACAAGGAAACAGAAGGCTGGGTAGGAGACCAGTGGACTGTATATAATCCCAAATCCCAGCATTCCCCTGTTCTAGGATAGCCTGGGCTACATAGAAAAATCAGTCTTAAAAAACAATTACGTAAACTAACACCTCTGTACGCACTTTAAATAAAAAAGCAAAGTAAACAGGGACTGGAGAGATGGTTCAGCAGTTAAGAGTTCATGGTGTTCCTACACAGGACCTGTGTTTCGTTCCCAGCACCCACAGTGGACCACAACTGGCTATAACTCTCATTCATTCCAAGACAACTGGTACCTGCCTCTTCTGGCTTTCATAAGCAGCAGGCACACGGGCTCTGCACATACATGCTGGAGGGCAACATACTCATACAAAGAAATTTAAAAATCTAAAGATAGAAAGAAAATAACAACAAAAACCACAAACACACACACACACACACACACACACACACACACACACACACACACACACTGCCATCTGCTACTGCCCGTACACTACCATCTTCGTTTTCACCCAGTCACTAACGTCACACTATCAAATATACTATTCCAAGTTGACTTAAACTTTCAGCTAAGTCTATTCTGATAAGAATTACATTCAACAAACTCATCTGAAAATTGCATTAAAATATATATATATTTTGGTCTGTGATTTTAAACATCAAACAGCTCATTAATTCTACCAACACAACCTGAAAGCGGTATCTATGCATGGTGGTTACCCATGACAGTCAACTTGATTAAATTTGGTCATGCCTCCTGGGGCACTGGCAGGATTAACTGAGGGGGATCCACCCACAAACAGGTCAGATGTGCAGAGGCTGCATGGACAAACCCCAGTGCCTCCTGCTAGGGAGCAGAACTAACCCACTGTATGGCCATCTGCTACCAGAACTGTGCTTCTCTGGCTGGCCTGAAGACCAGCAGCTCTCTGTGACTCTTCAGGCCTTCCTCACCACCTTGAGGCTGAGAGGCATCCAGCTTTGTACACTGACTGAGCAATTACTAGGTCTCAGGCTCTCCAGAGTACAGCCAGGAATGTTGGGCTGCCTAGTGCACATCAGGTAAGCCAACCTAAAAAATAGCCTGTTGTAACATATATTCATTATACAGGTTCTGTTCCTCTAGAGAGCCCTCACTAATACCACGATGTTGATTATTTTCAAGGAAGGGAGGTTATATAAAATTCTCCCAAAGGTTTTCTGTTTTCTAGTACTCATTGACTTGGAGATATTGAAGGGAAGTGAAGGCAAATCTCAGTACAGCTGTCACCAGCACCCGAAGATGACTCCTGTCAAAATACAGACGGTACACAGGGCCTGTGCAGGCATCTCCCCATTGTATGCTCACAGGAAGGTAAATCTAGTCACCAGCCCATCACACATTTCCTCAGATTACACTTCCATGCATTCCACAGCTGGCATCAAGCTCAAAAGCACAAAGTGTATCACAGTGATGTGCTTACTCATGCCAAAGGCTCTACCCCCAGCCTGACAGAAAAAGAAATAAAAACTCTAAGAGTAATTCTGTGAGGAAACTTCTCCTTACTGCACATCTCCTATGGCGGCTCTTGGCTGAGAAGACATGCATGCCCACACAGTGAGCTTCAGGAGCCCAGGGAGGGGGAGGTGGGCACTCAGCCATTGATGCCTGTAGAATCAATGTCAACCAGAATCACCTATATCTCACCGGGCCTTGTTCCCAAATGTTCAGCACATCATTAAAAAAATTAGAGTGCAAACATCATCGCCCTGTGTCCTCCTCAGCATCTATTGTGAGATTCAACCCAACAATCCACACAAAACATTCTGTATACTAAGAATTACTGGATCTGTTCTGCTGAAATACCACTACTTAATGGAGTTCAACCAACTACTTTTACTTTTCAGAAAATACCTCTTCATTTCCAAGAAAATCTATCAACCAATTAAACAAGCAGTAAGTATATTCTTGTCTCCTCTACCTCATCTAAATAATATCATGAAGCACGCAACTTCCAACCCATCTCCACCCACCTCGTCCACTTGGATCAAGTGCTTCTCACCAGCTTGCCTGCTCTGACATAGTTAACTTACTGGAAAACAGGGGCAGTTCTGCAGCTGCACCTGTTTCTCTCACAGCAGCCCATTTCTGTCACTGTCACTGCACTCTTCTTTTATGTGTCTGGCCCCCAGCATGGCAGCCTCGTGGAAATGAACCCTGTCTGCTTCATGAACCCCAACATTGCTTGGTCCTGAGGCCTGGGTAAACACAGGTCAGCACACACATTTTGAACAACCTGATCTACTTCAATGTAGAATATAACCTCCCAGCTGGCCATGGTGGCGTACACCTTTAATCCCAGCACTCAGGAGGCAGAGGCAGGCAGAGTTCGAGGCCAACCTGGTCTACAAAGTGAGTCTAGAACAGTCAGGGCTACACAGAGAAACCCAGTCTCAAAAAAAAAAAAAAAAAAAAAAGTATAAAACAAACAACAACAACAAAAAAACCTACCTTCTGAAATTATGCTGGAATCTTCTATGGCATTATCTAAAAAATAAGTTTAAAAACCCAAATACATTATATTAACTCATGTCCACTTAGATCAGTGGTTCCCAACCTTCCTAAAGCTGTGACCCTTTAATACAATTAATTCCTCATGTCATGGTGACCCCAACCATTAAATTATTTTCATTTCTACTTCATAACTATAGTTGTGAAAGGGTCATTCAACACCAAAAAGGGGTCACAGCCATCCCTCAAGTGGCCAAAATCCACTCAGAAAGCTTTCAGCTTTACTTAGTCTAACTTCTGCTGACATAAAATAAATATTCCATAAACATAAAATGTATAGTTCATTACAGGTTTAAAATGTCATGCTGTTTTATACAAAGGCCTAGATTAGCTTCAGATTTTGATATCCGCTGGCCATCCTAGCATCAATCTCACTGTAGACACCATGTTTGACAATTGCCAATTACTTTCTTAGTGGCTTGAAAAATCTATTATATTTCTTATGCCTCTGCCTCACGGCTATGCAGGTGAAAACACAGAGTTAACAGGAAAAACTCACCTGAAAGCTCTATCCCTTCATTTTCTGAATGTTCATATACTATGAAGTAAACAGAAGAGAAAAACACACACACACACACACACACACAAAAGTCATGTTGCACCAAGTAACAATCAAAGGAGAATGTACTACAGGTCTAGCCTTATTTCATTTACGTATGTTTTAACTCCCAGGCTTACTCACTAACAATGTACATTACAGAGCAGGGACGGGAGGAGTTTGGCTAAATGCTGTGGAACAGTCTGGGTTCACATTTAGCCACAAGGTAGCCATGAGAGATGGTGATTTCACATGCCCCTTCCCTCACAAGGCCCCTCCCCCACTCACTAATTGACATTTCTGGCCTTCCTGCCTGTGTGAGTGCCACCCTACTAATTATCCTTGGATGCCACTTCTCACCAGGCAGAGTCTCTAGTTTGCATAGGGATTGGTTCTCAGAAGGTAACCTGGGGGACAGACAACCCCCGCTGCTACCCTCTTGGCAGGAACTGGCTGACAGGACCTTTAATTTACCATGGTAACCAGGGCCCAAGGCCCATTCCTGCTGCCACCTTATTGACACAGGGGCCGGAGTTTCTGTGCTTGGATGCAAAAGCCTGTATCCTCATGGCCCTGACATCCAACAGCAGGCAATTTCCTCAGTCAACTGACCTTCTAAAATGGTTTCAATGTCTGGTACACCAAAAACAAATCTTCTACCCTGCCTCAGTGGTAATAAATCTATTCACATATACATTAACTAAGACTGGTTTTGAGTACTGACTATCTTTTAGACGTTACTCTTGGTATTAGAGTACAGTCGTGTCAGCGGCCAGTTAGCATTTAAACACTTGCGAGCAGACCTCTGCAGACCTCAGGAGAGAAGCCAGCTCTTTCCTGAGCTAGATGCCCTTTGCTCTGCTTCTTCCACCTCAGTCAGATGTCTTCAGTAACTGACACTGGATTTCCTGTCCTCTACCCCCTCCTACCAGTGCCTGGAAACGACCCTGTGAGAAGGGCAGGGAAAAGCATCACTTCTATCTCTTAACAACCAGTCTTTCTCCAACCCCCACCCTGGGCTTGCAGGTCCCTTTTCTTACTCTCAGTCTTCCCCATCGCCTGGTCCTTTTCTCAGCAGGCAGTAGGGGTGTGATCTTAGACACTGAACCTACCCTTGAGCCCACTGTCCTCTCATTAGAGGATTCATAGTCCGGCTCCAACTACCAGTGGACATTGATCGGCAGCATTTAAATACGTAATTTGGGGATAGTAATGCTGTGTCATCACTTCTTAGTTGTACACTGTAGAATAGAATTCATGCTTTGGGAACATCTGTGAGGTGGAAAGGTGGTACTTGCTCTGACAAACCATGTGTTTACCAGGTTCTGGAGAGTTTGATGGACAATGTGGATGATGTTCTCCCACCATTTGTACCTGATACAGCTTCACTTATATAAACCATAGAGATGCAAAGCATTCTACCAAATCCTGAGGTCACTTTAGGTCAGGTAATGGTCACTACCCTTTGTTAACATTTAAAAATAACACTTATTATTAATACTCTGCCTGTGAAAAATATTGCTATTAAGTTATTATATCCAACTTAACTCTTATAGCATTTGATTTTAAAATTCCTCTACAGCTAGTCTGAACACTGCTGACTAACATGTTTTTAATTTCATGACAATGATTAGAAGTATGCAGAAAAATATTCCATATCTTAGCTCAAGAAATAATCTTTAATGTCTAAATTTCCATTTTCTCCTTCAAATTCAAGACTAAAAACTTAAATGCTACCTCAGTGGCCACGATTTTTAATTTTTTAAATAACTGTGTGTACAGACAACCAAGGCTTCTCGCTTCTATCACATTAGAAAGAGTCATTATTGTCAGTGATCTTGGTATGTTCCCAAATCTTAAACACACACAGAACACATTAGCATATCAGACCTACAAACAGACATTTGCAATTTTTCTTTTCCCCGTGCACTTTGTCAGCTCTCAAGAAGCTATGACTCCTTGAAGTAGGGCTCCCACAAGCCCCATTCACAGATCTGAACTTCAATGCTGCCGTCACCTAGAGCACAACAGGTCAGGTCCAGCATGTTTTCTCAGCCTTCTTCCTTTATATTTAGTTGCCCTTAGCTGACTTCTGTCCTCACACTGATGTCAGAAAGGTGCTCTAATTAAAAACAACATTTCACAGACTCTAGTTCTTACTTGAAAAATCTTGAGCAATTTATCTACCTTCCCAAACCTTACTTCTCTTGCCTGGAAAACATATCTATTTCATGAAATTTAAGAAAACAGTGCTAGAGGTGACTGGAGACAAGAGCAGTCTAGTCACCTAAAGGCCAGCCTGCCTACCCCCACCCTACCCGCCAAGGGACTTTCAGCCAGAGCCCAGCTCTAGGTCTTTCCCTGGCAGGACAAAATGCAATGGCAAGTCACCTCCATGAGTGGATGGTTTGTAGAAACAAACCCTGACTGAAGATGATTCATATTTTCGTCAAGAGCTATAACTATAAAATGGCATCAATGCTTTAAATAGCTTATAATTGCAATTTGTAGAAAATAAAATAAAGTATATTTAGGCAATGGGGGATTCACAAGTTATTTCTTTCAGGATGATAGTTCTTTTGGACGCTGCATAATAGTTATAGATTAAAACATAGTTCTTCACATTTTATACTTATTTTTAAACAACCTAGTGGCTTAGGGTTAAGAAATATTTACAAACCTGGTTCATCATAGTCTTGTTGTGTTACTTCCTCTACAAAAAGAGAGAGAGAGAAAGAGGGAGTGGGAGAGAGATTTAAGATAAAATAAGTATTAAACAAAATATTAAAGCTGTGTAACTGTAAAAAAAGAAACAAATATTTAAAAATATTATCTTAAACACAGATTTCTAATTAATATTGCAGTTACAAATGTTTGTCTCTACCCGAAAGGAATGAATGTGAAAAAAAAAAAAGAAAATATTTTTCATAAAAATTCCTTTTAATAATCTATAAAGCATTAGCATTATGATTTAGCAGCTTCCTTTGTCACAGTGGGGCTCCCAATAGATGAGACAGAAGCACATAATATTATTTAATAAACTAACTTTGGTACAGGACAAAAAGTCCCACTAAAGATACGTTTCTATTCTCTGAAAGAAAAGGGCACTAAATACAGACAGTAGCACAGAAGAACCTGCCATGATCAGAAGTGAACAGCAATGCTCATCGAATACCTGTGCTCTGCTGCAGCCCATCAGCCTCTGCTACTGCATCACTGAGATCTAAAAAGAAAGAAAAGAGTTCGCCAAATAACGAACAGCATACACATCACAGAATCACAGACGCCATTCTAAAAGAGTCACTAACTGATTCTAACCTGCAGCATGTTGTAAGATAAGACACTGTGGTAGTTTCGATATAAAATGCCCCCAAAGGCTCCTCTACTGGAGGCTTTGGCCCCAGTCAGTGGCACTAGCAAGAGGTGAATGGGTCATAAAGGGTTAACCTCATCAGTGGATTAACCCAGCAATCAATTAATAGATGAATGGTGTGTTAGGAGGTGGGGACTTATTGGAGGAAACAGGTCACTGTGTCACTGGGTGGGGGCTAAGTCTTTGAATATGCCTTGCTCTCCCCTCCCAAGCGTCTCACTTCCTGGCTACCATGAGGAGGGCAGCTTCATTCTGTAATCTCCTCCTGCTGTGTAAGATTCTGCTTTGCCTCAGGCTCAAAGCAATAAAGTCAATAAGCCCAAAACTCAAATATAGATTCTGGGCTGGGAGGTAGTGCAGTGGTAGAGTGCTTGCCTTGTATGTACGTGGCCCTGGGTTCAAACACCAGCATCACCAAAAAATAATCACAATACCACTAATAAAAATCTTATTCTATGAGCTGAGAGAAGTCATCCCTCCTTGGTTTGATCCTGCTATCGCGCTCCGGGATATATTCCTCAAGATATGTAAGTCTGTATGCAATAGGGACACCTGCACACTTACGTTTTTTGTGACCCTATTTACAGTAGCTAAAACATGGAATCAGCCGGGGTGTCCTTCAACAAATGATTAGATATAGAAAATGTGGTATAAATAAAAAACTATGTTTTATTTAGCCATAAAGAACAAAACTATGAGCCGGCCACGGTGACACACACCTTTAATCCCAGCACTCGGGAGGCAGGGGGCAAGTGGATTACTGTGAGTTTGAGGCCAGCCTGGCCTACAAAGCTAGTCCAGGACAGCCAAGGCTACACAGAGAGACCCTGTCTTGAAAGAAAAAAAAAAAAAACTATGCCATTTGAAGTAAATGGATTGAACTGCAGATCATCAAGTTAAGTGAAGTGAGCTAGAATCAGAAAGATAAATGTTTTCTCTTGTGTGGAAACCATATTTTAAAAGGGAGGAAGAGGAAGAGACGAGAGGGAAAGAAAGGAAAAAAGAGAAAGAAAACACAAAACATAAAAGTAGAAGGGGAACTGTTAGGGAAAATGAAGAGCGCCTGGGAGCTGGGGAAGGAAGATGGCAGGGTACCATGTAAATATGTAATGTGTACTATGCAAATGCATGAAAACAGGATAACGAGAGCCATTACATTAATAAAACTAAAAAATGCCTTTCATCCTTTAAAAATTACCTCTCCCTGCTATTTTGTCACAGCAATAAAAACTAACACATGTACTACTACTCTCTTTTAATAAAATTTACCATTGCAAAAAGTCCGACAAGTTGCTGACTAGTTGCCAAGATGGTAAAGAAGAGACTAAGGCTTGCACCCTCCTGACTCTAGGGCACCACACCTCTTCATTTCATTTCCTTATAACAAAGATAATCGCAATGGTGGCTTAACAAAGGCATTCTCTTCCCTTCCTTTACTTGCAATGCTAAGTGATGTGCACAAAACTGTCATCTGTGGAATACAAACAATGGAAGGAACTCTGACGTGACCTCTGCGAGGAATCGAGGAAACCATTTACCTTGACTCCAGCCTTCCTTATTTACAACCGGCAACAGAAGTACACATTGACAGTTTTAATATTTACAGACCTGAGTTTTCCTGTTCATTCATCAACTCTTCCACATCGTTTGGATGGTCCTGTGATGCTATGAATTAGGAAAGAGGAAGTTTAAAATGTCTCAAATCAGGCTTATATATGACTCCTATCATCGGAAAGCCACAAATCTACCATGTTCACCCAGACAGTGGACATGCATGAACTGTACTTAACGCCAAATACAAAGATAAGGCAGCTTCCAACACCAGCTCATTTATAGCCCAGGAACAGAGCAGCAGAACTGTGCTCTCTTGTGGAATATAACATTCAGCTAGTTAGGAATCCAAAGCGTATGAGGGCAGAGCACCAAAGGACAGCGCAGTCAGTCCTGCTCCTGCGAGAAAGAGCGCCTGCTACACGGGGTCTCTACATGGGGACTGACTGGATCCGACTGTAACCTGTCCAGTGTTTGTGGATCCACAGCACTGAAGTGATTCAGATCCTGAAGGCCACTCAACAACTTTGAGAGGGGCGGCTTAAACTAGAAAAGAGGCATGTGTTTCGATACTACAAAAACTAGTCAACACAGGCTACGAGAAAGATGATGAGCACAGCCATGTTTTCTGGGGTCTCAAGACATGCAAGAAAACATAATCTAGACATCTCACTGATTTCATAATTTAAGGCTATCAGTCATGCATGTGCATCGCCTTGCTTTTGTTTCTTTGTCTTTCTTTTGTTTTGTTTGAGACAGGCGGGTCTTACTTTATACCTCTGGTTGGCCTCAAACTAATGTAATTCTCTTGCCTCAGCCTGTTGGATGGTGTGAGACACCATGCCCAGCTTGGTTTTCTTGTTATTGTCTTGTTATTGTTGGTGTTGGTGTGTGTGTATATGTGTGTGTGTTTTGACAACCAACAACCTTCCTGCCTCCACTTTTCAAGTGTGAAATTATAGGTATATACATACCATCAAAACCAAAAGCAGTTCTCTTTTATATTTTGACAGAGTAATCTCACTACTTGGGGGTTTTTATTCAGGAAATGAATATATACACAAACAACATTATTATCTATATATCAGGATACATTAAATAATATTAAAATATTAATAACTAGTATCTCATTTGTATCTCATGATGCTGTTAGAAGAGGATTCACCGTAATAAATAGAGACTAATAAGAATCTCACCTGGCTCTTCCATATGGTAACTATCCTCAGTCTCTGAAAAAAAAAAAAAAAAAAAGCATTGAGTTGGCATTAGTACTCTCATAAATGCTGCATGTCTACATGTCAATTTTGAATGCTAATTCAGGTAATCCCAATGTTTACCATTAATTTTATTATACAGCTATCACAATGAAGTATGGAAACATCAGTTAAGTATCTGTCATTTTGTCAGTACACTTTACGTCACAGCATCCCACACTTCCTCTCACTGTCGCCATCCAACATTTCCACCGCGTTAACACCCACCAAAGAAAATCTGGGGTAAAGAGAAGGCAATTCACCCAGTGACCCACAGGGACAAAGGCTGGAGCCGGGAACAACGGTGCCAATGATTCATCCAGTCCACAGCCGTCTGGGGAACTCTGTTTACTAGCTTGGTCCCTATAGGAAATAGAGAAGACGCCTATCTACAGAAGAAAACACAAAACAAGAATGGAGGGGGGACTGGTATGTTTGCAAAGCTAAAGGGATAATGTCTTTTTCTTTTTTTTAATTAGCAGGTGGTTGGCTGGCTTTGTTATTTTGCTTTCAGACAAGGTCTCCTCATTAGCTGGCTACAGCCGCTGTGGAACTCTCTGCAGAGACCAGGCTGTCTTAGAACTCATGGAGGTCCATCTGCCTCTGCCTCGTGAGGGCTGGAATTAAAACCTCGGACCACCACACATACACAGAAAATGTCTGGGTCACTGAGTTCACCATTTGGCTGTCACCACTGTGACCTTTGTATATTTTATTTAGATGTCCTATGACAATTTGGTACATGTACAGAACGTGTTACAGTCACATTCATCCTCCATCACTGTTTCTTCATCCCCGGAACTCCCCCTGGACCCTTCTTTCCAACAAGCCCACTCTATACATTCTTATCTGCTTTTCTCAGGGTTTAACCTTTATATATGCTATGGAACAGACATAGAAGATGCAAAAATTTTTAATATCTAAAGACTTTCAATGATAAAATTTTTTGGTTCGAAATTTAATCTGTTTTATCAAAGATTATATTAGCAAATAAGGTTTCTTAGAAGGGCTTCTTCCTGCCCAAAGCTGAGCCTCTTAACCTTACTGACATTAAATCCTCCCTGCCTTAGATGATACCAAACCCATGTGGGCTGCAATGGCCTGGATACTCAGGACCTCAGTAAACATTCTGAGCCATTGTAAGCCACGCTGAGCCACTCAGCCAGAGACAAGGGGAAAAAGCAGGGAACCATGAAGACGGGGAGAGCATTGCCTGAGCATCTTTACTCAAAACTTAGAAACCCGTTTCTATGAAAATAATGACATACATGATGAGTCTGAAAGCTGTAACCTGTGTCCGTCAACAGCTACAATGCTGCTGAAATCAGATGCATGTCCAAAAGCACTTTGACTTGCAAAAACTATTTACAATATACATTCCTGACAGTTGCTGTGTATGCCATCCATCAATGCCATCATTTTTTCTCTGGAGAATGCCTCCCTTGCTCCAAGCAGGCTTGGTGGGAGCTTCTGGAGACTCACACGTGAATTAGGAGCTGCTACTAGTAAGGAAATTTCCCAGCATCTTACGTCAGAAGTGTGCATGCTTTCCTGCTTTGTGGCTTGCAGTTTTTGGACCCACTTTTTAGCTGGTTTTGCAAATAGAGGTTCATTGACAGTCATGTTTATAACCAATTAACTACGGTTGGTAACTGTGTTTGCACTACAATAGCCAGCGAGTGTTCCAGAAGCTAGTGAATTCTCCACTAGTTGGAAACGCTTGCTGCCTGGCTACTCACAAAAGACTGTCTGGGGATCTGTGCTGTGGAACCTACAGACTGCTCACTGCCCAGTGTAGGGAGACAGTGCCATTAGAAAAACAGCCAGGGCACAGGGCAAGTACAGTTCATCGTGACTTGAATGTCATGTGACACATGGCACCTAAGTGGTGGGGCAATATAGCAAAAGAAGTCTGCTAAAGCACTGCACTTATCAATGAGTTTTTTTTAGGCTTTGAAACAAATAAGGTTATCAGTTTGCTTTAGAGAAAAATGTAGTCACTTTGAAGCGCTAAGCTTCATCCTCAGGATATTTAAATTTTAACATTGTTCTTAAAGGAATTTTAGACAAGTTTTAATGATTACACTTATAAGCTACCAACTCTTCAAAAACAGCTGGGTTCTACCTTCAGGGACCGTCCCAGGTTCCAGGGCCTCAAATCTGTCATCTCTGTCAGTCACTGTGAGGAAGTCCTCAACCTCTGGCTGTGGTCCTTCTGCTTCGAGCTGCAGGTCTTCAACAAGGAGAAATAAATACAGTGACGGCGGGCAACAGTTAAGGAGCCCATAGCAGCAGCCAACCTAGACAGGGTCATCGGCAGCCACCCCGTGAGACTCTGCCATTGCCCCCTTCTAAAGCTATTTTCTCACTCTGGCCAATATCAAATATCAGTCTGTCTTAAAGTCGCTTCTGATTACCATGTGAACTCATGGAAGACAGGTACCTCACAATGTTACTCAGACCGAATACTAAGCAGGTGGGACCGCGACTAGCCAATGAAGGTGCTCCTAAACATGACGAACTCGCACGTGAAGTTTTAAGTAAAGCATGCATCTCTTTTATAACCCATGAGTGAGAAAAAGGGCCACATCATGACCTTCTACTGAGAACTGTCACATTCCATGTAGCAGCTGTAACTGACAACTGAAATGTTTTAATGTGGACAGCAGCTGGCTGCCTTCTAAACCACATCGCTACACCCAGACCAACCTCACACAGTGCTTGCAAACTGACCTCAGCTTAGTTTTTTAGTTAGCAGAGATGTAAAGTCCTTTGCTGAATTTTTTAGGATATACCAAGTGAACATGCTACATAAATCCATTTCAATACAGTCTAGAAGGTGACCCTACTCTCAAATTACCCCACAGTGGCTTGCATGGCTTCTGGCAGATTATGTTTTTTGCAAACAGTGTCTCAGCTGAAGATGCTGAGTGAGCTGGACTAGGCTGTACCGGGAGTCTGGAGTCTCAGGAGGCAGGCTCTGAAGTTAGGCTCTTTCTACCAACTGTCTGTGTAGACAAATTACTTAAGCCATGCCTGAAGTTGCCTTCCATAAAACTGGGATAAAATCATCTATTTATAACACTGATAACAGGAAGGAAATACTAAAAATATGCCAGGTCCATCCTAAGTATCTACTGTGGTCATTACCATTACAGTTACTCTAGAAATAACCAGATTCTTTCTCCTGCTATTGAACTAACCCAGGACCACAGGAAGCTTTAGTTATTCTGCATAGTGTGGCATGGTGGTACTTGGTTTCACAGAATCATTTAGGCCTAGTTGTGTAGATAGTTTTATAGACGTTGCCCCTTATCTGTAGTTTTGCTTCCTGCAGTTTCATTTATCTGGGGCCAACCACAATCTGAAACCTTAAAATACCACAAATAAACAGTTCATACATTTTGAAATTTGTGAAATTCCTAGTAATGAAATCGCTCTTCATTTCTCTCCATCCTACCTTGGATATGAACCACGCTTTAGTCCAGGCTCCTTGACAACTGTAAACGCAATCTGCCCATTAGTCACCTAAGCAGCCATGTATAATCGGATTTAGTGGCATGGTTTCAGTATTTATAGTACAAGAACCCTTATTTAACTTAATAATAGCTCCAAAGTACAAGAATAGTGATGTTGGAGGTAGCTACAAAATCTTCATATTTAGAAAAAAAACTTGTGCTAAGTTTGCTATTGTTTTTTGTTTTGTTTGTTTGTTTGTTTGTTTTTGTTTTGTTTGTTTGTTTTATTGTTACTCGGAGATCTGCCTGCTTCTGCCTCCTGAATGGTGGGACTAAAGGCCTGCCCACCTCTACTGTACCTGTAACAGCACAAGTTACAGCCATGCTATAGGATAAAGATGAGGGGCAGGGCTCAGGACTATTTCTAAGGCTTCTCAGAGAGCTGCAGGAGGATGCACAGGATCTGCTTTTCATCTTCTCATCACCACCTGATCTAGAGTTGCTCCTCCTTTCAGATCTGCTACTCACCAAAGCACCCACCAAATCCAATTGCTCCGGGAACTGTGTGGCCCTCTACTGGGCCCAGTCCTCTCTCCTTCTCCCTTCATCCCCTCTAGAGAAGTTCTCCTCAACAGACATGTCACTGTTCCCAGTAGAGAAATCACGGGAGCACTGTCCAGTGGCTTTGAGTCTACTGCTCAGCCAGTGTCAGCCACGCATGAGGAAAAGAAAGCTCATCCCGGGGGCCCACTACACTAGGCACTGGCAACTCTCTGTGCTGTTGCACTTTTCCTATACAGCTGATGCTACTATCCAACTGTAAAATATGAGGGACTTTGCTCAAGCCACACAGCTAATACATAGCAGATACAGGATAGCAGTGACGTTCATGACAATAGGCCCAAGGAGGCCACACTCCCTCTAATGAGAAAGGAAGATGGGGTAGGGATGAGAAACACACCCAAGCTGATGACACAGCAAATGCAAAAGGCCTGAGCCACATAAAATGGACTTGAAAGGGACAGAGGCAGCTGTACGAGAGGCTGTGTGAAAAGACATTAAGGCCACATCCAACGTGGAACAGAGGAGAGAGAACAGAAACAGAGCCATGACGAGAGACAACAGCCACAGCTAAGGCATAAGAGTCACAACATGTGTTTAAAAAAAAAAAACAACTGGACAAGACTCGCTGCTAGAAGAGTGAAGAACTCATGGAAAACTTGTGAGGTTTTAGCTTGAGCCACTACAGCCCTGGCAAAATTATCAATGGAAGGACGAAGGGTGGGAGAGATGCCTCAGAGGTTAAGAGACTTCCTCCTAGAGGTCCTGAGTTCAAATCCCAGCAACCACATAGTGGCTCACAACCATCTATAATGTGATCTGATGGCCTCTTCTGGCCTGCAGGTGTGCATGCAGGCAGAGCACTGTACACATAATACATAAATAAATCTTTTAAAAAGAAAGAAAGTATGAAAAGCTCAAGTAAGAGCAATTGGCATGGGAAGACCACACTGGGAAAGAGGTAATAAGCCTGTGCTGGGCACAGCTGCAGTCTGAGTTGCCCATGGCATCCGCAGCTGTAACTGGGCACAGTAAGACTTTAGATAAGTCATTGGTGACACAGGCGTAGCAACCCATAAATGATGTCTGAAGGCATGGACCACATGGCTATGGAGAAAGCCTCCCTAAGGATATAAAACAGAAACAAGAAAGTGAGGTAAGGAACTTGGCTCTGGGATGGATTCTTTCCTCTTCTGGTTGGCTGTGCATCACACACATCTTAGACACTTGGCCAATCTGAGAAGCACCTGCTGCTGGACCTTTCCACTCTTCTGTACCCACGCCCTGGTAGAACTGACCTTCATGAGCCATCCTGACTCCATATCAGGTCTCGCTGCTGCATGCGGAAACCTCCGGCCTGGGTTGGTCACTCTATTCTGACACTCTCATTTATTCTTGATAGAACACTGCCCTTGAATTATTTATGTTCATTGATTCCTATCATTTTTAAGTTAAAATGTCCATAAAACTCCTTCACAATGGGGTGGGATTTTTAAAAGTATGCCCAGTGCTGCCCCGCACCCCCGCCCCAGAAATAGTAGATGGTCTATAATTACTTAGATTGTAATTACAGAAACCCAACTACTTTAGTAACTTGTACAAAACAGAACTGAATTCATACCATGCCCTGTGTGTGCTGACCCCTGGAGAAGGGACTCCGTTTGCTCCTTTACTTCATCTTCAACACTCTGGACTTCTAAAATAATTACAAAGCATAAATAAACAAAATACTACTCAAGTATTAACGGGAAATTCCAACACTTAAATATAGCATCTGCACCATATTAAAATGACTACATCTGGCTGAGAGGCTGTGCATTTTTTTTTTTATCCATATGCCACTTACTTCCCTACATTGGCAAACAGAGTAGACACTTAAAATTGGCCTTATTTGCTCAGTAGGTGTAAAGATTGACAGACTTTCAAAAAGACTTTTAACAAAAGGAACTAATTCAGGCATACGGTTTGCTTTAAAAAAAAAAAAAAAAAAAAAAAAAAAAAAAAAAAAAAAAAAAAAAAACTTCTCTTTAAGAGTAAATGCTTTCAGTTTCTCATTAATAAAATTCACATTCTCATTAGAAGAAAGCAAGAACAGACCTTTCACAGAGAGGAGAGGGGTCCTGAAAAAGACCAAATTCGGTACACACTAAACAATGTGACCAACTTCTGAGCTCCCCACAGGAGCAAGGGCACCACTGGTGGAGTGAGGACCAGAGTAAGTAAGTAAAGGTTACATGGTAACGAACACCCTCTTGGCTTCAGAAAAAAATATATCTGAAAGCCAGATCCCCGGGCTCTAACAATAATGACTGACAAAAGCAGACATTGATGATGATGTCCTGACAGCAGCACAGTACTTATCAGATTATAAGATAGCTACGCCCCAACACTGCCCAATGAGCTGTTCCTACAATGACCCTGTTGCCAGTTTGCTAAATTAAGAGCGCTAGACTACATCCTGGTATCACCAGGGTCACATGTGAGATAATGCCAATGACAGCCGTTACAAAGCAGAGGGCGTCAGTGACAGAAACAGAACAAATTCCAAGTTTAGGCAGAGGACAAGTTTAGTACGGTAGGCTAATCACTTAATACAACCTTTCTGAAGCATAAAAACGTTCTCTTTGTTTCACTTGTCACCCATTATATCCCGATATAATTATACCGGTCCCTAAGCTGGATTTGTCCTTCACTGTCTCCCAGTGTTTGGGAGAGCCTCCTCATTGGACCATTTCACAAGTGCTGAGAAAAGCATCCAATGAGGATCACAGGAAGATTTCTAGCCAAGGCTTGGGGGGGGGGGGGGGGGCGCTCAATTCTTAGGCGTGGCTTCTTACTAACTCTGACTCCAGGAGCAGCCCGGATTGAGAACTACAAATGGGTCCTCCCACACTTTTCCAGGCTCATCTGTCACCAGGATCTGTTCTGAACTAGGTGAGCACTCCCTGACAATTCATTTCTGATTCTATGCACATCTTTCTTCTCCTTGGAGAGGGTGCAGAGGCGGAAGCTGGACTACAACATGTTAAAGAACAAATAGAAAATAAAGCTTAAAGCGGCAATTCTATGTAGTGTGCTCTTTCAAAAGCGTGGTTGCTGCAGGGAAAAGAGGGGGCGGTGGAGGCAGGAGTTAGGAGGAGGGCGCCAAAGGCTTTACTTTAATGTGTGTAGGGAGAGACAAGTAGCCGCTATTCTTAAAATAGGTGGGAGGAGTCAGAGAAGGAAAAAAAAAAAAAAAAAGAAAGAAAGAAAGAAAAAAAAAAAAAAAAAAAAGGACCAAAGTCTCAACAAGAGAAGAGCTGAGAGAGCAGAATGCAATCGGAAAAGCACATTGCCAAGGAGGTTAGAGGAAAGAGGTCTAACACTAAACCAGTGGGAATCAGGAGACATGAAGAGTGGGAAGCACGTGGCACATCTCAGGCTCCATCCGCACTCACTTAAAAACTAGAATTTAAAAACTAGAAATGTATTTGGTACAAGGTAACATATTAAGTGTTAAATTCAAATATTTAAATTAAAAACTTTTTAAAAAAAAAAATCAGTATAGATTCTGGAGCCATACCCACAGGCATGGGAGGGAGAGAGTAAAGTCTCCTACGGATCAGAAATTAACAAGTTAATAAAATTAGACTAACGTATTGTTCCTTGAAAGAATGAAGGAAATCAAATAAGTTTTCATCGGCACAATTTGGGCTGTTGTGTTTCCAATAAAATGTCATATCCAGGACTTTCAATAGGTGGCGCAAGGAAACCAGTTTTCTTAAACAGTGAACCGAAGTACAGATGCTAATCTATAATTATCTTGCCACGAGCAGAAAATGGCAGTAAAATTTTATGTGCCAGTTGATTGAAACACCTCAGCATTTCCAATCTATGAGTCAAAGTCCCTTTATGGAAACAATTCTATGACCTGACGTATGAAGTTACGGGAACAGAAACAGCGTGAGGAGGAGGTCGTCTAGGCAGGCTTTTGATGGTGGGGGGGTGGCGGGGGCAGGGAAGGGTTTATACAAAAAAACAAAACAAAACAAAACGGGAGTTCTTTATTCCTGCTAGAATATTTCATGTGGCAGACACTGAGCAGCAGACTCCTTACAATCTGTGTCTGCTTTTACTCTTAATTAATACAAAGGGCAACAGAGTGCTGGAATTAGTCAGGACGCCTTTGGCTTCTGTCGTTTCTAAGTGCATGGACTCGGGCAATGCATAACCATTTGTGCCTCGGAATCTTCTCCTACACAAACTAAAGCAACCCTTCGCTTATTTTCACTACCAGATTATTTTACAACTTCAGAAAAGAAGAAATGGTGGCTCATTTTATAAACAATGTGAAAAACTGGATGGGACGTGACTACTTAACTGCAAAGATCCCCCACAGGCCAGGCAGCCCGGGAGTCTTCAGGGACACTTACCTGGCCCCTCAGCGGCATGCCCCTGCTGCTCAGCTGGCGCTTCTGCCTCCTCTGGTGGAAATGTCCTCTCTGAAGTAGCTCTTTCTTTAAGCCCTGCATTTTTTATTCATAGGGTTAACTGGGGCTTCTTTAAGAACCATCTTTACATTTGAAATCAGGAAAAATAACTTCCAAACATTTGACTGGTGGTGCAAGGAAAGAGAGTTTTCCTCTTTCACTTCACAAGGGTCTTCAGTGTATCGAAAACCTTTTTTTTTTTTTTAGGACATTCATGAATATTTACAACATACAACCACGTCTGACCTTGCCAACAGTAGCTCAGTGTGAGTCCAGGCTGTTCTCTTGTGTAAGAGAATTAACATTTCCTTAGCCAGAGCACAGCACCCAGCAGAAGGAAATGTGAGACACTTGAATTTGGCCTGTGCACACTCCAGCATTAGCGTGCAACACTTTGATTCTTCTGGGAACAGCGGAGTATTAAATAAACCACACTCAGCTCACTACTTACAAGTTTCTCAAAGTTCCACCTATAAGCAACCATATTATTTTTCTGGAGCTAAAATGTATCAAAAAGTCCCTGTTTAAAAAGTCTCGAAAATCAAAAATATCCCAGGCAGAGGCAGGTGGATCTGAGTTCAAGGCTAGCCTGATTGGTTTACAGAACAAGTACCACGACAGACAGACGTGTCTCAAAAAACAAGAAAGAAAGAAAGAAAGAAAGAAAGAAAGAAAGAAAGAAAGAAAGAAAGAGAGAAAGAAAGAAAGAAAGAAGAAAGAAAAGAAAGAAGAAAAAGAAAGAGAAAAAAAGAAAAAAAAAATAAAAAAAGAATAAAGAAAAGAAAAAAAAAGGCAGAGTAACAAGTTAACATGAAAACTGACTTTAAAGCCACGTGAACACCAAGTTAGTGTTTTGACGTGTTACATGTGGAACACATGTTGGATGAATCCTTAAATACAGCTGTTTAGAAAACAATGCCGTGTCCAAGAGTCCAGTTGTGTTTGCTGGGCTCTGAGCATCTCTGCCCTCCCTAAGAACTGGTCGAAGGTGGTTTCTGGGAAGGTGTGTGCGCTGTGGTCCTTGGTGAAAGGTCAGGCCAGGGCTGGCACTCTGGATGTTTTCAGACACAATACCCAAAGAGCCAGATTTCTGTAATCCACCTGGGGGTCCTTTGTCGTTACAATCCAAAGTGTAAAAAATGGACAATTGTAACAAGAGAAAGATAAAGCATCCAGTAGGAGAAAATACTGCACAGCTTCGTTTCCACCCAATCTATCAGTCAAATGGCATATTATGAACCGCTGCTCAGCACTATATCCAGAGCTGACATTGGCATAAATAAGCCTTATTATAAGCTTCAAGCAGTAAAAAACCATATTTATACATCTCCTTCGCTGGGCCCCTATACACTTTTAATGGTTAATGAAATAATCCATGCTGAAATGGCTTTAATAATCCATAGGGAAGAACTGGCAATATACACTTCTGCTTCACAAAACCAGAAGCAATTCAGCCTCAAGGGAAAGGATTCTTGTTTGTCTGTCTGTTTGCTTGCTTGCTTGCTTGTTTGTTTTCGTTAAAAGTGTGATTCATTTACTGCGAAGTCCAAATGGCAAAGGGTTAGGAATGGAATTTGAAATGAGTATTTCAAGATCCACTAAGAAATGTAATGTGTCTGTTGCCTAGTCCCTGTGGCTGCATACAACAAAACTATATATAATTCACACTGGTTTGAGTAAGATTTTTTTTTTTAACCATCTAATTTAACATGTAGAGCAGATGTAGGCTGGCTTGCGCTCAGCCCCTAACTTAGCTGCAGACAGCAACCCGGCTCTTCTAGATAAGATGTCCAGAGGGAAAAGGACCACTGCCTGCTCTGCTCTGGCATCTCCAACAAGGCGGCACTCCAGTATAGCTGCTTACTCTCCCTATGGAAGCCTGGATGCCACCTGGCTAGAGCAATGGTCAGATGGGATTGAAAAATAAAACAGGATAAAATAATAATAAAAAGCAAACAATTTCCTACAACACCTTGATTTTTGTTCTGCAGATTCATTAGACAAGTTAGGAAACTTAAGAATTCACATTTGTGATCAACTGTTTCTTTCGTTTTAATTAGAAATGCAAGAAGGCACCCAAAGTAAATGAAGCCAGCATTTAACCCATGCACAGCACCTTTGAACGCGGGCCACGGTTCTCCAGGGCCCATTATTAACTTGCTTTACCTGATTCACTGCTACTCAACCACACCTGACTAGAATGAAGGCGACATAATATATTTATCTCCATAAATGTGACAGTCTCACATTTACTAAGTGACAGATATAAATTCATCAAAGAATCTATCAGCTGCAAATGTAATGAATTCCTCCACAGTACGTGAACGTGTACAATACATGCCTTCCAGGAGGAACAAGTGAAAACCATAGGGAACAGAGAAGGGAAACATGTTTTGGAGAAGATGTGGCAAGAGGCAATGTAAGGGAAAGGGCTCAGCAACCAGATCTACACAGACTTCTAAAGGAAAGAAGGGCAGGGCCACAAGGTACGCTACAACCCTCAGGCAGCTGAAGGGCAAGCTTAGAGGACCAAGTCAATGTGACAGGAAAGGAAGGCAGGGTTTAAACACACAAATGCCCTAGGACACCAAGTCTCTCCAGCCCGAGATGAAGGAATCACCTTTCCTAAGAATCACACTTCTCCTCAGTATCCACAGAAGATTAGACCTAGGACCTCCAAGACACCAAAAGCCAAAGATGCTTAAGTCCCTTAGGAAAAGTGGGGTACTGCTTATAACCACCTGTGCACTTCTTCCTGCAAACTTCCCATCATCTCTAGGTCACTAGCTATCCCCAACACAACAGAAATTCTACATGAATTAAAAACCTAAGACTTTTACAAAATCGCTTAGTCTTCGGTGTCCTAATACTACAGTGTAGAGACCGAGGGAGAATTTGTTCCTACCCCTCCAGGTGCCTCCAGCTACTGTTACTTGTCAAGAGTTAGTGCCAGGATGGCAGCTGGTCCACATGCATATGGCTGAAAAATATAAATCAATACATCCTGAGGGCTGACAAGCACATGAGACCCAATAGATATTCTGAGAACGCAATACCAAAATGGCATATATGAAAATCAATCATGCTAAATTCCCTTCTTGTGTGGTCAGTAAATACAGGTTTTATTAAGTACACCAATATAATTTCAGAATTGGCAAGATTCTGAGGCCACCAGAACCACCCCTTGATAAAATAGGGGACATTTTTATTCAAAGGATCTTTACGGGGTCCGGGAGAGACAAAATTCAGAAAGAGGAAGAGTATGTCACTAAAGGAAGACAAAAAGGTTCCTACCAGCCTGGATTAGGGACCAGCAAAGGGGCTCCACAGGAACTGGACCAGGTAGATGCTCTTTAGCATCATGGAAACAAGTGAAGAACTAGAGGATGACCATTGGTGCCTCAAGGAAGCAGGGTGCCATTTGGATCTCACCTCTAGCAACTGCGCCCCCTTCCGGAATACCTTTGGTGTAACGCACACCTAACAACAGGAACAGTTAAAAAATGCAGGCACCGTAATTTTTTTCTCTTCTAAAAGTCTCCAATTATGTTAAATGGCCTAAAAACTTCAGCTAGCCAGGCACAATGATACACGCCTTTAATCCCAGCACTCGGGGAAGCAGAGGAAGGTGAATCTCTCTGAGGCTAGTCCAGTGCAGCCAAGACGACACAGAGAAACCCTGTCTCAAAAAACCAAAGGGGGGGGGGGAAACTTTCAGCTTATTTACTGTGCATATTCCCTATTCAGCAAGCAAACACTGTCAATAGACTACCGGCAACTGGCCACGTACTGCGCAAGTCACAGTCTGAGCTGGACATGGCGGCTATGGCACAGTGGCAAGCAGGACAGGACAGCTATGGCACAGTGGCAAGCTGGACAGGGCACCTATGACACAGAGGTGAGTTGGACACAGAGGCTATGGCCCAGTGGCCAGCCACCCAGGTGAGCCAAACACTATAAGTGCATATGTGGCAGCTAGGCTGGGTCCTACACAGGGTGTTCGCAGCAGAGGGGACAGGCACAGAAGTATTACATGTACTTTCTTTTTCTGCCTCGGCCCTTCCTACCTTCACAGCATTTCCCTATGGGGCCTCCATGAACCTGACGGCCTGTCTCCCTGAGGCTCCATCAAATCGGTGGCACACTGCAGACTCCCAGGGGTGTGTGACCAGTGAGTCGGTGAGTGAGAAATACTGCTGCAGCATGTGTTTAGAAGACACCACTATCACAAACAACAAAAGCTTTTAAATGGACCTTACCGACACAAACCGCCTGCAGAAATGAACTCCAATGAAAAAAACTCAAGCCAAATTAAAAAACAAACAAACAAACAAACAAAAAACCCTCTAGCTTATGTGGTTATATCCCTGGGCAAATGGAAGGGGAAGGACTTGGGACCAGAGTTTACCACTGAGGATGTATCTCTCAAACTTTTCATGGAGCCTGGGGTGGCGGTACACAACCACCATCTCAGAAGGTTAAGGTTAAAGGAGAGGATGGAAGATCAAGAGCAGCCTGAGGCACAGGGAGATGACAGCCTGCAGGGCAACTTCGTGAGATTCTGTCTCAAAACCAAAACAAAAGGAACGAAGGACTAGCTTTTGTCTGGCACGAGGAAAGCCTGCATGAATGCCCTATACCTTGAAAACAATAGTTTTTTGTGAAAATACAACTGCCATGTAATACATACTCCTTCCTAAGAATCAAAATGTTCTCTTCACATAGACCAGGAAGAAATGCAAAACTCACAATAAAGCATACATTTATCATATATTAACATTCTCTCATGCTCTTTCACTGTCTGAAACTCCTGCAGGTTGAGAGGCAGGGAGGGATCTCTGCCGCGTGGCTTCTTCCTGAAAAATATCCATCCTGGCCAGTGTATTGGGGCAGAGGCAAACAAGGAAGGAGGCAAGAACTGGAAACTGGCCCACATCCTGGCAGCCTGGGGTGCAGTGGAAGGGCAGTGTGGACATGTCACCTGCCTAGAGCCTCATCACTTCCCCCAGTGAAAGGAATTTCCTTCCAGGGAGCCCGTCTGTGTTCCTTCACGAAAGCTGAACCAGTGGACACAGCACACGGCTCTCAGCAACTGTAACAACCCTACCCCCCATCTATATGGTTTTGCCTGACCAGGAATGCATGACGCTGTCTGAGGAAGAAAACAACGTTCAGGAAAGGTCTAGAGAGATGGGCATGGAGGCCCAAGGTTTTAGTAACCACCCAGCCTCATTCTCCTACTCCTCACAATGGCAGGAGACATGACAGCTGTTTATGTGAGCTAACTGGAATGCACTTACCACCTGCATCCAAGAGTATCCAGAAGAGCATCCCTAAGTACGGGCAAACACCCAAACATGGTCCCACCTCCTGAAGAACAATAAGAAATAGCCTTTCCATAGTAACACAGTAACTGACATGCGCTGAACTAGGCACAGGTGATTGAATGTTTTCACTGACAACCCCTAAGAGCACAGAGTTGCCTGGTGGGAAAATGTGTCCTGGGTACAAAACTTAGATTTTTTTTTTTTTAAACATGTGGCTGACCGAAGGTCTCCAGCTCTTTCAAATCCTGTTTCCTTGTCACAGTCACAGTACATAGAGAGAGAACTGAACAGTCTTGGGCCTCACACACAAGGCCTTCATTAGTATTTTCTCCTGCCCTCTAGAACTCGGGGGGGGGGGGGGGGGGGGGGGGGGGGGGCGGGAGGCGGGGATGTATGGATCCAGCTGAACCCTTCAGGAAGACATGTGTACTGCAAAGAACTGAGGACTTGAACACTCATCTCACAACCTGTGGACGGAAGGAGAAATAGGAACCCTTGCTACCGTGTCTCTCTCTAGCCCTCACTGACATCCCAAGGGTCCCTTATCAGCAGTGTTCTGTGGAATAAAGGATACCTGAGGCGCCAAGAGCCTGGCAGCTGGTCACACGTGGGCAGCTACTGCTGGTTCTTGCAGCAACTCTGACACAGGTGTCAGAACCAACCAACAAATAAGAAAAACAACCACTGCCATGGTGTGCGTTGTGATGTGATAATGCACGGCATCAAAAAAACCGTGCTTGTTTATTCCCTTTCTCTCGTTCGATGAAAACACAGAAGGAGCATTTTTAGCCCCCACAGGGCTCAGAACTACAGAGGGTACAGGCCTGGGGAGCAAAGCAGGCTCTGCCATACCATGCTCCCCGAGAACTTGGAGGATTCACTCAGCTCTGCAGGGCAATACAAGCACCTACACTTACTCCCTTGAGTCTGATTAGACAAGGGAAGGCAGCCACAAAGTAAAACTGAAGAAACCGATTAGAAGCGCTGTTAAACACAATGCAGTTCAGAGACTACCACAGGCAAAGGAAGTGGTGACAAGTTGAAGACACGACGCTTTGAGAGAATATCATCTGAATGTTATAAGATGGGGAAAAAAAATGATTCTTAGCAAAACTGATGGGCATGAAAGTATTTTTATAAGGCCATCTTTAAGGGTATCCAATGTAATTAATCTCCAAAGTTTAAAAAAAGTTAATGCAATAATGTCATTTTAATTAACAGCATTATCTCAGAAAATGTAAAATGTTAGAGATGTGACAAAACTGCCATATTTAATTTTGATTTTCAAGTGTGTCCACAAAACTCTTGACTGCCAGCCACAGAGCATCATAGGCTGTGTTTAGCTGATCTCTTTCTAGGGCAACCTTAGGATTTAATTATCCTCAGGTAGAAATATGGTGAAAAGCAATTACCAGATGAATAAAAGTGAGTTTATCAGAGGAAAGACAGGATTTTAAACCTCAATCACCACCAAGGTTTATTTTGTTTTTTGGATGAGGCTCAACTGTGCTTTTTAACTGGAGTTTTGGTGCTAATACATTGGCCCAGAGGGAAACTCCAAGAAAATCCAGTTTAACCATTTGTATCCTGGAGAAAAAGAAGAGACTGGCAGAGAAGAGAAGGGGAGAATAAACCAAGTACCAATTCACAAGCATTCCCAAAAAAGTAAAGTGCTTAGTAACAGTTCAGTATTTCTGCTGGGTAATGAGCCCGTGACCTCCCGTGGGCTGTGAGCTCTTTCAATTCCTGAGTGCTGCTGTTCAAAGGAAAAAGTATTTCTAGATCTAAAAAAGCTTACAGCACCTCCCCGGAGTACAAACAATGCTCACCTGCTCATGCTGGTCCAGTTCCTAAAACCCTCTCACTGCCTAGCATACAGCACTTCCATACTTGATACCCATTTGCCACTGACCTTCATAGCCAAAGTAAAAGTATAAAATGCCACCACTAAATGCTTTGCCCTCCTCTGCAAAGTGAAGGAAAGTCACTTGTGGGAAAAACATTAAATTTGTTTGCAAGCAATTTTAAAAAAGTAAAGCATGTATCTCACAGAAAAATCAAGCACCAGAATACATCTGCAGACACTCTGCTGTGCATGGCAGGTTTGCCATTTCACTTATCCTCGAAAGTGACAGTTCTCAGGTGTCCCCTAAGCCCCTTTGTGAGTGGAATAGGTCACTTACTCATTGCCAACCTCAAACCCCTGTTTAAAAACCCAAATGGTCTAAAAAGAATGTTTAACAGATTCTCCCAGGGAGGTTCTTCTCACCAGAACCCTCCAGAAAACTAAAGCAATGTCTCCCAGGGCTGCAGGAGTTTCCCTGTATACCTTGTGGTTTTATCTTGCAAGGAATAAAATGGGCCAAATCTGCAGAGCCAAGATTTTGGAAATCGAACTAGGTAAAATCTTACATCGCAGATCTGAACTGGAGAAGCCATGAATCTGAGGCTACAGTGGATGGAGCCACTGACCCCTGGTTTTGTATGTAAGTGGTTTGGTGTTTGAAGATGACAAAATTAAATCAAAACAAAACCAAAAAGCACAAGATCATCATTAACCAACACAAAGAATCAAGTCACCAGTGTGTAATTCCTTGAGGCCTTAGTGTTTAGTCTAAGAATATAACAGAGATCTTGGTATATGCTCAGAAGTCTCCTTTGATGATTCCCTTGTGTGAGCTGAGATGTCTCACAGTTCAGTGTTTAGGTGTTTATAAGCAGCAAAATCTGCTGATTTAAAAAAAAAAAAAACCTGTTTGTTCAGAAATATATTTAATACTCTTCTGGGTTTTATTACGTTTTAAACTAAGCCAAAACTTTTCTATTTTTAAGCTCTTCATAGAAAAAGTACCAATTGTTTTTAAAAATAATAATCTTCCTGATGACGGTTTTATTCTATTATCAAGTTACTTTTATTTTATTACTACTATTATTATTTTTATTTTTATTATTTGATCGAGACATAGCCCACACTGGCCTCCCTATGTAGCCAAGGATGACCTCAAACTCCTCATCCTCCAGCCTCCATCTCCCAAGTGTTGGGATTACAAGCATGAGACACCACACCTGGCTCAGATTCTTTAGTCACCATGTAACCTAAAGATACAGACCAGCACACACCATGTATAGAAATGTCCTCTCGTTAAGATTTCCTTTATTAATTGCTTATGACGAGCTAAAAACTTTGACCTCAAAATTTGTGGCTCCTTGGACATGGTAAATGATGATACAAACATGAGAACATATGTCATCTAACCACAACTGAAAACTAGTGTATCATACAAAGACTGCAGAAGCCAACGCCTGCTGATGATTCCGTCTATAAAGCTAGCAAAAGCACATCTGGAAATGCTCTCCTAGACAAAACTCTACTTCCTGACAACACAAAGGACTCAGAATGATGTGTCCAGGATGGTGTGAACAGGGGTCTCTGGGTTTTTGTGGTTGATTTTTTTCTTTTTTAATGTAATGGATGGAAGGGGTAAAAACAGGAAGATAGGTAGGAAAGGGAGGGGTGACTTAGGAGGTCTAAGGGGGCAGGGAGGTAAGAGACAAGGTGTAAGGCTGGGGGTGCTGAACCTTGACAGAAAAATGGGAGAGACGGGGGTAGAAAGAAAAAAGAACTTGGAAGGAGCCTAAAGGGGGAAAGGCCTATGAAAGCAGAGGGAGGGACTCCCAAGACAGGGAGCCTGGGGCTGCCGCCACAGGAAAGCTGGGAGTTGGGGAGAACCAGGTATAATAAGCAGTGAGGAAGTAGAAAGGGAAGACCCTGCCTCACTGTGGACCTCCCTGCACAGAAATATTACTCAAATCTCCAGTCTTTCTGTCTTACTCCAATGGGAGTATTTAACATATTAATAAAACCATTACAATTTATATTATACACATATTTAATCTGAATACATGGTCAGTATCTCAATAAAAATAAAAGTTATTACATTTTATAACACTTGGAAACTTTCTTTTCTTTTTAAACTTGGAAAACATGACAAAGTACATTTGTTTCACAGAATTTACTTACTGAGCACCAATAAACACACTCCATGGCTAATATGTATCCTCCTCCCCAATCAGAGCAAAACTAGATTTTCTCTGCCCTTCAGCAGCAAACTGGAGTCAAGCACGTCCCTGTTGCTGGGTGGGGAGGACATGCCTTCAGTTCTTTTTCTTTGGGTTATTTTCCTTCACTGCGTGAGCGTGGCCAGGCGGGCTTCTTCCTTTCCTGTCACCTGTATCTCTGGAAGCCACTTTACTGGGAACAGCCTTCGTCTCTGTCGCTTTTTTCCAATTGTCCTTGGACTTAGCACTTCGGTCCTGGTTGGCTTTCTCCTTTTCTCTGTCTTTCTTACCTCCAGGAGATGCTTTCTGGGATGTGTGTGACTCAGCTCTCTTCTTCCCTTTCCTTCCGTCCTCCTCCTCCTTCTTTCCCCTTTTTCTCTCCTCAGCCTTGCGAGGCGCAGCTTTCTCTCTTTCCTTCTTGAGCTCTTCTTTGGTGGGTTCTTTAACTTTCAGGTTTTCCAATTAAAGGAGAAAACGTTTACTGGTGATACCTCTTACATCACAGAGGGGCATCTTAAAGGTAAAGTCCTGCTGTGCTCCCTCCCCACCCACTAGAATGTTCTCATGACAAGTTACTCTACAAGTTCAAATGTTGTCTAGAAATAGATACAAACCTCTATAAAATATTAGCTAGGAAAGGAATTCTGGGACTATCTCATCTTATTTTTTCCAGCTTAAATACGGTTTGACTTATGTTTATGCAGGCTGACTTGCAACATTAAGGAGGCGAAACCATCCAAAAGGGCAGCGAGGGGTTAACTCCTAACTAGAAGGTTGTAAGTAAAGAAACACAGGCAGCATGAAAACACAGTTTAACTTATTTTTATACAAAGGTAACCAAAAACTTTCAAGTTGAACAAAGCATCATGTCCTTTACAGTGATATTTACAGGCCTTGAGAAAAAGGTGCAAAAATAACTTAAATATCATTTAATTCTTGGCAACACACACACAAAAATCCGCATATGTAAATTTTAAAATTCATTATCTCTAACATTTATAATGGCAAACTGAATTTTTTTTTTTTTATGCTTACAAACTACTTCATAAAATTAGTATTCCTTTCTTTAAGTATATTTCCCTGTTAATTTATGGGAAGCCACACAAGTCAGGGTACACATCCTCCAGGCTCTTAGGGAGAGAGAACAATTAAATGGAAAGTACAGATACTTCCAAATCTCAGATAAAATACTGTTCTCATGCTACATTTTATAATGTTTAACGAACAGTTAGCAAAAGCTTTGCAGGTCAATTCCTGCTCTCATCGGGAAATATGAGGGGTTCTTGCTGTATAATGCAGCATTTAAGCAATCACAAACAAAATGGAAGTTCTAAATAATAAAATATGAGGTATGCTTGCTCTAGCCAAATGTATCTAAAATTCATATTACACAAAGGGTATTCAAGGTGGACTTGGGGTGTGTGGTGCTCATAAAGGATACTACCATCTCTCTACACAGTCTGGCTAAAGTTGGATTAACAAAAAAAAAAATTCATTGAACTCCTACAAAAATACAGGTTCACACTCATATAGAACCATCTGCAATCTGCATCACACTTCACGGTTCTTCACAGAGCAACAGAAAAGAGCATAGCAAAACAGTAAAATGCTTGCACACTGCTGTCAGGCCTTAGTGGGCACTGTATTTTTATTTTTTAAATTTATCTTTAATGTTTAAACTGCCTAAGACTACAATTTATTGGCAATTTAGTTCAACATTCCTTAAATAAGAATAAGATGATAAAAAAAATTATTTTCTTCTGGGGAATTATTTTGGTTAAATAATGGTTAAAAATAAAAATTTTTCATCCTAAAATTGAAAATGCAAATTAAAAATTCTGTATATCCCACAGCAAAAGCCTTATAAATTAATGAATTGAATGCACACAAGTTTACAAATATGCCAAGCACTTCCACACAAAAAACTGTCCCCAGATTTTTAAAGAAAGTCATGCATACCTTCCATGCCCCTCCCCCTAGAGAACATCAATGTTTTTATGTAAGGATACATGGGCTGTAATAATGCCAGGTTAGTCTACACATGATATCACACAAGAATAGCAATCTTAATGTATTAGAATATCAAACACAGCAAATTCTACACTAACAATTCAGTGCTCTAAGCTATAAGATCACATTAGCTTTTACTGTCCTTTACACAGCGTCCTCTCAGCCTTGGCAGAAATGAAATCAATTGCTGGTGGATTCACCATTGTAGAGTTCCTTTTTTTTTTTTTTTTTTTTTAATTAGACCAAGGGAGGTATCAGGCAGCAGGGTAAGATATGCATATGTAAATTTAACAGGCACATTCCAACAAATGTAGTCATCTATGTTGATAAACTCTTAATCTACAGGCTGTTAGGAAGATATGGTAACATGGAAAGGAAATTAATGAAAATTACAGGCTAGCTAGCAAAAGTCTGCAATTTAGTCTTCAAAAGGCTATTCATAACAGAAAGTGTGCCCAAATCAAAAGGTGGTATTATTAGCTGTGGCAGCATTTCCATCAGAAACGTCATGCACCATCAAGCATAAACTTGGTTCACTAGGGGCCGCTTGACAAAATGGAAAATAATACCTTTAGCCTTAGTTTTCCTCTTGGCTAACCCACCAGCTCCTTCTGTTGGTATTTACAAGATAAAAAGAGGTTATGAAGACAAACTGTAGAGGAAATAAAAATTCAGTACCTATAAATTAAATTGATGTTTCTATGAAACAAATTAAAGTGCTTAAGTTCACCATTCAAAGGACAGTAAACAAGCATCGGCCATAAACATAATATTAAGATTTCAATAAATATAGTCTTAAGAGGAGAGCAGTGTAACTTAACCTACGGACCAGTCAGCATTATAATGTGCATTAGACCTTCAGGACTCTGTGGCTTTGCCACTTTCACTGCCAGGACCTCTCTGTGCAGGCAGTAGACTTCTCAAACCATACATGATCTATGTACAGGACTGGGCCCTCATTTTCCTACAGCAAAAATTCTCATTGCATTTTAACCTTTGAACAAGCACTGCTTGTCGCTATCCTTTCACACTTAATGGTATAAAGTCACAAAAGCGAACAATACATTATTATGTGAGTCATACTTACTTAAAAAACTTTCCAATTGCTTTGTATTTTCACTCTTAGAAAATCAAAGTTCTGATAACCTGATTCTTTCTGACCCTGTAAACAACATCAATACTCTACGATTGCAGCATATTCTTCCAGCAGGGACATCTCACTCAATTGATTTTCCTTTTCTACTTCCCACTAACATAAATGTTACTTTATATTCACATATAAAATTGGCAAGCTTTCTAAAGTGACAGTCTCAGCTACTAATCTTGGGTGGATCAGGTAGGAGACACCGTTCTCACCATGGGAGAGGGAGGGGTTTATAACTGATCCCCCAATAGCTACGACTGGGGAGGATCAAACAGAAGCCCCTAAGCCTGAGGTGTACCCATACTACAAACCACAATACAATGTTGTTTTAAAGAATTCTGTTTCTCCAAACTTCAATGACAATCCCACTTCTAGAAATGAGATGTTTTCTTGTCCACATCCTCCACTCTTTAACAGCCTCCCTTTCTCTACTTGTAGTCAACTGTGCCCTTAAAATGAGATAGCCCATCTGAAAATGGTCATTTATTACAGTTAAAATGATGCCATTATCATTCTAGAGTGGGAAAGTTTGAATAAATGCTGTCACTGGCTGAACTCAAAAGAAGATGAAAGGATGGAGGGGGAGAGGGAAGGGTGACTAGCTAACTGCTCTCTGTGCCTCTCTCTGTCCAATCACCTGAAGTTCACAGGAGACCAAACAACAGCATTAGATGAACAATTAGTTTCCAAAGGTAAAACTTGACTCACTCTTTAAAACATGATCAATAACAGTGTACCGCTGTGTAACAAATAGTGTCAGGGAGCACTGGCTAACAAGTTTAATTAATTCAAAATAAAATACCAAGCCTATGTTTGTAACACTAGCCATTAAATATGTGAGCACTTTTTAATGTATAAAAGAAATGAGAAGATAGCATCTACAGTCTTGTACTTCCACTAAAATGTAAGGTGGGGGGAAAAAATCAATCTACTCCTCACACTCACTCACTAGAACCTAAATGAGCTACCCTGAGGAAATGCCAAAGTTTAAAACTTAATCCCCAACATCCCAGAATGCTATATTAGCACCAGGGCAGTAAAACTTCAAGAAAGAATGTAGCACTTAAAACATAAGATTTGGTGAAAGGCTTCAAAGTGATACAAACTATCCAAATACAACAAGCATCCTACAGTTCCAAGCACCCATTTAAGCTACTTTTTTGAGGCAACACACACACACACACACACACACACAGACACATACACACACACTGACAACTACAACATTTAGTTTCTAAGGAAAAAGAATGGACAAGAGCGAGCTAAGCCCTTGGGAAATAAAAAATTAACAGATGAGGCCCCTGAGTAGCAACAGAGGAAAAGCAGGATCAGGAAAACTGACTTCTAAAAGTCAGAGCAGGGCAGGATAGAAGCATGCACACTGCTAAGCAGGGTGGGTTCTTGCCACCTGAGCCACTTCAGGTTGGTCTTTCCAGCAGATGGCACTGAAAAGAAAGACAAGCCCAAAACCCAAGTTCAGGAGGGTCTCCCTTACCTTATCAGGAAAAGCAACCCAACAGACAACTCTCAAGATGAAGCAGACAAGGAGTGGAGTGTGAAGTGTTTATCTAAATGTGTGTGCTTTGGAGAGTAGAGGGTGTGACAGAAGTGACTGCAAGAAGGAAGCCGCTGAGCTACTGGGAGAATTATGGGGGGATGGGCTGGGGATGACTAAAGAAAGTCATACTATAAAAACTAGCATACTATAAAAATGTCTGAAGAAGAAGTAATGGTTTGAAAGAAATTCTATGATGAAAAGAAGTATTATAAAGACAGGAATCAATGAAACCAAAGTCAGGGTCCACCAGGAAAAAAAAAAAGGCAGAAAAGAACATCACATCTGCAGAGGGACACAAAGACCTTAGAAGGCAGAGGGGCTTGGATAAGGATATAAAGGAAATGGCAGCAAGCAGAAAGGTCATAGGGTCACAGACCTAAGGCCCTCCCTTTTATTTGTTTTGCCTCTGGCTGCTATGGATTCAGTGTGAAACATCAAAGTCTTCACTTTCTCCTTTTCTCTCTTTACTCCCAAGGGTAGTGCCCCGGGACAAAAAGAACTCTGTTAAACAATTAAAGACACCAATGCTACTTGCAACAGTGTGACAGTTTCCAAGGGAGGCTGAGAAAACTCTCCAGTGGAAAGGGAAACCTATTTTGTATCCACCTGGGTGTAAAGAGTACTAACAGTGGCCATCCCTACTTACACCGCAGCCTTGATGGAAACATTAAGAGAATGTACAACAACAAAAATAATCCCAATTCCTCCCTCTCCCCACATCACCCCATCAGTCACTGTATATTGACTACGGTGGTGTTTATGATGACTGCTGTTTGCACATGTAATGACTGGGAAAATCTTTAACAGAAATAAAAAAAAAAAAAATCTTATGTTCTTCACTTAGAACTACCTAATTTACTCTTGGAAACTGTCACAGAGACATTATCACAAACACATTTTTAAAATGTAATACCCTCTATGATGTTGAAATGTGTTAATAATTAAGCCAGTAGCTGGATCCACAGTTTTACCGTGTGCAGCACCACAGGACTTTAGGAGATGGGTACTATTATGACATCCAAGAGGCTCCTTCAGGCTACAGGTCCTTCCTGCTGTCACCTGGTCACTCTCACTCTCCCTGAAGAGACCAAGGTCACTATTTGAGTCTCAGCCTCTCCCAGATTATTCACTTTCTCAACCCCAACTACACAAAACAGAACTTGGCTGCCCAGCTGCTGTCAAGTTTTAGTGAAATGCATGCAGAGACTTTGCATCTGTTTCGTTTTTTAAGAGCTTGGCCACCAGATGTGGTGGTGCACTCCTTTAATCCCAGCACTCGGGAGGCAGAGGCAGGTGGATGGCTGTGAGTTCAAGGCCAGCCTGGTCTACAAAGCAAGTCCAGGACAGCCAAGGCTACACAGAAAAATCCTGTCTCAAACAAACAAACAACAACAAGAAACAAAAACAAAACAAAAAAACACAAAGGAAAAAAAAATACTTAGGGGCTGGAGAGACGACTCTTCCAAAGGTCCTGAGTTCAATTCCCCACAACTACATGATATTTTAAATTTTTCTTTTTTGCCAGCAAGGAAAGCTAAAAACTCACCAACTCAGTAATACTGCGGGGCTTTCTTAAACCCCCCTGGTAGTTTAATTAACATATGAAGACTTGTACATAGTTTAAAGCTGTTGGCCTTTTGCTGGGGCACTCTCTCAGCTACTACTAACTTATCCTGACTTACCTGCCGTACGGACTCTCCTTGCCTCTTCCTACTCTGTCCAACTCCCTTCTGCTCTCTTCCTCAAGCCTGCCCTCCTCTATCCTGGCCTGCACCCTTGCCTGTCTGGAAGGCCTACTCCACCAAGGACCTCCTGTCCCAGCTCTGGGCCTTACACAAAAGGCCACATTCCACCCTGAACGAATCAGCAACAAGACAACCCCAGACTATCTCTAATGGGTTGCCCTTTGGCAGGTGAGGCTGGACAATCATTTACAAACAGAAAGCCTGGGATGGGCCCTAGAAATGACAATACCAAAATCCTGCCAGAGCTTAACAACTGAAAATACGGGGACACGCCTTGTAATGGGAGGGAGGGTCATCCCAACAGCAGTAAGATGGGTGGGTGAAAGAGGAGAATCAGAGTCCAGAGCTAAATGGCTGACTGGCTCCCATCTAGAAACCAGGTTTGTATGAAAGCAGACTCAAGCATGCTAGTGAGTGAGTGGGAGGGAAGACCACTGGAGGTCCCGGGTTAGCACTGCCAATCCACTGAGTACATTTCAAAATGCCACTTCTCTTGAGGGGAGGGTGTCCAAAAAGCAAATTTTTATTATCATTTCTTTTTTTGAAAAGAAGAATTCTTCAGTGTTTTAGTATACAATAGACAAACATCAGCAAGCGAATGACTCCCATTAATGGATGTCACGTGTAGGACTCAGTATTGAAGAATCAAACAGAACCAAAGACCCCACCTCCTAGGTTCAAGTAGTCCTCAAGAGGGTATGGCAGGTTTACTTCAGCAAATATAAGAAAAATACAGTATGCTCGCCCTATTAACCAATATATGAACATAAATTCACTGAATTCCTTGTTCAGTGTACCAATATGCATCATGATTAATAAAATTCCATATCCCACACCATAGAAAGCTTGTTTTATGTGTTACAGAGCAAGCCCAGTCTTCTGAAGAAAGAGCCATGAGTAGTGATCTCCTTGAGACCCTGCCCAGCAATAACAGAAGCAGCAGGGCAGGGTCTGTGTCTGCTTCCACGGTCCCATAAAGTGGCCAATATTCAAAGAGCTGGGGAAACACCGTAGTTAGAATAACTAGAGGTAAATGCAAACCAACTAGGGTTCAAACACAGAAAAGGCTTTTCTTACGTGTCTGGACTGGGCTGTGCAAGGCAGGGGGCAAATTGAAAGACTCAAGTGTGAGATGAGCAAGCAGGACCAGCTAGCACCCCATCCTGTGTGTGGCTTCTGCGGGATCCACAGGCAGCACACTGGCAGTTAGTAAAGTCAGCTCCTAGAAAACACTCCTACAGTCCCATCATTCACACTCCAAGGGAAAGAGCAGCCGAAAGTAGCCAAGGAGTGACCCGGAATCTCCAGCTCCGGTTCCCAGGAGAAGTGGCACAGCACACGAGCAGCTCAGGAGCACATGAGCACACAACAGCTTTGAGAGCCAATGCTACCTTGACTGCACAGCACAGGCCAATTTTTTAGGTGATCAAAACTGAAATCATAGAGCTAATACAATAATTTACAACTCTGTAACTCAATAAACACTCATATAAACAGAATACAAAGTTGCCTTTCAATGAAGGCCCATAAGCTTAAGACATGAGTGAAGAAAGCATCTTATGAAACAAAATTTACAAAATAAACCCTTAGCAAAATCACAACTTAGATATCTTAATAACACTTAACAAAAGTTATGTTTTCCTTAAGACTACATTTTTGCCAATAATTTTATTCTTTTTCATAGACACACACACACACACACACACACACAAAGCCATAGACATAAGTTGAAGGAAGTCACAGAAGTAAGGGGTTCATCAGCTGCCTGTATTTTATCATCACGAAAGGTTTGTCAAATGGCCTCTTCTGAGCCCATTGTTTTACAGTTGGGAAAATGGGCATAATTAATTTCTGTACATAAAATGTGTATTAGTATCATGACAATACAATACCTGATAAGAAATTAATTACAAACATTCTTAAACAGCAATTTAATTATTCACTTCGGACTAAAACCATCCACAGTTAGTAGTCACGACACATGAACAAGATTGCTTTGAGAAACACTCCTCAGCCATCTGAGTAAATGGCTTTTATTGAGTGTGTAGGACAGAAAATTGTAAATTTAATACTAATAACCTTTGATTACTTCATGGTATTCAAATTCAAAATGAATTAGGGCATGATCATGAGGGGAACTAAAATAACTGAGAAGGGTCATGAAAGACTGCTCATTTTACTGCTCCGTGAAGGGCTTGGTTAAAATGCTGTATACTGCAGTATTAAACACTCTGACCAAGGCCCCACTAACAGAGGAAAATGTACAGCTTGAAAACAAAAATGAGAAAAATGGAAAGCATGGAAGTTTTGGGAAATCCTGGTCCATGAGTGGCACGGGCAACCACATACAAAAGTAGCGACAGCTAAGAGAGGCAACCCCTGTGTTCTGATTTCAGGAATTGTGTGTGCTTCAGCCAGCATTTTATAATCACAAACCAAAAGGGTGAACAAAGGGGTGAACGAATGTAGTGTGTAAAAACAAAGACTACTTGAAAATGATACTAGAATTAAAGTGTCTAAGACACCAGTGTATTATAGTTTAAAATGCATGAGGACTCAAAGCTGAGCAGAATTTTAAGAGACTCTCAAAGGGAACTAACCATCCTGACAGTCCTTCAAAGAAAAGAAAGACTGAATCTCTAAGGTGGCACTCTACTCCATTCTAAGAGCGGTCACTGGGGAAGCAAATAAGAATTTCTCAGAAACGGATTCATACACAGCTAGCTATTAACTGATTTTGTATTATGGAAGCAAATTCAGTGTTAAAACCTAAGTCAAAGCTATTGCTATGTTTCTAGTTGAGAAAAAATTTTCTGCTAAAAGCAAAGGACTACTTTAATAAATTTAATTGATAAACCTAAATATTATATTATCTGTAATCCCCAAGTTAATAGGTAATAAGTTAGTAAAAAATGGAAAAAGACTAATTCAGGATGGATTGTTTTAATATGTACATTATGCAAGACGCCGTTCACACTTTCCCTCTTTTATAATATGCTTACCTAAAGAAATTTACAAATTACCTTATCTAGATCAATATTTAAAAATGAAAGTGAAAATAAATACTGATTTCAGAAATAGACATATTCAGAAATATGTTAGTAGTATTTGAATTCAGAAACTTCACTACCCTAAGGCAAAAACATGGGGTTATTTCTAAATTATCTCAAAAGCACCATTAATACAAAATTTTAATATGTTTGTAGGAACTTATGTGACAAGTCAATTAACCTAAAGAAATTACAGATTAAACGTATCACTTCTTAAAGCGCTTTCACTATACAGCAGGCAAGTTCAAGATCAGAGGAGTATTAACTTATTAGTCATGCCAGAACCATTTTTAGAATCACTTCCATTAGAATTATCATTAGAGCGTTAGAAAGACAAGCATGAAGGGTTAAATAAAACACCATTTCCAATTTAGTTCAGGGAATACAGAAATTGAAATAAAATGATACAGAAACCAATTATACTACCAAGAACATCATTTCCAATGCACTTAGTGAACAGCGACAGAAATGAGGAACGCCACTTCTTTCTAGACGTGAGGGAGCCAAGCGAGGGACTAGCTAAGTGGCTGTACTGGGCAGAATCACGCGGTTGACATTTATCTGAAGTCACAACTGCCCCACCGCAGGTTGAGCCCTGCATAAGCAAAGGGGGGAGGAGGAGGCTGCTCCGTTTTATGACCCAGTGATTTTAGTCCCTGAATCAAAGTTACTGGTTATGCAAATCCAAAATGACACAGGTCTTTCCCTGAACCCCTTCGTTCTGCGACGTACCATCAACATCATCTGCAGTCTCGCTTTCTTCTTCTTCCTCTTCTAGCATTTCAAAAGGAGTCATTATATCATAGAGAAATGAGAGGAAACCATAAAACCAATCTGAACTCTCCTCCGCTAAAATATTAAGGACTTCCTCAAGAGAATCAATATTTTCATTACTGCCATCTTTGGTCAGGCCTACATAAGAATAAAGGAAGAGAGAAAGAGAAAACAAGAAGAGGAGTTAGGTGGAAAACAATTAAGCTCAGGACGAGCGATCTCAAAAGGGAGGTGCATCTCGGTCACAGACTTACAGAAAGGCAACAGAAAATAAAGAAATCTGTTAGGAAGCACACCTCCAAATCAAGTCTCAGTTCACGCCCCCAGCCCCACACCCCCCCCCCCATCCCAGACCTCACGCCCCTCCCAGCTCATCAGAAGCAGGTGGTATCCCCAAACCCTGTAGACAGTGACAGGAAAAGTGACACCAGAGAGCAAGGTAGATGCACACTGATGAACCAGAGCTGATCATAAGGCCTGGAGTGAACTGAGTGCCCAGGGGCATGCAAGCCAGTGAGTTATAGCCCACCACATCTCAGCTGTAGTTCCCATCTCAGAATGTAATTCATACATGCGATACATAATTCATATCAAACACCTAAACTGGTTAGTGATCTAACACTCCCACAACTGACTCATGGCCCTGTAAATCAAAATGAGCTGCTAGCAATCTTCTCTGCCTACCTTCTGAGGAAGGCTCTAGCAGCCAGCTGCCCTGGGGGCATCCGTGACTCCTTCCTCCCCTTGGCCATAAAAAAAGAAGTTCTTATCTTATTGCAAAGACCCTTGATGTCTGCTGTGTTCTAAGTACTGCGATGCTGCCAAACAGGGCCCTCTGAATAGCAGAACTAAAGATGTAAATTATCATGGCTTTCTCCTGTGGAGAAGTGACCTGGGGTTCGGAAAGTCCCTTAAGATACCCAATCAGCCTGGTGGTGGTAGTGCACGCCTTTAATCCCAACACTCGGGAGGCAGAGGCAGGTGGACCGCTGTGAGTTCGAGGCTAGCCTGGTCTACAAAGGGAGTCCAGGACAGCCAAGGCTACACAGAGAGACCCTGTCTCAAACAACCAAAATAAATACATTTTAAAAAAAAAAAGAAAAAGCTATCCAATCAGTGGGCCTCACATTGAAAGGCCCTGCAGTTTGAGGAAGAACTCTGAGCAAGAGCACCTAAGAGCCCTTCCCTTTGTAGCCGAAGCCTGGTCGTGTCAGGACATTTACAGCACATGGCTTCTCCATGTAACCCAACTACCAGCAATACTGACACACAAGAGAGGACAGAATCCTGACTCGTTGGAGGTGAAAAGATTACGGTGAATTTCTCTGTTTCTGTCAATAGAAGAGCCAGTTTCCATATGTGACTGGAGGGGAGAGCCACAAACTACAGTAGGTATTTGGGTTGTTTTTGTTTTGTTTTGTATAATTCTAACAGACGTTTTTTATTAAGTTATTTGAAACATTGTTTTGTTGTTGTTATTGTTTGTTTGTTTTAATTCCTTCACTTTACATCCTGATTGTAGCCCCCTCCCTCATCGCCTCCGGGTCTCATGCTCCCTCCCTCCCCCAGTCCTCAGAAAAGAGAGCCCTCCTCCCCTAACCTCTGACCTCAGCCTATCAAGTCTCATCTGGACTGCCTGTATCCTCTTCCTCCGTGGCCTGGCAAGGCCGCCCCTGGCAAGGGGTAAGTGACCAACTTGTGGTGGACCTAGATCCTCTGCTCAGATGTAGTAGATAGACAGCACAGTCTCCTTGTGGGTCCCATAATATGGGGAGAGAGGACTACTTCTGATGTTTAATTGTTTTTTGACAAGCCCCGGGTGTTTTTCATTTCAGTCTCTAAATGCTATGAACAGAGATCTGCATTTCTACCCATGGACTGTGGGAACGACTCTTCTCCCCAGCTTAAATGCTACCACTATGTATTTAGAGAAAACATTTGTTTTATTTCCTTTTCCATTGTGCTCCATGTGTGTTACACCACTACATATAAAATCTGAAGCTTCTGTGCTCCAGTACAGCACGTGGAACTGAGCAACAAACATCTGGACAGTAACCTTCCTTAACAGCCTGTAGTTGTGTGTGTGTGTGTGTGTGTGTGTGTGTGTGTGTGTGTGTGTGTGATCATACACTTCTGGGTGTGCATATGTGGTAGTCAGAAGTTCATGACCCAGGACTGAGCCGGGGAGGCCTTGAGGTGCCCAGTGCTTTTGCATTGAATGTGGGAGTACAGGAGGTCCCAGGAGACCACCAATTAGGCAAGCCCCAAGGTTCTCCTGTCTCCACTTCCTGATGACGAATGAGCCGCTGCACCTGGAAGGATTCAGACTCGGGTCCTTACGCCTGTGCTGCAAGAATTTTACCAACCAATCCATCTCAAAAGCTATATCTATAGTTCTTAAAACTGGAGAACCAGTCTGAAGAGAAAAACTATTCTGGGAACATAGTTCCTCAGGACATGAGGGTCCGCCCCAAATGAACAGCAGAAAATGCTGGGTGAGTTCCATGTTCCTCACTAGCCACGGCCCCACAGTTCTTCCCATCTGGACTTAGCGCATGTACAGGGGCTGCTGAGTGCTGTTCCTTGGTGCTGTAGCCACACCTGACGTGGGCCAACTAGGGGCTAGCTGTAGAACAAAGCGGCAGGCGTGCATCCTCCAGCGAGGCTGCTACAAGAAGTGACTCTCAGCACTGAGTCCTGGGACCATTTCCTATTGACAGTATGTGGGAAACAAACTTTTCCTTTAATATTTTTTTTTTGAGATTATGATACAATTACATTGTTTTCCCCTGCCTTGTCTTCCCTCCAAACACTCCCACTGCTGTTCTACCCCCTTGCTGTCTTTCCAATTCATTGCCTCTTTTTAATTGTTGTTACGTGTGTGTGTGCGCGCGCGCGCGCGCGCGCGCGCGCGCATAGGTCCCATTTACAAACTGAAACCAAAATTGTTTGCATTTTAGATGATTTGGGCTAAACAATAGGAAACTATATGTCCAAGGGCAAGACTAGTACATTTTCAAAGTTTATCAGGAGACTCAGAATTAGTAGAATCAGCAACAGTTATTGGTCTTAGTTTCCTCGTACTTTTTGTATGTCCTATTCACAGGTGGAAAAGGCTTCGAGTGTGGACGGAAAACGGTATGTATGGAGGCTTTCCACAAACTAGCATGATGGGATTAGAGTTAAGAATCCAAGAAGCAAAAATGTATGAAATATATGCCAAGTCTGTGGAAGCTTACCACATACATGATTGTGACTTTCGGTAAATCCCGACCTCCCTTCCTCCCTCCCTCCCTCACCTTGGCTTCCTGCCTTAATCTGAAACCAATGCTCTTAAGCATCAAGGTGCCATCCCAACATAAAGGGAAGCAGAGGTTTGGTGTCTTAGTGGGACATGCTCTATAATTTCTCCACCATTGCCCAGACCACCCCAACACTGTACTAGAAACCTGCAAGAGACTGAGGCATGGCTAAGCTTTAGTCACCTCGTGTGAAGGACTTGAGTGATCCAAGTCAAGAGTTTAACTGTACCAGGTGCAGTGACTAAACATCGTGCAGTGACTAAACGCCGTGCAATATATAATAGGTGACAGTGGTCCTGGAAGTTCATCTTTATTAAAAATCATAAACCAAGTAAGAACTGAGACCTGCACATAGAACCGCTTAATAGAGAAGTCTCCCACACTGGGATCCACCTCTTGGTACCCAAGTCTAGTGAAAGGAACAAACTGAGCAGCACACCCCATTTGTGTCTATTAGAAACAGCAGTTCTCAGTGCTATAGTTAACAAACTCTTACAGTGGTTAAAAACTTTAGACTACCTCTTTAAGATCCAAAGGAACTGATTTTCTAGTTGAAATTCTGATTGCAGATTTTTCATTTTGTGTGGTAGGTAAGTACACAAAAAGAAAGCCAATCGTGAAAGCGTAAAATCGAACATGAAACTACACAGTTTCCATTCCAAACATTCATTGAGGCTGTATAGACTTTGTATGTGGTTAGTCTGTGTCTGTGTGTCTGTCTCGCTCTCTCCCTCCCCCCCCCCCTACTCTCTCTCTCTCTCTCTCTCTCTCTCTCTCTCTCTGGTATGTGTGTATACAATTTTTCATACTACCATTTAAAAAAATCAAAATCACACTAAAGTCATTAATATAAGAAACAAACAAACAAACAGGGGTTCCTTTGACATTATCCCTTAAAAGCGTCTCTATTCAGAACTCATTTAAAGTTAGAACAATAAGAGCAGTTAGAACAAAAAAGATGCCATCATCCTAACATACTAAGTTCTACGTGACTTTATTCTTTCACACACCTAAAACTATGGTCATCTGCAGATTTAATGTACATCCTGAAACTCTGATTTAGACATAAAAGGATGAAATTACAATAAGGAAGCCATTAAGTCACGATATAGCATTAGGTTGCACAGTGGGCTTCCCACCATACCCACAAGGGCTAACTCCCACTACTACATAGGAAGAAGAAAACACACACCAAGGTAGGGCTCAGACAGCTGTGTAACAGCTGACCGTAACTAACACTGTTCCCTGTTTCAAATTTGCTTAAAAGGGAAGTGAGAGCTAACTATGAAAGAAAAGCTGCTTACCTGCTACAGAGCCTTTCTATTTCTCTGTGACCATAAATACACAAAAGTTTACTTAGCAGTATCCGGCCATAGCTGCTTCTTTGCTAAGAAACTTGATACAAAGCTTTAATACATGTTTCATACTAAGAAAAGGAAATGAGCTGCTTAAAACCAGAAATAACGGGCCACAAAATCTGCATATTCAACACAGGACTGTCCTTTTTACTAAGACAGTCTTTTAAAACCACAAGGAGATACCAATCTTTATTTAGTTCAAGAAACACTTAGCTGGTAACAAAATTACAGAAAGAAATCCATGGCTGTCAAAACAGGAAAGTGTAGTTAAAGACCACTAGCTCACGCTTTAATATAAACTTGTAAACACAAATAGGACATTAAAGATGCTGACTGTCATGGTTTTATTTCAAAGCTAACTAATGTAAACCTTGAGAAATGTCCATTTTCACTTATATCACACTGAACAGGCTGCCCTGATCTGGCCTCATGATGAATGCTAAGTAGAGCTGGCCCTAGTGAGTACCTGAATGGGAGAAATTTACATCTTAAAGTCAGAATAAATTATGTCAACTGGTGCTTTTAAAAAAAAATGTTTCTCATTTGAAAACACATGAGGGTGTTATCTAGATCTCTGGACATTAAGTTCAGATTATGAAATGCTTAAATCAGAAAACACAAATGAAGCTATAGTTATGGAAAACTGAAGTGATTAAAAATTGAGCTGCATGTTCTTATAAAGGAGACTGCAAAGTCACAATGGAAAAGTGCTCACTTAGGATATCAGCAGAAATGAAATATTAAGTCATAAAATATCTTCCATAAAAGCCTCACAGTTACTGCAGCTAATTATGAAAGTAAGAATAGACTTTTGACTTTAGTATGAGATTCCTTCTAACACAAAGAGAGAGAGAAATGTACTTGCCTAGTAAAACTTTGGCATCGTCCACATCAAAGTCTCCGTCACCATCCGCATCATAGACTCCTAGTTTTCCTACAACAGGAGAGAAATGATAGACACGGAACAGAGAGAAAACAAATTTAATAATGAACTGTCTGCCACTGGAGGCTGAGACACCATAAATGTTACTAATCCCTCTCCTTTCACCCCTGCAAAGCAGAACCATAAGAACTCATTATCAAAGCTCACAGGCTTTGTCAGAGCACCACCTCCAGATGCCGGAAGCATGCAGCAAGCAAAGGCTGAGAGGTTTTCCCTAAAGATTCAGCACTACACCAATCCTAGCACATCCCAATCATTTTGCTGTTCTCTTCAAAATATTTTACATGAAATTTGGAACATACATAAGACACTGACCAACCCATTTCTAACAGCCTAGCAGCTGCATAAAATCTGATGCTTCTAAGGTGTAAAACTTTGTTCAACTATCAACAATAAACAGAACCCAAGCTTCAAATAAAGAGCAAGTATAGATAAAACAACAGAGAGCAGAAGTACTTTACCAAGTGAAGGATTAACAGTTTGATATTTAGCAATAAATTACAACCAAAAAAAATCATGCATACGTGGGAGGGGGGTGCTGTTTTAAAAGTAAGGTATGTAAAACCGGAGGCTTCCTGAAATGACAAGGAAATTTTTCCATGGCCACTCACTTAAAAAAATGCCCTTGGCACCAGATATCCATTACTTAAGGGAAAAAAGAAGAAAGCTTAAAGAGACCGTTGAGAAGCCAGGTTCACTCCGCCTTACTCAGCAACAGCTGTGCACTGTCCATGCTTTCAGGGTGCTTTCTATAGGTTTAGCATTCCAAATAAGTCTATAAAACAGTCCATTCTAGAAAAAATATTCTAAAATCAACATGGTTTACAATTCACCATTGGGCAAGAAGTATGGAAAAAAATTATACTGCACACTAGTATTTTTAATAGCAAAAAATACAGCATTCTTCTGAAAAACAGTTAGCAATAAATACTGTTTCCAGTTCTTTAATTCCAAGTACATTAGAAGTATTGCCTAAAGCCAGACAGCAAAATTCCCAGATCCCTGGCTCTAGTTTTGCTATACAAAAGTCTAATAGTGCACACACAAGAAAACTGGTAGAAATGGAGGGATGAAGATGATATCCTTATCACTAAGAAAATCAAAGTTATAACCTGTAAGTCAGGCTATCAATAGCACTGTGCTTTATACCATTTTAAAGGCAGAAAGCCGTGCCCTTCCTGAACACCTTACAAGGGAAGCCAGTCCTATCATTTCCACTCTTGATGTAGATGACTAAGTTAGGAGAAAAGGGATGAGGTCTTAGAGACAGATGCAAAAAACACTTAGGATGCATCTCCAGCAGCCTACCTTGAAGTACCTCTGATAAGTTATAACGGAAGTCCTTTGCTTTGGCTGCATGCATACAAAACACAAAAATGGTTATATATCATTGAAGGTATACAAATTACCTAGCAACACTATATGTTAATGAAATCATACTTTTGTTTATGCCGAACTAAAAAATTTTTAAGCTATTCGTCTATTTGGAGACAGGCCATATTAAGCATACTGTCTTATTCTTTGTTCTCCTCCCCACTTAAGAAAGATGGCCACAGTCTATGACTGGCACAAGAGGTCGACTCAAAAGGGGCTGGTCTTCAACACAACATTAGCACTTGGGTATTTTTCTTCCTGACCGGTCCATGTCCTTAACTGGGTTATTAAAGAAGACCATACTTTGTAATTGCTAAAAATGAAAACCAAATGATTGTCACCACTGACTGCAGGATAAATGAGTGTGGTGTCCCAAGATGATGTCCCGGGAACTCTCTTAACCTTAGGCATATAATAATGCTGTGTGTAAGCCGGCAACTCCAAAGTACACAGGCTTGTACATGCTATGCTCGGAACACCCCGAACAGTCGCAAAAGTCAAACTGCTGAGGGAAGAGTAAAGGCATGGGGAAGAATGGGTAATAGAAACATTCTGAAATCAGATAAGGATGATTACGCAAAAATGTGAATATAATTTTTTTTAAAAAAATCAATGAATTGTAGATTTTCAAATGTTTACCAACATTTAACTTATGTCATTTTTTTCCATTTTTAAAAAGGATAAAAATGAAGAATGGTCGATATAAAATGACTCTTTTTTTTTTTTTTTTTTTTAACTTGAGTATGGCTGGAGAGATGGCGGCTCAGCGTCTGAAAGTGCTTCTGGCTCCTCCAGAAAACCCAAGTGTCAGTTCCCAGAACCCATATCAGGTGTCTCATGACCACGCAAAACTGCTGCTCCAAAGGATCCACACTGCCTTATTCTGACCTCTGTGCATACAGACAGACAGACAGACAGACAGACAGACACACACAGACACACACACACACACACAGAGATGCATATACTCACATAGGTATAGAAATAAAAAATGGAGAAAGGAAAGTGGAGGAGAAAGTGAGATGCTACTGAAAGTACCCCCAGGAATGGCCTCCAACGATCATGTAGATGCCGCAGCGGCACAGTCCACCCCAGCATTCCACTCCCACAGCCATGTGCACACACAGTCCTATCTCAACAGACGTGGGAAGGTGCTCCTGGAAAACCCTCTCAAAAGAAAAGTGTTGCAAGTCAGCCATGGCAGCTCACTTCTATAATCCTGACATCTGAAGCCAAGGCAGGAGGATCACTGTAGGTTCCAGGCCAGCCTGGGCTACAGAACGAGGTGCCATCTCAGACGTATGCCTACTAAAGGAAGCAGTTCGTGATCCAGAGATTCTAAAACTATAATATACATACACACACACACATATATATACACACACACATATATATACACACACACACATATATACACACACACACACATACATATATACACACACATATATATACACACACACATATATATATACACATATATATATTACAGAAAATAGTGAAAATGACTTTTACAACCTTCGTTTTGATAGAAACTTCCATAAACCACAATAAGCAGTGTCTTCGAGACCCAGATCCTTCCTCCAAGGCAGCCCCAGTAATACACTAATGCACCCTTTGCATTCACTTTATCAAGAACCAGTGGGAAGCAAAGGTATCAATAACCCCAGAGAGATCCCAACAAACCTTGGGGATAACCAAGGGCTATCAAGGTCCCTCATGCAAACTCACTAGAGCTCATACCCTAGTTCTTACCGAGAACTTCCTCGTAATCAACAAGGTCAAACCACACGACAGCCACGGATGTCCAGACGCCCAGCAACGCAACGACCATGAACCACGTGAAGAAGGAGCCTCCTGAAATCCCTCCTTTCCTCCCGTTCTTGTGTCCTCCGTGCTTTGCCTCTGTTTGGAGAAAGACAAATGTCAAACATGCGGCTGACTGCCACTTTCCCCACCTGTTAATTTTGACAGTGATTTGATGGATCATTTCCAAAACACATTTTACATACATTCTCAAAGTGCACTGCTTAAAATAATGACTTTGAACACAAAGAAGTTTCTGTTCCATCTCAATTACTGTGTTCAAATAATCTTAATTTTGAACAGAAGTAAACTAATGGGCTTTTTTTTTTTTTTAAATATGATGGCAGAACACATACATTCCTTCCAAGTCCTTTGTCAAAACAGTCTGTGTGGGAACACTTTTGTGTCCAGACGGCCACCTGTTCCCTGCGTGTGCTGATTAACAGGCACTGACTGGTAGGTCATAAGCACTCCTGAAACTTCGTGTTCTTGCCTTCCTATACCAAGGAAATTATACTGGGCCCAGTTTGATATTTCTCACTGTTATCTTGCATTGTCTAACTTTCCAACTAGCCAAAGCTGTTCAATTTTCATTTTGATACAATATTGCAAGTCTTTTGCAAGAGTCCTGGACACTGGGACAGACATTCCATTTTGCCCTCCACATCTGTGGCTTTCTCTCCTGTGTGGCTTCCCTTACCCATTAAGAGTTATGCTGAGCTTTACGGTGCCTTCCGGCTCCACCAGCTCCTTCACTGGACACCGCCTTTTCTTGGTGCTGGTGGTCACCTATTTTCTTACAGAGCAATATCCTTTGCTAACTCATGGACAACATACATTCAAAAACCCGGCCTATAACCTTCGAAGTCCAGTGCATATCAACTTATGTAACGAAATCAGAGATGTATATGGATCTTTTCCTCTATCTTATTTATGCTGTATACAACCCTAAAACATGTTAAGTGCCGAAGAAAACGATTCCCTCTAAAATCATTCGATAGTGAGGGAAGGCGAGTGGGAGAGGGAAGGCACAGGAACATAAATCACAGACGAAAAGAAGCAATACAGCACAAGTCCCCCTTCCTCCTCCTTGAGATCCAGCAGGGTGTGGGCAGGCAGGAAACAGTCCTTGCCAACTGGCCCCAATGCAGGGAAACAGCTCTGTAAACTGCTGTCCACCAAGCATCATTTATCATGTTTGCTATGTTTGGTGTGCCTTTTAGAAATAATCTTCTGATAGTCAAAATAAACGCAATTCATGGAAGTCAGTAGAAGGGTATAAAAATTCAATACTGTTTGAAAGTTAGCACCATATATGAATTTCTCTTTAAGAAGAATGTTATATTCCACAAATATATTTGAAAGGTTATTATCATATTCCCAAGGCCATCTGAGAAAGGCAACTTTTCCCCCATCTGACCAGCCAGCAGGACACTGCTGGTATGTGTGGCATGGTGGGCTTTTCTCACAGCACTGTCATGAGCACTGCTACATGTGGCCCTCAGGGCAACTTGCCCATGTTTCTACTGAAGGTGTCTCTAGAAGCTAAGCACGACACTGTTCATTCTGTGTGACTGTTCCTCATACGGTAGGGTAGCTAACACGCTTATTTCTCTCAGGCCCAAAGCAGGTAGGGTCCAGGGTTATTCTCTCAAATATCTCCAAATCCTTCTTACATGGGCATTGCCCTCCTGAGTACCACTGGATTCTCAGGGACAGGAATCATCATCTGTTTGAGGGGAAAGAGGAAGGTGTTCTCCAGCATCAGCACCGCCCATCAGTCAAAACTCAGCAAACGGTCCTAAGCTCTGAGTGTCTAGTGAGTGAGGGCTGACCTTCATGACCCCCATCTCCATCAGCTTTCATCCAGACCCTGACTTCTACCTCCACACACATTTCTAAGAAAAGGGCACTAGTGGCTTCAGGCAACAAAACCTTTCCAACGCATTGCTTGGAAAGAAAAGAAAAATGAAATCTACTTGTTAAAAGGATGTTCTTTTCTTAGATTTATTTTATTTGACGCATGAGTATCCTGTCTGTATGTACATCTGTGCATCACACGAGTGCTTGGTGCTGATGAAGGTCAGAAGAGGGCATCAGGTCCTGGAGCTATGGTTGGTTGGGAGCCACTAGGTGGGCGCTGAACACAAACCCAGCTTCCCTGAAAGAGCAATCCTATTCATAGGATCGGCCATCTCTCCAATCTTATGAATATTCACGTTTTAAACACACTATCAGATCAAATTTTCAAGAGATCAGAAAAGTAACTCAATGTTTGTGTGTGCACACATTCAAACACACATGTATGCTTAAGTATATTCCTATAACTAAGTGTATAAAATTTTGGCTAAAGAAAACATTTTATTTTTGAGGAGCATAGCTTTCAATATTTTATATGGCATAAGCAATCATGTAAACCATTAAAATAATACTAAATAAGCTACCACTGGAATTTTTCAAAATAAGAGGAAAGATAGCTAAGCTCTGTGGGGCAGGAGGACACCACAAACTCTGTAGCAGCGTTCAGTATTTAGTTTACCTCTCTTCTATAAACATGAAGACACCTTCCCTAAGGTATATAAAAAAAACCTTTCTTACTTTTATACAACATACAAATAAGTATGCTGGAAAGATGGCTCGGTGGTCAGGAGTATGCACTGCTCTTGTGATCTGTTTCCAGCACCCACACCGGTGGCTTACCACTGCCTGGACATCCAGCTCTACACCAGTGGCTTGCTGATTCTAGCATCACTGGCCTCTGTGTGAACCTAAACTCAAGTGCACATACCCTTAATCCAAAAACAAAAATGAGCCTTTTAAAAAAAAAAGTGAAATACACTTGAAGCTGAAACTTTTATTTAAAAATCAATGATAAAACGACGCTAATCTGGGTTCTTGTCTTATCTGCCTTTGGACGTTGCCACAGACACTGTCTTTTCCTATTGCTCCTCATTAGCTAGAATATAGCAAATTGTTAAAAATACTTTATCCCTTTACAATGTCAAACAGCGCATTACTCTAGCATCATTAACCTTATTGCTATTAATACTTGTTAGTTCCCATGAAGGCTAAAAGCATTACGTCATTAAGTCATAGGAGAATAATTTCTAAGTCTTTGAGCATGCTCATGAGGAATGCTAAGCGTGAGCTAGGGATCTAGAGAAGTCTTTTAGGAGCCCCTTTCTGGAGCATACAACATATGCTCGGTCTGTCCCTCTGTAAATGTGGCATGCCAAGCTCCCGGGGACAGATCAAGTTTCCTGACTCAAGCAAAAGAAGTGTGGTAAAGCAAACTCCTCCCAAGAGTTTCAAACTCCACAAACAAACGCAAAACCAGGACATTGTCACAAAAAGATCCTGAGGCAGAGGGGGGAAAAAAAAAAAAAAAAATCAACCAGCAGTTGATGCTATTTTCTTAGATTAAAATAAATCTCAGTAGGCCTTCAGTTAAGGATAAGTAATTCATTTTCTTCCATGCTGCCTCATCAAAATGATGTTCCATATTAGAAAATGTTCCCACACAGTACTGAACAGAACATTGGGCAAGCAAATGTCCCAACAGTCAGAAGGAAAGTCTCCAAAATGAAGTCCAGGCTTAGGGACAAACAGCCACTGTGTGCTGGCTGAGGAAAGGGTAAACAGAAGGGTCATATAACTCACTTGCCATCAAGTAAACTGCAAACCATTCATGGGTAGGTTTTTGTGGGCACTGGCCTGGGCATTTCACACCAATACTAAACAGAACATTTAAAATTTTAAAGCAGCAATTCCTTACACGCAGTTCAATAGTCTCAAAATTACCTAGCCGATATATATGATTTCAAAGACAACCTTTGTCTATAAAGAAAAAATATAGATACAAAAAAAAGTAAATTCAACACAGTAAGGGAATGAACACGTCAAATTAAGAAACAAAATCCTCGTGTCTTCTATTTTGTTTTTCATTTACCCACCACCCCCACCCCCCCACCTACCTCCACCCGGCTTCACAGGAAGTAGGTCAGTTTCCATATAAGGTAAGCCTGCTCGAACCAAGCCTGCTCACCAACACAAGACCAGACTTACATACCCCTTCAATTTCCCATCCTTGTACATGAAATCTGAACACACAATTCTCTAGGTTTGTTGTAACAGACATGTCAGACTATAGCAGTTTATAAAATGTGGCTTGTGATTGTAGAATATATTAAAAGGCAGTCTAAATTAGGACACCAAAACCTATTCCAATTCAAGACAGATTATCCATGAAAATCCAGCCACTGTGAAAAGTAGATCTCTCCAGAAATTCAGGACAGAAAATGTGGATGGCACAAAGCACTTAGCCAAAAACATCTGAACAGAGTACAGCTGGAAATCTGGTAAGAAGTTGTTAACTAGGTACAAACCCTTTTCATTCCAAACAAGAGAAATATACCTTTATCTTCAGCCATTTTGGTTTCTTCAATCCATGCATAAAATATACTGAAGGGGAAAAAAAAAAAAAACCTAAGGTGTCCCCCGGAGGTATGGGGCATCCAGCATGCTCTCCCCTGCTAGAACCGTGACTACCAATCCTGCCTGGCCAAGGGCTCCAGAGTTGAAACTGGACCTGACTGCAGACTGCTCACTAGCTATTTTTAGAGACCGCTCCCCCATGGCCACATGCTGCTAACTGCTCAGGCGGACTGCACTCCCGACAATCCTGCAGCCCTTCCCACACAGGATGGATGCCTGCTCAGTTGGGCCCCATCTCTTCCTACCCCAAGCTCTGAAGGACAAGGCAGCTTGACTGAGCTCCAGAAGACAAACAGTACCACCACAGGCATCCAGGGCCTCGGTCGGCTCCAACATCAAATCACTCTCTAATTAAAGGGGCCCACGTGTGGCCTCAAGCCCACAGCCAGCTTCATTTGGCCTTTCACAATTTCAATCGAAAGTTTGTGAGACTATTTAGCCAGTTTGCTTAAAGGAAGGCATGATAGATGACAAGAAGTTAATGGATTCCCTAGAATCCTGATTCACAGAGTTATCATCCCAGGAATAAGCCTCCAATGGCAAAAGTAAAGCCAGGGTACAAAACCGTTTCACAGGAAGCCAATGACTGGAGACACTGAAGGAAATAAGCAGAGGGGAAGGGAAGATAAGGATAAGAAGGGAGGAAAGAGCACCTCAAAAAGGGTGCTGGGCAGAGATTACATAATCCCACATCCAAGTGTTCCCTTCTGGGAAATCAAATTGGCCCAGTTTTAATACCATTTTTTTCCCACTGTTCTAAGATTAGCAGTTTATAGATTTCATTGGAGCTCTAATTAATATATAAAATTAATTTAGAGCAAGTAGAATCTAGAGCAAACAGCAACCTTCTGAAGCTGCTTTTCCATCTTAACTTTTTTTTTCACTCCAACTTAAGTATCCATAAGCAAATAAAACATTTAGGTTTCTGAAGACGGGTCAGTAACTTAAGGTCTAACAGTCTAGATATGAGGCAGGGGGAAGAAAGTTCAAGAGACAACTGAAAAAACCAATTTGTGTCTTGGTTTCCTAGGATGGAGTTAAAGATGACTCTCCGGTACCTAGTATAATATTATGAATATAATATATTATTATTCAATGTTATACAATATTGTAATGATTAAAAAAATAAGATGCCAGGCAACAGATAGGATATGGAGAAGTTTATTATATGAGCATAATAGGTAAGTATTCTGGAAGCTTCTTTTATCTGGAGGGTATAAGAATGATAAGGAATACTTCATGAGACCACAAGGTCATGCCACAACTGACTCACAGGGCCACCGCACTTCTGGGGCTGTGGCCCGGAGTGGTTTACAGGGCCACTGCACTTCTGGGGCTGTGGCCTGGAGTGGTTCACAGGGCCACCGCACTTCTGGGGCTGTGGCCCGGAGTGGTTTACAGGGCCACCGCACTTCTGGGGCTGTGGCCCGGAGTGGTTTACAGGGCCACCGCACTTCTGGGGCTGTGGCCCGGAGTGGTTTACAGGGCCACCGCACTTCTGGGGCTGTGGCCCGGAGTGGTTCACAGGGCCACCGCACTTCTGGGGCTGTGGCCCAGAGGGGTTCACAGGGCCACCGCACTTCTGGGGCTGTGGCCCAGAGGGGTTCACAGGGCCACCGCACTTCTGGGGCTGTGGCCCAGAGGGGTTCACAGGGCCACCGCACTTCTGGGGCTGTGGCCCAGAGGGGTTCACAGGGCCACCGCACTTCTGGGGCTGTGGCCCAGAGGGGTTCACAGGGCCACCGCACTTCTGGGGCTGTGGCCCAGAGGGGTTCACAGAGCCACCGCACTTCTGGGGCTGTGGCCCAGAGTGGTTCACAGGGCCACCGCACTTCTGGGGCTGTGGCCTGGAGTGGTTCACAGGGCCACCGCACTTCTGGGGCTGTGGCCCAGAGTGGTTTACAGGGTCACCGCACTTCTGGGGCTGTGCCTGATTGGTTTACCAGGGCCACCGCACTTCTGGGGCTGTGGCTCGGAGTGGTTTACAGGGCCACCGCACTTCTGGGGCTGTGGCCCAGAGTGGTTTACAGGGCCACCGCACTTCTGGGGCTGTGGCCCAGAGTGGTTTTGAGATGGGGACATGCTTTTCAGCTTCGCCATTATTCCACAGAGCTGGCACACCTCTAGATAAATCTTCTGCTTATGAAATACTTCTTGACAGACTAGGCCTGTGCTGGGCCAGCTGCATTAGAAATTATAATACAGAAGCCAATGAATTAAAATAAGAACCACTGCCATTAAACCAGGGCCAGCCGAAAACAGGGCCGTTGTCAGTACAGAGCCGGCTACTCTTTGCAGTCTTACCTTAAACATGACCATATACACTATGGTAACTGTGCTGGGCAGTTTTGTGTCAACTTGAAACAAACTAGAGCCATCTGACAACAGACAGCCTCAATTAAAAAAAAAAAAAAAAAAAAAAAAAAAAAAAAAAAAAAAAAAAGCCTCCATAAGGTAGAGCTGTAGGCAATCCTGTAGGGCATTCTCTTAACTTGTGATTGATGAGAGAGGGCCCAGTGCATTGTGGGTGGTGCCATCCCTGGGCTGGTGGTTTTGGGTTCTATAAGAAAGTAGGCTGAGCAAAGCATAGAGAAGTAAGACAGCGAGCAGCAACCCTGCATGGATGGCCTCTGCATCAGCTGCTGCCTCCAGGTCCCTGCCCTGCTTGAGTTCCTGTCCTGACTTCCTTCAGTGATGGACGACAGTGTGGAGGTATAAGCCAAATAACCTTTTTCTTGCCAACTTGGTTTTTGGTCAGCAGCGGCGTTTCATTGCAGTGATAGGAAACCCTAAGGAAGACAGTTAGCCTCCTCCTTCTTCTAGATCCTTCTTTCTTCCCTAATTTCATAAAAGTGACAAACTACCTGTGCAGTGGGGTGAGGGGAGAAAACTACTCTGAGCTAAGATTTTAAACCATTCATTGTATTCACTGCATAGAAAGGGAATTCTGGTGTCCAAGAAATTGCCTGTAATGATAACTTTTTTTGGTAAAGAAGAATACTTCTAAAAGCTTGTTTGTTTGTTTGTTTGTTTAAATAAACTGGATTTGTATATGACAAATTAACACCACAGCAAACAACTAAGCTGAGAGTCACTATCGAAGTAGCAGCTGGCGGGACTAAACCACGCCTGGGTACAAGCAGGGAACAAGCCTGTAATGTGAACTCGGAGGCTATTAATATCAACCTGATATGACCTGAGGCTACAAAAGCCAAGATCTACATCCACTGAGCCACACAGGCTGGACCTGTCTCCAAACACCTGCCAGGTGAAAATCTTTGAGCCCTTTCAGGCCAGTGCTGGCCCCTTCCCTTCCCTTCCCTTCCCTTCCCTTCCCTTCCCTTCCCTTCCCTTCCCTTCCCTTCCCTTCCCTTCCCTTCCCTTCCCTTCTCTTCCCTCCCCTCCCCTCCCCTCCCCTCCCCTCCCTTTCCCTAGCCACTCATAATCTCCAACAGCAGCCCTAACATACTAAGATAACCTGAGGCTTCTTAATCTCCTCCTCCGAAGCTTGCCTTTCCGTAGGTCTGTACAAGGTCCTAAGAACATGCCTAAGTCCCCATGACTGGATGCTCAGGGGAACACGCCAGAACCATGTGAGAGCCTGGGTGTAGGAGTGATTCAACTGCAGTCCAGAAGAGGGGATTTTGAAGGCTGGGTTTGATGAGCCCACACTGTAGTCAAGTACTGGACTATCACAGAGAAACCCATGGCTAGGTATAATAACGTACACTGATGAACAAACAAGCAAAGAGAACACTACGTACGCCAGCATATGCTCAGTCTCAAGAAGGGAACTCTGTTTTTTGTTTTTGTTTTTTGTTTTTTTTTACCAACTTCAAGCTTATCGATTCCTTGGCCCCTAAAACATAAGCCAAGCAACAAGAACCCTGCTCCTCCAGGGTACTTACTCGGCATGCAACTCCACACCCCTAATCCAGCCCTAGCATCCGTGGCTCGCTCCCTGCACGCTGCCCATCTAACACCCACTCTTACAATGTGCCTTGCTGTGACGTCAACCTACTTCACCTTCTTCGGCACATCTTCACTCTTGCTGGAATATTTCTGTAGCCCTCCAGGCAGCCGTGCACGGAGTCTAAAGCCCTGCTGAAAGGGCCCTGCTTCTTTAGCTCCACTATGGTGCCAGCTGGGCGCCTCACTATCAGTCATGTATTTCTTTACATCAACACCCTAACCTTCAAAAGGAGCTCCTCTTCACAGACCTATAGTACCTCAACAGACATGAGCACGCGGTGTCATTCTAACCCTAATGTAAGTAGCTAAGATCGCCCACCAAATAACTAAGGCAAAGCTGCAGATGCCATGTAAAACACAACCCCGCTGACTCCTCCCCCTGCCCTGGAAAAAAAATCACCTCTGCACCAGAGAACAGAATGAGAAAACACAACCGTCAGTCACGATCTTTTTCACAGATTCTGTATCTCTCTTGCTTCTAGTCCATGAAACTTCCTTTAGTGCGAGTGGTGTCTCCTAGCTGCTCCACACTTCCAGTGTAACGCGGAGAGGAGGGTGGGGCCTTCGGGAAGTAGAGTCTCACAAGTGGTTCTTGGCATGTTGGGGCGTACCCTCGGAAGCGGACACCCACCTGCCCTCTCAGTTTGCCTGACTCATAAAGTGAGCCAGCTGCCTGCTCCACCGTGTGCCTCCACGATCAACTGCTCTCCCCTAAGGCTCAGCCTGGGGATGGACTTTCTCGAACCATCAGGACAAACTTTAACCTCTTCATAGGTTTTAATTAGCTAGGCTATGCATTTCAGTAAGGCGAGCTGATTAACACGCCCCCGCCACCTGCCTCCCCACCTCTCCACAGCCAAGCTGGAGTATACAGGTCCAGATCTGAGTCCCCCTCCTGACACACTGGCCACATTTTACTACTCTGCGTTTTCACACAGCTGGGCTGACTGACATGAACAGGCACAACTGTTCATCCCCCCCTGACAGCAAGAGCAGCCAGCCTCCACAGTGGTGCTACAGTTCATTACAGCTTCCCTGTAAAACTTCTTCAAACTTCTCTGCCCTTAAATCTGTTCTACCAGATTCAAGATCAAAACATAAAACCAACAGCAGGGAACGGCCTCGAGGGCCTATGATCACGTGGACTCCTCTCTCAGCCTGCTCCTATCACACTCCCTTCACTTCCACTCCTCCCTGTGGCCAGCCCTGCTCTGTGGCTCTCTCTCTCTTCACAGGTACAACCCTTTAAAAAGATTTTATTTATTTATTTGTTTTTATGCATCTGAGTGTTTTGCCTCCATGTATGTCTGTGTACCATGTACATGCCTGTGCCTGCAGAGACCAAGAGGGTATTAGATTCCTCTAGGACTAGAGTTACAGACAGCTGTGAGCAGCCTTGTGTTGCGGGTACTAGGAATTGAGCCTGAGTCCTCTGGAAGAACAGCCAGTGCTCTTAACGGCTGAGCCCCCGACAGGTACAATGCTTAGCAGAGTTCCTACGTCACTTCTAACTTCCCACTCACAACCTAGAGGCTACACACTGGCCCCTGACTTCAGCACATGCCAGAGCAGGCTCTCCAGTGTCACTCTAGAGGTTCCTGTGCCATCTTAGCTGAGCTCCTAGCAGGATTCTCTCCCATTCACAGTTTCTCCCCTCCCTGCCTTCCTTCACACTCCTGTCATTTCCATCACCTCCCTGGGCTTTCTTGTTTTCAGTCTGCTTCCTTGGACCACTCTCATCTATGTGACTTTGAAGAGGGCCTAAGCTCGGCCCTCTGCCGGTCTCCACTCACTTCAGCTGCTATCCGCAAGATTAAAATATGTCCCTCCTTAGGCTACAAATCCAGGTAGCTGTCCCCCTAAAGTCCTATATGGATGTCTGTCCCCCTAAAGTCCTATATGGGTGTCTCTGACATCCGTCCCTTCCCTCTCCAAGGTCAGAGTCACAAATCACTTCCAAGAAGCCAGTTGCTGAAGCCAGAAACTTAGGCTTTGCCATTGACCCTTTTCCTGAAGGTTCACCTCAGGCTGTGTCCCCACCTGGCTGCTTGGAAAGGGCTACAATTATGCACAGAAGTGGGCTCCTCAGCGCCTGGGCATCCTTGTCAGTTTCTAAAGTCATAGCGCCTCTGAAGGCCAAAGAATAACTTTGGAGAATCCTTTGTTGCTTCCACTCTTACATGGTTTTTGGTCATTTCCAAGCACTTTATCCACTAATCCATCCTCACAGGCCTCTGGTCAACTTTTTTTTCCCCCTTTGGGTTTGCTTTGACAGGAAAGGGTGGGAAAATCTGTTTCCCCTCATGGAGCCGGAACAGCCATGTCCTTGAAGACTGCTTGACCTTGATTCATTCGTTCGGGAGGCAAAAGATACATAGGCTGCCCCTACCACTGCACATGTTCCAGTACCAAAAAATGAAGAACATTAATTCAACTTAAACTAAGAGCCTCTTCATGTATCTAAACTAGGAGGGAAGTGTATTTGCACAGTGTCAAGTTAATTCCAGCTCCCTCACCTCCATCAACGCAATGATTCCCAAACCCACTGTAAGAAAAGGCCTGCAAACCACTAAGAAAGACCAGACTGGAATTCAGTGAGTGCTAAGCACAAGTGAGGGGCTCATCCATCCACTGCCAATTGCCCACAGCCCCAGCTCAGATAAAGCTGGAGTTGCTACCCAGACTGGACTACAGCAGCCGGAAACAAACTGTGCTTTCTTGACTAAGGCTGTGTACAGAAGGCACAATGGTTGGAAGTGGGAGAGGAACTGCCCTGTGGTAGAATTCAAGAAAACAAACCCAAGACACAGCTTGCACTTTCAACAGTCTGTGTTAAAATGAAGTATTAGCAATACCTGGGCCTGCCTTCCTCCCTTCCTCTTTTCACTTGAAAACTAATTACCCTTTGGACTCCTCGGGTAAGAACCACTACCACCCCAGCATCCACCTGTGTTTGTAGTGATGCTGATTCACCACAGAGGGCCCTAAAGGGATCAGAACACGGGTCCACACCCCACACCCAACACACACACACACACACACACACACACACCACTCCCAACCACCAACACCAACACCCCTTAGGAATCTTTTAGGATCCTAAACTGCACTGGAAACCCTGGTTAGTTCTTCAAGCCATTCTTAATGAATCAGTTTTTAAAAATTAATTAGTTCTCCCTACAGAGTGTTCAACAGAAGAGAGCTCATCTCTGAGGAATAACCACTCCCCTAGGCTAATTACCCACGTAACAGGTGTTAATATGACATTTAAAATGAGGCAAGTTTCCTGCTGGCCCAGGAAAGGGAACATTCTGAGGAATGAGATGACGGTGTTCAATCAGGAACCAAAAACTGGTAAAAGAAAAATTGTTGGAATAAAGTTCTTCAATTTATTTATTTTTACTAAAATCCATAAGCGAAAGAATAAAGAAAGGAAGGGAGGGAGGGAAGGAGGGAGGGAGGGAGGGAGGGAGGGAATGAAAGCCCAGCTACACATCTAACTCTTCCCCCAGTGAGAGGGCAGCATGAAACCAATATGGATGCCACAGCTGATCTTCAACTGTAGCCCTGAAGGTCTCTAAACTGCCTTTTATTCAGAAGGCAAAAAGATCCACCCCTCCACCCTTACAACTTTCAGGCAAGCAAGCAAATAACGTGCAACATTTACATTTAACCTAAATAAAAGAAAAGCAATACATAAAAGCATTGTTTTAAATGTGTGAAATTACAAAGCATATTATGTCTTTGAATCAAAATGCTAGATAATTAAAGTAAAAAAAAAAAAAAAAACAAAAACACTAGATGCAATAATTATGATGAAGACGCTTTGGCAGGCACAGCCAACACACTTCACTGCCCAAGGGCCTGAGTCAATCCTGTCATTGGTGTAAAAAGCTGGGTGGAGCTGGACTCTCCACAGTGAAGAGGCAGAGACAAGAGCTAACATCACCGGCCAACCTAACCTACTTTGCCAACTCCAGGCCAATGGGAGATCCCATCTGAAAAACAAGGTGAATGTTCCCCAAGAAATGACTCACTGGTTTGTACATGCATCACGACCCCCACACAGCCTTGCATCCACATGGAAATGCAATCAAACAAATATAAGAATTATGCATAGTGAGAATCACCTCTGTATAGAGATGTCCTGCTTGACTGAAATACTCGTCGTCTGAGGCAGTGGTCCTCAGGCTGTGGGTCACAACCTCTCTGGGGGTTGCATATCAGCCATTTACATTACAACTCATAACAGAAGCAACATTACAGTCAGGAAGTAGCAACAAAAATAATTTTATGGCTGAGGGGGTGTGGTGGTGTGAACAGGAACGGCCTCCGTGGACTCATGTGTTTGAATGCTTGGCCCGTAGGAAGTAGCATTATTAGGAGATACAGGCCTTGTTGAAGTAGTGTGTTCTTACTGCAAGAAGTGTGTCACTGCAGGGGCAGGCTTTGAGGTCACCTATGCCCCAGCTGCATCCAGTGTGGCACGCAGTCTCCTTCTGCTGCCTGCAGAGCCAGATGGAGAACTCTCAGCTCCTTCTACAGCACCAGGTCTGCCTGTATGCTGCCATGCTTCCCACCGTGATGACAATGGACTAACCCTCTAACCCTGTAAGCCAGCCCCAATTAAACGTTTTTCCTTTATAAAAGGAAATATTATAAGGCAACATTGCCATGGTCATGTTGACAGCAATAAAACCCTAAGACAGGGGGTCACTCCAACATGAGAAACTGTATTAAAGGGTCACAGCATGGGGAAGGTTGAGAACCACTGGTCTAAGGATTCCAGGCACTGGGTGAGAGAAGCTATGAGCCACACAATGACCAGCTCTGATCTTCAGAAGAATTAAACTACACATAAAGCATGTGTAAACAACCTCTACCAACCCTGGACACCAAGGGCTGGATGAGCTCCCACAGTTGGCAATCCATCATAGGATGCTTACTGCTTTGTGTGTGCTTCCATTAACTGCTTCTAATTCACACCTTTTCACTATAATAAAACAGTCCTGAGAATCACAGCACTAGTTCTGTCATTCATTCTAGTGAGTGACTGAACCCAAAGGTGGCTGCAGGGGCCCTCAAACTTGAGGTCAACTAGTCTACACTCACCAGTGCCCTGGAAGCCCCAAACCATGGCTACTGTCTGAAGTGAGTCCAATCCTGCAGAGATGCTCCCTCAAGCTCCACAGCTTGCCTAACTCCCGGTGCCCTTCTCTCAGACTACGTGAATTGCAAACTTTCTCACATTCCTATCTTTGAGTGAGACTTTACAATTTTTTCCAGCAGCTGGAAAGCGCAGTTCTATAGAAGAGTAAACTGGGTTTTCAAAACTCTTAGCACATTACAATACATATGGCAAAGGACTTAATAACATATACAACTTCCCAAGATCCCCACTTAATGCCAAATGAGAGCAAGGGACCGGAAAAATTCCAGGAACAGGATAAAGGTGACTGAAAGAGATCCTCATTCCCCAAGGGGGACACCCACTCAAACAGTGGGTACAAGAGCCCACTGGCACCTGAGCAGAACAGGGAGAGATGGGAAGCAAAGACTATGAGAAAGACAGACAGACACACATACACACACACACATACACACACACGCACATGCACACGCGCGCACACAGCAGCCTGAGCTCCTGGAAAGATCCAGCTTTCCATGGATAAAAGTGGGCAAAAAAGGAAGTAGCACCACCTTGTTCGCCCCCAAAACAGCTGACTGCCCCCAGGAGTAACTCCAGGTTATTCCGTCAAGAATGGCTCTGAGGCAGCTGGAAGAAACTATGTGCCCTGGGGAAGGTCCCCACCTAGCCTTCCAAAGAACTGAGACAGCACTTGTCACATGTCTCTACTGAACAACCAGCCAGCCAATCTTACCAACTGGCCGAGGAGGCACTGCCAGGAGCCCATGGGGACAGAGGCTTGTCAGTCTCCTCCCTGCCTGAGAACTCCGGAGAAGCAAAGGCAGGGCTGAAAGACACATCATGGGAGGTACTCGGCCAGCCTTGCCCTGGCAGGCCCTCCTGCCTGCCCACGCGCCCACCTGCCCGCCCGCAACACACAGAGCTTCACACTGCAAATGAGATCAGTGCTAAGGCAGCCAGTCTTAAATACAGAAAGTGACTAGGACACTGAGGAATGCATCTCACAGGTGGAAGAGAGCCTGTGCTCCTCAGAGGAAATGAGGGATTAATCCTGCCCAAGGAAACAAGCAGGAGGACCTGGAGGAAGATGAAGGACTTCCCACCTGCACCCTGCCAGACACAGTCACAGGAAACGTAGCCGGTGAAATGACCTGGACGCAACTTAAATGTGAATATGTCCCTAATGTGTGGTTAAATTTCTAAATACAGAGCTAAATCTGGGATAATGTTATAATGACTATCACTTAGAATCTATCATGAAGAGGTAATTGCATGGCTTATAACCACTCGTCTTTCTATATTCACCTTGTAATCAATCTTCTTTGTATAAAACAACTCCAATTGTAGACATCAGTACACATCTACATACATTAGTTTGTATATCGCATAGTTCAACTTTTTTTACAGCTTTCAGTGTAAAATTCACATGAAATGAAGAACACTAATCTTTCTTGTTGGTTGATGTTGTTTGAGACAGGGTTTCTCTGTGTAGCCTCAGCTGTCCTGGACTCTCTGTAGAGCAAGCTGGCCTCAAAGTCACAGAGATCCATCCGCCTGCCTCTGCCTCCCGAGTGCTGGGCTTAAATGCGTGCACCACCGCGCCTGGCCTATGGGCGCTACTCTTAAGTGACTCTCCCCTGAGCTTTAACAAATGTGTAGTCTGGTATTGCTAAATCCCTGTGAAGACCCAGAACAGCAAGAACCCTAATTATTTCACTCACCGTCATCCACAATTCCCATTTTCATCCTAACCGCTCTCAGAATGGCCCCACTGTTCTGTCGTAAGCTTTTCTGCTTTTCTTTCCCTATTGTAGATTAGTTTTGCCTATTCTTAAGAGACTTACGAAAATGGCACCATAGAACGTATCTTCCATGTCTGTGCTCTATGCTCATCATAGTAACCAAGGAGTAGGGTTTCACTGTCGGCATACATGAGTATATATGAGTGAACAAGCAGCGCATATCCATTTTGCTATGAGTAGCAAACGAGGCATTCCACATACTGCACTATTATGAATAAAACTGCCAGGAAAACTCTCATACAAGATTACTATAAATACAGCCAGCTCTCTATATCCATGGATTCAATCAACAGCAAATGGAAATGTTCTTAGGCCTATAATGATTACATTTGTACTTGATATGTACAAACAATTATTCCTTGTCAATAGTCCCTGTATTTACTTGCACAGCACTTTGCATTGAGTTAGATATTTGTGCTGGATAGTTTTATGTCAACAACACAAGCTAAAGTCATCTGCAAGGAGGGAACCTCAGTTGAGAAAAGGTCTCCATAAGATGGGGCTGTAGCAAGCCTGTGGGGCCTTTTTTAATTGTTGGTCAATGGAGGGGGAGGCAGCCTACTATGGGGAGATCCACCCTTGGGCTAGTGATCTAGCGTTTTATAGAAAAGCAGACTGAGCAAGGCATGAGGAGCAGGACAGTAAGCAGCACCCCCTCCACGGCTTCTGTATCAGCTCCTGCCTCCAGGTTCCTGCCCTGCTTGAGTTCCTGTCCTGACTTTCCTCAGTAAGGACCAATGATAATGGAGTGTACACCAATTAACCCTTTCTTCCCTAAGTTGCTTGGTCATGATGTTTCATCATAGTAATAGTAACCCTAACTAAGACAATATTAGAAGGAATCTAGAGATGACTAGAAGCATAGGGGACGGAATGCATAGTTTCCATGCAAACACAACACTGGTTTACATATAGAGCTTTAGTTTCTGTGTGTGAGGAGGTCCTTAGAACCGATCTTCTGATAAAGAGGGTTATTATATATGACTGCACAGTATTGCTCTAAATAAATATGCACAACTGCTGGGTCTCAAGGCATAACTACACCAAATATTATAAAAAATGGACAGATCATTCTCAAAGTAATTTCACCATTTAATGTACTCATTAAGAACCACTCAACACTGACAGGATTTTTGTATTAGGTTTAGCGATTCTGGTAGATCTTACAGTGGGTTTCATAGATGCTGCCCTGAGAATTAGTTATGCTAAGCACATATTTCAAATCTTGTTAGCCATTTACTTCACTCAGTTTGTGAGCATTTGCTTAGATCCTTTACACATCTGCTTGCTTTTTGAATTGAGTTGTAAGAGTTCTTTGCATTTCCCCAGCACTTGTCCATTAGCATTCACAACTTGTTAAAACTTCTCCTGCTGGGCACGGTGGCCCATACCTTTAATCCCAGCACTCAGGAGGCAGAGGCAGGTGGATCGATGTGAGCCGAGGCCAGCCTGGTCTACAAAGTGAATCCAGGACAGAGAAACCCTGTCTTGAAAAAACAAAAAAAGCAAAAAAAAAAAAAAAAAAAACAACAATAACAAAACCCTTCCTCTTCTGGCCTCTGTTTGCTCATCTCCTCATTGGCATCTTCCGATCAGTACTGATGAGGCAGAACACACCACTTTCAGGTATATTGTAAGGACGTCACCAACATGCCAGAGTAAAGCCTAACAGGGTTCCTTCCTTCCCAATGAGATTCGGGATGGATTTCACGGGGGCCACGTAGAATGTTTTGAGTCTTTGGAGACGTGTGGCAAGAACTAATGTGGCTTAATCCACTAGGATGATGGGATGAATGCAGTCCACTCTCACAATGAGGAAAGGCAAGATGAAGTAGGTCCTCTCAGTAAGGAACAGTGCCCCATGTGCCACCTCCCTGACTAGAGCTAGCACACAACTCCGAAACCCAAAACCATCATTCCAGATGCAGCCTCAGAGTGTGGGGCGGGGTTCCCACTCTCTCCTCGTTCATTCTGGTTTCTAATTAACTCATTACTCCCTACTAAAGGGGCTTTTTTTTTTTTTAAGTTAGCTAGACCATCCTGGCCCCTTCCTGAGAATAAAAGTAAATCAAAATCAAAACAAACAAGCAAAACACAAAGTTAAAAAAACAAAACTCTACTTCAAATCCTTCCAGTTACTTCAAATCCTTCCAGTTAGTAGTTCATTCTGGACAGTAATATTGATTTGCAAACTCTAGTAAACCTGCTAAAGCCCACATTCCATTCCCAGCTCAGACCACTGAGTACTTTACATGCACCTGTGCTCCTGCAACAAGAGCTCGCATACTCTTTTATGCTATAACCTGAATTCAATAAGCATTGCCTGGATAGCCTTCTCAAAGCTCACACCCGGGTTCCATGCTGGACATGTGATTAATGATGACCACCCTTGACCCCAGGGCATTCCCAAAAGGCTGCCAACCTTAGCAAAGCTGGGAGATGTCAATTTTGAATCTGACCAATGTGCAATGCCTAGCAGATACATAATAAACTCACTCCATAAACACAAAGTGCCTCCAGATGTTTGCAGATGCCTCTTCTCCAGAATGCTTTTCACTGACAGAATTCATCTGGGGTTACTTTGGAATTATCAGTTTATAGTTGTTTGGAGTCTACTTCCCTTTTCCTTTAACAGAAGTGGGAAACCTGTCACTTTAGCTCCCTGCCTCTCTGACTTCTAGATTCTCAAAGGTGAGCTACTCAGGAAATGCTGGTTTGGAGTCAAAGTTCTGAACCTTTAGAAAATCCTTGGGCCATCAACCTTCCTAATGCTGCAACCCTTTAATACAGCTCCTCATGTTGTGGTGACCCCAACCATAAAATTATCTTGTTGCTACTTCATAACTGTACTCTTGCTACTGTTTTGAGTCCTAATGGAACTAGCTGATATATAGGATATCTATTGTGAGCCACTAAAGCTTAGACCATGATGGGTCTGGGTACCTGAAACCTCACTGCACAGCCCACACCTTATTACCACAGAAATCTAAAATAGAATAGAAATAACTTCTATCCCAATCCAATGACAAAGCAACTCCAGGATTTGTAGAGTAATTTGAAAAAGAAAACGTGCACACAGTTTTGATGCTGTTTATCCCACATGTGCATCTCTGTGTGCTCCCTCCCATCATGATGTGCCCCACTTACACAAAGTTATGACCATCACCACTACCATGTTCAGAGATGTCCAATGTTCTAATCTCACTGACTTGCTTTGCTTTAACCCTCACTGACTAGCTGCAAAGGGCAATTCTTTAGGCTTTATACAAAAATCCACACATGCTAACACTCGAGCCGAAAGCCAAGCACAGTCATGGACGGTGCTTAACCATGATAACACAACACTGCCTTAAAATACTGTCTTACATGCAAAGTTTTGGGTCACTGTCAAATTCAAATTGGCAAAACAGATCAGGTCTGTAAATTAGCCTATGCCCGACATTGCCTGGATGGCCAGGTACTGGAACCTGGATAGCCCAGGGACCTACCTAGCGAGGGTGCCTTGTCCAGTCATCATCAGAGAGGCTTCCTGGGGCAGCAGATGGGAGTGGTTGCAGAGACCCACAGCCAGACATTGTGCAGAGAGAGTCTAAAGTGAGAGTCTCCACTGGGTCCCTCACACTGGATCTCAGAGAACAGCACAGAAGAGGGGGAGGAAAGACTGGAGCAGCCAGAGGGGATGGAAGACAGCAGGAGAGAATGGCCCACCGAATCAACAGAGCAGGGCTCACAGGGGCTCAAAGGGCCTGCTTGGGTCTGCACCAAGTTCATGTGTATGTTAGGGTTGTTAGCTTGGTGTTTTTGTGAGTCTTCTAACAGTGGGAGCAGGTGAGTCTCAGACTCTTTTGCCTGCTCTTAGGGCACTTTTCCTTCTTTTGGGTTGCCTTGTGCAGCCTCAATACAAGGACTTTTGCCTTGTCTTTTGTATCTTGTTTTCCCTTTCCGGCTGCCATCTCTTGGAGGCCTGCTCCTTTCTGAAGGGCAAAGGGGGGGTGAGGGGGGGATGAATCTGGGGAAGAGGGGAGGTGTGGAGGAGCTGGGAGGAGTGGAGGGAGGTGAAACTACAGTCAAGGTGTATCATATGAAAGAAGAATCTATTTTCAATTTAAAAAAACAACACTTGCTAATGCTTAGGAGGAAAGCCGAACACAGTCATGGTGTTTAAATATTAACACGACAACGCTGGCTAAAAATAGTGTCTCTACATAAAATATTCCAGGTCCCCATCAAATTCAGATTGGCAAAACTCTATAAACTGGCATGGATTATGGGATGTAAACATAACTCTAAGGTGGCAATTTTTAAGCAGCTTCTATAGATTTTAACACATAAATTCATTCATTTATTCAGCAAATACTCTAAGCATCTGCCCTGTGCTACCACAGTGATTCAAAGAGGCAACGTAATGTACAACTCAAAGAAGTGAAGCTAGAAAGGCAGTAAAATCCACACTACGCAGCAAAAGGTGGACAGGGTAACAGGATACAAACGCTCACTTTGGAAAATTACACTGCTACATTTCAAATGTACAGCATTCTCAGGGGCTAATTGCTGTAAGCCACTCTTTAGAAATATTAAAAAGTATAATTTCTAATCTTATATTGTTTAATGAAAATTGGCAAATATTAGCTTTTAAGAGGAAATAGTAACAATCCTTACAAAGGAATTTAAAAACATGAAACCCATGCGGGGCAGTGGTGGCGCACGCACTCAGGAGGCAGAGGCAGGTGGATCACTATGAGTTTGAGGCCAGCCTGGTCTACAAAGCAAGTCCAGGACAGCCAAGGCTACACAGAGAAACCCTGTCTCGAAAAACCAATGAAACCCAAAAAGGGGAAGGAAAATTCAGCAGATGACTCTATACTTCAGTACTTACACAAGTAATTTTAGCCCGTTCTTTTGAGTCATGTTTAAAAATAAAAATTGAAACCTTGCAAATTAGTGTAGTGAACCTTCTTTCTCTCTCTCTCTCTCTCTCTCTCTCTCTGTCTCTGTCTCTCTCTCTCTCTCTCTGTCTCTGTCTCTCTCTCTCTCTCTCTCTCTCTCTCTCTCTCTCTCTCTCTCTCTCTCTCTCTCTCTCTCACACACACACACACACACACACACACGGAGAGAGAGAACACCAATGAACAGTCTGCTGAGGCCCAACTTTCTTCCCAAACAAAACAGAACAAAGTGTGGTTAAAAGGGTGCCAGGAAGGCTCTTCTATTACTACTGCACAGCTTCCTGTGGGTGTGAGCCCAGACGATGGGAATCTGCAGCAGGCGGGCTTGATGTACCCAAACTTCTCCGCACCTGCGAAGTCCAGGTTGTTAGAATTCTTTTTATCCAACATTATCAATAGGATTCCTACCTTCTTTCCTCAAAAGCCAAACAGAAAACAGCACAGCTACATCTCACCTCAATGTCCTTTTAGACTGATAATAGAGAAATGTCCGTCTGCATGCGTTCATTCCAATGTCATCTACCTTTCTGTGGCCTGAGCACCTGCTGTATGCATTCATTCCAATGTCATCTACCTTTCTGTGGACTGAGCACCTGCTGTATGCGTTCATTCCAATGTCACCTACCTTTCTGTGGACTGAGCACCTGCTGCATGCGTTCATTCCAATGTCATCTACCTACTGTGGACTGAGCACCTGCTGTATGCATTCATTCCAATGTCTTCTCCCTTACTGTGGACTGAGCACCCGCTGTATGCGTTCATTCCCATGTCATCTACCTACTGTGGACTGAGCACCTGCTTCGGTGCTCAATATCAACACACCATCGAGTGCAGAGGATCCAGCCTGGCCAAGGAGCTGCTTTAACCCCAGATACAAAAAGACAATAAAAACACGTTGTCCGCAGTGCAGCAGCCTACCATGTACAGTATTCTAAATAGGAGTAAACTATGGCCAAGCTCCCAAGCTTTGGGGTTTGGTATTTTCTTGGATTTTGGTATGAGCCTGGCATGAAGTATGGCTTTCCTTTTAGAACAGCTGAAAAGACATCAGAAGAAATTTCATAATGTGAAGTTTATATGAAATTCAACTGCAGTGCCCATAACCAGGCTTTATTGGAGCACTGTTGCAATCGCCTCCTGGCTCTACCAGACATGGCTGCTTCCAGGCGACAGCAGCAGAGCTGAGGGGCTGTAACAGCGGCTGCAGGACCAGTACCACCTATTGGATCCATGCCAGTGGGTCCTCTGCAGCCGAGTTCACACAGGAGGGCCTCAAAGTAAGCCAGGAGAGGCGGAGAGCCTCGCTCAGGGGAATACGCAAGGAGCAGCCCTGTTTGCTTTATTCCTTACTGCTGCTGGCTGCTTCCCTCTCGGGTTCCCACGAAGAGCCAAGAAGCAGAAGAAAGCGGTCCATAGGAGACCATTTGAGCCAATGATCAATGCACGTCTGGAGCCAGCTCCACTACTGCTTTGCTTTTAAATAAAATCAATTTCCCAGAAATGTATGGAGAACCCGGTCCTTGTGGTCGGTGCCTTAGAATCAAATTGAATAGACTATACACACAGAGCCTCATCATTACCAAATACGGTAACTATATTTATGAAACTCCCACTAAGAGTCACTTTGAAGTCAATCTTCACAACTATGACATAAGAACTATCGTGTCCGTTATGAAGATGGGGAAAGGTTAAGAAACATTTGGAGAGATTTGGTAGTTTCCCCAAATTAGCAAGTAAACAAGCTTGTGTTTAGACGTAAGTTCAGTTCAGCCGGAGACAATTCTGTTGACTGAACTTTCATCTGTTGAAGAAACCATATCACAAGTCCTAAAGAAAATAATGGGGAGTCTGGGAATGGAGGTGAGCAGACCTGGGCTAAGAGAAGCTGCTGAAGGAATCGGGCAGGCAGGGGTGGGGTGAGGTGGGGGAATCAGGCGAGCAGGGGTGGGGTGGGGTGGGGGGTGGGGTCTGAGGGAAATGACGCCAGCTTAATAAGCCACTGTGAAGAGAGGGATGACACCCAGAGAAAGGCAAGGTGACCGGGATGCTAATTTAAGTCTCCTCCTCACAAGCAATTTCCACAGGTCAGGACTTGCCCCCTCCCCAAATTCCCCATCCTATTGGTTTAGGACACAGAGCCTTTTTTTTTAAATTATTACTTATATGATATTCTGGAGCTCGAGATTACACCTCTGTCTGATCAGGGGCTGTCACTTAGCAGACACCTGTAACTTTCTGACACTCAGAGCTCTGAGTCATGCTGGCAACAGCTGCTGGGTAGGGGAACAGGGGGCCTAGCAACTCTTATGGCTAACCCTGGTGAACTTCATTCATTCCGCATACTGAAAACGGACCACAACAATGTATTTCTTATAAACTGATGAAGAAAATCATCGCTGAAATGCACAGGGCTCAGACAGAAAATGGCAAGTATGGAGCTGCTGAAGAAGTTCCCTGACTAGGCATGTCAGGAGTGCTGCTGTAAGGAGGGTGGGGCAGGGATGGCCAGAGACACCAGCAGGAGGCACATCCTGGGCTGGAGCCTGGCATGCATCTCAACAACTTTAGCCAACTACCAGAACTTTTCAATAACGAACTGCCCATGGCCTAGGTCACACTTTATAAAGCCTGCTCTGGCAAGCAGGCTGGAGGGAGAGCTGGTGTGAGTTAAATAAGTAACAAACGATCTAAAATGCTCCGCTAAAGACGGCAGCTCCAGAGTCAGCACAGGGATCCACACGGCAGCTCCAACTTACACCAGATTTTTCTTTGACAAACTATTTCCCTAGCCTTCCATTTCCTCAACTGCAAAAAGAGACACAAGTACTATGGGACCAAATACTGAAACAGAAATGAGCATTCAGTGTCTGACATACCATCATCCCTTGGTAAGTAGTGGTAGCTTTGTTATTCTCTGTATTATTATTGGTATTGCTTACTGTTCTTGCTTGGGGAACGGCATCAATTAATAGCAGTTAGAGCTATGGAGAGTGGCTATGTAGAACTAGATGTCCTATGGGAAAGGACTGGAAAGACAATCCTCCAGGGAGCACAGAACAGAGCCCAAAGGACTTAGGTTCTCGTTAGTCTCTGTTGACTTTGGCCAGAAAGACCACAGGAGAAAAGCAGGGGCATCTACACCACTCACTGGCAACGCTGTGCATGGCCAACCCAACAACAACAAAAAAACGTTCCTGTGGACTTCATTCTCTTTTTACAAAGTGAAAGAAACTAACACAAGAAATTTAAGTTATAGGGAGGGGAGGAGAACAGTCCCCAGGGAGATAAGCAACAGCGCCGGGTCACAGATGAGTGGTCCATGGGGTCACTGAGGGCTGCTGTGGAGAGGCACAACACTTCCATCACCCTTCGCTTTCTCTGCTCTTTGGCAGGCTGGGACCAAAGGAAGTAAACAGTTGTGAATGCCCTCATTTTAAGGTTCAACTGTGGTATTAGGGCTGGTTGTCTCTTCACCCATGTCACTCCCAGGCTTCCTCTGCAGCTGAAGGAAACGGGCTTTACTGAGCTCTGCATTAAAGATGATCCGCACAAGCCCATGGCTCTCAACCAAACGGCTTCTGCCACATCAAAGGTTCTGAGTAGAGGGATAGTGAGCCTCTTGCCAGTTGGCTCCCAATAGCCACTCTGGGATCAGCCCCCACTCACCAAGCAGCAGATGTGGAAGCCCTTGAGTGAGAACGGAAAACAGGAGGGAGCTGTCTGACAGCAGTCGAGGGCAGGGATGAGGTGATAGCTCCAAGAACCGAAGATTAGCTGTCTGAGCAGTTGTAGGTAGGTTGTTTTAAAGGTGAAATTACTATGTAGCAAAGTTCTTGAGCTACTTGCATTTATTGTATGGCTTCTTCTAGCAGTGGAGCATTTGTGCTAATAAAGACAGGCTAGTTTTTAGAATTCTCTTATCGGCAAGGAGGCATTTGGCATGGATGAGGAAGAACAGGGTGAGACACCGAAAGAGGGAGCTCTAGGTCTCACCTGAGCTGACAGTAGACCTGCAGATCCTGCTCTGCGCCTCAGTCCTCCCCTTTTCTGGCCCCCCCCCCCAGCAGTGCCTCTCTGTGTGCTCTCAGTCTGCTCGTACTAACGTTTGTTTCTACCTTAGCCTTTTCAAACCTCCAATTCCCTGAGCCATAACTGTTAACACTGCACTACATCTGGCACCAATATCTCAGACTTCCGCGGTAGCAACAGAAACTGTTAACAATCAAGTCTCAGAGCCATGCCACGTACTCTAGGCCTCTATGAGTACTGTTTACAAAGAGACTAAAAAAGCTAAAAGCCAAAATAAATTTTAAAAGTTCAAGAAAATAAACATTATGTTTCACTCATGAAGAAATAAGTACAGGGCTGGAGAGAGATGGCTCAGTGGTTAAGAGCACTCACTGGCTGCTCTTCGGGAGGTCCTGAGTTCAAGTCCCAGCAATCACATGGTGGCTCACAACCATCTATTATGTGATCTGTGCCCTAGTCTGATGGGCAGGCGTACACGCAGGCAGAGCACTGTATACATAATAAATTAATCTTAAAAAAAAAAAAAAAAAAAAAAAAAAAGTTCAATTTGAACAAAGAGACATGCCTAGGCCAGGCCATTACTCTTGAATAGGAACAGGTGGCCACATGGAGTCAGCCAACATGCACATCTAAACAGCCTAGTTTCTCACAGGCATCTGCAGATGGTCAGAATCTTGTAGAGAGAAAAAAAAAGTTCACATAATAAACTCAATAAAGCATTCCTGGGGGTATGGAAATAACAATAAATTTGAAGACTCTTAATACTTAGTGATTTAATTTTATTATTGCTGAGTGCTAGGTATACAATACCTACATTTTGTTTACAATATGTACAGCTAAAGGCCACTGGGCTGGCTAGTTTTATGTCAACTAGGCACAAGCTCAAGTCTTTTAGGAAGAAGTAATCTCAACTGAGAAAATCCTCCACCAGACGAACCTGTGGACAAGCTTAAGATGCATTTTCTTGACTGATGATTGACGTGGGAAGGCCCAGTTCACTGTGGCTGAAGCACAGGTGGTCAGGCTGCGCAAGGCACTGGGAGCGAGCCAGTAAGCACCTTCCCTCCTCCAGGCTCTGCCCTGCTTGACACTTCCTGTCCTGACTTCCCTCAGTGATTAACTGAAAGTGTAAGCTGAAATAAAGCCTCCCCCTCCCAATGCTGGGAAACCCTGCTGCTAAGGTCGCAGTCCGCCATGACTGGAAAGCCCAGAGCTCCCTTTGTCACTGGGGCTTCCTATTCTCTGCCTGGCCTTCTCTGGGAGCCTGAAGCCCCACACCCTCTACCTGAGGAATGTCACCTAGTCCTTAAGGAAATTACAGGTTCAACTTCCTTTCTCTGGATAAGAACCAACCCAGCAAGTACCTGGGATTCCTGGAATGCCTCTCCATGCAAATGAAGTATCCCAGTACCTTAAGCCCTCAACCAATGATAAACACATACTCACTCCAGGAACCCCCATCCGCTCCTTAAAGTTCTATATAACTCTTATTCACCCCAAATAAAAGTTGAGCTATCTCGCCAAAGTCACTCAAGCCGCAAGTCCGCAAGCAAGCCATCAGAACCCTGACACCTCACCACACCCCCAAACCTCTGCTCCCCTTGCCCTCATGGACTGGAGGTTAACAGTCCCCAGAGAAAAAGAGAGACCCACAGCAACAGAACCCTGGCTCAAACAACCACACTAAAGCGTACTCAAAAAATGTTTAAAGATAGAAAGCATTTTAACTATAGAAATGTGCCCACAAGGAGACAGAAAATATGCATTAGCAAACCTCAGTCAAGAAACACAAGTTCAATGATGCCACCCACATTCAGAAAGCAGAGCCTATTCCGCTAGCGCGTGCCGCCACCCAACCCCCGCACAAGCTGAAATGACAAGGAGGATCAGAGGAGCTACACCCCATGAAAGCTAATAGAGAGGTCGGAAAGGAGGAAGCCCTCTCTAACTCTGGCAAGCAGCCAAAACCGCCCAGATGACAAGCCCAGCAAAGAACGCTATGGGGCATTCAACAGCTAGGTTTGTTTAAAACAACTTCCAAGTAATACTGAAAAACATAAAAAGTTAGTAGGTTGAATTATCCCTAGAAAAGTAAGGGTAGAGATAAGGATAAAGTAAGGTAAAGAGGGACAGGGGAGAAGGAAGGGGAGAGGGGAGAGGGGAGTTTTAAAATAGAACATAGTTATTATAATTTAACAACTAAAATACAGAGTAAAAATGCAGAGGAAAAAAATTATTATTATTATTATTATTTTCAAGACAGGGTTTCTCTGTGTAGCCTTGGCTAACCTGGACTCGCATTGTAGACCAGGCTGGCCTCGAACTCACAGGGATCCACCTGCCTCTGCCTCCTGAGTGCTGGGAGTAAAGGCGTGCATCACCACCGCCCAGACAGAGAAAATATTAAATACTGACTGTAATTACTAATAGGGCAAAGAAGAAGGGAAGAGAAATGGGGAAGAGGTGTCAGCGTGGCAGGAAGTTGCAGATCTGCATTTATCATGAGCTGAGGCAGAAGCAACAACAAAATATTAGGAAATAAAGCCGTGTGCAGAAACTGACAAATAATGACCTATGAGCAGTATCAGCAGCAAAGTCATGTGTACAGCACTGGTAATTAAAGTCCTGTGTATAACATCAGCAACAAAGCCATGTGTCCAGTATTATCAAATAAAGTCGCATATAAAGGATAGTTCAACACGATCAAATGGAGCTTGAGAAAGGGGATTTGGTACGACGTTTAAATAGAAGTACATACATCGCCACAGTCTGATATGGATATCTACGTAACGCCTACAGTTGCTACACGACTTGCTAGAACAAAGGCAGAATGTGTGCCTTCATCACTCTGAGACTGAAAAGAACAAAGAACCTGCTGCCTAGTAATGAATAATGAGATATTCATATAGAAAAATCTCAGAGACGATATACACATGTGTGTGTGCATGTACATATACTACTAGAAATTGAAAGGTGAATTTAACGAAGCCATATGATCTAAGGTATGTGTGCAATTCTATGTCTATACACTACAGCACACAATGACAGAGGGAATTTCTTCTATTGCAGTGCTAGGGGGGTCAAACCCAAGGTTATTACATGCACAGTAGGCAGACAGGCTACCAATGAGCCACATACTCAGTCCATGTTTGGGGTGGTTTTGTTCCGTTTGATTTTTTAAGATGTCTTGCTATATTGCCCTTGGTGGCTTCAAGCTCATCTTCCCACCTCTACCTCCCACGTGCTAGGACTATAAGGTATATACCACTATAATTACCACAAAATGACTTTTTTTTTTTTTTCCGAGACAGGGTTAGGTTCAAAATGACTTTTCTAATATGAAATAAAAGTATCAAAATGCATAAAACATCTAGACAATAAATTAACAACAACAACAAAAGAATGCCATACCCCAAACTACAGAGCAAGGCAGAAAGAAATTAAAGACTTAGATAAATAAAAATATGTCACTGTCATCGGATGGAAGATTCTTGGTACTGGTGAGACACTGATTCTCCCAAGCTGAGGTAAAGAATGAATGCAAATCTCAGCATAGACCTAGGATGCCTCTCTCTGCAGAAACTGAGGCATTTACTGGAAAGTACACAGGGTACAAGAAGAACTAGCCCTTCAGAACCATCTGTAAAAGAATAAGACATATGGACATTTACTACCTATTTTCACAGTTACTACATACTTAGAGTAATCAGGAGTGTGGCACCCACTTTCAAATAGACAGTTTTCAAAGTACATACACAGTAAGGAACACAGAAATAATTATACTTATTTAAGGAGCACTTAAAAATTATACTCTTATTTACTTTTTAACAAAGGCACCAAAAGTACCCTAATGATAAAAGCAAAATGCTTTCAATAACTTGTGCCATCACAGTATAACAAACAAAATAGAGCTACTCTAAACTAACTTGAGGAAGATTATAAACTTAAATATAAAGTCTAACACTCTGAAATTTCTAAAGAAAACAGAGATTATCTTTGTGACTTGAAATAGAAAGTTTCTTAGGCTAGAGAAAGTAAAGTCGGGAATGCAAAAATAAGTATTAACATTAAAAAAATCTGTTCTTCACTCCCATTGCCTGAGAACCCTACACCTTGTATGCCAATCTCAGGTAGGAACCGTCAGCCCTGTACTGACACCTCCCCACCTACCTGAGGTTCATGGCACCTAAGAACTGCACATAGATCCCTGTGACCCTTTCACAGCCTTCTGAGGATCTTCTGTGCTCAGAAGCTCTGCGTCAGCCTTGCTGAGCTGAGACCACTTCTGATACCCCATTCGCACACACATCAATACCATGTTGTACAACACTGAACCCCAAGGATCATTCAGCTAGCTGCTGCATAACCTGACAAGTTGGGGTAACAGCAAACAGAGACCGAAACGCCTACTCCACAAAAGTGGGCAGACAGGCCATTACCAAGAAGCACTATCAACAACTCAAGTCCAGATGCCTAGGTCCTGTTGCAAAAACACAGAACACATGAACTACCAGGACAATGTCTCTCCTCCAAAGCCCAGTACTCCAGTGGTAATGTTCCCTGAGAAATGCAACCTAGTTGACTTACAAGACAATGTTTCCAAACAACAAATATAAATATGTCCCAGCACCTCAAAGAGGACACAAATCATTGATAAAATGCAACTGCCAAATACAAATAAATGAAATAAGGCAAATAACTCGAGATAGGGAAACAGTTTAACAAAGATAGAATTTCCGGAAAAAAAAAAAAAAAAGCCAAACTAAAATAAAACTTGAACAGTTCAATAAGTCGAGTAAAAAGTCACTGGAAAGCCTCACCAATAGAATAGATCAAGCAACAGCGAGAACATCAGGTCTTGAAGATAATAAGGTAGACACATTGGATCAATTGGTCAAAGAAAATGTTCCATCTAAACATTCCAGGATAGAAAATTCAGAAATTCTGGAACATTGTAGAAGGACCAAACCTACAAATCACAGGTATAGAAAGAGAAGAAACCTAGGGAAAAACGTACAGAAAATATTTTCATGAAAACCATAAAAGAGAATTTACCAAATTTAAGCAAAGAAATACCTACCAAGGTACAAGAGGTATACAGAACACCATATACAATTAAAAAAAAAAAAAAAATCAGAAAAGAAACTCCTAGGCTGGGCAGTGGTGGCACACGCATTTAATCCCAGCACGTGGGAGGCAGAGGGAGGCAGATCGCTGTGAGTTCAAGGCCAGCCTGGTCTATACAGCAAGTCCAGGACAGCCAAGACTAACACAGAGAGAATATGTCAGGAAACCCCACGCCCGCAAAAAAAAAAAAAAAAAAAAGTAAAACTTTCCATAATAAAGCCAGACTAAAGGAATTTATGAATAGTAAGCCATCTCCACAGCGGACATTTGAAGTGATGCTTAGTTTTGAAGAGAGAGATAAACACACCCAAGGACACAAGGAATAAATAAAGATTTGCAAGCAGTTACTAAAAACAGCCCTAAGAAAGCACAACAAAACACTAACATTCTCAATTCCCCACAGTAAGGAGAGGACACACAGGCTAGCAGACTGCGCTATAACCCGAGATCAATCTTTCTGCTGCAACGGCCATATGATGGGGACCCTAAATGGGAAGCTGACAAAAGAATGTGTACAGACAACAGTCACAAGAAAAGTGTTTAGCATCAACAGTGAATGATAAAGGGAACTGTAACCCAAAAGAGAAACCCCGCCCCCCAGACCCAGCGCACACCTTAGATTTTAAAAGATGACTGCATCAAAAGCCGGTGCATATGTGTGGTGGTTGGAAAAAGAATGGCCCCCAGAGTCTCACACATTTGAGTGCTTGGTCATCAGGGAGGGGCACTGCTTGAGAGGATTGGGAGGTGTGGGGGAAGTCTGTCACTAGGGGTGTGCTTTGATGGTTTAGAAGCCCAAGCCAGTGGCCCACACTCTCTTCCTGCTGCCTGCAGATGCAGGATACGTTGACCGTTGAGCGCTCAGCTCCTTCTTGCTTCTCGCCATGATTAGAGTGGTCTAAACCTCTAACACTCTAAGGCAGTCCTAACTAAATTCTTTCCTTTATAAAGCCATCATGGTCATAGTGTCTCTTCACAGCAATGGAATACGGGGATAATATGTAAATAAAGCAATTGCTCACAATCCCTCACCCTAGTGTTTGTAGGATGGGAAATATACTTTACAACCTCTCCATTAGACAGCTTAGCAGTGTTTAATAAAAGTTAAAGACACACCTGTCCTATAACACAGAAACTCCTCTTGTACTTTCACAAAAGCACGGATGCCTATTTCTTACTGATTGATATATTCATAGATTGTTCTTCAAAACGGTATACACGACTAGAAATAGCTCAGGCATCTACCAGTAAGAGAGACCAACAAATTGTGCTATACTCACCTCACACAATAAATACTCGCGAATAAAGAACAACAGGAAGAAAAGGAGCAACTGCAAGGTACTACTGCTGTGTGCAGTACGTGAGTGAATACCAAAACTATCACACTAAGTGAAAGGAGCCATTTCACACAAAGTATTTACACAACAGATCCCAAAATAGACAAGAGTAATATGGCTGTACAGCTCCACCTGATGCTGTGGAGGTTAAAGAGAACTTTCCCGAGTGGTTGAAGAGGTCGGCAAATTACATAGGTAGGTAATAAAATCATCAAAACTCCTTAAATTGTGCACTAAAATTTGTGCAATTCATTGTATGGAAATTTTAACTTACCAAAAAGGAAAATAAAAGTGTAAGTGTAGACTAAGTTCCTGCTAATGACAAGGAGCACAGCTGTCTAGCAGAGGGTGGTGTATTGCTCTATTCGACAAGTGTGTGACACGAAGCACATGTACTAAACACCACTGCAGAATCTAGGTAGTGGAATACCAAGCCGAATGCACTTTCATATTTTTTAATAATTAGATGCTTGTTAAAGAATACTACCAACGGAGCTAGAGAGATGGCTCAACACTTAAGAGCAATTGTTTCTCTTAAAGAGGATCCAAGTGCAGCATTAGCACCAACGTGGTGATTCACAACCATCCTTAACTCCAGATCCAGGGGATCTGACACCTTCTTCTGACCTCTGTGGGCACCGGGCATACATGCAGTGCACATATATGCATGCAGGCAAAATAGTAATGCACATAAAATACATGTAAATATAATTTATAAAATACTTTTAAAATTATAAAGGATCACCAAAAATGGTGGTACATTCCTATAACCTGAGAATTCAGTAGACAAAGGCAAGATCATCAGAAGTTTAAAGGTAGCCTAGGCTACATGGCAAGATGATCAGAAGTTTAAAGGTAGCCTGGGCTACATGGCAAGATGATCAGAAGTTTAAAGGTAGCCTGGGCTACATGGCAAGCAAGTTCCAAGTCAACTTGGGCAATGAGACAGTGTCTCAAAAACAAAACCAAAAATCAAACCAGCCAGGCTGTAGTGAGGCACACCTTTAATCCCAGCACTGAGGAGGCAGAGGCAGGTAGAATTCTGAGTTTGAGTCCAGCCTGGTCCACAAAGCAAATTATTGTACAGCCAATGCTGCACAAAAAAAGCCCTGTCTCAAAAAAAAAAAAAAAAAAAACAAAAAAAAAAACAAAAGAAAAAAAAAAAAAAAAAAAAAAACAAAAAGAAAAGAAAAGAAAGAGAATCAAACCAACTACACAAAGTACCAAAACTCTTTCTAATAAAAGATGCATGCAACTTTTGGATAAAATAAAATAAATAAAAAATTACATTTGTATACTAGCCCAAGGGGCATGTCCCACGAAAGCCTTCACTTACCAGGAAACTGGGACAGAGGGGAAGGCATCCTATTGGGACTCTAAATGAGAGACGCATGGGAGAACAGCAAAATAAAAGGATACAGAGGGTCCTAGAAATCTACAAGTAGAACAACATGATAGGCAGATTTGGGCCCAAGGGTCCCGCTCAAACTAAGGCACCAGCCAAGGACAATACAGGAGGTAAACTTTAAACCCCTTCCCAGATCTAGCCAATGGTCAGAATATTCTCCACAGTTGAGTGGAGAGTGTGATACGACTTTCTCACGTACTCTGGTGCCTCACATTTGACCATGTCCCCTGGAGGGGGAGACCTGGTGGCACTCAGAGGAAGGACAGCAAGTAGCCAAGAAGAGACTTGATACCCTATGAGAATATATAGGGGGACGTAATCCCCCTCAAGAACAGTCATAGGGGAGGGGAATAATGGGAAAATGGGGGGGGGAGGAATGGGAGGATACAAGGGATGGGATAAACATTGAGATGTAACAAGAATAAATTAATAAAAAAAAATTACATTTGTATTATTTTCAGGTATAAGACTCAATATTATATAACAAAGATATAATTATCCCAAATTATTCCATAAATTCAATATATTCTCCCCAAAATCTGTCACAAGACCTTAGGAAGCATGTTCTAGAATGCAGGAAAAGGCCCTAAATGGCAGGAACAATAGTGAAAGGGCACATACCTTTCACCTTCAGACCTTTCAGACACAGAGCCTTTCTACAGAGTTAGAGAGTTCTCAGTGACATGGGCGCCCTCATGTCCCACCTGGAACATAGTTTGACGCTTAAAAACAGGTAAGACAATTCTACACAGTCTGTATGGACACTAATTACAGAACACCTCCTTATCCACTTTGCAAATAAATATTTAATATAGATACACACACACTAGAACAGTATATACACAATAAAAAAAAAAAAAATCGACATCCGGTGCTGTTGAGATCCAACCACAAAAGAGCAAAAGTTCAGATATTTTATGATCATACTTAAAAGGAACGTCACCATCTCTGCTACAAACAACACCATATAACACAAAAGCCCAAATCCTAAGTAGAAAATAGAACATTTCTATTGACATTAAAATTCTGTTTAATATTGCTAGATTAAAAGTATGAAGGGGCCGGGCGGTGGTGGCGCAAGCCTATAATCCCAGCACTCGGGAAGCAGAGGCAGGTGGATTGCTGTGAGTTCGAGGCCAGCCTGGTCTACAAAGTGAGTCCAGGATAGCCAAGGCTACACAGAGAAACCCTGTCTTGAAAAAAAGAAGGAGGAGGAGGAGGGGGAGGAGGAGGGAGAGGAGCAGGGAGAGGAGGAGGGGAGGGGAAGGAGGAGGAGGAAAGAAAGATAGAAAGTATGAAGTCCTGTGGAATGAAATGTTGAAAGGCAGCACAGGAAATGGCAGTGTAAACAATCAGGAGAGAAGTCCTTGACCTGCCGCTGGGGCAGACAAAAGGCTTCGGGTTGTGAAACGCGCTCCACAAATCAATACAAGCACACACACACACACACAAATTAGAGCCACCAGAGAATATGTATGAACAAGAAAGTCAGAGAAGAAACGAGGATGTCCGGTCTCACCAGTAGCCAGGAAAATGTAAATGTTAGCCAGGCAGGAGGACTTGAAGCACAGTGAACTTAACAAATATTACATCTTACCAAGGGTGGCAACAGGAAGGTAATGACCGTAACTCACTGTGGGCAGGATGTGAATTCATCTACCTTGGGTTTAATAAAACGGCAATACCTAAAAAGGTTAACTCATGCTATGACAACAATCCAATGTAATTTCATAGCATAGAAAAATATTCAGACACATACAGAAAGGGGCAAACAGGCTGAGAGCAGCAGTTTGGAAGGTAGACCAACCGGAACACAGCAGCAGTCGCCGCAGGCCTGCTCACTGGAAAGGGGCACATAGATACAGTGAGAAACTGTGGCTATGAAAATGGAGAGCTGGGTAAACCGAGGTAGAACTCAAATCACAACACTTGGACTGCATATGAAACAAGCAGGTGCAGCCTTCTGTATGTGAGGGCACAGACGGGCGCCACAAGCAGTTTTCATACAGCAGAATGTTAGCAATGAAACAGTTCACAGTTGGTGCTAGCTAAGGGCTCTTCTTGTTCTCCCATAGGACTTGAGGTTGGTTCCTAGAAATCTGGGCTGGACAGATGGATGGCTCAATGGTTAAGAGCACTGGTTGCTGTTCTGTTTAACTCTTCTAGAACCCCAGTATCAATTCTCAGCTTCCACATAATGGCTCACAACTGTCAGTAACTCCAGTTCCAAGAAATTTGATGCCCTCTTCTGGCCTCCATAGGGACCAGACATGAGCATGGTACATAGACACACATGCAAACAAAATACCCATAAGCATAAAATATTCTTTAATTCTAAATTAACCTAAAATATATATTTAATAGTAAGTGTATTTTAATAATATGTGCATATACAAGTGATAGTCATGGGTATTTAGCATGTAATGTGCAACATAACATTTTATAGTTTGCATCACATAGACTCTAAGAGCACGTATGAGAATGATTCTCAAAAAATGTGTAAAAATGGCTAAGAAGTGATACCATGGGAAAAATACCACAAGCTAAAAATGGTTTCTTCCTTCACATATACTGTGGAGGCTCTTAAAATAACATTTTAATAGGTACAGCTCCAAAAGAAGAACGGCCATGTTTTATTTATGAAGCGAAAAGTGGTACTTTCAAAAAGCAAGGGCTTGACACAGTTTTAAAAATTAAGCCAAAAGCATCTTATTAACATTCATTTGACTCAAAGAATGGAAAGGTAAAGTTTAATGCTAGATATCCTTTCTATAAACATTTGTAACACTAACTTTTGTTCATGTAAAAGAAAGTAACTACTCCCAAATAAATTTGTATGTAAACCTAAGGCTGAAGAGGCTTTCAACATGCCATTTTAGAGTAACTGGAATTAAAACAGACACTGGGAGTTAACACTGCATATGAGCGCATGGGGCATTGGAGTACAATAGCAGCTGCAACATAAAAACTTAATGACTGCATGGCAGGGCAGAAATGGCGGTCAAGCCTATGGAAAACATGAGCAAAAGCAATTATAACAATGGTGGCTCTGGAATAAAATTATGTTATCAAACAATATTCTTCCACTTTAAAAATAAGGCAGCTCTGGCTGCCTTCCCTAATGAATGAGTCACTGGGTAAGATCTGTGGGCATACACACAGGAGGAGAGTTGACATTTCTGCAAATTCAGCAAGAGCTCTGTCTATGCTAAGGCTGTCTTCTGTAAGTGGACAACCTGCTGTTCCCCTTTCACATTAATCTCTGCGTTGGAGCATAGAAACTACTACAGCAGGGGATGGCAATTGTAAGATGAGCCAAGCTTCCCTACATCTCAAGGCCAGGCAAGAGGACAGACACCCTGCAACCTTCAACAATTCTCCTATAGCTCTTCCTTCGAAAAGCTCATTGACCTCGCAAGCTTAAAAATCCTTTTGGTCGGATGGGCTATATAACTTGCTTACCTTCAGCCATCATCGGTATGATCAGAATTATGTTGCATTCAATGGCTTGCCATGCAAAGATAAGAACAGAGGCTGAAAGGAACCAAATCACATCCCTGAAAAACAAGTGTCAACTGCAGAACAAATGTGAGCACCCCTGAAAACCAGAGGAACACAACCTAAAAGTAACATTAATTATAATGTATGATAAACCACCACCCTAGCTGCCAGCAGTACCCAAACCAAAAGAAGAATTCACACACAGAATTCCAGAATACACCACTGCAAAGAGACAGGTGTGTGTTCACTCAGAATGGCATATTCCACCCATGAGTGCAGCCCTGAACAGCTGGACACTGGGGCAGCAGACAGAGCCAGCCAGCAGGCACCACCAGGTTCAGAGACAGACAACTGAAGCTTTCCTCAAATCATCCTGGTAAATTGTAAATGGCTTCTATTGACATACAGTTTTTGTTTTTAAGTAATGTCTAAACCGATACAGAAAAACTATACATATTAATGGAGTGCCTTACAATGCTTCAATATTTATAATATGCAAATCAGGTAAAGCATCCTATCTTCAAATATAATTTTATGGTGAAATTTTTGAAACTAATTTATTTTGAAATGCACTCTGTATTACTATCATCTCTAGGTAGCCTATTATGCAAAACCACAACAGACTATCTTGGCCTTATCTAGCTGCGCATACAGTTTTTACTAAAGGGTATTTATTTAATAGTCTTTTGTACTTTGTACTTGTAGGGGATACAGAAGTAACATATTCAAAACACAGGCCAAGTATTTCTCATGACATTAAATCAGAGGCTGGGAGCGCATCAGAAGACCAAATTGTATCTGAGCTCTATTAAGACACAGAAAGTTGCAAAACTCTTAAGAGATCAGCTGGCAACTAGCAATTTGAAGGCTGCTGTACAAATGAGATACTTACAAAGATGTTAACAAGTGCTTCAGAAAGCTACAATATAATCTACTGCAAACGCATCTTGTCTTCGAACAAATGTTTCAAAATAGCAATAATACCAACTTTCAAGCAAGTTGTGTATTTTGTATTCCCTCAGGTTTTACACTCTCCTACCATCAGCAAGGCATATCAAACTGTCTTCCGCTATCAGAACCAGGAAGCAAAACAGAGTAAATAGATTAAGATTAGAGATGTCTGACAGACTTGCCACGTGTTTCTTAAATAAACAGAGGCCTGGGCTATCAGATTCTTTGTTCTAAACTGCACTGCCTTCCATGAGAAAAATGAGTTTTGTTGTTCTCTTTGAATAAAATATCTGATACTAACCAGAAATAAACAACTAGTTTGCATATGCTGTTAACCATGTCACTGCTACTGATTAGCTGAAAATGCAAACCTTCTCTCTCTCTCTCTCTCTCTCTCTCTCTCTCTCTCTCTCTCTCTCTCTCTCTCCCTGTCTCTCTGTCTCCCTCCTTCCCTCCCCTCTCTCTCTCTGTCCCTCTCTCTCTCTCTCTCTCTCTCTCTCTCCAGAGTTTCTCAGTGTGTAACAGTCCTGGCTATCCTGGACTCACCTCTGTAGAACAGGCTGGCCTCAAACTCACAGTGATCTGCCTGCCTCTGCCTCCTGAGTGCTGGCATTAAAGGTGTACGCCACCATACCTGGCTCACTTGTTTTTTAATAATCACTATAAGACAGATGATACCAGTTCAAGACTGAAATATGGATCTTTAGTTCATAGCCCATGATATGAGCATAAACAATTCCCTCAGAGCATTTTCACAGAAGCTGTTTTCATATGATCTGGACAAGCTAAAAAGAAATGTTGCTACTAGAACTACAAAAACATACAGTTCTTACAGTGAGCAAATTATGGACTTGCTATTTTTCCATCTTTAAATGGCTGGCAGAGGATTAAGCCCCTGGCCCTAACTGATCCCCCTGGTTAAGTAAGAAGAACTGTGCCATGGCCCCCTTCTTCCAAGGAAGCCAGGATATACTCAGCAGCATACTGTATGCATTAGTAACCTACGAGAGACATAGAAAGTATGTGGAGGTAGTAGAAATTCAGAAATACACTTCTATTTGTTTGTTTTTTTGTTTTTGTTTTTCGAGACAGGGTTTCTCTGTGTAGCCTTGACTGTCCTGGACTTGTTTTGTAGACCAGGCTGGCCTCAAACTCACAGCAATCCACCTGCCTCTGCCTCCCGAGTGCTGGGATTAAAGGCATGTGCCACCACCCCTGACTAGAAGTACGCTTCTAAATGACCAAAATGCATCAAATGATTGTATGAATTTATATTACCAAATATATATGGATATATTTCGTTCTTGCTAAGTCTTAAGAGGATTATTCCACATGAAGTCGTTATTAATTTTCAAATTCTGTTCTATATCTTGAGAGACCTGAACACCAGTAATTAGGAGTTTCTGGGTAAGTACACACCGATTAAATCATTTTAAATCCTAATTGCCATTACATAACTTGAAGCTTCAAACTGGGAGAGCAAACATGTTCTACAGTGACCCCTCCTGGTCAGAGGAAAGACTGAAGCACACCACAAGCAAAATGGGCAGAGGATAGCAGGTAAGACTAGGAGCATTGGTGATGGTACACTGCACCAAGCCCTCTGTACTATCAGGAGCCCAAAGACAACCACAACCCCTCTTCCTCCAAAGTCCCCTAGCCCCAACTGGCCACACAAATCACATTGCATATGCAGATTTGTAAGCTCAATTTTCTTAACAACTGTATTTTATTATGAACGTATTAAACGAGCCTACCTCCCTTACAACCCGACTTACCCAAACAATAGGAAAAGGATATTAAAGAAGACAATAATGAAACCTTAAGGATATTAGTTCTGAGGAACTGATTCTCTTGGCATAGTCAGCAGGACCTCAGCAAACCAGCAATCCCACCATAGTACCAGCTGGAACCTGGAGCCTCAGCTGGAGTCCAAAGCCTTGAAGCTTTGCCTGCAGCAGTTCTCTCTAGGAGCATCTCTTGAAGTGTTGCAATCAACAGCCAAAACAATCCCAAGTCCTCTCTCCCAAGCCTCTTGTTTTGGGCTCTAACATATATCTCCTCTCAGAGTCTATACTAGGATGTTTTCAGCTGGCAACATACAACAAGCTCCCACGAAGTAGTTCTCCCACAAGTCTGTTCCCCATCCCACACTTGGGATCAACACAAAAACATGTTTCTCTCTCCTACAGAGATTAAAGGTAAGATGTCCAACTTCTTTCTTTTTTTTTTTTTTTCCCCCCTAAGGGATAAAATTGAACCATGTAAAACACAACTCCCCTTTATCGTTTCTCAATTGAACTGAAGAAAATGAACAGCAGAAACGTGCTTTAAAATGTTTTTCCTAAAAGGTGTGCTTTACCCGACTCAACCACATCTCCCATTCACCACCATACTTTTAGATACAAATCTAAGAGCTAATGCATCATGTGACCAATGTCACACCTGGCGTCAGATTCTTCATATAACGAAACGCAGTGTGTACACTTTTTAAACTAAGATTTACATATATACACAGAGTTTTGCCTGCATGTACACCAGAAGAGGGCACCATATCTCATAGATGGTTGTGAGCCACCATGTGGTTGCTGGGAATTGAACTCAGGACCTTTGGAAGAGCAGCCAGTGCTCTTAACCTCTGAGCCATCGCTCTAGCCCCTTTAAACTAAGATTTACAAATGTGCTATTTCAAACATATTTTAGTCAAAGTGGATTAAAGACAAAAGCACACACTTCTGTAATGACTGTCACTATACCATGAAAAATGCCAGAAGACGTGATAAACTAGTTCAATCCCCAACACCTATAAGATACCCCAGCTACTATTTATGAACCCAAGACTCAAGCAGCACGGGGTAATGATGGGCCATAAAAAACCTGGATTCTCAAGCATTCTCCCTTCCTGCCTGAGTTTCCCAGGCTGAACAAGATAACCTTTAAGCATTCGTTTTTCTCACTTTATGTAACTAGAAGGCACTAAATGTCACTGTTATCTATTAACTCCCCAGCAGACAGGGTTGGTGCGCCTGTCGCTATGTCCGTCCTGAAGTGACTACATGAAGTTAGCTTTTTTTTTTCTCTTTATCTTTCAGTTGTAACCTACTGTAAGAAAACAATAAGCAGAACCACACTTGCTCACTGGGAAGAGTCTTAGTTTCCACCTTCGGTAACTTCTCCTTCACCACGTCAGAACTCAATATTAACTTAAAATAATGGCCTGCGAAGAATTATCTGTTCTACATAATGAAGGTTTGGATTTGGGGTGGAGGTGGGGGGACGAGGTTAAAACACGGGTGTTTCCATCACAGACTGTGCTTCCTTATAGTTATGGAATGAACGTGTTAAAATGTTGACAGTTTAAGGTGCTTGGAGTTTACTCTAAAATGTGAATGAATGATCGAATAAGGCAGCATACCTCTTAATGAGAGAATAGTGTACTGCACATCCTAAACCCATCAGCTGTAGGGGGATGGTACACATCCTCTGTACTGACTGACATCAACGACAGACCTCGTAAGTGACTTCCTCGGTTGGATGCAATCAGTTCTCTACTCGAGTGTGTAAGGGATGAAAGGATGAAAGAAGGGCTGGAGACGCAGACTGGGGGTGCAGCTCAGTGGCTAAAGCACTTCCGCATCAGGCACAAAGCTCCCAGGACAGCAGCGAACACATAGTTCACTAGTAAATAGCTACAGAAAACGTTAAAAATCCTGCTCATTAGCTTTCTCTTTGGTACCTCAACACGCAGCAGTCTCTCCTCTTTGACACAGTTCCCGTCTATAGGCACAGTCGCCAGAAGCAGCAGCGGTGCTGCCTGGGTCAGAATAGCTGACTTAGGGATCAGGGAGCCAGAACATCATTATTTTACCTGCGTTAAGGGTGAATTAATTACCACAACGGCCTTGAACTTCAAACTGTGTACCCAGAGTTCTTTCCATTAAGAACACAAACATTAGTTCTCAGAACGGCAATGTGTACCATGGATTTAACCGCACCGCACTACTTCCCCCATCTGCAATCATTCTTTCTTCTAATCAAATATTTATTGAGCACCTATTATGGAACAGAACTATTCTAGTTGAGAAAAGGGAATGAACAGGGAGGAGGGTGAAACGAAGACAAGGCGCACGACGATAGATAAGTAAGTGCTATGAAGAAAGGCCATAGCTGTCTCATCTATATTTTCCTGACATGTACTAATAAAACCAGAATCATCCGATCTACGTGTGACATGTAATCATGGACTGCCCGGCGACCGCGGCACAAGAATCTAAATCGTGTCTAGTGAACCTGGGAGCGCACATGCAATACACATGTGTATTCCAGCTCCAATATTTTAAATACGAATCAAAGGAAATATAAAAGAACCCGAGAACTGGTGAAACATGACACGAAACAGATTTAAAACATCTGTTCTCCACTCTGCTGGCTAAGCACATGGAGAAGAAAGGTGAATAACCAGTCGATTTTTCTTTTTAAGAAAAGAAAGAGGGAGGAGGCGCACACACACACACACACACACACACACACACACACACGCACAACACAAATTTGCTTAGTACTTTATGACAGCCCTTCATATTTTAAAAGGCAAACACAACACACATTAAGAAAACTAAACAAAACTCCTTAATATAATTTGCAAGAAGGATGCATTCAGCCCCAGAATACACTCCTTCAAGCTCCTCCTCAAGGCTGCTGGGTAGACTGGAACTTACTTTCCCTGACTTTGGCTCAGGATTAAGCGCCTCGAAATCTGCAAGGAGCAGATAAAGGGTCCTCTGCGCCCAGCTTCCACTAGGAAAAGGCGGTCCTTGCCCAATGACCTCGAGCAGGCTGCTTACTGCAGTCCCGAGGCCCGTGCTAGGGTGCCCTAGGGCCGAGCCTGCTTCTCCGCCCTCCCCCGCGGCCTCGCCCCGTGCACACTGAAGCCTCACTGAGGATGGAGAGGAGCGGCGGACCGGCGACCAGACCCGACCTGCAGCGCCCACCCGACTCCCACCCGCCGCCCGCGCCGGGCCTGCGGGGATTCTGACCTCTCCGCGCCCCGGGGCTGCTGCTGCTGCCGCTGCTACCGGTGCTCGGGCTACCGCTGCCCGAGCCGCCGCTGCTGCTGCTGCTGCTGCTGTGGCCGCCGCCACCCTTGGCGTTCTTGCGCGGGGCCATCGCGAGCTGCTGTGGGGACTGCAGAGAACGGGGGCCTTGGTGAGTGTGCTAGGGGACACCGGAGATCCGCGACTTTTGCAGCCCCCGCCGCGCTCGCCGCACCTCGGAGGACTTGAACCAGTGTGCGGCAGCGCGGTTAGCTTAGTGTGCACCTAGCCTGCGACTCCCTCAACTGCTAAAAGCGCTCAGCAGCCCGGGCCTCGGCCCCGCCCACGCCAGCCTCGACGCACCCACCATGTCTGAAGGACAGCAACATGAGCCAATCCCGAGAACGGATGGCAGGGGGCGGGGCTCCTAGGTTCCCCTGTACTCGGCAGACCGAAGCAGGTCTAGCGCTGCGCAGCGGCTGGAAACCCCGAGCCGCTTGTGGCTTTCTAGTTTGCCTTGATCCTCTGGAACGTGGCAAACGTGGAAGGCGGCAAGGCTCTCGCGAGCGTTAGCTCTCTGGCTCCAACGGGATGGGGCGGGGATGGGGGCGGTGCCCGAGAGCAGCGCACCACCTCTTGGCTTCTTCCTGGGAATTTGGTTCCCGTGCCTAAGCACGTACCAGAAGTGCAAGCCCTCTCTTCGAAAAGGGTTTGCCAATTCCACGAGTACTCCATGGCCTTTGATCCTTTCGGTGTCAAAACAAGGATTTATGTCATTTGTGCCATCAGTATTTTTGGAGAACCTTAATGAAGACATAAAAATGTTAATATTACTAAAAAATCCCATTTTCTTACCGTGCACGACAGGCTAATACCTAGAGTTTCTTGATGTCCCCAGCAGCTGGACAAACCAGTTAAGGTCCAGCAGGGAGCATCATCATTTTTGTGTTATCAATTGCCCACAGTGTGTCCATGAGTAACCGAAAAGCATGAACTACGTGGTTGGGTGATAAATTGCTGTCAACTTCCTGAGATCATATCGCTTTGTACGATACTGAAATCTAAACTGTAATAAATAAACAAATAAAAGATTCTTGATTCCCAAGATACAACTTTTCAATTCTCACAAAACACTATTATAGTTTATGCTTGCGGGGACGGGGGTTGTTCGATCTAAAATATCTCACACAAATGTTTTAAAACCAATTCCCCAGCTGGTGATACTGGTTTGGGAAGCTGGGATTCTTCCGGAGGTGAGATCTACCTGGCTACCCAATTAAGTCGCTAAGGGCAACCCTTTGAAGGTTAAGTTAGTCCAGGCCGGGCTCTCCTGCTCTCCAGCTCTCTGGCCGCTGCTGCTGGCAGTGGTGGCTGCTACTGCTTGCCTTCCCTGGCCACAACAGATTAAAGTCTCCCTGGATCTGTGAGCCTAGATAAACCTTTCCACTCTTAAGTTATTTCCTGTGGGTATTTTAGCCACAGCAATGCAAAGGTAACGACTCCAATAGTGTCACAGAGTTGGTGATAGAGAGGGAATGTGAACTCAGTCGGTCTGCAGAATTACCTCCCCATTATTCTTCCTAGAAAAGACCTAGTGTTCAATGGAGAATATCTTACCTGACTCTCCTGTAGCAGAGGCTTCTGGGATTGTCTAAACCTTCCCTGCAAAGACAGACTGAACCCTGAGTGTGGACACCTATCAGAGATCTCAGTTTGTTGGGCGTTGTGGGGCGGGGGGAGGTGGCACACGTCTATGATCCCAGCAACGAGAGAGGTGGAAGCAGGTGAATCTCTGTGAATTCCGGGCCAGCCTGGTCTACAAAAGAAGTTCAGGACAGTCAAGGCTAAACAGAGAGACCGTGTCTCAAATAAACAAATGGCCCAGTTTGGAAGAAATCAATTTCTTGAACAGCTTCCCAGTGCTTTTTTTCAAAATATGAATTGAGGTTGTTTTGAGGCACAAATTAGATTTTCCTTTAATTTCTTTACTCTTAAACAATATCCTTTGTCTAACCATCCATAAGAAAATGGAATTACATATTAATCCATAATCATGCAGCATTCGCATTCTATCCCAATTTTCTCTGTGTGAAAATGACTCATCCTCTGTGCTTCAGGTGAAACGGATTAAACCGAAGCCAACTCATCCAGTTAAGCACTTATCCCCAGCATAAGCTTGGAGGGCAGCTGAAAGTCCTTTTTAAATGCTTACAACTTACACATGGATGTAACTGTTCCTTGGTTAGGCTTGTTTCTTTAATCCTTTTTCAGATAGAGTCCCAGACTGAGAGATGAAGTACATACAAGCCTGCATCCCTAGCCCAAAATCTATCTCCAATTGATAACGACTCATAAAGGGAAATTAAGTTTTCTACAATGAAGTCTGGTGGGCACAAACCACTCTTTTTTTTTTTTTTTTTTTTTTGTTTTTCGAGACAGGGTTTCTCTGTGTAGCCTTGGCCATCATGGACTCGCTTTGTAGACCAGGCTGGCCTCGAACTCACAGCGATCCGCCTGCCTCTGCCTCCCGAGTGCTGGGATTAAAGGCGTGCGCCACCACGCCCAGCTTCACAAACCACTCTTAAGGGCAGGCCCCATGCCCAGCTGTAGATGACTGATACAAAATTAACTAAATGGCATTTGGGGAGGTTCCTGGTCTCATAAAGCGTTGTCTGAGCATTCTTTTTTTATTATTATTATTATTTCTTTTCTTTCTTCTTTCCTTTCTTTGTTTTATTCCTTACATCCCATTGGAAATACACTATGGTTTACCATGTTGTGTTTTTGTGGGATGTCTATGTGTGTAAATGCGTGTGGCTCTGTGTCTATGTATGTTTCTCATACTTTTTTTTTTTTTTTTTTTTGGCTCCTTTTCTGCTGGTCATTTGTTTAGTTTGTCCTATTCTGTTTTGGTTTTGTTTTTACTTCTAATTTTATTTGATTATTTTTGGATGTCTGTTTTTATTCTAGTGAGATAGAAAGAAAAGGTGTAGATTTTGGTGGCTGGGTATTTAGAAAGAATCTGGGAGGAGTTGGGGGAGTAGAATCCGTAATGAGAATATATTGTATGATAAAAAAAATCTATTTTCAATAAAAAGAAAATAAATCTGTGGCTCGTTGTTCTGGTTAATTAAAAAGTATTGCCTAATAAATATTTGTTATTGAGCTAATAATCACTATGGCAGTATTATTTACCCAACGTTGGCAATCAATAAAAGACACAGATGTCTGTTGTATTTTAGAATAGCCTTGGTTCACCTGTGGTAGGGCAGATAATAATCCCCTAAACTACCTTCCATATCTCCCAGGCCCCATCCCATACCATCTGCTTCTAATAATTTCTATTTGGGCTACCTCCCATCCATAATCCATAAACCCTTGCTAATGTTTTCCATCTCCTCCATCCAGGCTGATTTGGCCATGTGCTCTCTCCACCTAACCCATTGCAGTAGACTCATTTCTTCCTTCTGTACCTGTCCCTCCTTCTTTCCAAGATACTATCTGTCCTGCAAGCCTTGGAACTGCCTCTTCCTCAGGCCCTGCCCAGGTATTGGCTTTCTTTATTAGTCAAACAGGGAGGCAAGGTTAAGTAGCAATGCTGGGGACACTGTTAAAGTAACTTTTATTTGCCTGTTTCAGTTGTTACCTGGGAGGCTACTACCTCCTTCTGCTAATCTAGGCCTAGCCGTGGACGCTTCTAGCCCTCATACATTCTAACCTAGGCCTAGAATGTTTTCAGCCCCTGGAACTTACTGCTGAATAATCTCACCTTTTCTAGTTTTTTCTGAACTCTGGCTGGCTGGTTCAACTCAGCTGTTCTGGCTCAAACTTCTCTCCTAACTGACTGATTCAAAGTAGCTTCTCTCTCAGCCTCTGACTGAATTGCTCTGCTTGGCATCAAACTAACTCTAGCAATCTATTCTAATCTTCTGGCTCCTTCTCATTTTCTGGCTCATTCTGCCTTCACCTGTGTCTAGCTTGTTCTCACTTCAACCTCTCTCTGTAAAACTCCTCTGGTGAAAGAAAGAAAGAAAGAAAGAAAGAAAGAAAGAAAGAAAGAAAGAAAAACTGCCTTGGAATTCCAAGAACTGAACTGCTGTGAGCTCAACTCCACTGTATTGCTTCTCAACTCACTGACTCAACTGAACTGCCTGAACAGCATAGACCAGAACGCAGAGATACGCATGAGTGCTAGGATTAAAGGTGTGTACCACCACACCTGGCCTTAAGTTTTTATTTACCTGAAATTTCCTCTATACCAGGCTGCCCTTGAACTCAGAGATATGCTTGCTGCTGTCTCCTGGAATTAAAGATGTGCCTGTTTTCCAGCCAGATCACACAGACCTAAAAGGTCTTTGGATGTGACTTCTTGCCAAAGCAGTCATGTTCTCAATTAAACCTCCTCTACAGGATGATGTCTTTACTTTTTTGAATCTGTTCCCAGGTTGGCTGAGGGTCTGACATCCATAGTTTGGCTATGGTCTGAGTGTGTGTCCTGAGGCTCCATGAATTGAAAGCTTGATCCTCACAGTGATTTTTTTTCCATTTCTGTGATTAAAAAAAAAAAAAAAAAAAAAAAATCTGGAAAAAGCAACTTAATAGGGAAAGGGGTTGTCTTGGATTACATTTATAAAGGGATACACCACGGTAGTTTAAATAATAATGGAATCCATAGACTCATACATTTGAGTGACTGAGCTCATATAGGTAGAACTGTTTGGGAATGATTAGGACTGGGGGCCTTGTTAGAGGAAGTGTCTCACTACTGGGGTGGACTTTGAGTTTTCAAAACCCCACATTGTGCTCTCATATTTCTCTCTCTCTCTCTCTCTCTCTCTCTCTCTCTCTCTCTCTCTCTCTCTCTCCTCTCTCTCTCTCTCTCTCTCTCTCTCTCTCTCTCTCTCTCTCTCTCTCTCTCTCTCTCTTCTCTCTCTGGTTGAGATGTAAACTACCAGCTACTGCTCCTGTGTTGGCTGTCTGCCTTGTTGCCATGCCCCTGGCCATCATGGCCAGGAACCATGAGCCCCAAATTAAATGCTTTCTTTTATAAATGGCCTTGGTTATGGTGTCTCTTTACAGCAATAGAAAAGTAACTAAGACAGATAAAATCAAGGAAGAGAAGATGAGGCAATGGGGAGGAAAGGCAAGGTGACAGGAACAGGAGGCTGGCAGGTCACATTTGGGCTGCCATCAGGAAGCAGAGTGAACAGGAAATAGGCCCAAGCTATAAAACCTCAAAACCCACACCATCGACCCACTTCCTTCAAAGATGTGCTACCTCTCAAAAGTTCCACAGTTTCCCCAGATTGCACTATTAACTGGGGACCGAGTGTTCAAACACATGAGTGTATGGGAGGACATTCGACAGTCAAGCCACAGTAATGGTGATACCAGGAGACAGTGAGCAGTATAGCGAAGCTTTTAAGATGTGAAGTCTAATGTAATGTAATTTGTTCTTTGAGGACACTGCTTTTCAATGGGGTTAATGCAGTTGCTCTTTTTGGCCCCAGCTTGTTCTGATAGAGTTGCTATAAAAGAATTAGATTATTGGGGCTTGGGAGATGGCTCAGGGGTTAAGAGCACTGTCTGCTCTTCCAGAGGTCCTGAGTTCAATTCCCAGCAACCACATGATGGTTCACAATCATCTAGAATGAGATCTGGTGCCCTCTTCTGGTGTGCAGGGGAACAGGCAGGTAGAAACACTGTATATATAATAAAGAAATACATCTTTTAAAAAAGAATTAGATTATCTATCGAGATCTCTCTGACTTTCTGTCTCAGCATGTGTGTGCTCTCTTGCTCTTGTATACACTCCCAGAGCATGCCCTCCACCGTGATGTGCTACAGTGGGGTCAGGAAACAGGCCTTCAGTAGAACCAACACAATACTCTTTGCAGTTTTGGTCTCCAGATATTCAGCCCAAGATATCTGCTTACTGCAATAGAAAATGAACCAATAAAGTGGTGAATGAGTTTTCTTGTATTTGATGTAACTTTGAGTTCTATCAAGTAGTATGTGAGGATAATCCTTAAAATCATTAGATAACGGCCAGGCGTGGTGGCACACACCTTTAATCCCAGCACTCAGGAAGCAGAGGCAGGTGGATGGGTATGAGTTTGAGGCTAGCCTGGTCTACAAAATGAGTCCGTGACAGCCAAGGCTACACAGAGAAATCCTGTCTTGAAAACAAACAAACATGGGCTGGAGAGATGGCTCAGAGGTTAAGAGCACTGACTGCTCTCAGAGGTCCTGAGTTCAATCCCAGCAACCGCGTGGTGACTCACAACCATCTACAATGAGGTCTGATGCCCTCTTCTGGCCTGCCAGTGTACATGCAGGCAGAGCACTGTATACATAATAATAAATAAATCTTAAAAAAAAAAGAAAAGAAAACAAACAAACAAAAAAGATCATTAGATAAGATACAAATACAGTCTAGCCCAGCACTGGATCAAACTATTTGTTTGTTTGAACTGCCAATGTGAAACAGCGAGTATAGCAGAAAGTAAAGTGTTTTCCAAATGTAAAGAAGTGTTTCTATCTAAATCTTAAATGGTAACATGACCACATATTCAAATCATACCTAAAGCAAATCTTGACCCCTTGATATTTAGACACTGCCCTGTCAGTTACTGCACATGGTAAGGTTTCATTTAATTCCACAACACATAAGTTATGCCATAAAATTGCTGGCCAAAAGGTCTAACATTGGCAACCTCATGAACTTTAATAAGTAGGTATAATTTGTGGCCTGCTCAGTAAACGTGAATGAAATGTCCACGTCCTCCAAGCATTGTTCTCGGTTCCTCAGGAGTTCCCATTATTTTGGAGGGAGAAAGATGCTCATATCGCGGAGCATGCTACCTCCTGCGTTTGCCAACAAACGTGTCCTGGATGAGGGCAGGGAGACTCAGTCATCCTGGTCCCATGCACACCATATAAGTCAAAGGAATCCAGGGCTGCAAACGAATATTGAGGAGCACGTTGCTCAATGTAATCATTTTACATATGAGGGAAAGAGTGATTTTCAAAGTGTTTAAAAGCCAACTAAAACCTAACTAGTACTTAAGTTGTTGTATTTAGTTTTGGGTCTCATTGAGACAAATTACTTAACAAAAGCACTTCAGGGAAGGGAGAGTATGTCCTTGGTTCACAGTTCAGGGAAACGTAATCCATCATAAAGAGGTATAATGTTAGCGGGGTGTAGTGGTGCACGCCTTTAATCCCAGCCTCAGGGAGGCAGAGGCAGGAGGATCTCTGGGAGTTCGAGACCAGCCTGGTGTACAAAGTGAATCCAGGGCAGCCAAGGCTACACAGAGAAACCTTGTCTCAAACAAGCAAACAAACAAACAAATAAACAACAACAATCAACATGTTGGCTGACAGAGTAATGTTAAAAGTAGGGTATCTGTAACTAAGTTGAGTACATCTTTAGCAGTGAAGTTGCTGCCTTCTGATCCTGGGGAAACACTTAAAGTGGTCCTCTGAAGCCTCGGCCAGCTGTGGGGCCATGGCCATCATTAACTGTGAAGCTCTGTGAGTTCTCACAAGTGCTGTTTCTCAATGAACTGCTTCTTTCTTTCTGTCGTCTAAGAACTAAGAGATCAAATTTACTCTCCATTTAATTCTCTCAGGAGGGAACTTAAGGCATGAGTTCCTCAGTCTTAGCTGGCTTGTCACCTACACATCTTAAAGGAGACATGGAGGACATACCCTGAGGATGTGTACTGCAGGTGGTATAAGTTGGTTATAAACCTGGGACTGAGGCGTGGATGTCCATCAAAGCATAGAGGTATGAGCAGTCCAGACGATGCCCTGCTGGTCATGGGGCTGCAATGATTGCACTCAAGTTAACTGAGTATGGTTTACTGAAAATTAATTTTTCACAGGAATCACTTGGGAGCTTTGAAAAGTAACATTATGCCCTACCGAAGATCAGGAAATCAGAATTTCTGATTTAACATAAATGAATAGTTACACACACACACACACTCATATGCACACTCATATTTTAAAAATCCATGTCTGCCAGTCGTATAGATAAAATGCTCAAAAACATTATGGAGGAAACAAGATACAAAGGAGGGATCGGAAATGTCCATGTAAACTTATTCTTTTGACAACTTGCAATTTGCAATTGTGTGGCCAGATTCCCTTTGCCTGATTTCCTCTTTCTTCATAAACCATCTCAACACAATACAGACTCCTAAGAGGAGGAAGCCTGGCAGGGTATCAGTGTCAGCTTGTGTATAGGAAATCAACCCTACCAGCATTAGGAACTTGTCTTGAGAATAAATATTTATAAGGTCTACATAATTAGGCCTGATTGACGTCTCGTAGTTAAAATGAGCTGGAAAGAAAGTGACTCACTAGTATGACTGTTTGTATTAAGCTCTCTGCACTAATACGTCGTAATATATTCTGTAGTTCAGGGTATTACTTCCTCAAAGAGCGAGATATCCTGAAAGAGGAAAGTTCACTTTGCTAAGCCATTTTCTTTTCAGCTGTAATCACTGCCTCCTGTAATTCTAGATCCACTATGTGATCTTTATCCACTATTTAGGAAAGGAAAAATTAGCCATGCTCTCACTGTTAACATTTTGGTTCACTCTCATCTGGTCCTTTTTACTTGTATATAAAAAAAAAATGTGGAGTTTTTTCTTTTTTTTCTTCCTTTTACATTTACAAAATCATGCTGGGAAGGCTAAGGCAAATGTAACTGTAGATCACTTATATGCATTCTTTGTATGTGTACATATATATTACATATGATTTAGTAGTTCCATATGTAAGCAAAACATTTAAACTATTTGTAGAAATGTAATGAACATGCTGATAGTTATTTTTTTCCTTGATGCACGAACAACCTCAGCTGTTGCTGTGGTAAACACCATGAGCAGAAGCAACTAGGGGAAGAGGCAGGGTTTTTAGCCCACAAGTTACAGTCTTTCATGGGAAGCCAAGGCAGAAACCTAGGAGCAGGAGTGAGGCTGAGCCCATGAAGGAAAGCTGCTTATTGGCTTACTCGGCTCCATTTGTCCTGCAGCCCATGGCCACATCCCCATGAGTGGTACATACAGTAGGCTCCGCCTTCCTTTATCAAATAGCAATAAAACAAAAAAGTCATCTACAAAGGCGCCTACGGACCAATCTTATGAGATTCCTTCTTCCCAGGTGTCTCTAATTTGCATCAAGTTGGCAAACCTCACCAGCCCAAGCTTCTTCTCCCCAGGAACCATGTTCTTATCTTTCTGGATGCAGCTCCTCTTGGCGGGGTACATCTCTACCTGGCTGACCCTTCACTTCCCTTGTTGCCTGTTCATCTCCTCCTACTGTGGATCAGAGGTACAGTCCCCAGCTATGATCCCAAAGACCCATTTTCCAGGACATCTCATCTCCGCATCCTGAGCCAGTGTGTCTGCCTGAGTTAGCACAGATGTGCTGCTCCGACCTGGCCCTCATGCTACAGAACACGGCCCGAATAGCCTCACAGGGTCCGCAACTATGTTAGAATCTGGTCTACACTTGTCTGTCACTCCAACTTCCGCCTCCTTCACCTCTCTGGCTTCTTTCTCATGGCCTTGGCAGATGGCATTTCTTCCTACTTCACAGTGGGACCCTGTTGATGAACTTTATCTCCTCACATGTCACAATAGTAAACTCCAGCACCTTCACACCAACAAATATCGTTTCCCCTGTGTCCCCTTGGCTCCCTTTCTCCTAGTCCTTCCTTTTGACTAACGGTTCCAAATGTGGGTGTGGCTCAGAGTCCCCAAAGGAACCCCCAAGAGAGCATCAATTAAATCATAAATCACCCGTGTGTATTTTTTTAAAAGCAGGAGCACTGCTTTGTGGCCAGGGCTGAGAAGTGTGGATGTCAGCATTCGAATGTACTTTGTCCTTCACTACACAAGGACCCTTTCGGCTTCCTTCTCAGCTCCTCTGCTTTCTATTCAACTTTCTCAGAGACAGCTGTCTACACTCATTGCCTCCTTCATTGCTACTTCACCTCTATGGAAATTCTTACCAGTTGTCATGGCTAACTCAGTTTTTTGTTGTTGTTGTTTTTTGTTTTTGTTTTTTCTGCCTATTCCATGCTCTGAACTATGTTCCTAAAGTTAAGAGCACTTCATCCCTATGTATACTTGACCTGGCTAGGGCATTATACATTTATGGAAAGTCTTTGCTAATGAAAGATGGTCTGGCTTCTCCAGTGATCTGGAGCAATTCGCTTCCACTTCTCTTTCTGTCCCTACAGACGTTTGCTTTTGAAATAAGGGAGCACACCTTGTAAGTGCAAAGGAAAGAAAGTTAAATGTGTCAACACAATGATTTAATGTTCCACTGAGCAAACATGGATCCTTTTCAAAGGTTTGCTCTCAACACAATTCTTAAACAGCTCCTTGAAGTTTACTTTTATAACTACAGAGTACTTTCTCCTCCCTCAGAACCCTTGATAAAGGCTTTCTCTACCTAGTCTGTCTTCTATTAGCAGCTGTCAGTCACCAAGAAAATGTTAGGTGATATTCAAGTGTGCTAAAAAAAGAGAAAGCTCGATTTCCAGTTTCCCCGTGACACCAAACAACCATGCCACCAGTAAGATTCACCATTAAATCCAGGCATGGTAGCACATGCCTTTAATCCCAGCACTTGGGAGGCAGAGTCAGACAGATTGCTGAGTTCAAGGCCAGCCTGGTCTACAAAGTGAGTTCAGGACAGCCAAAATAACATAGAGAAACCCTGTCTCGAAAAACAAACAAAAAAAACCAAACAAACAAACCAAACTAAACCAAAACAAGACAAAACAAAAACCCAACAAAAGATTCACCATTAAATACAGCAGCAAGCTCAAAGTATGAAATCCCCAGAAGCCTTCTCATAGAAGAGTATAGAAGTGTGGGTGCTGAGCACTGACTTATGGCCGTGATGGAGGTAGTGGTGTCACTTTGTGCTGATGCATAGAAGAAAGCTACAGGGCTCAATGTGATGGGTACTGGGTGCAAGGAAAAGGCCAGGAGCAGAGTGTGCCCAGTAAATCTTGCTGTTTGGTGTTTAAAATGAGGCACACGAAATGTGAAAACAATTTGAAATGATATATACTAGCAGCACTCATCAGTCATTACAGTAAAGTAAAAGAACTAAACATGACTGTTAAAAGCAAATATTGACAGACGTATGCTATTTACAAATGATACACCTTAACATATGGGATACAAAGGTCGAAATAAAAGGAAGTTAGTAACCTGGCTGAAAGTTACTAACCTACAGACAGCTGGTGTGCGTCTACTAACAGAAATGTTAAGACCAAGTGGTGATTTCCATAGCTGAAAAACAATAAAAATTTCAAGTCACTAAACATGAAATAAAACTTTTAAAACATATGAGGAGAAAATAAACACAGCAGTATTGAGAAATTTGCCACCATAATAGGATGTTACAATTCTAATAATTGAAGCAGACAAAAATGCATAAGTAAATGATTTACCTAGAATTTCTATTGCTGTGATCAAACACCATGACCAAAAAGCAAGTTGGGAAGGAAAGGGTTTATTTGTCTTACACTCCCATCTGTAGTCCATCACTGAGGAAAGCTAGGATAGGAAGCAAATAGGCAGGAACCTGGAGACAGGAACAGATGAGAGGTCATGGAGGGGTGCTGCTTTATGGGTTGCTCCCCTTGGCTTGTTCAGTCTATGTTCTTATAGAACCAGGACCAGGGATGAGACCACTTACAATGGGCTGGGCCAATCACTAATTAAGAAAATGCCTTAAAGTCAGATCTTATGGAGGCATTTTTCTCAATTAAGTTTCCCTCCTTTCAGTTAACCCTAGTTTGTGTGTCAAGTTGACATAAAACTAGCCAACACAGTAAATATAGACCTAACTGCAAAAACAATAAATGTCGGGAGTCTGGAAAGGGTATAAACTGGACAGCCCTGAGAGGGCCCGTGGCAGCTGCTGCTTCCCACGTTCCTGTCCCTGTTGCTGCTGATTCATCCGGCTACTCTTTTTACTGTTGCATTTGCTATTGCTGGATTGCTGGATTGCTGGTTTGTTGAACTGCTGGAGATTCAGACCCTGAGATTGAATTTGCTTCAAGGAACTCTATGTCCCTAATCAACAGGAAGTAGCCTATAGAGGTTTATGTCTGTTTTCCCCTCTAACCGTTCTCTCCTACCTAGTGTTGGGGAATTGGAAGGGATTATGGTGAATAAGGATTATAAAAGAGGTGGAGGTATAAAAACCCAATAAAATATATATTTTTAAATGCCCACAAGGAAGCCGGGTGTGGTGGCACACACCTTTAATGCCAGCACTCGGGAGGCAGAAGCAGGTGGATCTCTGTGAGTTTGAAGCCAGCCTGGCTTACAAAGCAAATCCAGGACAGCCATAACTAACTTGGAGAAACTGTGTCTCAAACCTCCTTCCCAAAAATGCCATCAAGTTCTCCTCAAAGTTAATAGGTCAAGTGGCAATGTTAACAGGACTGGTGATATGGCTTAGTGAATAAGTTTCTGCCACAAAGCTTGATGAACTGGGTTCCAATTTCAGAACCCACATGGTGGAAGGAAAGAACCAACTCCTGCAAGTTGCCCTCTGACCTCAACATCAATGACGTGAAGATAGCCCTCCCCTTCCTATATACCACAAGGAGGGGGAAAGGGACAGAAAGAGATCAGTAAAGAAATGATATACATTTTAAAAGTTAAAGAATAAGCAACAGAATAAACCCAAAGGGCAAAAGGAAAGACAGAAAAAATAACATGGATTAATAAGATGGAGGATAAGTTGTCCTCAGTGGCTCAACAGCAAGCAAGCAGCAATACCTAAAGATGCTTCTTTGAATAAAGCAGCAAAGATGGGTGGATTTCTGCAAGTAGTGATCATAGGAAAAGCCTGGAGAACACAGCCTACTGCTTTGGGACCATCACCTTTTCCTCTTCTGCACTGCTGTTGGCAGTAAAACCACACTTCAGACTCAGATTGCTGACTCTTTTGAACACAGTGCCATAGTGATCCACTTCCCTTTACCCAGGCAGATAAACAGAGCCTGTACTCCATGATGTTACCAAACCAGTGCAATGCAGCTGACATCGTGTACCATTATACTTTGGGGGTATCTTGAAGAAGTTAGGACAGCAGATGGGGAGCAAGGCATACAGTAGAGAGCCAATCTGTGAGAGAAGAGCTGATGGCAAGCTGAATGAAGAGAGAGCTCAGACTGCTTTGCTGTGCAGGCTGACTCGGCCTTAACCACCTGGTGCAAGCTCAGGAGCCAGTGTTCCCATCTGGATGTGCTGCACCAACAGAAGCATCTACGCCTTCTTTAACATTTTAAATTTCACTCATTATTCATATATGTGTCTGAGTACAGGTATGTTCATGTCATGTGTGTAGAGGTCCCAGGACAACTTTGCACTTTTCAGTCTCCATCATTTTGGGTCTGGGATCTGGCACAGGTCATTTAACCTCTGCAGTGGGTACTTTTTTTTTTTTTTTTTTAACCTACTAAGCCATCTTTCTGGCCAGTTGTACCCTTTTATTTATCAGCATCTGGAGTCAAGAGATGCAGTCTTCTTCCAGAAGGCTCTGACCTTGGGAAATGTAGCTCTCTGTAGCTGAAGGACATTCCAGAAGAGCAAGCACCTACACTCTCATAGTCAAAGAAGACGAGCAAGGCAAGAAGACTAGTGGTCCAGATACCAAGTTTACCATGGAGCCTCTGGAACAAAGTCTGCAGTCATCACCTCAAGAGTGGACCAACAAATGCCTGTCAGCTTAGGGGTTCAGAGCTAAGCTATCTACCTATGGTCGCTTGATTTGTCAAAGTAAAACAGCTTTGCAGTGCATTGTAGGAATGAATAATTGTTTAGAAAATGATTCCTTGTCACTGAGGGATAGTGAATCAGTCAAGGTCTGGAGAGAAAACAGTGTCATTGCTTTCAGAGACAACTGCATTTAGGGAGTGTCCCAAACAAGTGTTAGAGAACTTCAGTGGCAAAAGTGGCACAGGTAGATAATGGACTTTAGTATGCCAGAAGTAGTTGACATTGCTTGGACACAGATGGTCCCAAAGGGAAGTCTATGATGTCAATCATCCCTTGATGCTCATGGGGGACAGTTTGCAAGACCCCTGTGGACATTTGTATTCATGGCTGCTCAGATGTCTCTATAAAATTACCTAGTGTCTGCAAACATCCTGTGCTTATCCTTCCCAGTGCTTTAAAGCATCCCAATTATAATAGCTAATATGATGTAAATGCTATAAATAGTGCTTATTCCATACGTCAAGAAAAATGAGTGTGCATGCTCAGTATAGATGTGGGTTTAAAAAACAAAGCAAAGCAGGAGAGCAAGCCTGAAATGACCACAACTCGGGCAGCAAGCAGCCAGGGGAGAGGGGAATAAGCCTAAGATGACTCCTGTCCAGTGTCATTCAGGTCCAGGCAGGCAGACCATGACCAAAACAAAACAAAACAAAAAAACCAAAAAACTCCTGGCCAGTGCCACATGGTATGGACAGGGCATAGCACTTCTAAGACCATTCCTGAGACAGCCCCAGATACCCAAAGGCCCTAGGCACCACTAAGATGAGCAAGTAAGTGGTGGAGAAATGGAAGAGAAATAAGCAGAAGGGTGTGTGCACAATGAAGAGAGGCAAAACCGGAGACTTGGGAGTAGTAAGGAACAGCTTGATGTGAATGCCGTCTAAGAACATGGTGAGGTCCTGGCCCATGCAGGGGTCTGTTACCACCAAGGGCCCGGCAGATGTCCCTGGTCTGCACTGCCCTCCGGAGTCATGCTAATGTCTGAGGGCTGTGAAGATCTGGCCCCACCCCTTGCCTAGGCATTGTGGGAGAGCTGGCCTCAAAGCCAGGAGAGTAGGAGAGCTATCCCTGCCCCTCACCAACTGCAATATGTGTGAGAGTTGGCCCCTGCACCTTGACCAGGAAGTACAGTAGAGCTGACCCTGGTGGCAGGGATATCAGTGAGCTGCTTCAAGGGTGAGAGTATGGGAGAGCTAGCCCCACCGCACATCTGCTGTAAGGTGGCATGGGCAAAGAAGAGATGCCATCCCACCACCTCACCACTAAAGGCATCATGAGAGTGGGAGAGCTGTCCCTGCCCCTCACTGGCTGCAGCACTCGGGAGACTGGACCACACACCTTACCTGGGCAGCACAGTAGATCTGGCTCAGGTTATGGGGGTGTAGGGAATCTTGCCCAGGGCCATGACAGCTGAGAGCTGGCTCTGCTCCTTGCTGGCTAAACATTGGATGAGCCAGCTGGCACAGTGCTGGAGAGCTCTCTCTGGTGGTACAGACGCCGGAGACCTGGCTGGCTGAGTAACCTAGCTACCACCCAAGCCCAGATCCAGGACTTTGAGTTGGCCCACGCCAACTTCTACACCATCAATGAACTGCTAGAGCATGTGAATGGGATGGTCCTACAGATTCAAAGTTCAGGATCTCCATGACAGAGGGCACAGGATATCAGAGAGGAGTCCCAATGAAGACCCAGTATTAGTAGTGTAGCAGCAGCCAGAGGCCTCAAATCAGACCACTCATTGAAATGAACATTTATAAGCAAAGAAGTGTGGACAAAAGGGTATACTGTGGGACACACTGTAATACACTACAGTTTTTACAACGAGTTTTTTTTTTTTCTTTTGTGAGGGAAGTTGCAAGGGGAAATGGCAGGTATGAAGAGACAGGGAGATGAGAGGAATTGAAGTGCATGTTGTGAAATTCACAAAGAAGACATAAAAAGTTAAATAAAACAAACAAACAGACAAAAAAACCCAACCAACAGGCAAAGAGATGTTCTCAGCTGTGGTTGTTTGAATCTGTAGCTATTGGCCCCATGGATGTGGTGGTCGGCCGCATTAGAACCTATAAGCTTGGAGGAACATCCCACCAGAATGTGGGCCCAGACATGAAGTGAGGAGGCCACAACAAGCCAACGCTGTTTCCTCTGGAGGGAACAATAAGGCTGGTTCTGAGAGTGTGGGAGTTGGGGTAGGGCTAGTAACAGGAGCAACTGCCACAGGAAACAGGACCATTCAGAGAGCTGTGAGCAGAATGTCACCCACAGATCCAGCAGACAGAACAGGCCCACAGGTGTGCTCCAACTCCAGCCTCCTGGTATGCTTTACATAGTGAACAAAACGGGCAGCACTTGGCAGAGGGGACATGGCATGTATTTTTCCTCCTAACCTTTTTTCCATGTAATAAAGCATGGAAAATGATTTATAACCTTGATCTTTATTCTAAAACAACCTTAATTCCTTAGTTCTTTATACATAACAGTTATTATATGAGAGAGAGAGAGAGAGACTGGAAAGGGGAGATAACTGAGTCTGGTTACTTTATTCAACTCTTTGTAGGTTTGAAGTCAACAAAAGAACAGAACAACAGGATGTTAGTAAGTTTTTAATTCTTCAAACTGCCTTCATTTTACCTATATCTAACATACAAATCTTTTTTTTTTTTTTGGCAAAGTTTAGAAAATGCAAATTTCAAGAACAATTTAATAATATAAACCAGTAAGAAACTGTGCTAGTTCAGTTCTTACACAAAATGCACCTGAGATTGCTTAGTGAGCCAGCTGGGGGCAGTCCATTTACCTTGTATTGGATTGAAGGAGCTGGAAGTGTGGTCACCGAGAATAATGTTAAAGCGTTTAAAATCTTTGCCTTGTAACAGAAAGTCTACCTTGTAGCAGAGAAGCCCTAATACAAATGTCCTTTTCTTGAATTGCCTCTTCTGCGGTCTCTTCTCTGACCCCAAACCTTCTCACATTCAGCCCCAGGATTCATTCTCACCAAGTGGCTTCTTGCAGCCCAAACCCAGCTTGGTCTCCTCTACCATTTTCTAAGTAAGTCCTCCTGAATTGCCCCAGTTTTGCAACCCTTTTGTATTTTAAAGATAAAGAAGATGTCATTGACACAAAACCAAAACCAAACTTGGGCTCCAAAGTGAATTAAAGATTGCTGTTTCTGAGCCAACGATGAGTGAGCATGGTCCAGGAACACAGGTACAAGCTGCTCTGTCCTTGGTGAATTTTTATAGTCCCAGGACAAGAGACGGTCAGAAGTCAAGACATTTGCCAAAACTCTGGTGAAGACATCAGATAGGCAGCATTCAGCCAAATGGTGGTGGAGTGGCTGGAGGATGGGGGTCTCTGCTGAGGGTCTCAGATATCTGATGGCATTCGTATCTTTTCATTTGATGGAAGTTAGTGGTCTGCTAAGTTAATTTATACCAAAGGTTTTGCCAGACAGTCAAAGGGATGCTACTATAGAGATGTGGGTATTTCATGGACCAGATGCTCTGCAAGTTAGAGTGTTTGTCCACAAGTTGTCCTCTAACCTGCGCGCGCGCGCGCACGCACACACACACACACGCACACACACACACACAATTTTAAAAAAGGATCAAAAAGATGAAAGATAGTCCAGATATGCTGCTTAGTTTCTTGTCATCATAACACAAACTGGAGTCACCCTAATGAGAGAATTCCTTCATTGTATTGGCATCAAGGCAGGTCTATGACACTTCGCTTTGATTAGTGGCTAACATTCCAAGGACAGTCCACTGTGGGTGGTACCACTCCTAGTCAGATAGTTGTGACTTGTATAAGGAAGCAGGCCAAGCAAGTTATGAGGAGCTGTTGCTGTTTTAATGGTTTTTCCTCCCAAAATCATGCTCCCAAAATAAGGACTCATGAGACTCAAAATATATTTACAAGTATCTAGGCCATGCATCTAGGCTCTTATTTGACTAGCTCATAACTTAAAATAACCCATTATACTAACCTACATTTTACCATGTGGCTGGTTTACTTCCGCTAGGGTACCATGCATCTGTCCTCCTCACATCTTGCCAGACAAATCTCTCGCATCTGGCTCTATCCCAGAATACTTTCTGCCTGGCGAGTGTCCCACCTTCTATTCTATCCTTTCTTATAGGCCATAGCTTTTCTTTTAAATTGACAAGTGATGTTTCCACACAGACAACAGATAGTCTCTCTACAAGAAGCAATTCAAGTAAGCAGTGTTCTTTCATGCTCGCTGCTTCCGTCCCTGCCTTCAGGTTCCTGCTCTACTTAAGTTCCTGCCTTGACTTCTCTCAATGGTAGGCTATAAACTGGATATATATAAGCCAAATAATTCCTGATTTTTCAAGTTGCTTTTAGTGTTTTTCACACCAACAGAAAGCTACTCTTGATCTGTCTGCATCATCTTTGACACAGGTGCTGGTCTTCCAGGGAACTGCAGTTCACAAGGCCAACTTCCACAACAAAGAAACCTAATTAACTTTCCAATAGCTTCAGAGCTACATTTTTGTTTTTTCTCATGCCATCACTTCCAATGCGAGTGTTCTGCGACAAAGAGTCATCTGAGCTCCATAAACTTGCCAGGCAACCCAGACTTCTTGAGGTCATGACTCATTCTTTCCTGACCTATTAACACCCCTTGCATAGTTCAGGATCGGTTAGTCTGGGTCCCAGTACACAGGAAGAGACAATGCCAAGAATGTGGTCCAAAGACTATCTCATAAGTGACGAGCATTTAATCTGTAAGAACATAACCACGTGGGTATATTTAAAACCCAAAGGGCTTTGAGAATAGAGGCCTTGGCCTGTATCCTTGAAGAATGATGAAAAGTACATAGCTTTGCTGGGTCGCTAGAAGTTTTTCCACACTAATCACTATTTTTCAGTTAAAACAAATCTTCAGTTATAATAAAAGAGTCAGGGTATGTGTTTGGGAGGTGCCTAGCGTGGCTGATAATAGGTCAGTGTTACCTAAGCTTTTCTTGCTGTGTGCAAATAACTTTTATGTCCGTTTATCTGCTCAACGCAACTAACACTCCCTAGTCACCTGCTGCATTCTGGGTACAAAGCTAAGCATAGCTATACAGGCCCGGACACAATGTGATTAGTTCTTCATTTCATTTGCCATTCAGCAGCAGACACAAGACACTACAAGTGCTGTGGTGATTAAAGGAAGTTCGCATGTGCTTGCCCATGTGTGTGCAAGTGTAGGTGTGGGTTTGTATGCCTGTGTGAACATGCATGTAGAAGCCCAAGACCCACCTCAGGTGTCATTCTTCAGGAACTGTGTCTTTTGAAATAGTATCTAACTAGCCAAGGAGCTTACCGAGCAGGTTTGTCTGGAGCTGGGGATCTGCTTATCTCTGGCCCCAGCAGTAAGAGTACAAGCACACACCTCCATACCTGGCCCTTTGACCTGGACTCTGGGGACTTAACTCAGGTCCCCGTGCCTGTACAGCAAGCATTTTACTCACTAAGCCATCTCCCCAGCACTTAGAGCTCTTGAGGGAGGAAAGTGCAATTTGATTTAAAGATTGCATTCCCCCACCAACCTATGTTTCTGTTTACATTTTCTATTAATAATTAAATGTAACTCTTTTTTTTTTCTGTTAACAGATCTTTATTTCCTCCAAATCATTGCTTAAACTATGTGATTGTGGGACCAGCCACCATTCACTCTGTGAGGTCATCACTTTTACCAATGGGACATCGTCAGAGATTTGTCGCAGTTTATCTGTGACAGGGTTTGCATCCTTCCCTGGTGCAGAGCTTGAGGATGTGTGAGGTGAGGAGTGGGCCGTGTTGTCCTGTCGTGTGATGAAGCCCCCTCAGCTGCTGGGACAGAGCAACCCTTGCATAAAGAAACATAAACAGGAGGCAGGGACGCTGAGAAAGATTACCAGGCTCTACTTTTTATCATCCCCAGTTGAGAGATATGAGCCAATGTAACTCTCTTCTTTGTTTAAACATTTGTAATTAAGAGCCCCAAACGAGGGGCTGGAGAGATGCCTCAGAAGAGCGCTGGCTGCTCTTGCAGAGGTCCTGAGTTCAATTCCCACCACCCACATAGTGGCTCATAACCATCTATAATGTGATCTAATGCCCTCTTCAGCACTGGATACATAATAATAAATAGATAAATCTTAAAAAAAAAAAAAAAAAGAGTCCCAAATGATTCAGGAACAGACATCATGTTTTAAAGGAGGATTTTTTTTAGAAGTACAATTGTTTCTGACTCAAATTAAAGGGAAAGTGAAACAGTGCTATCTAAGATGGAAAGAAATGGATGTGAATAGTTTAAACAGATATATTTACAGGCTAAATGCAACAGGTTTGATCGTTTGTTCCAAATCTGAAAATTCAACAAAACTATTCAAGAGGCAAAGAAATGTAAATTAGTTGCTCAGATTTTAAAAGTAGGGTTTAATTTTACACAAAGTGTGGAGGCCCGCTATTCTTGCCTTGTGCTACATTCTATTTTTATAGTGTCAGAAAACGATTCAGTCCTACATACCCGTGGTCTAAAATGTTACTATTATGATGACGGCTGAAGCAAGCAGATGTGAGAACATTCCAATTTGCAGTTTCTCAGCTTGAATTGGCGGAACCAGCCATCTGCTAAATTTAATATTGTGTTAAGATGAAAAACTGGAGCTGAGTTTTGAGGTGCTTACGTACACATATGTTTATGTAAATTTTTTTACTGGTATGTATTGTATGTTGAGTGTATCCACACTGCCTGCTTCCCCTCCTGCGCCACCCCCCCCACTTCATTATGCTCACCTCCCATTAGCCCCACTTTCTTCTAGACATTACTACTTCTACTTTCATTCAGTGTTTTTAATGTGACTATATTAAATCTATTGACAACCACAAACAAAGGTAGATAACCACAGCGGAGGGTAGACGTATGGTATTTATCTTTCAGAGACTGACTTAATTTACTTCTTCTGCTTTCCTATAAATGACACAAATCCATTCTTCTTTATGGCAGAGAGACATCCCCTTGCATGTGAGCCATATTCCCTCTCTGTTCCTCAGTTTGTGTCCACGTGTGTTGGTTATATTACTTTGTTACCGCGAGTGGTGCTGCTATAAACGCTGATGAGCAAGCATCTCCACAACAGGCTTTGGAGTCCCCCATGGAAATGTCTAGGAATGTGTAGCTGGTTGATGTAGGGGGGTTATTTCTAGTTTTCTAAGGAAGCTAAAAGGTGTTGTCCATAAAGGCTGGGATAATTTATATTCCCAGCAGCAATACATGAGCTCTCCTTGGTGTTCCAGCCTTGCCAGCCTTTGTTGTTATTGGTTCTTAATGACTGACATTCTCCCTGGAGTAAGTGGGAATTTCAATGGAGTTCTGATTTGTATTTCTTTGATGATTAGTGGGCTTGATCATTTTAAAACATTTTAATACCCTTGTGTATTTCGTGTGTGTGTGTGTGTGTGTGTGTGTGTGTGTGAATTATCTTTATTTTATTGGCCAGTTTATTGATTGGGTTGTTTTGTTTGTTTAGGTTTTTTTTCAGATCTTTCAATATTCTAGATGCTAATTTTTTGTTAGACATGCAGTAGCCAAGAATTTCTTTTTTCATGGGCTGTCTCTTCACTGTTTCCTTTATTGCACAAAAGGTATTTAATTTCTCAAGACCCCATTTGTTGATGGCCTTATTTCTTGAGTAGCTGAGGTTCTGGTTAGAAAGCCCTTGCCTGGACTTATGTCTTGAAGTGTCCTCTCACCTTTTCCTCTCACAACTTTAGAATTTCAAGTTTTATATTAATACTTTTGATACATTGGAAATGGGTTTTTATATAGGATCAGAGATAAAGATATATTTTCTTTTATATGTGGCTATCTGGTTTCTCTAGCATCATTTGCTAAAGAGGCTGTCTTTTTTCTGATGTGCATTCTTGGCATCTTTGTAAACACACACACACACACACACACACACACACACACACACACATACACACCAGGCAGCTGTAGCTGCTTGAATTTATATCTGAATCATTTATTCTATTCCAAGCATCTACTTTGTGTTTTTGTACCACTGCCTTGCTGTTTGTTTCTATGGTATTGTGCTGCAATTTCTTTCAGAGTTGAAACACTCCATCCTCCAGGGATGCTCCTTAGGACCCAGAAATCTCTGAACTGAGGCGCCTTAAGACTCTGGCTGTCAATGACTTACAAATCTCAGGAAGTCCCTGAAATGTACCATGTTCACAAGGCTCCTCCCACAAGGTTTTGTAAACATTAAAAGCTGCTGAGGAGAGGAGACTGTCTGACCAGGAGAGCTGTCTTTAAGTTGTTCAAGGAGCTCCAGCAGTCCAGCTTTTATGAATTGTCCCTCATGCTAGGGGAGTGTTTCAGTTATGTATCTGCATTTGAGTTGCCTACACTCTTGCAAGTAGCTTCAGTAAACTCACTGGCTCATCAAGTTGGATGTGGTGGCATTGTTACTTTGTCTTTCATTGGTTCCCTATCTGTGGTAAGAGACATTTGTATACATCTCACCAGGAACCGAGGTATAAAACACACGATTTCTAGGCTAACATGAAATTGGGTACGCTGGCACTGCTGCCATTACTCTTTTGGTTCACAATTGCTTTGGCTATCTGAGATCTTTAGTGCTTCAAAACAAATTTTGAGGATTGTTTCCTCTATTTCTGTGAGGAACAGACTTTGAATTTTGGTGGGGATTGCATTGAATCGGTAGGTTGCTTTGGATGGAAAACCACTTTCACAATATTGATTGTTCCAGTCCCCACATAATGGTTGTCTTTACATCTGTAGTTGCCTTCTTCAGTGTTTGTCTTTAGTTATTTTATTGTTTTCATTTCATGCCTTGGTTAGGCTTATTTTTTATTTTATTTATTGAGGCAATTGTGAATAAAGTTTTTTCCTCTGGTTTCTTCCTCAGCCTTCGCGTGTTACTAGTATTTAGGAATGGCCCTATTTGTATGTTAATTTTATATCTTGCCACTTTGCTGAAAGTATGTATAGCTCTAAGCATTTTCTAATGGAGGCTTTAAGGTTTCTTATACAGGGAACACATCATCTACAAATAAGGATATTTTGACTTCTACTTTTCCTATTTGTTTCCCTTTTATTTTCTTGTCTTATGCTATGACTTTAGCCACCACTTTTTGTACTGTATGAGAGTAGAGAAGAAAGAGCATGCCCTTGTTTTGTTCCTGGTTGTAATGGAAATGGTTAACATTTTCTCTTGTTTATTATAAAGTTTGCATAACCTTTCTTAAAAATAAGGATTTAAGTATAAATGCCCCCCCCCCCTGTGTGTGTAGAAGCATGTGCTTGTTTAAAAGAGAATTATCTTTCATTTCTTAAATTCCATTTTGAGCTTGGTCACCATTTTGATGCCAGCCCTGACCTAAACCTGACCCCCAGGAGTTATCAGTTCCAGGAATAGACTACCCCTGTCCCAATCTGAGGAATAATCAAGCAGAGAAAAGGGCAGCTAGGAGATAAGCACAAGAGTGTGGAGAAATCTTATCATAAGACTGGACTGGCTATTTCTGCTTGACTTCCTGTGGTTCATGGCACAGGAATCTGGCCTGGTGGCCACCTGGGCCCAAGCCAATCAGGGACTGGCCCTGTAACTGCCTTGTTGCCCTCCAAACAGGTTAAAGGTTACTGGAATTCCCCTTTCTGGATTTACATGGAGCCTTCGAGCTCCACCCAGGGTTGCCACTTTTTGAAGTGGCTGACCCCTACATGCAGGATTCTTACTTTTGTGAAATAAAAACAGTCTTGCCAATTGCATGTGTGAGTGGTGGTCTCTGAGCGGCGATTTCAGACTTAACGCTTGTGTGCTCATGTGTGGAGGTCATCATGTGTGGAGGCCATCATGTGTGGAGGCCAGAGGAGGGTATCAGATGTCTTCCTCCATCAGTCTCGGCCTGCCTTCTTCTCTTGAGGAAAGCTCTCTCACTGAACATGGAGTTTAGCATTTTTTCCCTCTGTGCTAGTGACCAGCAAGCCCCAGCTGTCAACTTTTCTCTGCTTTCCAATGCTGTAGTCACAGGTACATATGCAGTCATACTTGGCTATGTACATGGGTGCTAGGTCCTGTCAAGCATTCTTACCCACCAAGTGATCTTCCCAACTTTAAGAATGTTCCTTCTTTTCCATATTTCTTTTTTCTTTTCTTTTCTTTTCTTTTTTTTTTTTTTTTTTAAGAGAGAGTACTAATGCAGTCCCTCACTGCCACAGTTTTTGTAGATGAGTTTCCCACATTTGGGGAAATCGCAGAGCTCAGCACATCCATTGAGCAATAGCTAAACCTTGTCCTGGATAAATCACCTTCAAGATCATGGAGTTCCCCTGTCAGAGAAGTATTTCTTTCCAATTTCCTTCTGAGCTTTTATATGATGTTAGATTCTGCCAAAAATCTTTTCCTGCATCTATTGAGGTGATTGTATGATTTATTTAGGATATGTGTTTTAGATACAACAATTGGAGATGCAAATGTCAGATTCTGAAACAAGGTAGCTACAGTTATAGATTTTTAAAAAGTAATTTGTTTCTCTTTTCTTTTTTGCTCTTGTTTTCTTTGTTCACATCCACATTTTTGTATTCTCCTTGGCTATCAGTTCTAGAATGTTCAACCATTCCCCTAAGCATCTTTCAGTAATATGTTCTTCAAATACTTCCAGTTCTTCCCCTGAGCACTGACTTCTGAAATTTAGCTTGACCATTTTATGTTACACTGAATGCACTGTTCTCTCTCTCCCTCCCTCCCTTCCTCCCTCCCCCCTCCCCCGTGTGTGTGTGTGTGTGTGTGTGTGTGTGTGTGTGTGTGTGTGCATGCACGTGGGTGCTCGTTCATGGTTGTGCACACACAAGCACCCAAACACAAGACAAGGCTATACTCAGTTATCCTTCCAACTTGTGAATACAACTAAAGGAAAATATAAGCATCAAAGGAAACCACCAACAATGGAAAACAGATGCAAATGTGATTCTAGGAGGGATGAGGGGCCAGGTTCCAGACCAAGAAAGAACTTGGTAGATTTTGGCACATGCTTCTGGATTTAGACTCAAGAAAGATACTGGAAAGGGATTTTGGAATCTTCCTGTAAGGTTAAGGAACTCTACTGAAGCCAAGCATGTGACAGGGAGTATGTGCAAGGGCACCCATAAAGGCCATTGAGTGAAGCCGTGGAGATGAAGTCTGCACTGTGCTGGAGACACCAAGATGTTATAAATGTCAGAGATGCAAGATAATTGCCAAGGGTAAGTGCATAAAGGGTGTGGACCCAGCCAAAGAGAGAGAACTTTGTTGAAGTTAGGAAAAGCGTGCTGCAGTCAGGAAGTGAAGAGCTCAAGCCCTTTGCCATTGGACATAGAAATGCAGGACCTGAAGTTTGCCCTGCTGGGATGTTTGTTTGTTTGTTTGTCTTGCTATGGTCTAATATTTCCTCACCACTTCCCTTTTCCTTCTTGTTAAAATGGTAATATATATTCTGTGCCACTGTATGGTGGATATCCATGATATACTTTTTTATTTTGATTTACAGGGGGTTATAGTTTAGAGATTGTCTTTGAATCTTGGAAAAGAGTTTGGACTCTGGACTTTTAAACAGTTTTGAGACCAAAAGACTTTTAAAGGATTTTTAAGTTGTTCTAAGCGCATTTTCCATTGTGGTATAGGTGTAGAGGCCAATGAATGGAGTGGTTCCCATAAGTTTGTATATTTGAATGTTTGATTCCCAGTTAGTAGAACTGTTTAGGACATATTAGAATTAATAAAAGAGTGACCTTATTGGAGTATGTGATTAGAAGAGGTGTGTCTGTCGAGGGGTGTATTTTGAGATTTCCAAAGCCAAATCCTGGCTAAGTAGCTCTTCCTCTGTCTGCTGCCTGAGGATCAGGATGCAAAACTCCAAGCTACACTCCAGAACCATGCCTGTATGCTTCCTGATATGATGATCATGGACTAACCATCTGAAACTTTAA